>NC_092521.1:50287272-50904147 GCF_037038585.1 Patagioenas fasciata | reverse complement strand
CTGTGTAATGCACTTCGCTGTTCTAATTCCATCTGTATCCAATAATGCAACTGTTTGTGACAAGGATGATGGAACTCTGGAGATTTCCTTCAGATTTGCCATTTAGTTAAATGCAGAGGGTGGTTATTCATGGGTACGTTCTGCTTTATTTAGGGAGGCAAAACTATCAGTGGTATTTCAATAAACTTGTTGATAACCTTCCTTTTCAGACTTGATTTTTCACAATATGGAAAAGTAATTTCAGTTAGAACAAATACAGCTGAAGATCTTGTTCTTGTGCCTTGTGCAGCCAGGTTCAAGTCAACAAAGCAGGATGCATAGGAAGGCTTTTACTTGAAAGAATGGAGCTTATCAATGCTGTTCGTGGTGCTTATGAGAAAATTTTGGCTGAGAGTTACTTTAGGGGTTTAAAGACTTTATTCCCTTTGCAGTGATGAGAGCATGTCCAGGCTATTCAGAAAAGATTTTTCAAAGCAGTTTTTAGAGAGGAATGCTATGATGGATCTAAATTAGTTTAAATTACATTAGAAATCAATGAATGTGCTAGCTGATAGTGTAGAAGTTTTGTTCTGTTACCATGTAAGAATTAAAATTGTAGGAAATTTAGTGTAAAATCTACTCCTTGCAGTTAGGATTTGTTGGGGCTTGACTGCCATAAAGAAGGCAACACAAAACAGTAATTTCTGCAAAATTGGTGAAAATCAGGAAAACACACCTGTGAGAATATGCTGACCTCTCACAACACTATAACACATTTCACTGAATTTTCTTTAAAAATAAAACTGAGGGATGTTAATGGAGAAACCTAACTCAGAGCTGATTTCCCCAGTGACGCTTGTGCATCCCACAATGTATTTTTTCCACAAGGGGTCAGTAGCACCCTACATTTGTGGCAAGGGTTTTGGTTTTTTTTATGTAATATAAGCACAAAGCAAACAAGGGATAAGGATAATGATGATTGCATTAATATGTGGGTGGACCAGACCTCACTTAGCCTGCTTGAGGAAGGGGACAAGTATAATTAACGTATTTGCTGACTTCAGTAAGCACCATAGTCTATCCTCTGACTCTCATGTGACATGAACATTGCTACTATTGATTAGGGCAAAGTTCCAGTGGAGTGTTTAACTTTAGCTCTAGTTGAAAGTATTCATTTAGTCTAGATTTTTTTTTTTCAAAAGCATGCAGTTGAAGCCGATAAACTATATGAGAGAGCTTGTCCAGTGGGCAGGGGAAAAGAATTCTTGTATGAGTGTCCTGCATATTCTTAATGATAACCACAGTCTCCCTAGATGGCTGGAGCTGATTAATATTTTCCACCCTATAGTAACACAACTTATAGTGAGATATGCTTTGAACCCTATCAGTCTGCCCAGTGGAAGGAATGTCCAGCTTCTCAAGGCTTCCCTGAGTGTGCAGGCTACTTGGAGACAGAAGTTTCAAGTAACTCATTATCTTTCTACCAAGAGGCTGAGCAGACCAGACAGCTATTCCCTACCCAAAAATTCCCAACCCTTGGACCAAAGTCATATTTCATGAACAGGGATCTAAGTATGGTCAATGTCATTCAGGCTGGCACAGGTTCTTTCTTATGCTTGCTGAATTAGCAAGGGACATTCGTTCATTTTTGCAACTCTTATTATTCTCTACTTCACATCTGTTACTGTTTCTGTATATCATGTTTTCAGTGCTTCTGTCCCCCACTACTCAATCCCTCAATTTCCATTCTATATATTTTTTCTTTTTTTAATAGCAGAACTGTCTCACTTCCTTCTTGATGTGTGCTTTCTCAATGTAGTGCTTTCCTTGACTCATTAAAATTAACCTCCATTACACTGAATTTGACGCTGTGCCTTCCCATAAGCAGAGTGGGGCCCTGGCCTTGTGTCTCACTCCACTCTTAATTGCCTGTACCGACAGGAGGAATTCCTGAAGCCAGTCTTAGCAAAAGTTCACATTGATTTATCAATAACCCGTATATTTCTATATTTGTAGTATAAAAAGAGAGTTTCTGGCTACCACTTAAGTGATAGGGTAGGGGCACTTCTTTTGGCCTAGTTACAGCTGTTCTCAACCATGTGAGGCGAATCAGGAACATGTAAGTGTTTCAAGGTGGGGTGGGTTTGGTGGTGGTTTTTTTTGTCATTTTTGTTTTGGTGGTGTTGGTTGGTGATCTATGTGGTTTTTGGGTTTGGTTTTGGTGTGTGGTGGTGGTTGTTTTTTTTTTTCCCCCAATAGGCTGGCTGAAATTTTTCTTGTTATATCTCAGATTCAGGTTTTGGTGGAAAGATACTAAGGTACTTCCCAGAGAAACTCACACTGGACAGAAGAAGTTCCTGTCTCCTGGTGGTGTGTATCTTGCCCACTTAAGGAAGTCTCTTCAGTTCAGTAAAATAGCTTGCAAGAGCATGGGTTGTTTGCAAAGAGAAGGGTTCTGCTCTTTGGTTTTTTGCTGCCTCCACAGAGAAGTGTGAAAAAGTTGTGCCTCTTGAATAAAGTAAATATGAAACCATGTTCCAAACAATACTCTTCCTACTAAGATTTCATAATCCCTGCTGTTTGTATGATCGTAAGGTGTCTTGTGATATTCTGTATGAAAGCTATATAAAATAAATAGCAATTATACAGCATTTATTTCCCAATCGGCATGTTACATAGTTTGCTGGATTTGAAATACAATGCTAATAATTCTTCCTCTCTTCTTCCTCCTTTGTGATGACACATGTAAAATAAAGGCTACTTTGGATCTATGTAGACAAGGCTACTTTTCCTAACACAAAGAACTTAGTTAAGCTGTTTCTAGTATAACCTTACAATTCAAAGCATCAAGTCAAAGGTTTTTGACTGTATTTGTCTGATCTATAGCACAGGGCCCTTAAAGCACCCGGTTCATATTATTCTTGGGTTTCAGTCAGGTCATTCTGATTTTATTTAGGGCTGAGGGAGTCTTCATATAACTTGCCCTCTGAAACTATTCCCCCACTGCTCCCTATGGAGGGTGTAAACTCTAGAAGCACTTCACACCTTGTTGGGATAAAAAACTGAGTTAGGAAAAGGACAGTGAGAAACCCAAAACTAAACTGCAGTCATAGGCCTAATTCTTGGGAATTTTGCAAGGAGAAAAGCTCAGATGGCAAATTTGACTGTGAGCAGAGTAGTCTCTGAAGAGTTTTAAATTCTTTTGTTCCCTCTCCTGAGAGCTTGTATCATGGATGCATTCGGTCCTGCTGTAACCCTGCCATCATCTTTGTCTTGCATGTTCCATACCACCCCTCCCTGGAGTAATATGCCCTAGAGTTAAGCTGGAACTATTCCACACGTGGAGAAGGAAGGTGTGGGAGTACTAAGCCAGTCCCTGATGCGAAAGTTGTGGATCTGCTGTTCTACCTAATACAACTCTCTTTTTCCCATGACACACGCGAAAGGATATGAAAGAGTAAGTGATCTTGGATTTACTGTGAACTGCTTTGTGCCTGCAAACAGTCAGTGTTGTAAAGAGTTGCTGCAGATCAACAGCTCAATAACGAGCTGTGTGAGGTTCTTGCCCTGCAGCGGGCAGGACTTGGAGGCCACTTACAGTTCTAAAGTGTTGCGGCCAAGTGGGGTTGAGTGGGCCAAACCCCCTGGGCATCTACTTACCCATGAAGCAATGTCAGCTCAGGAAAAGTAACATGGAAATGAATTAAATATGAAAATCATATCTTCATTAACAAATTTGGGACACCAGACGTTTAATTTTAGGTTTTATCTGCTATGCTGAATCAAATAGTGACACCAAGATTTGGCAAGCTGTTGTTGAGCACTCCCAGGACAAGTTAGTGGGCTGATTTCATAGTTTTACTTTTGCAGGAGTTTCTCAACTTTTAGGAGGTAGTGAAGTACTCTTCAGAAAAGAAGAGGAAAAAAAAGGCATTTAGACAGTAGGGTTTAGCAAGGGAAGTATCCCTTTCTCCCCTGCCCATCACTTCTTCTGGATGGGAACTGTGGCCAGTTTTTATTGCCTTTGCTAATTTTCGTTTAGCCTAAAATGCTGCTGCAATTGCTACTTGCTCTGTGAGTTGGCTTAAATCGAACATATATCCCATGCATCTGGTCCCTTCTGTTCCCCTCCTCAACCCTACCTCTCCCCAGAATGTCCTTCCATGGAGTGTGAGGATGCACTTGTGGGGTTGTATGAGAGTTAAGTGTTATCCTCTATGACTCTCCAGGACAAGCAAAGCACTTTATTTGCTAATGTTGATTTATTCTGCTTTTTTTCTTTCTGTCCATTTTCAGTTACCAAATGTAGAGCTGCCTTTTTTTCAGATGGCATGTAATTTTAAGGAGATTGGAGGCATCATTGCTATGTCTGGAATTGTTGGATTTGGCCCCTTGTTTCCTACAGAATTTGTCCTGACTGTTTTATGAGATACAGGTGTTTAACCATTAAGCTAGCCACCTCAGATGCTTATAGGAATATTAACAGGGCTAAACTGGGGCTGGCAGGAGTTCCTAGGGAAGACAGGCAAGGACTTAGCACATCCTAGGTTAAGCTCTTCCCTGTCATGGCGAAATGCAGCATTACACCTTTGCTTGGAGGGCAGGTATATGTATCTTCATGGCACAGTGCCCTGGCAGTAATAGCTGGCAGCGAGAGCAGAACTGCAACGCACCCACGATAACGTGATGTTCTTCATGAGTTGGTACATCTGGCTTTTCTGGAAGGATAGCTACCCTGAGAGGAGGTCAGTAGTACCTGGGCACAGGCAACCACGTGGTGCTTGGTAGACTTACCTCAAAACTCTGGAGTGAGGTTCCTAAGTGGCTGTGTGTATCCCTGGATAGGTTGTCAGCAGATGGGAAACAATGGCATCTTAAACATAGCAGCTTTCAGTATTTGAGTGAAAGTCTCCCTCCCCACACCTTATTAATTTGTTTACTCTGATACAGAAAGAACATCTGAGGGAGGAAGGGAAGCTAACAAGCCTGGCTGATTCTGCTGTGCCAAGTGTGTATATGAGGCACTGGAGACCTCTGTAGATACGTGTCTGGATGGGGAGAGGGGACAGAGGTCTTCAATGACGTGTTTTGTTATTGATGGAATTTCTAACCCACAGAACTGCCTGCCTTGGAGCTGAGGTAGTGCTACCCACAGTAACTGCTTGTGCTTGTTCATAGTTCATTGTTATTTTATTGTTCAGGTCGAAGATCAGCTGGTGGCTCTGTGAAGTGTGGTGGCTGTCTGGGAAGAGCAGCATGGTTCTGCTGAGCACAGCTGCCAAAACTGGGGTGAGCCAAGGGAAGGCGGTTCTTTTGTCAGGGACAGAAACGTGGTCTGACACAACTTTCTTATCAAAGGGAAGGATTTTTCACCTCAGGAGGAAGTTTGGCTGGGAAGGCATTGGATAACTTTTTTTTTCTGCCCTGCGGGAAGTCCTGTCTAAATGTGTTTTCCATTAATATAATAGTTTTACTTCTGACTCTCTTCTGGAGGGAACGTTAGTGACTGTAGATGCGTGAAATAACGCGAAGTTGACTAAAATGCTTTTAATCTGGGTAAGTCAGCAAACACACCTTGCATGCTTGCAGCCAGGAGCCATTTGCTCTTGGCTCGTTCCATGGAGCAAGCAAAAAGTAGTTCTCTTTATTTCTAATTTTTTATTCCAAGGATTTCTGAAGTTTCCCTTGATCCTTTCCAAGCCATCAAGTTGTAGTTAAATTAAAACCTAGCCTTTTATTTTGGTGAGCACTTTGTGTAACAGGATGTATTTGTTTGTGTTCCAGCTTAAACCAGGATAATTTATTTAAACATTAAGAACCTACATGTATTATAGAGAAATTGCTCTAATAAAGTTGAAGAAACAAGTTGTCTTCTAATTGAGGCCATTAGACTGGGATTTGTTAGATTTGGTTTCTGTGGTTTTCCTATGAGCCTTTACTCAAATCACTTATTTCTGTGTTTCCCCTCTTTCCTGTGTGTGAAATGAGGAAAATACTGCTTGGGGCTACTAGGAGAAATCCACCGCTGTATGCAAAGAACCCTACAAAAGCACAGATGAGTTCCTGAGTAGCTGAGATGCCTCCCCTGGCAGCCAGGAGCTCGGTGTTGTATCAGCTCGGCTTAGTATTTTCCTGATGGAAAGCTAAAACCTAGTACTAGTGCTACTTCATGTCTTGCCAAAGACCAAATAGATGTAAAATTAACCAATATCTTCTACTGGCCAAGCAGTAGGAATTTTTAATTAACTAGTAATTTGATACAAATGTATATTTTCTTATGTTTAACAAGTAACTATTTATCATTGTTTACGTATTAAAGCTTTTAATGGAACAGAGCTGCATTGAATACAGTTGTTGAATTGTATTATTAAGCAAGCTGACAAAATGACAGCTTTTTGGTGGTGATGTTTTTCCAAGTTTCCATGTCTCTGTGATCTTGTCAGTGCACCAAAGCATTTTAGTAATGACTCTGAAACTTGCCCTGCTGCAGCCAGTGGGTGTCACTGCAAACATTGAAGTGAGGGGGGAACAATTTCTGGGAGAAAGAATAAAAGTTCAAGTGTAAATTTATTTATATATTTTTTTAAAGCTAGAAATATAGAAAATAGAAAAATCAAATTGTTGATGTTTCTTGGAGATGATTAAAACCAGCTTGAAATACATATTTATTTATTTATTATTTTTAATATGTATATTTAATACGTATCCCAGATGGTCAGGGCCAGATACTCTAGTGTAACAAGCCATGTTGCTGCCAACTTCCATAATTTTTCTGGCCCCACCTGCCTACTTCCTTCCTAGTGATGAAGATTGTGCACCTCAAATATGATGCTGTTAAAGAGAAATCCCAGAGCAGGCTTCCCTTAAATCCTTTAACACCACTTCTATGAAATTCTCGATGTTTGCAGACCTAAGTGCTAAAGGTCGCTCTGCCTCAAAGCGCCCAGACAGCCTCCATCCCCAAAAGCAGACTCTGAAGCAAATGCCCTTTCAAGCCGGTGCCGGGGGAAGATGTGCATATATCGCACATACCCCCCACCCGTATATCACACATACCCCCAACCCTCCGCCCTCACACAAACAAACCAGCCGCCCAGGCTTTGAACTGCACCCGTGCTATACATTACCTAGCGGGGCCTGCACTTTGGGAAGGTGCCTCTCTCTCTTTCTCTCCTGCCCAGGTCGTTGCTAAGGCCCGCGTCGTCTCGGCCCGCGTTATCGTCAGGATGACAGTTTAAACAGGCCTTATCGCTGTGTATTCAATCAAGGTTTATGAGGGCTGATAAAGATGTCACCTAGTTGCTTTGTGTGTTCATTAAAACCCTATTCCCCAGTAGGACTTTGCTGTATTATGTTCTTTTATTTTTAAAAAAGATTATCTCTGATTTTTAGCTATCTTCTGAAGAGAGACGTGCGTGCAGGAAGGGAAGGCGTCATGCCTACTTCAGTATTTCTAACATTTCTACAGGGAAAAATAATAATAAAAAAAATCGTAGCTGCATTGACACAACCCTATCTGTATTTAATATCTCATGTTATCATAATTGCTTATTTAATAATCTTCCCTAAGTTTAGCATGCACATGGCAGTACAATGGCTTGTGTGCGCTTTATCTGCTGTGTTGTGTTGTTGCTGAAAGTAGCTCAGGAGGCACTTGGTGCTACTCAGTTATGGTATAGGACGCTGTAGATTGAGCTCCCATTACCATTTTTAGTTATAGATGAAGACGGTGTATTTACAGCACAGAAATGTAAACGCCTTGGACTTATTGTTTTGATTGTATGTTGGAGCTGAAATAACTGTGCTAAGTAGGTAGTCATATAAAATGCATCAATACTTTTCAGGTTATAGAAAGTAGGTCAATTTTAAGTCTTTCTTTGTCTTCTCGTGAAAGCTCCTTCATTTCCAAGTGTGTTTTGTTGTGTTTTGTTTTCTTTTTTTCCCCTCAACCTGTGATTTTCCTAGCTATAGTTTAAAATAAAAACATTGTCCTAATTGATACCATGTCAAATTCTGCCAGTCTTCAGAAAAATCTGATTTCTACAGTAAGCAGAATTTGCTCAGTTGCATTTTTGTTGTTTTAAGTAAAATTTGTTGTAAAACAAAACAGAAATACAAAACCATAATGAAAAATTATTAGTTGCAGCTGTTTGCTGTATTATAAAAGAGGAAAATGTCAAAGGAGTCTATTGACTAAAAAGAATTGAAAATATCTAACAGACTCAAGACCCTAATTCAGGCACAAATCAATTGAGATTAAGCATGTATGTTTAGGCTCTTTTGAAAAATGGGAAGAAACTGAATATTCAATTGATTCCTTAGATCCCCGGGTCACAGTAAATTCCTGTTATTTACGCTGCAGCATGTTGGCCCTCTCTGCATCCTATAAACTTTGCGAATACTAATGGCTGTTGGCATTTCAGAAATGATTCTTTCACTTTGTTTACAATTTTGCTGCTGCTGGCAAGCATTGGACTATCAAAGGCTTTAATGCTGGGCATGTGCATTTCATAATAAAATGTTATTCTATGAGGATAATGACACATACTAGAGATTAGTAATAAAATAAAAAACAGAGCCTCTCCACCATCACTTGTTAACACTTCTAATGATTGTTTGCTTATTAACACTAATTTGTTATGTGCTTCCATTTTAGCTCTATGCTGGCTGGCCTAAGCGTGAGGCACTTGTGTCTATATAATACTTACGAATAGCTGTGCTGGCTGCTGATCTCTGCAATAAAAGTTACTGTAGCATGATCCAATCTGCTCTCTGGGAAATGTTCTGTATCGGAACCAATGGCTGACCCCTGCCTTATCAATTCACTCTATCTGTTTGTCTTTAAACAGTAGTCGCAATACTCTCTGGAATATTTGCCTGGGATGAAGCTATGCTACCTGGTGCACTGGTGTTCATTTTGCCTTGACCATGAAATACTCTCTGATCACCCAGTAGTACAGTGTTTTTTGGAAGCAGAATTGCTGTTTTGTGCTGGTAGGATCCCTGGAATATAGCAAAGCGGAGTCCAGTGTGTCCTTTGGGTCTTGCATCTTAGTGCTTCATGAACACAACACTGTGCATTCTGTGTTCCATTCTTTATTATCACTGAAGAACGTCCGTGGGCTCCAGAAGGAGACTGAGTCCACTTTACTAATGTATTGCATGGACAAATACCAAAAACATAGATTTTGCTGAAGGCTGTAGGCAGCAGTGCCATCTACCCGCCTGCTTTTCTGAAGGAAACATGCTTTTGGTATTTTTGGAGTTAAAACAGAAAGTGTCTTGATTCCAGCCAATTGCTGGGGTCAGGAAGCCTCATTCACTCAGTGAGCGATTTTGGCAGGGTGCGGAAAGGGAATCTGAAGTACGGCAAGGAAAGGTACTTTTGCAGTGCTTTCCAGTTTCTGTGCAGACGTCCCATCCTGGACACATATGCTTACACAAATTCTGCTAAATTGCCAGAATGTGGTTGCCATCCAAAAGCTCATCTGGCTTTGAATGTATACTGATTTCTATTTCCTCACTTAAATCCAGAAATTTTATGAAAGCAGAGTATTGATTAAACTGAAAAATCTGATGATAATCCAGTACAGAAAAACAAGATGGTTTAAATGTTAACAATACAAAGAGATCCCTGGTCTGTTTCTAAGCTAGTGGAATGGGAGGGCATTCTCGGTGCTGAGTAATTGACTTTTTCCTTCTATTCTTCTTTGGATCAGGCAATATATTCAGTTGTGGTCACACAGCTCCTACTTTAGCCGTGTGTGGTAGTCATTCCACCTACAGCATCAAACCTCGAACGTTGAGCTGGACAGAAACTACACTCCATTGCAGTTCTTGGCATTGACAGTTGTCTTCAGAGAGGGATCTCGGGCTGCTACCACCATCCTTTGGGGGAGGGTGGAGAGATATCGGAGGGTTGCAATCACTTCTCCCCTCACCTATTGAGAGGGGAACCTTGGCAAACCAGAAGAAGGAGGGGCCCTGTTACAGGAAAAGCTGTGAATAATTGTGTATGCCAACACCACCGCCTTCCCAGAGCACACTGCTGCCTTGTGAAGGGAGGTGCTGCACCAAACGATAAAAGCCTGGTGATGGTGCTGGTGGTGCCATTGCTTTGCCGTGGTGTGTTGTGTTGTATCCATGGCACCTGGTGATAGATGAAAGTGCGTGGGCTGTTGCTATCTTGAGGTACGATTAGATACGTATTTGTAACAGCCAAAGATGACTGAGGCCTCTGCAGGTCTGTTGAGAAGACTCGCTCGCGAGTTTGTGGCATCCCTACGTAGGTCGGTGTTTACAAGCACTTGAAGACTCATCAATGGCCAGCCTTGTTAGTCCAGCTCCTGTAGAGAGGCTGGTAGCTTCACACAGCTCCAAGGATTGCCAGCCCTTGCCCATGAGGATGTAGTAATTGATATTTTTCTCACTTGAGAAAGAAGAGGAAAAAAAAATCTTCTCCCCATCATTCTAGAGCAATTGCTTACAATATTATATAATTTGTTCTTTCCTGTCCACCAGAAATACTCAGGGAAATACTGTGAATGTAAGTTTAGGGAATAGGCTTGTTTCTTCTTAAGATACCTTTCACATATCTTTAGGGCAGACCTCAAGGATTGTTGATTGAAAACCATCACTCCAGAGAGTATACTGGCTAAATCCAATCAAAGAGTTTATCCCACAGGTATTTGTGTACTTCACTCAAATGTATGGAAATGTCAATAGCATTGATTTATTAACCAGAAACACTTCATTTTTTCTAATTAGTGAAATTACAATGCAGGCCAGCCATAAAGTTTTGTTGTTGTAACCCTTATCCACCTTCCCTGCAATGTTGCTGCTACTTGTGCTAATCTAAATGTAAATTGTAAGCTCTGTGGGACAGGGTCTGTCCCTTGCATTTGAAATACTACTCTCCCTTCCTTTTGTGTGTGGTGGTTTTATTTTTTTAATTTTTAATTGTGTGTGCACGATCCTCAGGGCAGAACGCCTGTTGCTTGCCTCGTGTGCTGCTTGATGATTCCTAAATTTGTGTCCTTAATCGAGACCACTCGTGGCCTCCCTTTTCGACCAGGAATCAGAGTATCTGCAATAAGCCAGCAGCGTAGAACATATTTTAAGATCTTTACAGCATGTCTTACTAGAGCCTCCTCATTCCCCCCATGACCAGGAAAAATGAATTGCCTGTGCGAGATGCCTGATGATCGACAAACTAGAATTGTTTGGGGAAAGAGAAAAAAGAAAGGGCTGGGCGGAGGGAGTTACAAAAAGCCAGAGAACACCCTGCAGTCTTTTCTCCCTCTCTCCTGAGCAGAGGTCCTGCTCCAGTGCAGCTGTGGCGGTGGAGCCCAGTCTGGGAGAAGGCTTTTGGATGTGTAGGCGCCTGGCCGTAGAAGGGTTTTACGGGTCAGAAACAATACCTGTATGTTAGTCCATATAAATAAATCATATGCCTGTAAAATACATGCTGTACTTTGCTGCTGGGTCCTGGGGGAGTGGGAAAGTAATTCAGCACAGCTGGATGGTTGTTCGTCTTCTAAACTGTTTTTATGGTTTAAAAGACTAGCTTCCTAAATTGCCATCTTACGAAAAAGCAGGGTGTGGGGCTGCACCAGAGCGCAAATGCACTGGCGTCACTTTAATTAAAAAATCTGCTCTCCCACTTACCTTCCAAAACATCCCCATTCCCTCTAACGAAGGAATTTTTACCTAATCCAAGCAAGCAGCTGTTGTCTGCCAAATGGCCAGCCTGTGCTCCCGGCAGAGCTCCCCCTCTCCCGTGCTGCGAATGGCTCTGTGTGAAACCTCTTCCCTCAACTTGAACTTTGGTGAGGAGTCCCTGCGGCCTGTGGAGACCCAACTAGTCATTGCAGCAGTAAATACTCGTTTACAAGGCGCCCAAAGGACGTGTAAGTGCCCAACACAACCTGAACTGAGGACCCGTCAGAGCTGCTGGGATGCCAAGAACTGCTGCGTTGGTGCTAACCTCTGTGCTCAACAAGTCAGTTCTTCACCACCACCCTCCCGAGCGAAAAAAGAGGCTGTTGTGAGCTTGATGAGCCTGTGTGCATTATGTGAGGGGTTCTGAAGACTGCAAGTGTGGAACTGGTGCTCTTTGTGGAGGTGCCTCATCCTAAGGGTCCGTGGCTTCGATGTGCCTGCGATCCATGTAAGGGAGCGACCTGCCACAGACTGGGTGCTGCAGCCCATGTGATTAGAAACTGCAGTGAAAGGGTTGTAAATATCTGGGTGTTCAGCTCAGCTATCTGAGGAAAAGTGGGAAAACAGTTCTGGTGTTTGATCTACATATCTAGCAGCACCCCCGTAGTTGCTCTCAGCTGAAAGGCTCCCAGCTGCTGGACAGCCCAACAAAACCTTATCAGTAGCAGTGCTGAAGATTTGGTTTCTTCTCTGTTTCTTGTCTATAAAATGCTCTCTGGTAGGTTATGGCAGTTGGGAGCTGGAAGAAAACGGTGTGGCCCAGGGTACATGGAGAACGTGGGCCTTTGTCAGATATACGCCCCCTTTTAAAAATGCAAATTGATAAATAAACATTGAAACAATAGAGCTCTGCTAATCCTTTTACAAAGGGCAAATTGCTAATCTAACTCCCCAGCCAGGATGGCTGCTTTGACTTAACAATAGCTGCATTTATACCTTATGTTTTACTTGTAAACTGACATGTAGTGAATTGGAAAGGGTTTCGGCTCACCTGCTTGGTCAGGGAGGGGGGAGAGCAGCTAATCCTTTCATGCCCCGTGCGCTCGCTGAGCAATGCTGCCATTTGATCACGCTGAAGCAAAAAGGCCAGCGTGGTGCTGCCAGGTTTTCAGCCGCATTAGACTTGGTCATGCTTGTGCTTTAACAATGCTGCCAGTGTCTCCAGTATGGGCAGAGAGAAAGGACTATTCATGTCTTCGTGTACCTGGGCCTGATCTGCAGAGGCACTGGGTACCCCCAAGAAAGGCTGCTGAGCAATCTGACTGTCAGCAACCCCATTTTTCCTCACTTTGCAAGCATTTAGAGTCCTTGCTGATAAATATTAGCAACAAAGCATGTTTGCACCTGTCTTTGACAGCCTCATCCTGGGTGGTGAGGCCATCATGGAAAACTAGCAAGGGTGGAGAAGAGTCCAAGGATCCTTGTCCACCACAATGACCTGATAGGGAACCAGGAGTTTAAGCAGAGGCTGCATGGTGGCTTACCAGAAAGGTGAATTGGTGCCAATGAGGTGATTGATAGGTTGTGTGAGTCTTTGCCTTGCCTAACATTCATGGAGATTTTATTACTTTAGCAGAATTGCTTGTGGTAATATTGGATAAGTCCTGGCTTGGAGTTTTGTCCTTGGCTGGTGCAGCAGCTTCTCTTTACTACCTGCCTTTTTTTTTTTCTTTCCCCTTTTAATTTTGGGCTCTACCATTATGTCTGATTCAAAGAGATGGAAATAAGATTTTTCTTGCTGCGTTTGGTCAGTAAAATGTCTCCAAACCCATGAGCCTGTTTGGGAATGAAGGAAATATGGACAATCCATAGCTGTAGAGTCACAAATTTAAGGCAATTTGATGCAGAAGGAGGACTGAACAGATGTATCTCAGTAGGCAACAGACCCATGGGGTGCTCTATTCTGCGTAACTTGCTTTATATGAGGAGAGAAGAGGAAAATCAGGATGCTTTTTACTTTTTTTCATCCCCGGAGGGATTATATTTGTCGTCTCCGAGTGTCACGGGAGATTAACATCAACCTGTATGTTTCTCAGGAGAAATTGCAACTGGTACCTGGCAATGCAATTCATGCAGCCTGTATTTAAAGGATTCTTTGGAAAGGGAGGCAGGAAATGCTGGAAAGACTTGGAGAGTCTTGGTTAGACATTGCTGGTCTGGGGAGTGTTAACATAGCATCAACTCAAAGTGAAGTCTAGCCAGGTGAAGGATGCTGTAGTTTTTGCATCTCCTAGCAGATTGAATTAAACGTTGCGTGAAATGGGTTATTAGAACTTAAAACCTACTAACTCATAAAGACCTAAAAGTTTGATTGTTTTTTAAACACAGATTTTTAGTTCAGCTGGCTCAAATTAAGTGCGCCTGTTCCTTTTGCTTTGGTTAATGAATGTGCAGAGCTGGCACATGTAACACCAATAAAAGTTATCAAAAGAAGCTGTTTCATCTCCATTTCTGTCTCACAAAACTAAGAAAAACTTACACTTGAAATTATTGGTCATGATTTTTATTAGAACTTTGATTCAAACTATTGAATTTGGGAATTCAATGTGTGGTTAATGAAGAGCAAATGTATTTTTAGAAAGGGCTGCTATGAGATTTTAATAACTACCCCCTTGTCAATCCAGCCTCAAATACTAAAAAACAATTCAGGACAGATTTTTGAGGGGAAGAATTATTAAATACATGCAGGCAATTTACCAAGAGGTCAAAACTGCTTGTGACAGACTAGCAGGGTTGTTTCCTTTTGTAATGTAACTCTATTTACAGATAGAAAATACACAGGTTTTTAATCTTTCACAACTTTATCAAGCATTTCTAATATTTTAATTTCTATTCTAATAATGTTTGAAATCTGCTAAAATTGTAATGTAACATGGGTAAGGAACTGGCTAATAAGGCAACAGCAGTGACTTATATAGGAAAAAGAAATAATAGATTTGAGGGAGCTTTCTTGGCAGAGTTTCCTAAAAATAAATCTGGTGACCGAGCTGCATTAATATTTTCAGCAAGTGTCAATGTAGGAGTATGCTGATGATGACCTGGACTTGGGAGAACAGGATTTGGATCTCCACAAGGAGAATGAACTAATCACAGTAGCAGAAGTGGCGTGAAATGTAATACTGCAGAAGATAAGATCTTGCAGTGTTTAGGGAGAAATAATAAACATTTTGGCAATGAACTGAAGCCAAAGGGTTCAGAGAAGGTGAAAGCCAGGGTGCTGTCGTGAGTCATAGGAAGTTTGAGTTGGATGCGGTATTGGTGCAACCCTTTCCAAGGTAGAGGGGAGCATTATATTTTGTACTGCTGAGCCAGGTGCTGGTGAGAGAGACCTCATGTGAAGTGGTGGGTACAGCTCTGGGCAGCTGCCTTCATAGGAAGAATTAAAAAACAATCTGCACTGAAAGTAGGCACGGCATAGGGCTAGCAGAATAACCAGGGAGCTGGAAAACCTGTCTTGAGAGATGCTAAACCAGCTTCACTCAAAGTCAGTAACTACAGAAGTGGAAAGGTGAAAAGTAACTGGAACAGAAGGACAGTGAGTATAAGAAAAAATTACTAGAAGTGAGTATAGGGAGTATACATGAGTATGAGTGAGTCTAGTGAGCCATGAACTGTAGAATGTAAGAGCAGCTGTAGATTTATGAAGAAATTCCCACCATTCGAGCAGTGAGGTTCTGGATGAGCCTTCCAAGATGTGCAACTTAGACAACCTGATAGACGTTTAAAGCATTTAGTAGATGCACTGTCAGATTGGCAAAGACATCAGGCAATCAAGCTGGCAGTAGGCAGGGCAATATTCACTGTAGTGCTGGCCTGTGCCTGAGGGATCCTTAGGAAAGAAAGGCAGGAGCAGCCATGGGTCAAATGAACTGTGCTGGAAGGACGGAATACTGTGGAGGCTTTAGGTCAGATAACACTTGTCTTCTCTGCCAAGAGACTGATATTAGGTGGCTCTGAATAAATGCAGTCAAGTTTCCTAGATGGTAAGTCCTTACCTGACAGTGGAAAATAAACACTTGTGGCAAGTGGTGGAGGAAGACAGCAGATTTTATTTCTATATTATTTGAGTATTATTTTATACACACACACATATATAGATCTCATGGAAAGCCTTGATATGTCTGGGTGAAGAACATATTACTGCTTCAATAGGGGACTTTCAGTTCCCAGAAATGCTGCCTTAAATTTTGCAAGGCAAAAGCAACACTTTACCTTTCTTGTAGCCATCCTTGCTTCTGTAGGCAAGGGCAGGAATGAACTTCTGAGTTGATGAGAGCAACAGCCCTTGTGCAGTCTGTTGGGAGGCGTAAATCTCCGTGTGGAGTAGAGGTGAGAACCAAGTGCTAGTTGAGCCCATGCTTGAGGCTCCGAGACTTGCAATCTGCCCAGCTAAGTCCCACTTTGGACTGGGAGCACAACCGTGTTGAAACCCTCTGTGAGACCCACAAGACTCTGGCTAAAAGAGCAACTGAACAAAGGTCAAACCAGAAGGGGAGGAAAAAAACCCCAGCTCCAAAGCCTGTGGGAACAATCACGGAAGGAAAGGAAGGAAGAGTGTTTCCTGGCAAATAAAGAACCTCATTGAACTTTAAATCTAGCCCAGACACTCAGAGTCAGCTCCGTTGTGTTAAAAAAGCTTAATCCAGCAAAAATGAGGAAGAAAAATAAAAGAAGTTAAAATGCTGGAGGAGTGAATGATAACTATTTGCCCCTGTGTTGTGCTCCTTTGCATCCTAACTGTGCTGCCCACCACAGAGAGATGCTGCGTGCAGCAATCCCTGTGGCCAGGCTGTTTTCTTTCTAGATAAAGAACAGAGGGGAAATGGGTGCTGGGAACTGAAGTGTCTTGCTCTGGATCATCCAGAAGAGGAGGACTATAACTCCGGACACGCAGCTGAAGCTGTTCTACAAAATGCAATTGTTTGGCTGCACAGGAGAACCCTCACTCTGCAATCCTAAGCACACGCTGTGCCAAAGTTAAAGGCAATCACAGGAGAATTTTAATGCCATATTAAATGTTGATTCATGTATGGCTGGAGCCACAGCGACCTGGAGGGCTGGTGTTTGATCCAGCTCTGAAGTGACAAATTGATCTATAACTTAAACTGGTTCCCGTGCATGGCAAAAGTCATCTGATAGAGACCAGGAGTGATGGGTGTGACTTGGGGCTGGAGCCATGTCCTCCTGGGGTGGGTGTACGTGAGTCACTAATTGCCTTTGGGAATTGCTTGGTGCCGAGCCATGTTATCAGCACCTTCCCTGCTGAATTTTTCCCCCTTGAAGACCCCAGTAGCGTTGCTGGTCACAAACTGCCCAGAGTTACGTGCATGTGTTTGGTTTCTTCTACTTGAGAAAGGAGCAGCTGAAGAGCTTTAGCAAAGAATTGCTCCCAAGCTGGTCCACACCAATGGTAAACAGCTTTTGCCTCTGATCACAAATGGCATCAAAAAACGATTATCCCGTTACCTTTTTTACTGTTGTCGTTTGGTTTTGATCACTGAAAAAATAAGGAATATTATTTAGGAAATAGATGGAATTTTAAATACATATCAGATGTTTAGGCCAGATGCTTATTGAGTCAATGAATCACTCGCAATTGAGAAATATTTGCTTTCTCCACATGTTACTGACATCAGGAGTGCTTTTGTTATGGAGCATATGGAGGAACAAGTCACTCTCTGAGCAACGGAGTGAACTGAGTCAGATTTTCATCAGCTTTTGCTGAAGTGGTTACTCTGAGCTTCAGCTTTTCCAAGAGTGAACCATGCTGGTGTCCCCTCTCCCTCTACTTTTCCTTCTTTTCCCTCTCCCTCTCTTTTCCCCTCTCCCTCTCTTTTTCCCTCTCCTCTTATGCTGTATATTTTTCTCAGGTTTCACTGAACTTGGTAACCTTGAGTTCACTTTGTCAGATTTGGTTTGCCCAAGTTTCAGTTCCATAGGATGCTGAACTAATTACAAAATGGTGTAAGTCTTGTAGCTGATTTGTAATCATTAACATAAATAAAGGGGATTGTCTTGAAGTCTCTGAACATAGATGTGAATTGGGAGATCTGTGTCATCCTCTATCTACCAACAGTTCTCATGAGTAGCCAATAATAACTACCTGCCTTGTCTTCCTATACCCCTGGATCAAGGACAATATCTAAAGAACCTCAGAAGTGCTAAAGTTACAGTCCATTCATGTTTATAAAATATTTACAGGTAGACAGTAGTATTTCCTGACTATATTATTATTGTCCTAGCCAGGGCTGCAGAGAAAAAGAATAGTTTTTGAAAGATTCAAATAGCAGTCTTTATCCCAAATAATGTTGAATATCTAGAAGATAAAAAGATCTTAAAATAAACTGTGTGTAGAGTTTAATGGGTAATCTACATAGGTTCAAAATGCTGTAATTCCTATGAGAAGCAAATATATTCGTGTCCTGTGTCCTAGATTAAACACCATTATATTTTGTTATTTCTGATGTACCTTTTGATTTCTATTGGTGGGCTCTGGGAGTCGGCAAGGCCACTGATCTTTTGTAACACCTACTTAATTGAAACTAGCTGCAAAGTTTTGGCCGAAATTTGTGTTTGGGTTATTAAGAACCCAAGAGCTCTAAGGACTCTGACAATGAGGAGAGTAACAAGTGTTGCATTTATCTGCCTTGCTTATTTAGTTCTGTGGATGGTTCCTTGATGCTGTTTGGGCAGTAGGTCATGTAAGTGTTTCCCCAAAGCTCTCTGCCCACAGGAAATCACAAAAGTGTTTGACATGTGCCAGCTGAAAATCCCTTGCTGAAATGCTATGTGGTTTTGCTATATTTCTGCAGTAGATGCTTTTCTCTGAGCTCATGCATGAAGAAACCTCCCAGACTGGAGCTGGACCAGAAATGAGAAGCCAGACAATGCGGCAAAGTTGACGTTTTGAAACTATTTCCACTTATTTAAACAAAACTATTACCTGCTTGAATACCTGGAAGTACTCCAGAACTTCTACAGTTTATAATTTTCTCTTGTCTAATTCCCCTGGTTTATTTTCCCAGGCCTGGTAGCTGCTGTCTTGAAGTGTTCTCACTTAGAAGGCAGAGAGGTCCCTGTTTTCACACTGTCTTCATCCCTGCAATAACAAGGAGGGTATCACGGTGTCCCTGCATGATTCCTCCTGAGGTATAAGAAAGTTGAACACTGGAAGTCTGATAATGTTCAAGATTCAGATCTGCAGGATGGGAACAAAAGCTCCAGGCTGGCGGTGAGCAGTGGTGAGGGTCCTTGCCCTCGGGGAAGGCTACAAAACCTGACTGTGGCAGACGTCTGTCAGCACAGGGGGCTGCAAGAGCCAGGATACCTTCCCGGGACGGGGGAACAAGGACCTGTTTGAGGGGTCTTGCTCCAGACTTTTAGAAAGGATAAAATGCAACGCTGTCTCTAGCAGTATCTGGGCACGTTATTTCTTTGGTTGCAAGTGGAAATCGCCGAGGCATGCACTATTTAGAAGGATTTAAAAGCAGCTTAATATATACAGGCAACTGTTCTGTGGCATAAGCAGCTGTATTCATCTAATGCATTAAGGAAAAAAACTGCTGCAAGGGTTGACAACTCTCTTTCCTTCAGGCTATAAACCAAATTCTTGTTGTACCTTTAGTCCCCCTCCACTCTCAATTAAAAAAAAAAAAAAAAAGATCCAGTTGGCCAGGTGCGATGTCAGAAAGTAGTCCCTGTCAAGCAAAGGCATTGGCCAGTGTCCACAGGACGTTATTAAATGATAGAGTACCACAGCAAAATATGACAGAAGTCCAACGTTACTGACCGCAAATAAATAAAACACCAGTCTTTGACCACAGGGAAAAACTCGAGCTATTTTTGCACACAAATCTCTGGCCCTTGAAGAGGCTGGGGGAAGGGAAATTTAGTTCCTTTCCGAATGTTAACCAGACTTGCTTCCTAGTCAGCGCTGAGCTTGCAGTTTTGTCTTTTCGAAGTGTTTTTCCTGAAAGTGGGAAGTGGGAATCATCCAGGCCTGCAGCTGAGCATGGAGGGCAACGCTTTCCTTCCAGCCTTCAGTATTTAGGGTTTCTTTGGCTGCCTGTTTGGCTCGGTTGCAGCCTATACTTCCCTCACCTTTAGGGCAAAGCTTGGCATCAGAATTCTGCACCCTGTCTTCTCCTATCTGTGCAGATTAATAAAATACTTTTTTACATGCTTTCCTCCTCAAGCCACTTTACTAGTGATGTCTGTCAGATCTTCTACCAGATGGGAATGGCTTTGCCATTTTTTGTTTTCCTGGGTTTAGGGTTTTTTTGTTTGTGCAGAAGGAACGAAGTGTGAGTGGGGTCAAATGTTTCCAGCCGGTGGTTTGGAGTAGCTCTTCAGATTATTCAGCTGCTTGGATGGTGAGGACAGAGGTGTCTCAGTGGACTGTGGTGCAATTAAGAACCTAAATCACCACTCACCTTTGAATTTTTAAACCAAGACCATAGGAGAATGCCTGGGTTATACTGTTGGAAGTGCTAATTCCCACTCTGCCTTTCACCCCCATGTCAGACTGATTTCCAGTGGTTTTTGCACCTCCATATATTCCATAATACGTGGTTTTGAGTTTACATTTTTCAGTGGCAGAGGGAGTCTCATATGTGCTTTAGGGGCACTTTCCTATTGTGTTTTACCTTGGCATTCCTCATCTCAGCATGTTCCTTCATTTATTTTCTGTGAGGGGATGCTTTCCCACAAAGGGAACATCTTCCCTCGCAGCTTGAGCCATGCCTGGGAGAAGGACACCTATCACTCAGCTTGAGCACAGGTCCATCCAGGTAATACCAATACAGCTATTTTCTTTCCATTTCTGTTGATTATAGCTGGGTCTTCTCCTTCTTCTTTTTCTTCTTCTGATGTACCTGCCTGCCTCACTTCTTTTTTTGTCCCTGCTTTCACCATCCTTAAAGAATGACAGTCACCATTTGTCAGTATAAATGTAGCCTCCATGGATCCATGTTCCTTGATGTCCATCCGTATTCTTGCTCTTTATTTAGGACGAAACATCCATAGCACTTAAAATAGTTGAATGCTTTTGGAAAATGCCGCCTTTATCACATGCCTTTGCCCACATCAGAGGCCGAGGGAGGTTGCCTGACACATGAGGTATGTGGAAGGAGTTAACTGCTTGTGAAATAGATGGAAACTTTACAGCATAATCAGAAAACAGTTCCTGGCAATATTAGAGTTTGCTTTCCCTGCTTAAAACTCTATTCCCTTTCCTTTTTAAGGTACTTGGCTATGAGCTCTTGGTTTTATCTTCCTGACCAGCCACTGTTGAACTTATAAAGGTTTGTAGAGGCCACGCTGGGGAAGAAATCGTGTTCTGTTTGAAAACCACTTTTATTTGCATTTTCTTTTAAATGGTATGTAGAAAATTAGTCAGTCATGTGTGAGGAGAAAAGCTAACATCCCTTGTAACCAAGCAGTTGAATGCTCTATATACCTGGGCAAACAGGTTGTAGAAGCTGCAATTAACCACCTTCGACTGTATAGTAACTTCAAGTTTTCAACTTACATGGCCACTCATTGGTGTTTGCAGAACATTCCTAGAGCATATGGTAACCTTTAGCCCAGCACAAACCTTCAAGAATAAGTGCAAAATCTCTGTCAATCCCGTATGGAGCGTGTGGTTAATATTACACTACGGCTAACCTCTTTTTTGTTTGTTTGTTTGGTTTTGCTCTAAGTACATCTGAGTCCATCAGCTTCTATTCAATGTCAGCTTTAGGGCTGCCTCAAAGACTATGTCGATACTAAAATACAAAGCTTCCCATTTGCAAGACACATAGGGTTCTCATTATTTTGGGTGCTGCACAAACATTTTAAAAGAAACAGTTCCTGCCCCACAACGTGCTCACTCTAAAGAAATGCAGCAGAAAAAGGGGCAGGAGGTGGAGGCACGAATTAATCCTATGGTGACTTAGATGAGATGACACAGACGATGACTGATGGGGCTAGGAATAGGACCCAGAAGTCCTCTGCCATGTTGCCTCTCTCACCCACTATGTTCCCAGGGTGGACTGTTATTTTAAATGTTTGTGAAACATCTGCATGTATAAAAGAACAAGTCATAAACCAATTGCAGTTTTTGGCTTTTCTGTTCTGTCACAAGTATTGTTTTAGAGCCAATTAAGAGGGACAGAAAGATCTGTTAAGCAACATCCCATGAGCAATATAAATCTCCTGAGAAAATAATGCAGCTTCTTCATCCTATCTGATTCCTGAAAGGCCGCCGTCCCTCGTAGGACGGTATACACTTGGTGTCCCAACATGTTCCCAAGGAGAAATGCTGTGCTGGGCCGTCGTTGGAGCCCAGCTGTGATCCTGGCAGGGCATGAGAGCAAGGATGAAAGACAGTGGGTGTCTCAGCTGGCTTGCTAGCATTTGGACACTGTCACTTCTTTTCCTGCAGCTCAAAGGGCACAAGGAAAGCTGTATGGGAAGTTAAGTCTCTCCTTTCTTCAGCCTTGAAGGGGATGTTACTGTACCTGTACCTCCTTATTTAATTTGTTGATTTCATGTGATGTTCTGCCTTAGTGTCTGACAGCTGTTTATTTTGCTTTTCTGTCCCCTTGAATAGAGCATGCGGCTGCTCAGACAGGTGATGCTATAAAAGACTCAGACTAGGCACAGTCTTCCATCCAGGCTTATAGCACAGGACAGACCCAGGAAGCCTGGGGATGAAGTGACGACTATGACAGGGGAGGAGGAAAAGCTCTGGCTTGCGCCTCTGGAGGGAAAGAACTCAGGTGGCCAAGGTGATTGAGAGTGTCTGCTCTATCCATTTGCCCAAGGTGCCTCCTCGGGCAGGGGCTGCAGCAGAGGCAAAGATCTCTCTCAGTTGAAGAAGTTCACAGCTTTCAGTATTGGAGCAGCCCCACTTTTTTCAGTCCCTGGAGCCAACAAGGACATTGATGAGATGGGAGAGCTTGTGTCTTCCTGCTGCCACTCCGGTGCAGGGACCCAGTGAACACTGAGATAGAGAGATGGTAGATGTCTCATCCCTGGAGACATTCAAGGCCAGGCTGGATGGGGCTCTGAGCAACCCAGTGTAGTTGAAGAAGTCCCTGCTCATTGCAGGGGGCTTGGACTAGGTGTGTTTTGAAGGTCCCTTCCAACCCAAACTATTCTGTGATTCTATGAATCTGTGATAGCTGGTAGCAGGAGGTGATTGTGATCTGAATTGCCATCTGTCTGCTCGAAGACTGATAGGACCTTCTGCCTGTGAGTGTCTTGGCTCCCTGTGAGCATGAGTGACCTGGTCCCCACAGCGTTCCCACCCACCTGGTACTTTTTGTCCCGGCCTAACACAAGTGGGAGCTCTGAGCACCTCAGAAAGTCAAGCCACAGGCTTTCTAAATGATGCACCTGAACAGTGAATGACCCAAATTTAAAAGACCCTTTTGAAAATCTGAATTCTAACAACTTTCCCCAACATTACAGCCAACTGGTGGGAAAGTCACCCTGACCCATGATGCTTGGAGACAGGCAGTGACATGCACAGAGAAGAAGTTGATGCCCTTCACAGGTGATTTTAGCATTGAAAAATCAGTGATCTTTGAAAATACATGTCCAAAAATGTTTCCTGTATCATTCAGAGGTGTCAGGTCTCCAAGTGCAGACTTGCAGACTGAAGCACTGTTGGGAGAAAAACTGTAGAAGTCAGACTGGCTGTTTTTCCCTCTCCTCCTCTCTAGTGACCTTTTAGGTTAGGATAAAAGCTGAGTCCAGATTACCTTTTCTGGAACATTTTTCTGTGAAGACTTTGATACAAAAGCCGTGTAAATGATGGAAAAGTACGTAATCTGAGAGATTGCTGAAGGGACCGAGGTGGGGTAAAGTGAAGGAAGACAAACTGTCAGGGATGGATGGTTTTTTCCTTAATTTCTAAACCGTGGGGAACACAAAAGTCTGCCTGATTGTGATCACGCACAAATTTAAAACATTAAGATGACTGGTTAAAAAACAGGTGCCTAAATTTAACCCCCTAAATCTATAGTTAAGTGTCTTAGTAGAGAGGCTGCTGAAGTCAGTGGCAGGAGACCCCTTTGCTGCAGAGGGTTTGCTGGACTTTTGCAAAAACCCTGAGCATCCGGCAGCTCATACTGAAGTCCCAGTTAAAATATTTTTCCGGTTCCCTAAAGTGCTGAATTATGGATTTAAGAACACAACTCCAGGCACTGTTTTTGTCTGTGTGAAAGATCTTGTTACAAGTATAATATAATAAATGGTACTAAAAAAATTTACAGCTTTTTTGCCTTTTTTTTTTTTTCTAGTGAATAGATGGAAAAGCTCAGATTTTTTTTTTATGTTTCTCAGTCAGTAGGGATTGCACTGGGAATTGTGCTGCGAGCTCTTGCCTCCCAAGCTATTTTCTGAACAAGGCTGTTTTCCCCAAGCCAGCTGAGCCGGTGGGCCCACTCAAGCATGGGCCTTTCTGGCTCTGAGCACGGACCAGAGATGCTCGGAAACACATAGCTGGTACTTTGTGCCAGTACAAAGTGGTGACGAACCATCCCAGCCCTCAGAAATGAAGGATGTGTTTGAAATCTCCCTCCTCACATCCTCTTCAATTTTAAATCTTTCCTGTCCAAACTGTGCCCAGAGTGCCTCAGCTCTGTCCACAATGAATGCCATGTGAGAAAAAAAAGACAAAATGCAACAAAAAGCCCCTGGCCATGGCAGATCTGTGAAGTTTTAAGGCAACTTTGCCGACCATAAACCTTCTGCGACTTCAGTGAGTGGCTCTGGTCTGTCCTAATTAATAGCAAGTCATGGAGTGAGTGAGTGGCATGATAGGTACAGTATGAAGTGCTTCTTCTGCCGATACCCCCCGTCCCTGCTTTCTCCTGCCTGTCACTTTGTCCCACCTTTTGTCACCATCTGTACATGGTTAGCCAGAGAATGTTTATTATATAATTTAGTTAACTTTTGAGTTTTGAGCCTGCCCGTTTGATGTGCCCTCCTGTTAATGCAAAGCACACCATTACTAGTTAATGATCATGAACTGTCATCACAGTCACTTTGAAAAGGTGACAGTGATGAATGGAGCCGGCGGCTCCCAGGGAGGTTGATCACTGAATGGACAGTAAAGTTTATTTAAGCCCTGGCCTGATAATGGCTCTGCATATTTCAGATGGGTTGTTTCTACTCACCTCGGGGATAGCAGACATTCCCAAAATGATGTGTCCTGCTGCCACCCCCACACCCCCCCATGTCCTGCTCTCTTGTGGTAAGAAAAAGTCTCCCCCATTTCTGCATCTGCTGCCCTAAATTCTACCCCAGCCACACTGCAGTTCTCCAGGCAAAAGGGGGAAACCACTGGGCAAAATTTCCTCTGAGCTTTGAAGAAAGGAAAAGCCCCTCTCAGAGTGGTTTCTCGAGCATGTGCCCACAGCTGCTCCCCAGGCTGGAGAAGGTGCTCATACTCCCATTTAACTTTTTTCTTTTGGCAGGATGGTGGCCGCTTGCCTAGCGTGAGGTATTGGGGATGGGACTGAAAATAAAACCTGCATCTCTTTGGGCGTTCCTAACGGGGGCTGACAGCCAGCACCAGCAGGCCTCAGAGCTGGGAGACAACCGGGTGCTTTGGCGCTGGGAGCCTTCAGGTCCCAAGATAAACAAATCTGCTGGTGAGAGTGACCAGCGTTAGGTCAGGCTAAGGGTCGCTGGAAGGTCAAGCTGCCCTGCAGCTTGGATATTTTGGTTGTGTATTTACCTTCCCAAAATGCATGGTGCGCTGGAAGGCTCCCCACTCCAGGTCGCGAGCTGGGATCAATCTGCTGGTCAGTCCTGCGTGGGGGAGGAAAATTCTGGGAACATCCCTGGTGAAAGACCCCTGGGAGAACAGGGTCTCAGTGGGGCAAATGGGGAGAAGGAGAGTCTCCCCAAGGCCTTTGCAGGATGGTAGCTCTTAGGCTGGGCTAGGTATCCGTGCATCTGTGAGCAGACTGAAGGTGCACGGGGTGATTTATGTTGGCATGCCCACTTAGCTTTCATTTTAATGTATGCCGTGTGGGAAACACTGATGGTAAAAAAACAGACACAGTTTTCTCAATCTATGTAAAACCACTTGACAGGAGCCCAGGCTCCCAGGTTGCACTACCAGAGCCTCACGAATGCAGCAATGAGCTCTGGCTTAAAGAGCTGGAGGCTCTTGAAAATCTGAAGAAACGGAGAAAAGTCTAAGGCACTCCTAATATATCCCTTTCTGACTTTTGGATCTTTGGAAGATCTGTCTTTCAAGCTTTGCTGTGCAGCCAGTAAGGTTAGAAAGACCCTCTTCTTTTTCCTAAGATGTGAAAGTAGAGATATTTGATGAAAAGAATACAATAAAAGCTTTATGGAGAGATACCACTGTCCACCAAGGGTTGACAAGCCAGTACCTGCTCCAGTGATTATCATGATTTTAGTGGACGGTACAACAAAGATACATATATGGTGGATGTGCCATGATGTAGGTGGTGAATGTCCCATGAATTCCTAGATGTCCAACTTGTTCTCCTGGCTCACCCACTTGTCAGGGATGGTCCTACTCTACCCCACGTGGCTCCCTGGACAGATTCAGAAGAAGACTAGCAAGGTGAGATGGAAAAGAACATAGTCTACAGAGAAAAAGGAGTCCTCAAAGCTTTAATATGGATGCCCAGATGAGAGGAGGGAGGAAACCGAGGGACACGCAGAGCTGCTCTGGGAATACGAACAACTGTTTGTTGCAGCTTGAGTAGAGCCACAGACTGCAGGGAAAGGGTTGGGTAATTTCTACAGAACAACACACATAAATGTCCAAAACAATTACATGAAAGCATTTATTGCTACATAATTTTTGATTTGCTTTTCATCATAGTCACAGGATGCCTGACAATATTTTAGGGCCTTATCCTCATCAAAAGGATGAGGAGGAGTCTGTCATCCAACAAGACCTTCAGGATGATCTGCTAGTATATAGCACTTGTATGGCATGATCAAAACCAAAAGATGTTAGGTCTCAGCTACATGAGAAAAGCATATCCATTTAAGTAATGATTTGTCCAAAGTTTAAACAATATCCAGCTTTGCTTTCAAAGCAAAATAAGGACACTGCCACAAGAGAGGCACGTTAACCAGCCCATTTATGAACTGACAGGGCTTTTTCTGGTAGACAAGTCTATAAACCACTTGCTGGTATCTCAAATGGCAAGTTATCATGCACACTTAAGGGGTAACAATGGACTTTTAGGAAAAATAAATCAATGGGTGGAATTAATGATCGCTTTCATTGTCAAAATAAATGTTTTAAGTGAACCGCGGAGAGGGAGGCCAATTATTCTCACGAAGTTCTGAGGTTTGTAGGCGATGCCAGGGAGCTGCCAGTGGCAGGGACTGTCAAGCCCGGGCATCGCGGGTGTTCACAGCAGTATTTCAAAGCGGAGCTACATCCTTCATAAAGCGAGTTCCCCATCGGCGGTGTGTGAGGAAGGCGGGAGGCCACACATCAGTGATGGCGCCGGGTTTCACTGTCCTGGGATGCCTTCCTCTGACCTTCCCAGCGCGGGGACAGGGACGAAGGAAAGCCATGCTCATCTCCCTGCTGCCTCTTGGTTCTCATGCACGGAGGAAAGCCGGCTGTCCTTTTAAATTTGGGTTGAGACATTTTACCCCAGCGTCTGCAAACATTTAGACACAAGACTGCTGCTGTTAACTGCCAGCCCATTGTCTGCCAGTGACAGTTTTCTCTGAAAGTCACTTGCCAGGGGGTGAATGTTGATTGAACAAATGAACACAAAGCTGCCGCTGGCTGCCAATTGTGCTGCTGTTAGTTTAAACAACTGGAATAGAAATGCCATTATCCAGGAAGAATCAGGGGAGCTGGGAGGAATATTCACAGAGAGCAAAATTTGCCACCAGTGACTAGCACAGAGGGATGGATGGAGCATTTGGCCTTGACTGAGATGTCACCCTGGATTTGCTCATTGTACCCACACTCCCCCCTTTCCAATGTGATTTAATCAGAGGCTTCTCCTGCCCTCTCAGTCTCCATCACTCTGCAGTGTTGAACCTGTGCTCCCTCTCACTGGCACAGCACAGTCACACCATGTGCAGCCAAGGGTTCTGCTCCAGTCTCAGCCCCTGCATTCCCAGCCCTGCATGTTCTGCCTGTTTATTTCCCCCTCCCTTCTGCAGGTTGGTTTATACCTTCTGTGGTTGATGTGCAGGCTGGTTGGTCAGAGGAGCAAAGCTGGGGTAAAAGCTCCAGCTCAAGTATGGCTGCAGGGCACCTACTCACTTGTGTGATCACACCCCAAAATATCCCTTGAAGTGGGGATCAAAGGGTCTGCTCCATGCAAAATGCACACTCGGAGAGGACAGCAGTGCTCAGACTGGGCGAACTCTCTGGCTGACAGTGTGGAAGGAGAGGAATGAGGGCCCTGAGCACACAAGGCGGTGGGGAAACATGGATCCAAATGGAAGATGTGGATGTTACCTGATCAAACAGCAGTGAAATGAGCATTTAAGAGAGATGAAACACCTGATAAATTAACATTTGCATTAAACGGGATCTGGTCTGATTCCCATGGCTCAGTAATTTGTGAGTGTGAGGCGTTGTGGTTGCAGATAGAGGAGAGCAGGATGCATTATTCAGATTCTTTTCTCACTTGAATTTGCTCAGAAGATGGGAGATCTTCCTGCCTTGCAGCCCCATGGGGGTAGCAGTGTCAGTGCCCAGTGTCTGAGTTTCACAGGGAGCAGGATATTTGATTACAGGAGACAGACATTGGTAGCTGGTGGCATTAGTGCTGTTTTCCCAAGCTGGTGTGAAGGCAGTAAAGAGTACATAAAAGCGAAAGTCTTCAGTGTGTCCTACCTGGAGGGCACACCAGTTTGTCTTACTGTGGGAGGGAAGGAACATCCTACAGCTTCTAGTTCCATACTGGCAGTAATGAGAGCTGCTGAGCTCCTTGTGCAAGCAAGAAGTGACTCACATCTCATCCATACTAAGGTCTAACCACTGCGGCCCTCAAGCTCTGGTTTGAGATTACTGTGCCCACTGCACTCCTCACTCCCCCCTGCCCAGGCCCCTACTGGAGCCATTGCATGGCCAGATTTTTGACAAGCAGCTAGAGTGCTGGGATGACAGACAGGGAGCCAGCAGTATCTGTGTCTTTTCCTCTCTGCAGGTGATGTTGGGAAGCTTTAACTTCCACACAGAGAGGGCCTGTTCACCAAGTGGGGTGGGAAAGAGAAGCTCTCCAGGCTGGGAGAAGAGATGGCACCAGGGACACCTTTTAAGCCCCCAGGGCGATTGGAGAGACTGCCATTTGTTTTGACGGCACAGCTTAGCCATGAGGCACAGCCTGTCAGGCCTTCACACAAGTCTGGGTAAAATACTGCTGCTTGTTAACAACCCCCTGCCAAGTATCACCATCAACACTGAGAGCATGGGGTGGCCGGTCTTCAAGACTGCTCCTCTGCTTGCTTGTGAGCCTGGTCCTCCCCGCAGCACAGTCCTGATGCTCAGCTGGTGGGAAGGACTCTGACCCCTGTCTTGCACCAAAGCAGTTAACCAGAGCGAGCCCATCTCTCCAGCACCAACCTTGTATCTCGTGGCTGGTACAATGCACCCAGCAAGAAGTGTCAGGACAGCAGAGCTTGCATGTGTGGTAGTGGTGGTCTGTGTGCTTTGACTGGTGGATCTGGTCATGAAAAGCATCAGCATGGAGCCTCTGGGTGATGACACATGCAACTGAGGGAGCACCCAGTCTGGGCTGTCACTGGCACACAAGGGATCAAAAAAGGGAAGAGGAAATTTTTCCATGTCAGCAGGTAAATCTTCCATGTCATGAGTATTATCTACATGGATAAATTGAATGAGGCCAGGGCATATCTGTTCTATATCGCTAAATTGTTGGCACTGTACCTGGGTGGTTTTGATCCATGCCAGTTACCACCACACGAGATGAGAATATTTCAGGTGTTTGCAGCAGCTGTGCCCACTGAGCACGTCGGTGGTGGCCAGTCTGTTTTGAGAAGCATGAGAACTGGCCACATGGCTGTGAACTGTGCTGGGCTAGCAGGCTGTGGGGACAGGGGACAACCTTAGAGCATTTTATTTACTTACAGAGATGTAACCATCCTTTACTTCCCTGCTGCAGCACACACTCAGTGCTAGGCAAAGCTCAGTGCCTGGGGTGATCCTGCAGCAGGCAGGCAGCACAGGTTGGAAGAAAGGGGAACTCTTTTGGGGCTCAACACACTTTGGTTTTACCCTGTGTTGGGTATTACCGCTTTGTTGTTCCATCATTGTCACAGAGCGGTCCTCCTCCCTCCCTGCTACCTGCTGCAACCCCTCTGTGCTTCCCACATCCCAGGAACTGGTGCTCAAACCTTCCTGTGCCTGCACTCCCCTCTCCCTCATCCCCACACTTCATCTTTCTCCTGACTGACTGTCCACACCTACTCTTGTATCACCTCTTTATGAAAACACATCCCCTACATTGCTTTTCTGCTCACAAGAGCCACACACAGAGTCACGTCACCACATGTGCCGGCTGGCACGACCGCACCAAGCGCTCGGGCAGGAGGATGGGCAGGGGACACACACTCACACAGAGATGTCACCGTGCCTCCATCCACACTGTCATGGAGCCAGACAATGTAAAATGAGCTTAATGCTCTTTACGTGGCAAGGCCTTCATTTACACCTCAGCTGGTATAAATGATGCCGGGTTTTAGCAGTCAGTTTAATCCTTTTAATGCTGGTGTGAAGGAATGTGTGCTCGCCGGCAGGGACTGCCCCGCACAGATCCATCCTCAGCCTCCTCCTTTGCTCCTGGAGGTAAAAAGTTCAGCAGGACTCTGGATGTGGAAGGGTTTTCAGCATCTCCTCCTCACCAGGATAATGGTCAGTGTGCAGTGAAGCATCCTCAGATGCAGGGATGAGAGCATGCCTGCCCTGGGCTGGGTCAGTATCGGCTACACATAGCTTGGGTGCTGGACCAGTGGACAAAGGGAGCCTGTGAGGCTGCTGGGATTTGTGGTTATCAGCAGCCAGGGCAGGAAACGTCCCACATCACAATAACCTCAACTCCACCTTATGTCAGCAAGCCCTACAAACAGAAGGACCCGGCCGCGGGCTTTTGCACAGCCTGGTACTGTACATCAGAGCCCGCTCACATGGTGAACGGACGGAAAAACAACATGACTGGCCTGTTCTGATGGCAAGCAGATAAACCCTCACTCCACTCAGACATGTATTGTTTCCTTCCCACTGGCTTTCTTGTTGCCACCACCAAGCACACGATAAAGCTTTGGTTTTTTATAGGGCTTCTGTTTGAGTTTGTGCTGATTTCAATGCAGTCATTCAAAAAGAACATGCTCGGTGAATTGTTAATTCAAGTGCCCTGGAACACAGCAGTTAGGGAAAATGTAAAGATTATTATTAACTGGTTAATTCTGGGTGCAAATTCCCACCGCCGCTTGCACTAGAGTTAGAGCTACTTCAGCTTTCCACAGGAGTTGAATTCAGAGCCAGGACTGGCAAGGAAGGATGGGAATATGAGCAGATGTAAAGAGCTGTATTTTAGGTTCTAAGGGCATAATTTTGGTCAAACTCTGCCAATATTGTTGTTTCCCCATCTGCCACCTGAGGTGGCTGGGGTCATTGCTCCAGCCTGGATTCCAGCAGAAATGAAAACAGACGTTCACATAGGTGCTGTCAGGTACTACATCTCAGCACATCCACATACGGCTAGAGACAGGAAAGACGTATGGGATCTTTTAGACCCAAATCCTTGTGACGCTTATTCCCTAAAGTACTGATGACAAATTCAGATATTTTGCCGAATTCTTGGTGTGTTACAGCAGCACCCCAGGATCACCATCCTGGGCTGCCTGCCAAAATCCTCTCCCTGTGCTATGGCACCCGGATGGCAGCTGCACAACCAGGCATGTTCAGGCAGGAAGGTGGGAAATAACCTGGTGCACTTGGGCAGGAGTTTGGGTTTTTAGCTGGATGGTTTAACACAACAGCCTTTGGGAGAAAACGTATCACAGGTACTCTACTGACAGCCTGTTTCCTTGCATTGCGGGAGTGTGGGTGCTTGCCCTAACCAGTGCTTCCCACACTATTTTAAAGCTGAACTCTCTTTCAGGAAAAATAGATGGATAACAAGGTCTCTGTGACACAAGCAAGTATTACTAATTGTTCCTCTCCCATGTGTAGCTCATCAATAGCCCTTTCCCTTGGCAAGTCCTTCGTGCCCTCATCCCACACACTGTGGAAATACTGACTTGCTTTAAATATTTCCTGAGAGGCTGAAGTGACATCTGTCACTACCACAGTCACAACTGGCTGTGACTCTCTAATCCTTCAGAACAGCTTTGATTTTCATCTGTCATGTGCTGCACAAGCTGTTGAGTCTTTTTTCCAGCTCAGGTAGTTCTCTGCAGCTGGTCCATATTTTTTTGTACTAGACTATCTGCAGCAGCTTTTTATGTTTCCTCTGTTTGTGAATTGATTTGTTTCTGCGCTGCCTCTCCTTGCCACATCCACTATGCTCACCGTAATTCTGCCCACACTAAATCTTCGCCTCCTATGAAGAGCTTAATTTTGCTTGACTGAAATATGCAGAGGGGATGTGGGACAATCTCCCATGTCCTTGTAAGTCATGTGTTTCTCGTCTATTCCTAAGCCAAACAATACAATACTATTGGAAAAGACACAACAGCCTGGGCTCCAACGCAGTACAAAGTCTCCGCTCTGTCAACACAGTCAGCGGTGGTAGCTGTCAACATCGAGCGTGCCCAAAGGTTTGGTTTGTTGCTGCTTGGGTTGGGGAAACAACCAAGACAGCTTCACTGCCTTGGGAACTTGCAAAATTCGAGTGAGAAACAGTGCCTGGCCCAAGGACCTTGCAGTCATCTTAGACAATACAGATAGAGGCAGGGAGAGCAGACACGGAGAGATTGGTGCCAGCATGAGGAGTAATTAAATTCAGGTTCCTGCTCATTAAGGGCTCTCCAGGGCTGTAAGTTGCCTGCTGAAGCAGACACCAATTCTAAATAGATTTTTATAGCCCTTTTTACTTGAGCAGTGAATGTTTAAAACAATATTTTGACATTTCTGCTTATGTTTTATTCTGTGTATTCCTGGCAAGGTTGTTTGTTTGTTTGTTTTTTACTGCAGCGCCAGCTCAATAAGTAGGTGATTTCAAGCTGATCTGATGTCTCCTGGTTGTAAGGTCTTTCTTTGGGTGCACTGTGATCCACTTAAGGGATGACTTCGCTCTGCCACCATTTGAAACTCTCAGACTGGCACACGCAGCTTGTGAAAGGTGCCAAGAGTCTTTTGCCTAAAAGCCTAATAAAATTAAACACTGTGACAATTGCTGTGGTCGGAGCAACATGTGCTCTGCTTCCTCTGAAATATCACAAGCATGGAATATACCAGGCCAGAAGGGTCAGAATTGGAAAAAAAAAATCTTCTAAAATAATTTTTAAAATCCCTTTCAGCAGCAACAGCATGTCAGTGGTATGTCCCAGCACCAAGGCTGGCCCAGCATGGATGTGCACACCAGGAACACCAAGCTGGCTGGCACTCAGCATCCTGGGAGCCACATGTGGTCCCTGTGGACCCGGCTGCTGCCTCATGTCCTTGTCACCATGAGGTGACACCCCTGGGGCTGGTAGGTCAGGACGATCTCTGACCAAGGAGCAGCTCCTTGTGCCTTGGTTCCTCTCCTGTCATATCAACCTCATGGGTGAGTGAGGCAGGACCCGAAGCACAGGGACTGTGATCGGCAACACAGAAACCTGGAATTATGTTTGTTATGGGCATATAAATGCCAATATATGTGTGTGCAGACTCCAGTCTCAGGTTGGATTAGCTCCGGAAAGTCGAGTCCTCCGGATATTCCTATATCTCTTGCACTTTTGTTGCCCTCCACAGGAGGCACACAGCGACTCCTCCTGCACCTCCTATCCTTTCCTCTGCCACAGGGAAGAACTGTTTGAAAAAGTTTCCAACCTGATTCTCTCCTCCTCCTTCTCCATGTTAAATTTAGCACAAGCTTGTAAAGCACCATCAGGAACAGCAATTAGAGAGCTATGCATTTTGGTTCACGGTTATCTGCAAGGTCAGAGAGAAGTACAGCCTGTGTTGGTGAAGGTTCTTTGGTTCTCATGCAGTTTAAACACAGAGGAGTATGTTAAAAATAAGAACAAAAGCAAAATGTGTTAGTCGGTCATGACTCTCTCAAACCTGAACTCCTTCCTAAACCGCTCACCAAAATTGCTCCTTCCATTTGCAATACTCATAAAACATAATCAGCTACATTTAATGGTGGTTAGCTTTAACAGAGGCTGGGAAAGTCCGTGAACAACCTGCCACCATGCAGGGCTCCCAGAACCTACCTCCATCTCAGTGGGGATCTCCTTGGGGGTCTCCAAGCTAATGAAATCCTGCTTGACATAAAATGAAGCCAGAGGATCTTCATGCTGAGAGTCTCTTACCACTCTTTGTTCTTTTTTCCTCCTCTTTTTCTTTTTAAAATATTTTCCTTTTCCCTTTCTCTTACCATCTACTGAACATCATCCTCCCTTTGCCTCCAGTTCTCTCCCATCATCTGTCCCCACTGCTGCTCATGGATTTCAGTCACTCTCCCAACCTCTTTCATCGAGCCTCCTCTGTTTCCATGCCAGACTGCCTTCATCCCGACCCTTTCCAGGCTCCCTTTGGTCTCTTGCTCTCTCTCCTGCCCTCGCCCTGATCTCCCTCTCCCTTGTGCCAGGTCCCTGCCTGTCCTTGCCACTGTTTGGTGTCATCCTAGTGGGGGCTCCCTCTTCCACCCCCACGGCAACATCACCAAGTGTAGCAAACATGTCAAGAACAATCCTTTTCTACAGCATGAGAAAGGGGAGCTGGACCAGAGGCAATGCTCAGCACCCCTGTGGACCACCAGCACCTCCCTCAGCCTTAGCCTGGCTTTAGATTGCCATGGGCAGCCTTCCAGCCTTGGTCCCATCTTGTTCCCTCTGCCTCCTTCTTCCTTTGTCTCTTCCCCTGCCTTAGTCCACGTCATTTCCACTGCAACCAGAACACTCTCACTCTTTTCTTTAATGGACCCAGGCTGAAATATGCCTCAATGGTATTTTTAGCTGAAAGCTTGGCAGCCTGGCGGTCCCTGGGCGTTTTGCCACCTTGGATGAAAAATGTGCGTTGGCCCGATAAGAATTACAATGGGGTGCTGGGGGGCCACGAGCGCAGAGCGCCCTGCTGGCTGCCTACCTGGGGAGAGGGAGGGTGGGCTTGGGGTGCCCCCAACCGGTGCTCAGCCCCCGCCCTATGCCCTGATGCACAGGGTGGCTTAATGCATCCATCCCTGGCCTCTTGAGTATGTTTAAAGGTATAGCAGGAGGGATTCCTGGGGAAACAATGGGAGTTTAGTGGAATAAAGCTGTTACATGACTGAAATAAGGGTATTTGCTGGGTGCAATGGTGCTGCAAGCAATGTGAACACAGCACCTTGTCCCAGAAAGTTGCCTTGATGAGCATACCAACCACGCAAAGATGGGGACAAGCACAACTCCAAGAGTCACAGCCTGAGGGTGGCTCCTTCCCCTCCCTGCAACATCGGGGCAGGGGAAGAGGTGGTAGCCCCCTTGCAGGCACAGGGCAAGCGCTGGGAACTGGCACCATTTGCCCCAGTGTTGCAGCTGGTACAGCTGGCTTGGAGCTATGGTCCACTGATGTGTCAGGCAAAATATTTGTGAGTGGGGATGGCCTGCCATGGTGACTTCCAGCTGCAATCAATAGGGTGTTGTTGCAGGATTTTAATTTGAAAAATAAATATCACGTCCGGGTAATGTTTTTTTCTATCTAATTTTCCCCTCATCATTCAAGGGTCTACATCTTACTTAGAGAAATGGTGACAACATAATTAAATGCCCTGCGAAATGTATGCAAAAATGCTGCTTTTTCCAAGCAGGGCTTTTTGAGGAAGGAGGAGATCATGTAAGCCAACGCATGCAGTTAGTTTATCTAGCTTCCTGATCACGCTAGCTACCTCGATAGTCAAGGAAGGGAGAGAAACTCCCTTAGGAAGTGTTTTCAGGGGTAACACAGATGCTCTAAATGCTCTTCAAATAGGCCTATCTTTCCTATTGAAGCTCAGGGGGAGTAGCTGGCAGGCCATGCTAAGCACCAGCAGCTGTGACCACCTTTTCCAATCCACATCACACCAACCAGATCTGCAAGAACTGGGCTAGACAAGCACAATCTCTGGACAAATGGCTCCATCATCCTTCTGTGCAAACTGGAATAATTTCAAAAGGACCTGTTTCTGAAGGCTGGCTTTGAGGATATTTATTTGGTGGTAAGTATAAGGGTGTAAGGGTGGCTGCCTGCCTGCATGTGTGTGGGGTAGGAATCCTGTGCCTTGAGCACAAAAATGGACAGAGGGGTTGGATGAGGACTCCAAAAGCATCTCCCTGCTCAACAATTGACCAACTGTATCTGTGTCATGTTGTGAAAGGTGTTCTTACATTACTTTTAAGGACCTTCCTTACCTTAGAAAGGTTTTTGGCCCTGACCTTTATGAACAGGGGAGAAGAGTTGTTCCGTTCATCATCTAAAAGCTGTTACATGTAGCTGAGGATTGTTACTGCATCCCCTCCAGTGACCTGGTTTTTGACCTAAGCCATGCAGTTGTTTCAGCCCTCCCTTGCAGGTCATGTTTCCCAGACCTTCACTGTCCTTGGACCCCCTCCAAAAGGTCCACAGCTTTCTTGAAATGCATTGCCCAAAACTGGCCACACTATAACAGTAGCAGCATGTCAGGGCTGCACTGAACAAAAGGCTTATTTCTTGTGTTGTATGGGCAATGCTGTTTGTTATTCCTTCCAATATGATCTTTGCTTTGTTGGTTTTGGTAACAGTGTGATTTAGAATCTTTTCTACAGAACTGCTGTGTAGCCAGCCATTTCCACTTGGTATTTATTCAGCTGTGACAAATTATGCCAGGTACAGCCATACACCATCCATTTGTCCCTCTCTGTGTCTCTCCCCTTTTTGACAATGAGCCACCAACAGCTGCTCCTCAAATTGGGTTATCCAACCAGTTTTGGATTGAAACTGTATTTCTCTGTTTTGCTGGAAGATATGTGAGGCAGCTTTGAAAGTATGTGAGACAGCACCAACCCCACCTCCAGACTGCATTGAGCAGAGAAGATGCTGCTGACAAGGCAGCTGGGAGGACACCTTGGCACAGACACCCATGGGGTTTAGGTGTTCTGTGACTCAGCTTGGCCATGACTTAAGAAATCAGGTATATCCCAGGTGTCTGAAGGGCATGGTGGCACACAGTGGCAGAGAAGTGGAATACCCAGCCTTTGTAGTTAGGTGCCTCTGGGACTGTTAAGGTTTGGTTTAGGTACCTACCTCTGTTTGCTGGTTCTATCTCTTCCAGTGCAGCTCTCTCGGTCATACCAAAGGGCACAAATGCACAGCAAACTGAGATGTTTCACTCAACCGTGTTCACCTGTTTGGAGATGTGGTTCTGTATGAAAATAAGGCTTTCAGTGTCCATAAAAAGAAATTAATTAACTGAAATGAACTTGCCTGTCCAGGAAATTGCTGAGAACTTTTATCCCAACTTGCTCATGAAAACAAATCCAGATACTGGAAAGCACTGCAGCCTGCGGGATCCCAGCTCTCAATCAGCTGCTGAATTTTGGTTACTGTCAGCGACTTGTATTAAAAGCTAGTGGGTTGCTCCACAAGCCAGGAGTTTGAGTTACTGTGAAACCTGTGTCTCACCTTCCCCTCACCCCTTTCCAGCATTAAAACCTTGAAGAGCTGCAGCACACAGAACAAAGGAGAAAGCAATAGAAGAGCAGCAAGGTCACACATCTGCTGCTTTCCACACTTCCTTATCTCTGACATCACGGGCCTCAAGGTCTTTCTTCTCATTAAGACAACTGAATAATTGCAAACTGTACACAGACTGGCTAAACCTGTGGCCTTCTGCTTTAGTCATAATATGGGATGTCTGGCCAGGGGGGAGGTTTCTTGGCAAAACTGGGTGGAGGAGCTGAAGAAATAAGCAGCTCTGTATGAAGGCAGTGGGAAGCCTTGCTTCTGCCACTATCCCTTGGACCGACAAGCTGCAGGACATCCAGCCAGGGGAACATGGTGCCATTGACGGTGCTTATCATCCATGGTGATGGTGCCATCACTGGGTTGTGACCCCATCCAGCCCTCAGGAAATGCAGGGCCAGATCCCAATTGACTTTGTGGCATGTTGATTTGTAATGACCCCACCAGTGCTGCCTTTGCTTGAGATTTACTTCCTTAGCAGTGGAGAAATAATAGGCCAGGGATGGGAAGAACTGTGGACTGGGAGAACTGTGGAAAAACGAAGGATGAGGGATATTATGGGTAATAATGCATTTAAAAAGAAAGCAGAAAAGGATGAAAAAAATACCCTGAATCAACAAGTCCCATATACAGCTTGAATTTGTTCAAGCAATGCCAGCTTAAGCTGACCTCAAACTGCTCTGTCTCTTGCATCTCTTCATGTCTCTGTCTTTCGGACAATCGCTTCTTGAGTCTGGCCATTGCACACACCCTTGCTGATGTCTCTGGCTGCCATATCTCAAACAGCTGCTGCTGAGATTTCTGACAACCACACCTGTGACCATCACCCTCGTGAAATTCATTAATGGTAAATCATTTGTCATGACAGAACGTGGGATGTAAAAGATCTATTTTTTCTGGTGGTTGTACATGCCTCCCAGCTTGGTGATTAGTGTTTAGCATCTGGAAATGCAACAATCTGGGAAAGCTAAGGGGATAGCAAGCGGCTGGGGGTGGTCTGAGCCATGAAAAATTATATGTACACTGAAGTAAGTGGATAAAGATGCTCATGAGGTTCCAAAGCTTTTCCTACAGGAATATAAATGATTGTAAAAGATGAAAATCAGGAAAAATTGTGTAATGGGTGACTACTGACAGCAGCAGCTATACACAAGTGTTAGTAGTTTTAGTGCTTCCTATGTTATTTGTGAAAGGTTGGAAGGTGCTGGCAGTGCAGCTCTGTGGGCCTAACGCTGGCCTCTCATCTCCTCCCTGCACACCATCCCTGCAGCTAGCCCAGAAGCTTGCCCTTGGCTGAAACACACCTACCAGCAAGGCTGCCACCCTTTGCTGGCGTGCTCTTCATCCTCACTGGTAAAAATATAGTACTTACATAGCCTCTATTTTTTTTTTTTTAATCTGTTTTCAACTTCCAGCTATTTCTGTTGTGTCTTTCCTCACCCAGAAGAAGAGGCTTTTGCTATGTGACAGCATTTCCTTCTGAATGAATTTCGTACCGTCAGCAAGTCAACTCTGCCTCCTTTTAGAAAGCTGGACACTGAGAGGTGGTGCCTTTGATCTGTATTTTCCTGCACATCCTCCACTTTTTGGGGCATTTTTGGAAGCGTGAACACCTGACCAAGAGCCAGTAACCCATTAGTGCTCTCTCCACTTCCCTGCCCCTACTTGGTGGGACCTCGTTAGTTCCTTAGCAACCTACCAGAAGCAGTAGGGAAAAGGCAGAGCTTTTTCCTGTAACAAGAATGCACAATTCTCCAAGTGCATTGTGGTTTTATTTTTTCAACCTTTTTTTCTTCAAACACTGAGTTTTGATTGCTGCTGGAAGTAGATTGCCAAAAGTTCAAGTTGATCATGTTTTCCTTGGAAATAAGCTATCTAGCAAATTTTCTCTTTGTGACAGGTTCTTAGATCAACGTGCTGCTTATCTGATAAAATATTTATCAGAAACAACTTGTGGCACATTGCCCCAGTCCCATGAGCAAAAGTTGGCAGGATATAATGGTCCTCTGCAATTATGATGTACTGGTGTGAGTACTGTGAAGCATCTCCCCAGTCAGAGCTGGACCACTGTGACAAAACTTGTGGCTTCTCCTAGACGGAGATAGTTTATTCACAGATTGCTAAGTCTTTTAAATGTTCTCCCTCTGGACTCTGATTCTTGAATATGAATACGTGCAGACTAATGTCCACAGGCAAAGAAAAAAAGAGGAAAATAAAAAATACACAATGTAGCAACAGTGATGCTTGGTAAAACTGCAGGATACAATAAAGCCTTCTGGAACAATTTTTCCTTTTGAAAATTCTAAACATTTCACAGAAAAAAAAATCAGTTCTGATGGCATTGATCATATTGAAACAAATCATTAAGTCTTCTGTATTTCATGTGGAAGACGAAGTTAAAATAAATTATTTTAGTATTTTGCTCTAAGTAGCTGCAGGATGTATTCAACTATTGAATCCCCTTTGGCAAAGTGAAGTTTCCTGGAATTATCCCAACAAAACCCTCCAGAACATCCATTCTGTAATTTAAAAATAAGATAGCAATTCAAGTTTTCACTTTGGTGTCAGAACGGTGCAAAATTTTGTAATGCTAAAATAATCTACAGAATGTAAATTATAATGTCCAACCACTACCAATGAGAAAGAACAACAGTTCAAGTCTGTCAGAACTGTTGCACACAGAATATCCTTTAAATAAACCTACAACTAAGGCATATCTGCTGATATGGGTACAGGCACATCTCTTTTACATATGTATGGCTTCAAACCTGTGAAGGCAAAGCCACCCTGATGTGCAGGACTCTTAGTCTCCCTCTTTTCTCTCCTCCTCACATTCCAGAAAAATACAGCTGGAGCAAGCATGAGAGTGCCTGGGTTAAGTAACTCCAGGAGTACAAACTCCCTGGTAGGTCTTTCCTGATGAGCAAGGTGGGTCTCCCATGCAGATTTGAAAGGTATCCCCTGTGCTCAGACCATCCAGGTTCACCAGCATTTCCTCAGAGTCTGGCTCCAAGCACTCATCCTGAACACATTGCCCTCCCTCCACAAACGCTGCTCCCCCACTAACAAAGAAGGATCAGGATTTGTTTCAATGTAATCTGTAATGGATTACAGCTGCCTGGGACTCAGGGGAGCAGGCCTCCACAGCCTCTTGCTCCCCCTCTTGTAAGGGTCATTCATGTTGCTGCAGCACGTTGAGATCTGGGGATCTGTTGCTCTCACTGTCACACACACACATGAAGGCAATGTCACAACCTCTGGGATGGTTGTTACCTACGTAGATACCATAGGACAGAGGCAAAAGAGCCCATGTGATGTCCTTGTGGGAGGTCAGATGTAGAGGTAAGCAACCACACCTGAGTTTCCAGACTTCAATGCCAGTACCTGAGCTAGTGGGCCCACCTTTCCCATCTTTAGTGTTTTCCCAATGCTCATCTTCAACCTGCACCTATATGGTCTGGAATAACAGGAGTCACTCTTGGAAGACCCTGTCTCTTGGTTGCTTCCTGTTCTCACAGTGATGTTCATATCTTTACTTCTTAGCATCACCCGAGACATTCCTAACTGACGCGTCCTCTCGGGCAGCATCAAACACTGCCATGCCTGCAGATTTCATGTTAATCCTCTGCCTCAGTGTCCCCTCACCTCCTTTCTCCCCCAGCTTCCAATTTCAGTTCTTCTTCAGGTACTTCCCATAAAGCAAAGAAGCAAGAAGGTTGTCCTGCTGAAGATAACATTCATCACATAACCCTCTACTGACCACCTCAGCTGTTGACTCTTAACAAGAATTTGCAATTCATAGCTTGCTTCTGGAGAAGCTCTTCCGCTTGTTCAGAAGCTGTAGTGCTGTGGAGGTGGCTGTCACCTGGGGGTTACAGGAACTTGCAGCCTGAGCAGGACCAACCTAATGCAATGGTCCACTTGAAACACTTCCCTGCACAGCATCAATACCTAAACTGGGCAGAGTGGAGAAGGGCTGTTTCACCATAAGGGAGCTCAGGACCGTGTTGTGGAGTGGCTTTGATGGGTTATAAGAGATGTCAGTGAGATCACTGCAAACTCTGCCAAAAAAAAAATGAAGCATGTGTTCCAGAAATTGGTGATTTATTTATTTTCTTCAAGCATTACTGAGGGCAGAGATACCATCATGGTTATAGGCATTTCCATGGTCTGATGACCCTGTGTCCTGTGTTTGTATCTGAGAGCACCTGTAGAGCTCCTTGTGTTCATCCTTTTTCACCATCTATGCCAGCATCTTTCAGACAGGGAAGCCCAGAGCACTTATTAGTGCAGGACAGACTTTTCAGCTGAACTGAGTATCCCAAAGATGTTTTTAGACAAAGAACCTAACTTAGGGGTGGGGAAATGAGAGCTCAGGGTTAAGGTAATGAGCAGAATTAGGCAGAGCAGACTTCTGGGCTCTCAAGTCCTAAACTGGTGCCTCAGGTTGTGACAACATGGTTTTTCCTTGCTTACATTGCCTACTCCTGCAATCAGAGCACTAGAGACTGGAACTGCAGCTATGAGGTATGGTTTTCATTTTCATAAGGAAGATGGAAGAAGTGAGAAGAGAGACATCCCGATTGGAAACAGGGAACACCGGGAGTCCTGATGGAGCAGGTTTGGTAGTGGGTGTCCATCTGAACTCCTGCAGGAAGTTCAGGTGGACACTGGCCACAAACTGAATCCCTGTGCAGGCTTTAACGTTGAGTGAGACCAGAGCGGAGCAAAATGGAGAAGGATGGAAGAAGAGGTGATGAGTGGTGTTCTAACAGGTCATGTGGGACCTGCTCACCTGTGTGTACTGGGACTGACTACCTGACACTGGGCAGCTGGAGAACTGGTGGGAGACTCTGGGGACCTGGCAGGATCCTGTGGAGACCTGTTAGCACAGCCGCGAGGAGAAAGGTCTTGCAAAAGAGAAGCAGCTGTGGGAGTCAGGGAGAAAAGTCTCTGCATGTGGATGAGGAGGAGGGAAAGAAAAATGGTTCTGGCTGAGTAGTAGGCCAGGAAAATGATTTCAAATCAGGAGGATAAAGCCTCTGTGTGAAATTACATGTCTCTGAAGACATGCAAGAGGGAAACCTTGAGGTGATGTGTAGAGACATATAGGCAAGAGCACTGCTTTCTTAACAAAACCTAGAGACTGAAAGCCCTCAAAGACTACCTTACTCTTCTTCTTCCTCTGGAACACACTTTGTTTTGTTATCAAAAGTCATCTGTCACTAAGGCCAGGCGACCTGGGTAGCTACTGGGTTCAGGAGAACAGTGGTGAGTGTGGTTTACTGCTGAGGTATAAGCCACTTTTGAAGAGCAAAAGTACAGAAGTTAAGCAAGGATCTAGAGAGCAAGCGTTAGTTAGGCTAAACAGTATAAATGTTCCTTCTGGAGGTGAGTTAGGCATCAGCTGCATAGCTCAGTGGTGGGTCAGAGGAAACTGGTTGTAAACTTCTGACTCAGTGTTTAAGCAGTGCTGTGTTAAATAGGTTGTGAATTGACTCTGAGAGTCTGAATTTCAGCATGAGTACCTGTACATTTTACCAAAACAGTGAGTTCCATACCTCTCCTCCACGGAAAATCAGTTCAAGTATTCTTTCCATACGTAACTTCAGATGCCCATCTTTTGCGCTGTCATCGAAGCATTAATATATGTACCCTTTTTCTGGAGCAGGAGCTCTGTGGCTTGTTTTGGCAGATGCAGTACAAAATATGTGATGTGACTGCTGGTTACAGTATCAACTGTAGGGCCAGATCCTGTAAGAGGTTTCTGGAACAGAAAATGCAGAAAACCTACTCCTTGCAGAAACTCTGGAAGGGAATGAGAAAACAGGAACGAAGAACTGGGGTAAGATCCCTCTCTGAAAAATAGGATGCAAAGCAAGACCGAAAGATGACTTATGGCCTAAAAATTAACAAGAAGAAAATTTCACAACCGAAGTGAGATTCGAGAACTCTTCTTTGAAACTGTGTTTTCTTGCCACTGTGATTCCGATACACTGCTTCACCCTGTAGGTTTTCTGTTTTCTAATCCTTTCTTCTTGTGGTTCCTTGTTCTGTGTAGGTTCTTGTTCTGCAAATATTTAGGGGTGTGAGTTCAGTCACATTTCCAGAGTGTTTCTTCAGAAAAATGCATTTTTCAGGCAGAGCCAGTGTCATGGTTCCTGTAAACAAATGATGGTTGAGGCTAATAATGGTTTTACAGAAACAAACCCACTTTGATTCCAGTTAAAAGAGAAGGTGTGGCTCAGTTTCTATTTTTCAAAGTCCATGCAGCACTCTTTTGAGCCATAAACGTTGATTCTCTGCGGATCACCTGTGAACAAGTGCAAAAGCACACATGTGGTTCTGATCCCAGGGTTCATCTATGGGCTGTGTGAACATCAGCTGATGCAGTATATATGTTCTTCCAAGGAGAACCGGACCGTAATATGTGACTATAAATAGCTGTGATTAGGTTCTTTCTTCACTGGTGCAATTTCAATTAGCCATATGCTGCATTTTATACAGGTTTAAACTGAGAAAGGACCTCAGGGGACATTTGGACCATGCATATCAACCCAGTCCTGGGCTAGGCATGTTTGGAAGGGATTGTCACCTTGGATTCAAAGTGGTTTGGACTCCTCCTGGAGCCAAAAAAGGTTCATGTCAGTCAGCTGTGGGATCTCTGCTCTGCTGTCTCCTGTGCTGCTGGCCCTAAGTCACTGCACCTGGGATGTGAAATCATATGTGTTAAATAAGTCAAATTATGGGCTATATGGAGGCCTTACCAAGCAAGCAAGTTTTTCTAGAGAAATGTATTTCTGATGAGCTCCTCAGCTTCCAGAACAACAGATCTTTTGCCAAATTCATGTGATCTGCTTTAGAGCTGACCCAGGAGTTTTCTGAGTACGATGCCTCTTTTGCAAGTAGAATAGCTGCAGGGGAGCCTTAATTAAGTGGCTTTTTATTTATTTATTTATTCAGAGCAGACATTCGTTCACATTGTATTCACTGAGCTTTGGTCAAATCCCAAGTCATTGTCTGCCTGCACACGAGTATTTATCTAAAAGTATGGGTTTATACTGATTAACTCACACTGGAGCAAGCGCCCATGTAGGCACTGATATTAGCTTAATACCTTATTCAGAAGTACTCTGAAGTTGGCTAAGGTCTTGTACGGATCCTCTTCTTGGAAAGTAAAGTGTTTGCACAGTGGCAGGACTCAGCTTTACTGGGCTGTACAATGGTTGAGTTAAACTGATACAGCACTAAGGTGCATGGAACCGATGTGTCTGGGGAAACGAGCTGCTGGAGATCTGGAGGAGGTCTCCACCTCAACTGTGTTCTTGGTAATGGAGACTGACTTTGTTCTTTCAGAGATTCCAGCAAGATAGTGCTGTTTTAGATGAAGGTGAGCAAAAGCTTCCAGTCCCTTCCCCTGGTGTCATGTGTCTTTGCCCTGTTTTGGAGCAAACTCATTTGCTTTGCAAAGTGGTTACAGATGCCTGGAAGTGGAAAGGGGTACAAATCCACCCCTTCTGACCCAACTCCATTGCTAATGAAGCACACACACATATGTTTTCTGCCGCCGGGGTTGCCTTCCCACTTGGCTACCTCCCGACTAGTTTAATCCTCCTCACCCACAAGAGAGACTGGAGCAGCAGAAGTGCTCGCTCTATCAGCCACGTTTCTTCCTTCAGCTTATCAACAAATGAACTCCCAGTTGGCTTTGTTTGACTTCTGGGGTTTATTGGATTTGTTGCTTCCCTTCTTCATTTTCATATTAAAGGCTAATGCTGGGCTGTGATCCTGCTACTGTAGCCTCCAGCTCCTGAGCTGATGTTACTGGCTCTAATTGCTCATCTGCCTGATGTAATCACCAGGAGGTATATTGTATGTGTGGCTACAGGCACTTCATATTTTCTTCCCAGTCAGATTAAAAAAAAAAAAAAAAAAAAGTCAATTGGCTCTAGGTCTGTCAATAGTGACTAATCAGGTGCTGTACAATTAATTATGAAGGGGTGTCATTTTAAAACAATTCTGAGGTGGGAAAGAACAGGCCTGGGCCCTTTACCTGCTGGCACTGTTTGTGTTGCTAAGCCAATCCAGGCTGCGTCCTCTATTTCATTTACCTTTTAAACTATTGCCCCCGCATAAGTAAACACTTTCTATAAAGTGTGTGCATGCATGTGTGTAAGTGGGTGGAGGGTGATCTGGAAAGCTCTCCACCCTAGAAAAGAAATTAATGATGGAGGGGAAGAAAAAAAAAAACCAGCATAATTTGGCAGTAATATCTGAAGAACAGCAGAAGATAATAGCAGGTGGATGAAACAGGAATAGCATGAAACAGTGTGGGACTGAGTCTCAGGGACCAGAATTGCTGTTAGATATAGGGATGGACGCGAGAGATGTCCCTTCAGTGCAAACGTGTGACTACCCTGACCGAGGAGCTCAGTCTGCCCATGCTGGACTCCCAAGCAGCCACCAGACTGCACGTGTCAAGGAGGCAAATCCCCATCCCACCTAGGCTGGCTCTTCCAGGCTGTGCTACTAGCGGTGGCCAACATCTCCCACCTGCTCTCCAGGAAATGTGGCTGCCAAGGGTGGGATGGTGCTCCTCCTCTCCATCCAGCCAGCAAACATGAATTGTTCCTGGCCAAGACAAACTCATTCTTCAACGAGGATGGCAGGGGAGCTGCTACCACCCAGTGCCATGCTGAAGGCACTGACTGGTTAAATTAGTGTGACAAGGGAAATAAAGGCCTTCACAATAATGACAAAACCTTTTTTCCTTTAGGGTAGTAGAAACAAAGTGAGGATGGTAAATGACTAGTGTCAGGCTAGTTCAAGAACTGTCACATGTTGAGACCAAGATCATACCTCTGATGGCCATGGTTGGCACTCAAGGCAGCAGGACAAGGGCTGGGAAAGCAGAATAGATGATGCCAAGGGAAAGCCTCTGCTGGGACCACCTCATTGAAGATGCTGACTGCAAAGAGATCTTCTGGAGCGGGATAAGGGGCAAGTGTCACGGAGTCTAGTAGGAAAAAAATAGAAATACACTGTCAAATTGTTCAGCTTTCTAATACAAAAGCTCCAAAGCACCCTTTGGTCAAAATTTCTGCTTGCAGTGCTTGCAGTTCCATTTCACAGGAAAAAAAGGACAAAAACCAACAAAACGTAAATTCCTGTGTGAGTGCATGGGTTTGTGTAATTACTAACATTGATTTTCACTGTAATAAACGTAGAATTAGAGGGATTATTTTGGATAAATGATTTACTTACTAGAAAACATATTTCAGGAGCAAAATGCCAAGGCACAACAAGTTCTGTTTTGAACTTTTCAAAATCAAGCATGCTGACTTTTTTCCCGAAATTAATCTTCGTCACTTTATTGGCAAACATATTTTGAACAAACAAAATCATTAAACATAGAGCAAAACATATGATTGAAATATCCATATATTTTATTCAGTTAGAAGACTTCTAAAATGTTATTCAAAGTTATCTGCACAACTTTACATGGATCTCAGGATTGTTGATGGCAGTGTCCTCCTTTCCCCAAACTTCAAAAAAACACATTATATTGGCTTTGCTAACAGTGAAACATTTAGTCCACTTAACCTCTGTTTTTGTTAGCATTTTGATGGCAGCAGCTACTGGATCCCTGCCGCAGCATTTCCTTGCTGTAATGAAATGTGGTGGCTGGAGCTCTGTCTCAGAGAACTTTGAATTATGACGTGAGGGGATTTAGTTCGTCAGGGCTGTACAAGTTAGCGGTTGCCAGCCTGGTTTAGGTCAGCAATCTGTTCAATCTAGTGTCCTGGTTTTGAAGCCTCCGCAAGTCTTGCACTGAGTGCACGGGAAATATATTGCCCAGGGAAAGGGTTTTACCTGAATTGTCCCGGACCCAGGCAATCTCTGCAGGAAAGCACTCATGGCACCACACAATAGGTAACGCAGGGTTATAGAGCAGAACAAAATTAACAGATGTAGAAGTGGAGGTTACAACATAAACATATGCTCAGATACTGGTGTAATGAACGTAGTATAAATATTTAGATGTATTCCTACATCTAATTCTTAGCCTCATCATTCTTTTGTCAAATGGTTTACAAAAGGCAAAACTGTATTTCAGTTACAGGCACAGCTTCATAATTCTTCAAGTTAATTAAGGCATCCAAATGTACTTCAAGTCTGTCAGCCTCCACTTTGCAAGTGGTACAAACCTGTAGATAATTAAAGGCTTTTCATATCAGTGACAGTAATGGCAGTTTAGGCTGGGGATGGTTGTCCAGAGCCCATCTGTAGCTGAGTGTCCAGCCTAGGAGGAGAGCGACAGCTATAGGTGTTGTTCATGCATCTCCTATAAACAGATCATTGCTTGTGTCATGTGTACAGACATCACACATGGGAAGACTTAATCATGGTTTGGAATCTCTTTATATTAAATGCAGGCAGGCACGCTGTTCTCAGAGTGTTGCTATCCAAGCACAGGTATTACTGATGTGCTGCATGTCCCTGATGTCCAGCCCATGACCGCTTCCCCGGCTTGGAGCTGCCCAGTGCAGCTGGGATAAGGACAGTGAATTTCCCCAGGCTCGGTGCTGGCACAGCACAGAAACACACTGTCCCTGGGTGGCTCCTGGTTCTGGCGCAGGTGCGGAGCAGTGCCCCATGGGTGGGCCGGCATTGTGCCCACAGGTGGTGAGGGGCATGGGGACACCTCCAGCGGCCATGGTGTAGGACTGAGGGGCTGATGGGCCCCACTTTCCCAATATAGCTGCTGTGTTGCATGGCTGACGTCAGCGCAGGGCAGCATTTATTGTTCTGCTTCTTTTTCTAGCTGGTGCTTTTATGCAAAAACTGCATAACTGACTGTGCAGGCAAAGGAGGAGGGGGGGTGGCTCGTTGCTTCTGGGGTGTCCCTTGGAAAGGGGACAGGGTGAGCAGGAGTCTGGGTGCCCCTCTGTCACCCACAGCAGAGAGAGGACACAGGGAATCTCTCTGGAGGCTGGCGTTTGGGCTGCCTGTAATGGTCCCAGAGCATTGCCGGCAAATGGGATCAGCTCAGTGCCAGGTGGGGAATCCCCCTTTGCCAGGGGAATCCCTATTGGGCCACTTCATAGTGTTTTTAAGGACAGCAAGGAGCCTTATCACATCTCTGCATCTGCCCCAGATGCTTCACATTCCAGTGATGCTCTGCAAATGTGCTGAACCCTACAGCATCTCCCCAAAGAGGGCTCTCTGCTCACCACCCCAGTGGCTGGGAGCCGTCTGCCCTGGCTGGCCAGCCAGGCTCCATCTGGGCAGGAGCCCCAGCCAAAGGGAAAGGAACTGCCCCACTCCCAAGTATGTCCCCACCCAGGTGACAGCAGGTGACACAGCCCTGCCCCTCACCCGTGTCAGCGGGACCTCATGCAGCAGGGGGTGTCGTGTGTGCAGGGAGGCTGGACCACGTGCAGCCAAAGTTCAGACAAACAGAGGGGAGAGGAGGAATGGTTTCCAACCCGTGTGGCACCGAGGCCGCTTTGGCCACCTTTGGGTTTCACCTTGAACTGTAGCCAGAATGTGGGCTGCTGCTGGCACCGGTGTCTCTGTAGCACAGGGCTTGCAGTGGGGAATGCCTCTTGGGGAGCGCTCTGCTCCCAGAAGAATAAATAATTAATAAACCCCTCTCACAGCATCTTCCAAAGGGCTGAAGTCTGTCAGTCCGGAGCTAGACCCCACTGCTCCGCCATCTCATTGCCATGTAGAATATAAGTGTACCATGTCCTCCATCTCTCTCCCTCTATATCTTCTGTGTCTGTACAGTTTCGGGGCTTCTTTCTCTTTAAGAGGAAACTCGGCGGAAGCCTAGCTATTCAATATTGTTTCATATTATTTGGTTGTGAAACAATTTAATTTGTTTATGGCTCTAAAGGTCAGATTTGACTGTTGCCCAAATTTCTAAAGAATAAAGAATGAATCAGGCTGAAGGGGACTTTGTGGCATGATAAACTGGAGAAAGAGAAGGGGGCTAATGAGAATATTTAACTGGAACAGCAAGGCAAACTTACCTTCAGCTCAGGTTTAAAAGCCTAGTCAATCATTACACATTTTTTATTATTTACCTGGTACTAAATCCCCCCAGGAGAAGAAGGAGAAAAACTCAGAGGCCACATTCTTTCAAATTTTTAGTAGCTTGCTCAGCATTTTTTTTTTTTTCTGTATCTCAGGACAGTTATAGTGATAATGGACTGTGTTGGTGCCTGGATAGACGAGAAATAAAGTGGAAGCACATTGTAATTGTAGCTCCAAGCAGGGGATGTTTGTAACAGTGAAGAGAGCAGGGCCAGCTGGGGACTTTGAGAAGGAAGGTAATTCTCACACAGTCATCAGAAGACAAAGGTTGCATTTACACCTAGCCAGAAGGTTTAATCATCTACTATTTCCAAACATTGCAGGCTCACAATCTGTTGTGTCTGAGATCATAAAACATATCACAAACTGGAGACAAGAGACCTGGGGCTTGATTGACCAGAGCTTATCTTTTCTTTTTCTTCCTTCTTATTTTTTCAGGCCATTTTCTGCCTAAAAAAAAAAAAAAAAAAAAAAAAAAGGCTTTGGAAAGGATTTGCTTTGATCAGAAAATTCTTGCCCAACATAGCAGGAAACATGATGCAAAACAATTCTGAAAACCAGGGATTAATGGGCAATTTTCATTCCTCTTTGCCTCACCGTCTCAAGAGCACTTGGGAGACAATCACCTGGTTGCTAAAATCTCCCTCCTAGGCTTGCAAGGAAAAGAATTGTGAAAAGGGGACCAAAAAGAGAGGAATATTCAAAGAGGAGCAGGTTGAAACCTCTCGTGTTAGTTCTCCAGGTCCTGCCACAAAAATAACTAACATTCAACCACACAACACACTGAGTGTAGGTGGCTTTCATCTTCTTTTTTTTTGGAAGGAGGGATGGATAATGGAAACATTGAAAGGGAATCTGGCTGTGATGGGAAGCTTTGCAGTTGGGGTCTGTAATTGGCTTCCTCTGTGCCTATAGCATTGTCAAGGAGGTTTATCAAGCAAACTCAGGGACTCTCATGGCACAGAGATGTTCAGGGAATGCTGTTTCTGCTTCCTTCTCCCCATTGCCTGTACAGGGTCTTCAGCCTTCACTGTCTGCCCACAGGCAGGTTGCAGGGAGGAGCGAGGACTTAACATAGGTGATGTTTTCCACTGATATTCCTGAGTGGCTATAGGAAAAAGGGTGGAAGGGCCATGCCCTGGCTCTGGCTCCAGCCTTGCTGGGAAGGGCTGTGCCTGCCTCAGGGAGGGACCCTGGAAGAAATGATGTTGCTTTGCACCTCGTTTGGGTGTTCCAGTGATGATTCATCAAAGCACTTAGCACTGAGAGGAGGAACTGGCCCTATTGAGATGAAGGTTTGCCCTTGCCGACTTCAAAGGGGGCTGAATTTAACCCTTTCAGTGGGGTTTGAGCCACTGGTTGGAGTTAAGCATGTACTGTTGCTGGGTTGGGAGCATCCTCTTTCTCTCTGGAAATGCAGTTTATTTGCAGTATATCATACTGCAATATTCAAGAATATTCAATATTCAGGAAGCGTTTGGACAATGCCCTCAAGACACATGGTGTCAGTTTTGGGGTTGTCCTGTGCAGTGGTAGGAGTTGACCTTGGTGATCCTTCTGGTTCACTTCCAACTCAGAACATTCTATGACTCTAAGATTCTAGGATCAACATCTACCTGATGATGCCTCCGCGTGTTTTATGACTGGCAGCCTTGCAACCTCCTCCCCTCCCTCAAAAAGATTGAACTGGAGCAATAAGTTCAGAATAAGCTCATTAATCAAGGCAGGCTGGAGGACGGTCTGCCCCTTGCACTGCCAGGTGCCCTCAGGTGTCCCTCACCTGGCTGGGCTGCCCACCACCTGATAACAAGAGTGGCATCTTTGATGTTGTTTAGGGCAGCAGTCATACACCATTGCATAATCAAGGTCACTGGAAAATTACACTAAACTTTGCCCACGTCTATTGGAAAAAAGGTCAAAGCACTTGCAAAAACGAAAAAAAATCTACCCAAACTTCTGCTCGTGCCACCAACACGCCACTTGGTGTGAATGGCATGTACGATGCTGAGCTGACCCCATACTGTATCCTGGAAGCACTGGTGAAACAATAATATTATCTACATAAAGGCAATTAGAAATTTTCTCTGGTAGCCACATGAAGTCAGCTCTGCGGTTTTCCTTCTCTCTTCTTAACCCACAGCTCTGACTAGATGATGATGGTATGCAAATACAAGAAGTAATAGTCTCATGCTTTGCATTGCTGAGTGCTGTCTTTTTGAGGATTTTAAGTCTCAGGGCAGTGAATTTGGTTTCACATGCCCTTAGGATCTACTAAGTCTTTCCAAGGCTACTTTACAAATATCGGAACAGCCAAGTCGACAATTTGTGAATGAAACTAAAGAGAAGAAGAAATTTCAGGGTTTATTTTATTTATGTCTTCTCTGGGGACATTCAAAACCCACCTGGATACCCTCCTGTGTAACCTCATCTAGGTGTTCCTGCTCCAGCGGGGGGTTTGGACTGGATGATCTTTCGAGGTCCCTTCCAATCCCTAATATTGTGATTTTGTGAAAAATAAATTTATTGGAGAAATTTATGTTATCCCCTCAACATTTTTCTAAGTTAATATATCTGCCATTGAAAAACAGAGGGGGTTTGCTTTTTTTTCTGTCCTCTTGGTTTATCGCCTTTCCTTCCTTCTATTTTTTTTTTTTTATTTATTTTTTCTTCTGTTTGTGAGAAAAAGGAAGTCATGGAGATGGTATAAAGAGGAAGAACTTGTAGCATGAAAGAAGCCAGGGCTAGGATGTACAGCAAGGAAAGAAAAAAAAAAAAAGTGAAATATTTCCTTTTTCTTCTAAGAAAAACCTAAAAAACCCCCGTTCCTAACCCCTGGACACCTTGCTGGGCAGGCATAGGGTGGCTAGGACAGTGTGGATCCGTCCCTATTTGCCCAGCTGGACTAGCACGGGCCATGTTTCCCAGCTGCGCCTGAGCATTACTGCCCCTGTCCATTCAGTGGGGATGTCCTGGCATCAGGACAGGGCTCCCTGCAGCACCCACATCTTTGTATTGCTTCATTAGAGAGGATGCCCCATACACTGCTGGTTTCACATCACTAAAAACTACATGCCAAAGAGGTCTAGGCAGTGTTGTGCAAGACATCATGATACCACTTTGAAAATCTTATGTCTTGAAATCTGAATTTACATTTCTGAGTAGCCTCTCTTGCAGCAAGGTTGTTTCTGGGTAATTTGAGTGTGTGTCCTTCCATTTTCTGTCTGTCAAAGCTCTTCTTAAAGCCTCTCCCAGCTTCCTGAGGACGGACGGATAACTGTTGGTATTCATGGTCATGAGAACATTGTGGCAGAACTTTTTAGCTTCTCTTTCCGTAGACCCAGGTAAATTAATAGTTTGAAATATCACCTGCCATGCTGTTGCTTCATAAATTCTAGAGTTCAGGTGTGCTAGAAACAAAGCCATCTTTCCCCTGGTGGTGGAAGGGCTCTCTCTTTTCATTCCTCGCATCATACAAGGAATAATGGTTTGCACCTGTCTTCTTAACTTTAAAAGCTTTAAAGTTTAATGAACCCTCTTTCCCATTTCTGTTTGTGAGAAAGCTGTAGGTAAGCATCCACATTATGTTCCTAGCCAATATGTCACATCATCTAAAAGGCGGATAGTGCCCCTTAATCACATCCATAAGCCAGATGAATTGATTATGGTACAGGAGTTGAAGTGAGGGCACAACCCATCCTCTTGAGTTTGCATTGTGCTGTGGTTTTGCCTTTTAAATTTGCATGATGGGTATAAATCCTTATGTTCAGGACACTGAAATTGATAGGGTTGTACTCTTCATATAATCTCTGATGGGCACTTTGTTGTATCTTAAGACGGTTTAAATTTCTATCATCTAATTGTGTGCTACAGTAAAACAAAAACTGCTCCATCCTGAAAAGCTCCTAAAATGCCTGTGGGCACCTGACAGGCGTGCAGCCAGGTATGCCACTGGGTGTCAGCTACAAGTGCCTCTGTCATCAAAATAAAGTCACTTTCCAGTTTATTAAGACGTAAAACTTCTGTTTTGACTGACAAGGCACATAAGTCAATCTCTCTGAGCACTGCTGGTTCCTCACTCAAGAACTGGATGGATGTTAAACTTTTGGGATGGAAAGCAGATAGGAGCGAGGACATGGAGACCTTGTTCTCCCTTTATTATCAGTGCTGCAGGCCCAAGGAAACAACTTGCTTAGCATTGGTTTCCTCCAAAGGTTGTTACGTGTGGGTTAGCTCTTGAAGGCTTGGCAGAGGTGAGGGACCTGTTTCAGGTCTGCATCACACTCAGACGGGACCCTGGGTCACTGCAGCCACCCCACTAGCGAGTAATAGTGATGACAAGCAAAGCTGCTGGGTAAAAAAAGGCCACTTTAAAATTGGATGTTCTGATCCTCAGCATCTATGGGCCAGGCTGGGCAGTGAGTGCAGCCCCAGCACCCAAATTATTTGGGCAATCACCTTGCCCTCATGGGAAGGAGTGGTTTTGGTGGTGGGTAGCTGGGAGCTATGCAGAGGCAACCTCTGTGTGCCCATTCCATCCAGAGAGTGCCTTTTTGGTGGGAATCCGCAGGAATCTGGCTAAACCTGCTCCTGGCCTGTTGGGACAGTGGGGCATCCGTGGGGCTGTGGGCAGGGCAGGGGTGTGGAAAACCAATAAATTCAGGAACGCTGTTTGCTTGGCTACTTTGTGCAGAGTTGTAACAGTACGGGCTGGGATATACCCGTCCTGTACATACCTTGAGCATTTACTGTCACCCTCAGAACATTTCCTGTATCAGCAGAACTGCTCTTCAGCTATAATTTTTGTTGAAATATCTTGCTTTAAACCTAGAGAGCACCAATGGAGGCCTTAAATCTGTAAATCAGCTGCACTTCGGAAAACAAATCATCATGGTGGAGTTTTGCCAAGCTAATTTTCTGTGCTCGTTCATTATTTGGTTTTCACTTTCTGAGCTGATCTAAACAGACCGTGCTTTAACTGTACCAGTTGCATCCAAGATATGAGCCTGATTTACACTTTGAAAATGTGAACTGCTCCATGGCTGTATTTCCAGGATGAAGTGCTACAAAGAGGAGTTGTTCGACAGCAATCATGGAGCCTGTAGACAAGAGCTTGCAGGTTGCCCCTGCTTACTTACTTGAGCTGATGAAATGTTATTACTGAAAAGAAAGCCATGATCTTTCCATGTGCTGCAGAAAGAGTGGTATCTTCCAGGGATGAAACAACAAGACAGCTCCAACTGTGATTTCCCGGTGGGAAATTAGAAGGTTAGAAGATACAGTGGAATAAGCATCTACGACGTTAAAGCGACACCTGGATAAAGGGATAACAGAGGGGAGACAATGGACATGTGGCGTTAACATCTACAGTATGGGAAGTGGCAAGGGTGGAGAGGCAGCATCCATGGCCTGGGAGAGGAATGGGAAGAAACCAGTGGAAAATTTGGTACTTATTTAAGTGGCCACATAAAACACAGCTCAACAAAACTGAGCCTTCACCCAGGACATCTGTGGTGTGAGACAGTGTAGTTTCACCAGCACTGAAACAGCATCAGGCAGAACAGCAACAGTTATTAGATTTTGTTCTTGGGCTCAGGAGTTTCTTCGGTGCTGAGGTTTCCTATGGCAAAGTGAGACAGATCTGGTAAAAAAATTACTTGACTCAAACACTTTTCCTGCACCTTTAATAAATGTTATTAATTCTGTATTTATTGGAAATCAATCTGTTAGAGAAGCTTTCTCTCCCTTTTTTCCCCCTCTGTGACTAAGTAATATCAGAATTATTAAATTGCCATAGCAGGCCAGAGCTTCACCTAAGGTGACTTTGTTCCAGTCACAAGCAAGACAATATGAAAGTGGAATTGCTGTCACGCAGTGCAGTTTCCACCCTATTTTTGCAATTCCCTTAAGTCCGAGTAATTAGACAAGCTTTGAGATGAACCTATAGCCTGTTCTTTGCTCATGTGAAAGCCATTCAGGCTTGCCGAAGGTTATTAAAATAACAGTATGTTTGCATGTTAAAAAATACCTATCATTTCTAAGAACACACAGTTGTTTACATCTCTCATATGGTTTTAAAACAAAACAAGACAAAACAAAACAAACAAACAGAAAAACACAAAAAAATCCCCCAAATCAAAGATCTTTTATTCAAAGGGAAAATGGGCTTCCTTCTTATTATTACTGCAGAATCCTTGTCTTGGTGTACAAACGATATCACCATACAGGGAATAGTCTTGTCTACAGAAATCTGAAATCCAGGACTGATATATGTGCACGGCTGACAAAAGAAGCTGGGCATGTAAAATTCTCCGATTTCACATTTGTCCTGGCACAGGATTAAGGAGATTTAAAGTAGATGAACAGGTTCACATAAGAACAATTGTTATAACTTCCATCAGAATGGTATCATTGGCATCCTCTTTAAAATGGTTTATGTTGCCAGAAGCAGAATGAAGAAGCTTTTGTGTAAAATCACATTGAGTCACCTGTGCTAAGACTGCACAGACCTTCACAAAGTGTTTGGAAGAACAGCTGCTGGGACTCCGTTTATTTCAACTTCTGAGAAATTTCAGGTAAATTTTTCCAACAGTATATACCAAGAATGGATTCCCTTGACAAGCTCTTATGTAGATAGTAGTTAGTAATGGCAATCACCTCATTTGGGAATCTGAGTAATAATCATGTTGGCCCAGATCTTGATGTTGCTACCGGTACCACAATTCACTTTGATGTAGTCAGAACATGCATCCAATCATCCTTTTTTTATGGAGATGATCACAATCTCTCATTTTGGGTATGTCCTTCCTTCAGGTGGAGCCCTTGAGAGATTGTTATCTGCATTTTGATTCCTCCTTTCACCTGGCAGCTGTAAGCATGTTGAGCTGCCTCTTCCTAGCATCTTCCCTGCTTTTACTGTTTCCAAGAAGTCATCCTGGTGAGATATCCAGGAACCAAATGTGATGCTAGGGGTGTTGCAAGTTCCCCAATAAGACAACAGGCTGCATTTTACAAGAATATGGTTGTGCAAGGATGGGCTGGACATATGGTTGAACCTGCAGAACTAGTTTCAGAGCCGTAAATGCTCTGAGCACCATAAACGTTCAGTGGTGGTTTTTTTTTTGAAAGTTGAAATATATTTGGGAAGTACTTGTTCAAACTACAGACTCAGTCAAACATTAACAAGTAGAAACTGAGGAAAAAAAAAAAAAAGATACTTTGAAGGGCTCAAGCATGTGTGGGTTCTTGCTGTATTTGCCTAACTATAATCACTGGGGCCACACTTACGACAGGCTAAAACGTTGCTGTGAATAGAAAGTATACCACAAGGGTTCTCAAATATGAAAGTGGGGCTGGAACAAAGAGCAGGCACCAGACAGACTTCCCCTGTTAACGATTACTGGGCTGTCGCCCTGGTGCCAGCAGTCTCCGCAGTCCCGCCGGGAGCAGGCGGCCGTATCTCGCCCAACGCCACCGGGCTGCTTTGAAACCCTGCCCACAGCCTTGCCGCCGTACTCCTCGCTACCGCCTCGTCGCGGGGGAACCAACTTTATCTCTCCACTTTTAAGAGTGTTTGCTTTAAAGATGATTTACCACACTTGACAATTACCGAATTTCCTAAATTCAGCCTGAGGTATTGTTGTTGTTATGTATTTTGTGCTGTGCAAAGCAGTACCTTGGCCGCAGGGCTGTAAATCTCCCAGCTTGCAGGAGGTCGCTCTCGACTCACATTGAAGGATCTCAAATGCCGCTTCCCTCTGCAGTTCCGCGACTCTGGGTGTCAGTGGAGACACAAAAACCTTCTGGCTGAAGGGAGGAAGAAAACAAAACTGCCTCTCAGTCTTGCAGGAATATGAGCCCACCGTTGAGCTAGGACTCATCTCACCGTCTTTGTCTGAAGGACGTGAGCTGCAGAGCTGGTGTAGCACAGGCAAAAGCATGGCTGAAAATGTTCCAGAAAAAAAGCTTTCAAGCTTTTCCTTATTTATCTTTTAAAATTCATATTTTAATTCTGTTAATCACTGAGGTAGCATCTCTGAAACAATACATACCCATCAGTAATTCATATGATCCATTCGGTACTAATGTAATTTTCTTTATTTATGTTGTTGCTGACTCAAACACTACAGGAATGCTCTTCCTTCACTTAAATGTGAGGCAATACAAAGAGTTATTGTTCCATTTATATTTTGTTGGGAAAACTATCAAAACCTTTATATTAGAACATTTGACAACAACGTTTCCCAGGACTGCTGCTTAATATGTTTTTATTGTTTGTTTTCCATATGTTGGTTCTTTTAATCTATTCTTATTAAAGTTTTCTATGTTTCAGTGATACTGTAATTGTGTTTCTTTTGAAGGAGGCAAGTGTGTGTACTGAAAGATTAGATTATCCTGTTTAAAAAAAAAAAAAATAAAAGAGAAAAGGGAGAAATGTCTTCAAAATGAAGTACATCAAAAGTAAAAGTAGGTGACAAATGTTAATATTTGCAAAGTGCTTCTGCTTTGATCCTGCATTTCAATTTTTTTAAGAGTTTGACAAATGTGTCCTGTGGTTTGGCTTCAAACCTCTTTGCCTAGAGCTTTACTTGACCCACAATCCATTTGATCTTCTGCTTGTTTTTCCTTCTGTCCAGGAGGCCTCTGGACTTGATAAAAGACTAGTCCTTATCTTCCACTTGCTGCTGTTCAGAGGCATCATTTTTTATTTTCAACTGGATTAGGTTATTGTCTGTGTTTGCTTAGGCAATTTCTAAAGAGATATTCATTTTGCTGTTATTGTTTGTGATGGTTCCCTTCCCATTTCCATGCCAGCAACAGCAATATCAGATGAGGATCTGGATCAATTGATTGATTCTGGCACTGAGTTGAATGACACCCTACCACTTCATTTCTATGATAAAATTTCCATGTGTGTTGCATTCAGTACCTGAACTGACTGTTATTTAATATACTAGATACTAGGTCCAGGAAGGACTCCCACAGGTATAAGGATCCTACTGATTGTCTTTGTTTTTTCCAAAGCTCTTGAGCACCACTCCAGGTTCCTTCACCTTCAACCAATAGTTACAACTGGGGACTGACTGCTGGCCACAGCTGCCTAAAATGCACATGCTTCTATAGCCCCCAAACATCCACCTTAGTCTGCCACCTCTGACCCCAACCCCAGTGTTGTCCGCCATGTGTCAGACCTTCTGCCTTCACTACACTGCTTGCCCAATCTTAATATTGCCCAGCTCAATAAGAACCTCTCACTGCCCGATAGCCTGGGCAACCTGTAGGATGCTTCTGTGAATAGCTGCGTCAGCCAGAAAAGCTGACATTTGACTTATGGCCTACTTTATAGCACCAGCTCCCCTGTTTCCCCATAAGAGCTCCTCCACCTGAAAAACCAGAAACCACAGCTAAGGGAATTATGGGGGTCTGAGCTGCCATTTCAGCCAAACAGGCTGGGAGGTGCAGCATGCTGCAGCCATCCCACTATGAACCACTCCTGCAGCTGCAAGCTCTGGGGCACCTCTCCATGTCCCATCCTCAGCAGCCTCCTGCTGTCTTTGAGGAAACAGAGAATAAACCATAAACTGAAGTTGATGATGACCACTTATGTGTGGCTCACTTACAAGGACAGACTTTCTAGCAGGGCCTGTTGCAATAGGACGAGGGGTAATGGTTTTAAAACTAAAGGAGAGATTCAGGTCAGACATGAGGAAGAAATTTTTTACAATCAAGTTGGTGAAACACTGGCCCAGGTTGCCCAGAGAGGTGGTAGATGACCCATCCCTGGAGACATTCCAGGCCAGGCTGGACAGGGCTCTGAGCAACCTGATCTGGCTGAAGATGTCCCTGCTCATTGTACGGAGGTTGGACTAGATGAGCTTTGAAGGTCCTTTCCAACTTAAGCTGTTCTATGACTCTATAATTCTATAATTCTATGATACTATGATAATTCTATGATTCTATGATACTATGTGTGCCCCAAAATAATTGTGTCCCTACAACACTGTTGTTCCAGGACTTTGGGTGATGACAGTGAGGTTAGTGGTATTTATGACGCTACACAGGTTTCAGGACGGTGCATCTGCCAGGGCTCCTGTGTGCTGGGCATCACTTTTTCTGGTGACATACTTAGAATATCATTTGCATTGCAGATGTGGGGCTTCTCTGCCTTACACTCAGCTTCTGTCCCCAGGAAAAGGTATTGATGCAAGTGAGATTAATTCCAATGTCATTGCAAGAGTTACGTGTGTTTTGAATAACCATGTATGTGAGGAAAGAAAGTGATCTCACTTTTAGGAACAGCAGTTACGGTGCCTTTCTTAACTGGGGTCATTAGGCAGGATGTTTTAACAGTAAAAAGACCTTTACAGCTATATTTCTTGTCTTTAATGGGAGTATGACGCCTGCCAGCTCTCTATCTCTTTCTCAAGTAGATTACGTGTCATCGTGTGAGTGAAGAAGAGAAGGTATGCAGCAAAGCAGAGCAGGGTTCAGATTTTCATGGGTACAATTACCTGTAAAACAAAACAAAACACAAAACCAAAATAAAAAATAGAAGTAATAATAAAAAATACACAAACAAAAAACCACAAACAAGAACAAAACCAAAGCAAAACTAAAACCACCACAAAACACAAACCCCACGCATTAAAAATTCCAAGAATGAGGAAAACCATGATGATGGCACTCAGAGATTCAGGGAAAGCCTAGCTAGGTAAACACTTCATTGCTGTAGCTGCCTCCTCTGTGTTTGTCTATCCCTTTCCATTCAGTCATTTTTAATGCAGAGCTATTTCCTTTTCTCTTACAAGTATTTGAATCTTTCTTCTGGCAGCTTTGTATCTTCTAATACTTTACCCGTAATAAGGCACTCTGCCTTTCGCAGGGTGGCAGAGTGCTTTTCTTCTGGTGAGAACTATTTTGTTTTCTTTAAAAAAACATGGCATCAGGATTTTGCACCTTTCTTATTTCAAGTAATATCTGCAGCCTGATCAGCTATCACTTTCCAAAACTGTTTTCACAGGCATTTCCTGAGGACAGACTATCAGATAAAATGCTGACTTAGGCCTTTTCTTTATCCCTTGCGTAGGGTATTATTTTATTGCTCTTGTTTGTTTTTGCAGTTTCTTTTTCTGGGTTTTACAGAAAGCACTTTTGCCAGTGAATCAGGAGATTCAGTGCCAGTGGTGTGTCAAAGGAGCTGTGCATGTCTCTGCTGGATAAATTCCTGAGCTTGCTTTATGATGTATAGCCAAACTAAGTTAAACGATTAATCATAATTAAGGAATGAATTAGATTTTAAAAAACCCCAGTCTTTGAAAGGATTCCTCTTGTTGGGGGATACCTCTGATGGACAAAGGCTGCTGTAATGTCTCTTCTTCCACCTCTCAGTCTGCAGAAGTCCAAGTGGAGAATAGAAATAACTGATGTTTGGTGCTGTGCTGCGGTCGTCTCCACTGGCTTGCCAGCCTCAGGATGCCAGAAATATTGTCAGTCTATCTCTGGGCAAGGTCTGGTCAATCGTTAACTATTGAGGTGCTTCTGAGGCTGGAAATCTGCAGCTTTTCCACAACTGTTATCAGCAACTGAATGCAAGAAGATATAGTTGCTTCTTAAGTACAGTACTTTGCGAGGGGGGGAAACAAACCACGACAACCAAACCCCTGCAAAATGCATGATACAGACTAATATATAGTAATAATAACAACACCTTTAATAAAAATACAATTTCTGCCCTCCCCGTAGCCTTCTCTTATGTCCTTTCCCTGCACTGTTATCTGGATATACAAATTTCCTTGCATGTTCTGGAGTGACTCAGAGAAGGCCAGGCATAATGTTCGTACCCAGACACCGGTATGCTCATCAGTAACTCTGTGATTTGCATGAAGAGGGAACATGTCATTGATAAAAGGAAGGGTGCACATGGGGTGGATCTGGGGGTCCCTAAAAGCAGCCCCTCCAAGGAGCTCACAATTTTCTTGGGTGAATGCCCTGCGATATTGTTCTGAACTTCAAGCACTCGGGAATTTTCTCTTGCAGGAGATGGGAAATTTTGAACCACATCTAAGCATCTGGGACTCAAAGGAGGGGATTCATCCCACTTAACTGAGAGTTAGCTGTTTCGTTTAATCTAACTGCCCAGCATAATCGGTGGTCAGAGAGATTTAATGTCAGGGTGTGATTTAATCTCGTTTAGTCTAGACACTCATGCAGGATGAAACAGGTCACCTTGTAAGGATGCCTATTTGTCCATTAAAAAGAAAGCAACCTTCCTAGATGTGTAACTTTTGCGTGGTCAAGAACCCAGTCTGCAAACATTTCACATTTTTCACTCACTGCACGGCTTTAATAGATCATTTGTTCCTTAAACTCTTCTCACTTACTGGATGTTACAGGAAGGGGAGTGCAGAAGGCCTCTGGACGTACAGCAGGTACAACTGTGCATGTGTGTACTCCTTCAGAGGGAGCAGAAATGGAGAGTGAGGAATACAGAGAGAAGAAGAGGATATCTCTGAAGAGCACTCCACAGAGCTTTTGCTCTGTGTGGTTGCATGGCTGCTTCTGCTCAGCACTGGTGTTTTGTCATCTCCTCTAGCTTTTTGACCTGCTGTGATCAGATTGGCACCCTAAGAGTTCAAATTCTGTGTTATCTGCCCGATGCCTATCACAGTCGGGTCTCATCCTGTTGTGGTTTCCTAGGTCTAGTTATAATGTTGCTTGTAAGTCATGTAAGTGCACCCCAATGTAAGCTGACCCCCTCTATGGACAAACACTCACTGTTTGGAGTCTGAGATGCATTTCTGTGCCTCTGTGTGATTATTTTGCCCCTCCGTGTCTCCTGTTTCAGCCCAAGCATGACGCTGCCTGGCAGGAGGTTTTCCAGCACCTTGCCTCAGACAGAGCCTGGCCCAGAAGGGGCAATTCCAGCCATGGCGATTGCAGAAAACCCCTGAGGCTGCGCTCGTGTGTGCTGGTTCTTCTCAACATTATGCAATATGAGGAAAGTCTGTATTTGGCTTTTGCATTCGTGGAAGTGTGAGTGGCTTTTTTGCCTTGGCGTGAGCAGCTCTGAGAAGCCTCCAGGGAGGATGGAATAGCAGGAAGAAAAGTACACACAGCAGTCTGCAGAATGGAAACTTTTATAAGTTGAGGTGGTTCAGCGTTGTTATAACACCTGTCAAGGGTAGGAAATAATACCTTGACCCTTCCCTAGTGCTTCTCAGACAGGTGCTGATACAGTGATGGATGTTACTTACACAGGGATAAAGCAGTGGCAGGAGGAGAAGCTCAGTCTTGCCAGAGAAATAAGTAAGGTAAAAGGTGCAGATTTAGCAGCTCTGGAAATGATGGGCAAGAGCAGTGAAGGATAAGCGTGACAGAAAGCATGTAATGAGAGTCAAATGAATACAGTTTAAAAATAAGTAAGTGGACTTAATCTATTAAGCCCAAACTTGAACTTACTTTGTACTGAAACCTGAAGTTTGAATGTACAAACATATCTTCCTTGAATTATTTTCCATTTCAAGGAAGGGCTGTCATTGTTGGGTCTGACCAGAATTGGCTTGCAAGGTGTAGCACCATGAAGTGTTCAGGCAAGATTTGTGGCCTGCCTTGAAATGGGAAATACTGGAAATCACATGAGAACTTGTGGTGGATTTTTAGTTCCAGTTTGGAGACACAAGAGATTTGGTCTTGATCCAGCTAGACAAGTAGCTGTGTCTGACTTTTAAGTGAGTGGCTCCTTTTTTTTTGTGAGACCATACATGGACCAAGTGTTTCAGTAGGTATTATACAAGTAGAGAGGTGCCCTGCAAAATCCTTCCTTCACATGATCATATTAGGCATCTAGGCATTTGTGAAACATCCAAAATAAGGTGAATGCCACCATGTTGTGAAATCTGTTATCACCGCAAGCTGCCTGGCTTCACTCTTTTGCCCAAAAAGACATCACTAAGGTGAATTATGCAAGTAAAACTACTAATTTAAGTTTAATATCAATCTCTCAACAGTAGTTTGTTGTTGCCTTCTAACAATTAATTGGTAATGAGCAGGGCTATCTGAGCCTTCTGCATTATTTGAGGTACCTGCATATTAGCGTTAGTCATCGACTGACCAAGGCAAATCTTAAAAGGGATGGAAAAAGAGACAATCTTCTGCCATTAAGTTTACCTTTCTGCTTGATACCAAAGAGAGCAGACTCTTTTTCTGTTGTTCTCCCACACAGATGACTGACATAGGTAGTGCCCACCATTGGCATGGCCACCTTTTATGCTCTTGCCCTTCCCGAAATGTGACAAAGTGGTGGTACACAGGCCGGAAAACCTGCTTTTTTGCCCATAGAGTGGGGCCATGGGATGCTGGGCTCCTCTGCACCCTGGCCTTCCTCCTTGCTCCCTCATCTTCCGTTTGCTGCCTCCTGTTGCATTTGGAGCTGAGTAGCCCAAATCACCTTTTTCCCCCCAGTCTAACTTACATCACTTTCCTCTTAGAGTTGACTTTTCCTTCTTAGAAACAGGCAACTCAGTTCTGCCAAAGAGCAAGTGGGGAGGGCTGTGGGGGTCCTGGGTAATCTGGGGCTTTTATTCAAGACTTCTATAATTCCCTGGGAGTTTAGTATTCTGCCTTGCTGGGCTCTCCCATGGTCTTAAATGACAAAACAGTATTTCAAGAAAAAACTGAGACTTTTTTTTTTTTCCCCCAGAATAAAAGTTCTTCCATGAAATGTATCTGAAAAATTTCAGGCCTTCTCTTTTTCAACCCTTCACACCCTATAGACCCAGTGTTTTTCTACTGAAAGCACCTGAGGAGATTCTCTTTCTGCTTTGCTTCTCCTTTGCCTTCTCCCACATCCCTCATTTTCCCTTTTGTATTATTACCTTAAACAATGCGTTTTTGGAAAGCATACTCTTTCCAGAAGTGCTTTGTTAAAAAGCAAAACAAAAACACAAACCCAACAGTAAATAACAAACTTCCCCCAAATGCCCACAGAAACAAATAAGACGACTTTGAAATTGGAAAGCACTGGCACACAGTGCCACTGAGCCCAGATGTTACAGCCTGGGTAAACCGCAGTTGCCCTCCAGTTGCTCTGCTGACTTATTTTTTACCTTCCATTTGATGCTCTTCCATCGAACCTCAAGGTTTTCAGGCTCAAGTACCGACATCCACAGAGACCAGCTAATTGGCAATAAGAGACAGGAGTGTGTATAAAAATCATGTTCCCTCTGCCTCCTCTCTCCGTGCCTTGTTATCCAAAATGAGCTAAATTGGGCCAGGGCTCTCAAGGAACGTGGTTCTAACGAGAAAGGCATATTAGAGACTACATACTCATAAGTATACAGACGAAGGGAAGCTGGGAAAGACCCCACTGTGCTGGAGAAAGTGCTGTGTACTAGAATGAGGGTTTTTTCCCAAAGACTGAGCTTTTTTGCTGGAGTTGCTGTTCCTCCTCCCTCAGCCCTCATGAGCTTTCTGAGAAGAAAAGTAGGTGCCCCATCTGCATAGTGTCACATGCCCTTAGCTAACCCTTGAAGCTTTTTGCAGGCAGAGGGCACCTGAGCTCTCCCACTCCCAACAAGACCTAGAAATCCCTCTTTACCTGCAGCTTGACTCCCACTTACTTATTTTATGGTGAGCACCATGGGAAGCCACCCTCTTTGCAACACCCACTGTTCATGAAGGACAGACAGGTGGAGATCAAGAGAAAAAACATGTGTAATCCTTTCTCACTAATTTTAAGAACCATACATGACTCTAAATGTTTCAGCTTCACCAAGTATTTAGTTTATAGTTTTACCTTTGGAAGGAGTTTAGGCCTAGTGGATTTATTGTATCATCGTTTCTGGAGGAATTTCGATATTTTAAACTGTCCTCTGGGCCCAGGGCTATATAAAATGCTCAGACACTTTCATTGTATTCTGGTGATTATGAATATGTATTAATTCTTTTAATGTCCTGCCATATCTGTGGTGTTGATATCACAACTCCAGTTTCTCCTGACAGATACTCCTGGGTAAAGTAGCTCATGCGAGGATCATGCAGCACATACAATTTGTGTGCAGGCAGTTGTATATGACCTTCTTTGCATTGTCCTACCAATGACCCCTTCTGTAATCAGGCAGAAATCATGTTCCTGAAGAGTGGGAGGTATTACCGCTTCCATGCTGGCCTGTTCCTGGGCCCCCGCTGCACAGACATTGCCAACAGTAACAAATTGCTCTGAGTTATGTGCAGTGGTTTAGTGATGCGGACCAGTTATTTATTAGAGAGGGAGCTGAGATACCAGCAAAGGGTGAAAGAGGGAATAAAAGAAAAATCCCAAATCAAATGAAATGAAATGAAGCTGTCTCCTCTGGCAGGCTTCTCACAAAACTGATCTCCCATTTCTCACTTCTGGATCACACCTTATTTATCTAATGGGGGACCACATGCAGAGTTTTGGAAGTAAACCTCTTGCAAATAAAGAAATGTCCCTGGGGCTGTGGGTAAAGATGACAGGGTTGGACTAAACTGCATTTCCAGAGGTGACAAATCAGTGTTTTCTTGTTACTTTAGTCACAGTTTCCTAGGCGTGAACCTGGCTGTGATATTGATTGCCTTGCTTAGAGGCACCCTTCAGTTTGAAGAAGTGTGATAAAAACAACGGACCTCCTCCCACGCACTTGAAACGAGAAGGCAGCTCCAGAAGAGTGAGGGACCTGTCTAGTAAAAGTCAGGTCAATGGAGGCCACTGGAGAAACGTTCATTGCCACGAGCAGGAAGCCAGGCCCCGTGTTTGTTTTGACTTGAAAAAGAAACTTCTAATTTTAACACCATGTGTTTATAATGTGGGGGTTTAAAAAAGGGGAGAAGAGCTGTTTATGGTGACCCTTTAATGCTTTTGTTGATGTGCAAACCCATGCCATTAGATTACTGGTCTGCAAAGATAACTAAGTTTCACCCTCATTGATTCAATTCAGTTTGCCCAGGATAGGTTGCTTGCTTGCTTGCTTGCTTTCTTCCCTTCCATTGCTTAGAAGTCACCAAAATTAATGCTCAGTACATTTGCCTAATGCAGAGGCCTGAAGGGCTGGAGATCTTCTGGAGACAAAACTGCCAGTTGCTGAGGAACAAAGGACTTTACAGGCAGCAGGAGTTGCAGCAGCAGATCCAGGCTCGTAAACATCTGGAGCAGAAGAGTGGGTGGGAAGAGGTATTGAAACAAACCCCAGGACAACAACAGGCTGTGTTGAATAAGTGCTTCACTCTTTCCTGGGCCCCTGCCTGGGCACTGGGGCAGCTTAATCTGCTTGTGTGATGCACCAGAGAAGTCAAACATGATTTTCAGTTGAATCAGCAACTGTGGCACCTGTCCCTGGGAATGGAGACCTAAGGAACTGGTGCTGAGCTATTTGCTTAAGTTATCCTTCTAAAATCCCACAGCACCTTGTGGAAGTGGCTTCCCCCAGGCTTTTTGCATGCAGAGAGGGCACCAAAGTAGACAGCCATTATTTCTAATGGATGTTTCTGCTGGGAAAAAAAAAAAACAAAAACAAAAACAAAAAAACCAACCAACCAAACAAACAAAAAAACACAACAAAAAAACAGGCTGACCGTAATAGTGGCTAAAACCTGCTATTTGGATTTACCTAACCGTGGTGGGAATCATGTCTCCAGGATCAAAGTTTGCAATAAAAAAGGAGATTGACTTGATTCAGGTTGAATCAGCTCTTCTCCAACAAAAACTCTGTGCCAAGACCCTGAGCATCTGTGAAGCTTTCAGATAACACCTTTGGAGAGTCTGAGGGCTATATCCACAGGGACTTGCTCCTGAGGAAATGCAAAGCTATACATTGTACATTGGTTGGCCACCTGTATGCAAGGCAGGGGCTGAGCATGCTTTCCACAGGGACAGCCACTAGCAAACCACGTACTGATGAAATTGTTAATTATCTTAAAAAAAAGTTCTGTTTTGTTTTGTTTTAAATTGCCTTTTTAATTATAAAACTTTGAAATACTGGATTTTTTTTTTCTTTTCCCCTTTCTCTTTCCTTTCTTCCCATTATCTCTTTTTCTGCGTAGTGTAATAAATGAACTCTTTCAATTTGCTTCTTTCTGCCTTTTCCTGTTGCTTCAACATTTTCTCTGCTTTGGAGGCACACTGACCAGTTAAGGCAAAAATAGGTGGATCCTAGGTAAGTTCCACTCACCAGAAAAATCTGGGGAAGAGGGAAGAAAAGTTTCCCAAGTACTCACAAGTACAGCTCCCAAAATCAGTTGAAAAGAAGATCTGGTGAGACCTAAAAACTGGAAGTAACATTGGAAGTCCAGCTCACCCCTGAAATAGCACTTCTGATAATTTGGCCACTGTGAGCAGCAATGAATAGGATACTTCTCACCATGTTGTTGAGTACACAGTGAAAATTTATGGGAAGCTACAGCATTTTCAATCCAACATAATGGACTTCAATGCTTTTTTTTATAGGCATCAGCAACAATGTGTCTAGATCCACCCAAAACCCCAAAGCCAAATCAGCTTTGGGATGGAATAGAGGAATTTCATTTTTCCTCACTTTCACTGCTGGGACAGACAGCCTTCCTCTCTTATGAGGTAATTTAATTTTCACATTATGCTTTATGGGATATCCTTTATTTACCTAATGTTTTCCTGTCGAGTCTTTTCAGACTATGAATCTTGTATATTTTATATACACAAAGGTGACTTTTCCTTCCTTTAATGACCATGGCTTATCAGTGCAGGCAACCGATATTGGACTCATAAATATGTCACTCTTAGGTTTGTGGCAGCCCCTTCTGCTTTGTAAGACAGGTCCTTGTTGCTCGCTCCTCCCTTTTGCTTGTTGCATCTCCGTGGTCCGCTCGTCCCTTTGGCACTGCTGAACTTGCCATTGGCTGGTATAAATAAATCACTGATTTAAGCTATAGGTGAAAATCATTGTGAAAGGAGCACGCAGAGGAATGAATACAAGGTCGGTGGAGCCAGCGCCTTCCGACTCCAATTAAATATTTCCTGTAAGCCGGTGCCAATTGTGCATCTTGTAAGAACATTTAAAAGCAGGAGCTTGAACTCTAAGGGACCCTCTCGCCTTGAAACCTGTTTCCTGTTTAACAAGATTTAACAAGTACAACCAAACATGCGCCATCAGCAACAAAAGTCATTGTAAACGGTTCCAATGTGCAAAGGTGCTGGGTTTCCTCTCGGCCCCCAACGCCTACCAACCGTGCCAGGCCATCACAGGGTGGCTGTGGCAGAGAGACATGCTGGCCTGATGCCACAGGACTCATGTGGGCTCAGCTGTTCTACGGGAAGGAAAAAGAGAAAAGGCAACCTTTTCCACAGGGGTCAAATCTTGTTGGGTGAAAAATTCAAGGCTTGGTCTCATTCTCCCAGGAGTTTTCTACATAGGATGTGGTAACATCCACTCTGTGCTTCCTGCCTCTTCAGCTTGAAGCACAGCCTCGGTGCTTCTGAGATGCCTTGAAGGCATCACTGTGGTCAAAGACATCAGTGTGGTGCCTGGGACAGGCAGTATCCCAGGCCAAGGTCTCTGCCCAGGCAGAAAAGAGGCACAAATAAGAAATCAGCCACTGCCAGCCTTTGGATGTACAATCAGATATGAGGAGACTGGTTGTGAGAACCCCAAAATTTAGGGAGTCCAGAGGATGTCTATTTCTGGCTGTAAGTGCAATGGGGACACTGAACACATGTTCACTGTGGCCAGACACTGAGAACACAGTGTTGCTTCTTATAGAGCTGTACAATGGTAGGAGACATCCATATATGTGTATGTATATATATATATATATATATATATATATATATATATATATATATACACACACACTCATATGTAAAATATGTACCCATAAAAAGGTATATGCATATATATTTATATATATATCTAACTGGCAAAAATTTCTGTGCACTATGTATATAACTCATACTAGAAACCCTTGTACCACACTCCTTGTACCTTTCTCCCTAATTCAAAAGGCCTGGGACTTGGGATGAGTCTTCCAAGTCCTCCTGAGATAAAAATAACTGGACCAACAATCCCATTTGTTTACAGCAAACTGTAGTGGCATTCATACACCAAAACTACACATCTGCCCAAAAGCATAGCTCATGTCCTACCACTCTTCTACAATCAGCTGCTCCTTCTGCCTGTGCCATCCCTACAGCAGCCAACAACCAGGGCAAAGCCTGTGAGCAAAGGGAGGACATGGGTGGAAAAGAGCAAAATGAATTATGTAAAGTGAAACTTAATGTTATAGAGACAGCGCTGTCCTTAATACTGGTCATATGTTGCTAAAGACATTTCAGCCACAGTTGCTAAAACATTGTCAAGGAGGAAGAGAAGCTTGGGAATTTGATACAGTCTCTTCAGCTACATGCTAAATGGGTTGTCCTTTATTTGAAATCCATCTTTACAGGATACAATCTACGTTTGGGGAGGATAGCACTTTTCTGAGAGAAGTCTCCTCTGTCTTGTCCTTGACTCCCTGAGCCATACTCAGCCAGGCACCAAATCCTTCCTCTCTGCCCACTGTGATTCATGGCATCAAAACAAAAAAAAGGTCTCTGCAATGTCCTTGTCACCCAAAGCAGACATATGCTGGTGTCCCTGCCCTGTGCTGAGGAGCAGACACCCCATCAGGGTCACTGGGCTGGTGTTTCTGTCTCTGCAAGCTGCCCATGACTCTTCCTCATCATGGCTTGGGGCAATTTGTCTCTTCCCATGCACTATGTCACAAGCTCAGCCTCTTTGCTGCTGTCTGGGACCAAGCAGCCTTCTTGAACGTGGCCACATGCACCAGGAGTGAGCAAGAGCAATGCTCAAACGAGAGAGTTCAAACAGCTGGCCTGGTCTTTGCAGGAGCAGGTGCCCAAGAACCTATTCATACATCTCACATGCTGCCAGTCGTGGTAAGATGGCAGCCAGCTGCTGGGCTGCAGCAGGTTATTTACATTGCCTCATGTCTGTCACCAGCCCAGGGCACACCCTGTGTGTACGGGTGGAGAGAGATCAGAGAAGCCGCTTCCTCGTGAAGGATGCGGGTGGAACCTACAGCCATGTTTGCTTGACAGGTTTTACCAACAGAGGTTTTGCCAACCATGTCTGCCTCAAACTGCAGCTTAGGCCACCACTGTGCAGCTGTGAGGAAAGCATCTGAGGATGTTCCTGGACCTGCCTGCTGGGGACCACCAGACTGTATCACCCTTCCCTGGCCTTGCAGGGGAGAAGCCCATCAGGCCATGTCTGCTCCACCAACCCTCTATCCTGGAAAGTGGAGAGCCAAGCAAGGCTGGCTGGTGGTGCAGCTGGTACAACCCACGGTTCAGTCTGTGGTAGAGATGGGCCTTACCTGACATGGGAAGTCCTCCCAGTTTCTTTCATCTAGATGTACGAAAAGAAAGTGGGAGTCTACTTTGATGCCTCTGTGCTGAAGTGTCTTGCTTCATCATCCTAAACTGACTCCAAAATCATATGTAAAACCAGGACACTGTATGATCCTCTCCTGACTTCAGCAAAGCCACTCATTCCTGCTGTCTCATCATGGCACAGGGGCAGAAGTGTGATGTTCTGGGATCTTGGGGTCTTGTGCAGCAAGGGAGAGTTTTGGGACACTTCTCCAGGGAAGAAAGGTGAGACAGCGAAACTCCTGCTTGTGAAACCAAGAGTACAGACATGCAGCTGGGAGGAGACCTGTGCAAAGTGCCTGTGCACAAAGCGGTGTCACAGGGGAAGACTAAACTTCATCTCCTTGTATAAAAAGAGTTTAGTTTATGGTAAACTTGCATCAACGAGCCATAAGAGAAATGCTTCAGACACCATCAAAGCACAACAATACCCATAACTCAGACTGAGGTGAATCCCTTCGCGTTAAATGCTGGACATAACCTCTGAATGAAGCAGCTCCCAGCATGAGAAACCTGAAGCCTCAGTACATAATATACACAAGAAGGAAGGAAAGCTGTAACATATTTCCCATGTACAGATGGGAAACTGAGGCATACCACAACATTCTGAGAGTGATTTGGATTTATACAGGGTCTCTGGAGCACAGCTGGGCATTAAAACCAGAAACTGTGTCTTATGTGTCTGCTCAGGAGGAGGAGGGGATGAAGTGACTGGCAAACATTTCCAGACAGACGGTGGAGTGGATTAGTACAGAAGAGGATGCAGATCTTGGCTGTTCAGCTGCCAGCAGAAAGGAGGGGGAGTATGGTTAGGCAGCTGGTGAAGAAACAGGTGCAGAGAAGGTTTCCCGATAGCTGTGCTGTCATCTTGCTTTGAACCCTCAGCTCCTCAGTAAATCTTCCCTCTTGGAACTTTCTCTTCAAAGTTTAATTTCCTCACGTTCCTAAAATAGTTCTTGATAACCAACTTGTCCTGCTCACAAAGCCCTTTTGGTTACTTTCCTAGAAATCTATTTTCATGTTTTCTTGCTGGGCTTCAGCTGCTTACATTCCCATTTGGAAAAAAAAATATTGATGAAAAAAATCCAGCCAAGGCTTAACACAACAAGAAGGTGAAATATTTTGGTTTAGTAGCACAGCAGGGCCTTGTCTGTCAAATCAATTTCCAAGCAACACTGTAAATTTATGGTGGTAGAACTTGTGCATAACAAGAGGGGCAGAAGGAAGAAAATATGAAAATATATTCTTTTGCATGTGAAGGATCTGCAGGAAATACATAGTTTTTATTTTCAGTGGCTTCTTGCAGGGCATTTTGTCTACATATATAAAGATGGAATAAATTAGACGCAGTCAGACTGCAGTTTTTAAGGCATGAGGAGCCCTTGTGCAAGGCAAATGCTGTTCTGATGCCCAGCTGTCTCACTGGAGAGACACCAGGGCTGCGCTGGCAGAGGGTTCCTGGGCAATCTCAGGTGGTGGGAAGCACATTGGCAGAGTATACAGGGACTAACACGGCTAAATCACCTTGTAACCAAGTCCACAAACAGTTCATCCCCACCCCATAGGAGACCAGTGGGGAATTGCTGCTACCCCCAAATAACGATCTTCTGCCAGAACTCCTCCCTCAGTTTTCTGATGTCACTGTTGTGTTGTCCCACAGTTCTCATCTGGAGAAGACTTTGACATTTACCAAGTTTGGCTTGGGGAAAATTTGCCATCTTGCTTTGTAGGGCAAGAGTTTTAAGAGACTCAACGTGGGAGCTCAGGACTATTACAGGAATCAGGGTGCTGGGGGGAATAAAAGGTTTGTGGGTGCAGGGCCCTTGCTTGTTTGTGGTCTCTTTAGGTGAACTTACTACCATTTCTTGAGGCAATTGCAGATGTCTCTGTATTAAAAACCACAGTAAGAATGAGAGGTGATCTTACTGGGATAGCACCAAAAAAAGAATGAAGAGTTTACCCTGGAGTGATTTGAATGCATTATGAGTGGGTCACCTGATGGGAGCATCCAGGGAAAGAGACTCTGCTCTTAATTTGAGTGCAAAGCTTAGGCAGCAGCTTTGTAACTTCTATGGACTGATAAATTCTCAGTTTCTCTCCTGAATGATTTTAAGCTGACTTTGGATGTCTAGCAACAGGTGAAATGACTAGTGCCAATTCTGAGGCTGTTATTAAAGATACTTACTTTCACAAGATGTGCCAGAACTGTTTCTTAGGGTGAGAAAGACAGAATGAAAATGTGCTAAGTGTCCTGCTCACAACAACCTTGCTTTTAATTCCTCAGAAGCACAAAGCGAAACTGGAACCCTGATGTGATCAAGAGTTGCCTGGAGCCCTCATGACATCATAACCAGCCTGTCTCCTGTCCCTGGTAGCTTTTTCTCCTGGGAAGCTCTTGGCACCCCAAATGAGCTCTTCTGGTGCTGCAACCTGCCCACAGTTACCATTTCTTTCAGGGGACCTCTTTCCTCATCATGTGAAGCCTCTCATCTACTTGGGGACAGAGGAAGGCCCCTTTCCCTCAGAGATGTAGTTTCTGGGGAGAAGTTACTGCTTCCCAAGAGGATCAACCTTTTAAATGCTGGTTCCCTAGTCATTCCAGATGGCTGCACCGTTTTTCTCAGGTGACAGGCAAAGGACACATGTGCACACATGTGGCAGGTCTGGAGCACCTGGGAGTCTCTGGAAACCTCTGGGCAGACTGTGCCTGGCTCTGCAGGTTTGGCAGTTTGATGAGGAAGAGGGTGCAACGTCCAGCCCTCTGCTCCCACTGGAAGAAGATACAAGGCTCTTCTGATTGGAGACATGGAAAGCAGTTGACAAGCTTTAGCAATATTTCATAACAGATAGGTCATCACAGTGTAGCTACCCCATTACCAAACAGCATATTTCTGTTTGATTTTCATGTATTTCTTCCCACCCAAGTCTGACACAAACAAAAAACACTGCCCCCAGCATAGCCCAAAGGTGACCTCTGGGCAATACAGTCTCAGAAGTACCCAAACAGCACACACCCTAAACATAGACACATATTTTTCTAGAGTCAAGAAGTCTTTTGTGTGGGTTTGCAGTGACTTACAGGCATTTGGGAGGGAATCAACCAGGAACCAGGAACCAAGACAGTAATTCCTCCATCAGATCTTAACAAAACAGCCCCATACCATGCTTTACCCTCTGCGTTCGTATAACCACTCTGCGAGCAAAAGCCTAGTTTCCTTGGGATCAGAGAGATGCACCATCCCATAGGTCATCCTAGAAAATCGTGGCCTGACTACAAACTCATTTGGTCAATGATAGTTTCTCACTGTTTCTCATCGAGTGTCATGGCACCCCAAAATGCACCTAGAAGTGGTATTTAAACATTCTTACAGTTTAAACATTTCAATATTGAATATTTAAACATCAGTGTTGGCATAATTTCCCAGCTTACTGAAGATGGGTTTACTAGTGCTGCAAGGGGCTCCTCACTGGTGCCTGAATACCATTAAGAATGTTTATTCCCATGTGTCTTAACCCTAATACTTGCAGCAAATTGCTTTTAAAATTGTGAATCAGGGAAGTCTGCAGAAATGAGTCACTTTTTTTTGTTGTATATTTCACATATTAAGCATGCAGAATGAAGAAGATTTAGAGTCATCAAAGCACAATTTCCAAACAGGCTTGCATCATTAAAAAGCCATTTAGCTGTGTGGTTCAAGGTTAAGTTTGTTCCCAGAAGACTGAGTAATTTAGTAAAATAATAATGCTCCCATTAAACAAAGCCTGTAATAGAATTGAGCCTTAGCGGCTGCAAAGGAAGGAAACTGTAACTTCTGTCAAAGCACAAGGATGAGATTAGCGTTAATAAAGCATTCCTCACAAAGTAGAATGATAGTATATGGGGGAAGGCACATCCAAATAGCTCTCATTTCCACAACGTTTCCTCTCAGATATGGCCTTTTTAATTAGCCATCGGAAAGAAAACTGAAAGTGTACTTTCTCCTTCTCATTTTCTCCCTGGCTATTAATCTCTGTGCTGAAAACGGTGCCACCAGTCCATCTTATTGTTATTAGCTAGTGGAGACGTAAAAGAACTACATTCATATTCCTTATCGCAGCCCAGAGGTATTTCCTTTGTGTTACGAGGAGTATTTTGATTAGTTTTGGCTGCGTCTGCAGGGAAGACACAGTTTATATTTTCCACAGCTAAAATAATTTATAGAAATAAGGGTTTGTTCCAGCCCCAGCCATTCCTTTTTTAACTCCTCTTGGTTTCATGACTAAGTTTGAGGCAAAACATTGATAGTGGATTGTTTCTGGAGCCAGTTGCTGATTTTCAATGAACAATTTATTTGAGGAATGCAGTTTCTCTCCCCTGTGACCACACTGTCCATCAGCAGATGTGGATAATCGCTCTCTTGCAGATCCAGAGGTATAGTCTGTTGGGACGGATCTCAGAGGGCTTCCTAGTCCTCTTTTTCCCCTGAGGTGTTTGACCTACTCTTAAAAGCAGAGGTGATGGGGATTTTCTACTCTTCTCTGGTGGACCTTTAATATTGCCCATACCTTTTCTAAACAGTGATATGCAATCACTTCTGTCTGCCAACAGAGAAAAAAATATTCATGTTCTCTTTGCAACTGTCTAATTTATTTATTTGAAGCCCATTACCTGAAGACCCACTTACTTTTTCCTTCATCATACCAGGCAGCCCTCAAATGTTCCATTTCATTCCAGATGATGCAGCAGGTGGGATCTGAGCCCACGTAGCAGTTTCATGGTGGCTGCCAATGCCAGATGCTCTCACTCCTCCCTGTGCTTCATGCTCCTCCAGAGCCAGGGTGGTATGGGGGGACCCTTCTGCCTGCCCCAGTTCCTACACACAGTCCAGGTACATGCATGGGCAGGTGAGCAATTGTAGCACTTTTTCTTTCCAGTATGAAAGGTTCCCTGGGAAACCTGGTCACAGCAATTCAGGATGGCACAGCTCTGATTCCCTGTGGCTTTTAACCACATGGAGGGGAAAGGAGAGAATAATGTTCTCCTTCCCTTCTGTGTAAAGAGGATGTGGTGGCTGGGCTGACAGCCCCAGGTAAGAGCCATGACAGCACCCAAAACCCAAGAAGTTTTGCACCAAACATTGCTGCTCACTTGTTCCTAAATTCTTTCACAGAGAGAGAAAAATAACAAATATGGTGCTTCACAGGTGTGCAGGTTTTGCTTGAGGGAACTGATGGGAAATATAACCCACTTTTGGGTATAACAAGAGTAACACACACTTTCCTTCTTGAGGCTGCCAGTTTTGCACAACTAAATTAGCTGAGGAAAACAGATTAAAAAAAAAAATCAAATGCTGGCAAGGTTCCCACTGGCTCAAGGAAAAGCACGGAGGCATTCTTCTTTGATTTATCTTTTGTTTTACTCACAAGCCTAAAGTGAGTAAAAGTTTTAGGAATGCTAACTGGGGATCAGCACAAGTCCCTAAGTAATTTTACGATGACCTGTATTGTTTTGCACGGAGAAAAAGGGGAAAAAACCCTCACAATAATGACAAATGGGTCCCTGATTCACGGATTCCTGTCACCTCAGATACTTCCTGCTTTGGCATCCTATGAATATGGCTCCAGGGGAGGATCAGGGTACACTTTACTGTAAATTTATTTTCTGGAGCTGTTATTGATCCCTCCAAGTGCTTTTACTCTCTGCAGTTGCTACTACCCTAAACCATACAGGTCAGGGTTTTGCCTACTGGGTCATGTAGGCTTACATATAGCAGCCCCCAGGAGAGCTTTTCTCTCCTGGCTGAGCCATTGCAACATCTCACAAGCAGTGGCAGCTGGGTCAGAGCGTCAGAGATGCAATGTGTCACACCTTGGGTCTGTGGAGTCAACTATTGGCACCCAGCACTGACACCAGCACCCAGAGAATTCAGACACTGGGTGCCAGAGCCACCCACTGCTTCTCTTTGTCACCCTGTATCCCCAGTCTCCATAGGGTGTGCAAGAGAAATGCTCCTGACGTGGAGGTACTTAGATAAAGTGAGGTGGCCCCATATTTATGGCAGATCTGGAGCAAATTCCTTCCACTTTTATAGCATATGCCTCAGAAGACTCTTTGTCTTCTGCAGGAATCTCTCTGTGCTCTACAGTCCAGGGAGCAATAAAAAAGCTATCATCTAAAAAATGTGGCAACAGTGCACAGTCAGCAGTGCTTGAAATCAAAACAAAGTCTTCAGTGAAAAAAAATGAATTTCCCACTCTGGAAAAATTCCGAATCCCCAGTTTCCCAAAATGCCACCACAAAACATTATTATCTTGGCTCTTCCTATCTCTAGCATGTGTCATTGAAACAGCCTGAATGAAGTTGCTATTTGTAGCATGTAGCACATGCAAAACTTGTATCAATGAAGTCACTTAATTGCTCTTCTTTGGGATATTACGCAATTGGCTCTTCTGTAATAGTTCTCCTTGTCAAAGCCGACATCTCATGACTCACTGTCATGAGGGAATTTTCTCCTTCCTGACAGCCCCGATGGTGATTGACTTACTACCCAACCTCTGCTGGCTCCTTCAGATGGGAGGACACCTTCAGGAATGCACCAGAAATTATTGTATTCAAATGAAGGCAGCAAGGTAGGCCCTTTTCTCCTTTAAGAACCTCTGCAGGATGCAGGTGACAATAAGTAAACTTCCTTATGCTGTTCGTTAATATTGAGTTGTTTCTCAAATAACTGTCCGGGAAGTGTTGCTACGGCTTGATTTGGAGACTCTAGAGCCAATGCAGAGTATCTGACAGATGCTAAAGTAGTGCCAGATTGTGCTGTCACCCAGAGAGGTGACTGAATGTTGACTGTTGCATCATCTAGAAATTTAACCCTTACTGGAGGCTGCCTCTGCCTTGAGCCATTCTGCCATGAAACCTGATTGAGAAGCCCCACTTACAAGCATATAGTTCCCTTCATCCCTTTCAATTAGTGTGAAGCAGGTGCTGTAAGCTCCATGAATATTAAAAGTATGTTCCTGAATGAGGGCTGGGGCAAGATCCCCTAAAGTAATGAAAATTAATTGTTAAACTGACTCCTTTATGAGATTCTCCTTCTAACAACATATGCAGGAACCCACTTCAATTCATGCTGAAGGCATTCAGATTTGAAGCTATTTAACATGCTGGGGATGTGAGAAAAAAAGCAGGAGAGGGACAGCCTCATGCAGGCTTTTTTTGGGAGGTTTCTGTAAGTGCCCGATGCTGACAGCTGTTGGAAAGGGACATGAGGTGAGGAAGGTCTTTGATGGCACAGCCCAGCATTTCTCTTCTTACTGCAGATTTTTCAGGTCTCTACCATTTTGTGTCTTCTACTGTCTTTCTCTTTTTACCTTCTTTCTAGATCCAGGGAAGGCTCTCCCCTCCCGTGTAGTTGCTGAGAGGCTGCATGATGCCTCCCACACTTCATCTGAAGCACCACATTTTGGGTTATAAGCCATCTAGTGAAGGGTGTTTGCCTCAGGTGGGCAGTCAAGCTGAAACACAGCTTCTGGAGGAGATCTGCTGCCTTGGTTTATACTGGATTGTATAATAGCTCATGACATATGTTCCATCACGGCTGCTTCTCCATGGCTGGGCAGCTTCAGCAAGCCAAAGGGAATGGTAGTTTTTCCTGTGACTCTACCAGAATAGCCTTCATCTCTCACTCTGTCAAGCTTTGCTGGCTTTGCCAGCAACCAGACCTTATTTTGCTGCATGCCTATTAAAAACAAAAAACAAAACAAAAAACCAAAAACACACACACACAAACCACCCCCCCAAAAAACCAAAACCAACCAAACAAATAAAAAAAAGTCCAGGATTTTTTTTTTTTTATGGGGCTGACCCAATCCGTCAGTCCATGAACCATGTTTACAAGACATGCATGATGCACACCCACCTCAGCAGCAGCGGAATAGAGCCCAGCAAAGCTCTGCAGGGCGCAGATGAAACATTCCTTGGCTCGCGGCGAGACAGAGGAGTGATAACAACAGCACCCAGGGAACATTCCCCTTCCCACCTACCACCACCACCTTCTCTCTCTCAAAAACACAAACAAACCAACCCAACTGGCATTTTCATAGCTAGGAGTAAGTGATTGCTAGGTTAATGAGTGCTGCTATTTATATCTAAATAATCACAGTTCTAAACAACTGCTTGGAGGCATCAGCATGGAAGGTAAGATTCAGAGCTATGACTTGAAGGGATTCAGGCAATGCCTGTTGTCAGAAAGAGGAAAACACATCACATACAAACAACAAAAATACCATATTTTGGACAAACTGAAGGAAGCTAGAAGAAGAGAGATCCATGAGCAGTGTATGCAGACTTGGCTTAGCATACTACACTGGCCTTAGCTCTATTTATTGCCACTACTTTTGCTAAACAGCTTTGTTTAACTGTCTTATGCACTGCAGCCCTGTTTGGGATTTTGTCAGCACGCTGTACTGCCAGGATCCATTGGGTACCCAGCATCGTTCCTCCCAGGCTGGAGCATCTGAGGAGTCCTTGCAAGCCAACTCTCCCCTCGCTGCCTTTGGCTGAGTTTCTGCAAAGTGAATCTCTTGGCTCTGTGCGAAGCTTGTGAGGCCACTTAAATCTCTCTGACCCCTTAATGAAGTTTTTAAAAGGGCTTCATAAATCATCATCACTGAAAATTGCTTAAAGCTCTGCAGGGTTTCTCTAGTGGCATTAACCACTAAAACAAGTAGACAGGCTTGCGTATATTTATTGCATTCTTCTTCATTATTCCATGGGCTTTTCTTCTTTCTACTCTCTTACATAAGCTATAGCCAAGAAAGGGAGGCAGGACTGGGAGCTTTGAGTCAGTACCGCCTGTCTGGCAGTTGTAAGCATTCGCTATGACCATGTCAGATCAGTTGTCTTCTTGGGAATATTCTCTGTGCAGGCAGCAACGGTGTGTTCATCATTTAGATTTCCATAGTTAAACCATCCTATTGTCTCTCATTTGGGAAAGAATCTGATTTTTGCCTATGCTCCAAAAGCATGCTTCAGGTCACAATCTGACAGCTCCAAACAGGATTAGTTGCCTGTCTACCTATTTTTTTTTTTCTTGGCATTTTGGCTGACTGGTAAGGGCTTTTTATGTGTAGCATGAATCTTCTCTGAAATGACTGCAATCTTGATGCATATATAAGAGTAACTAGGAAAATACATTATTAAAAAAGATGTTTACATACCATGTAATATAGTCTTCAGAGTGAGTGTATAGATTCTGTATATTCTTTACGGGCTGTTTAATGCTTCACCTCTGGGAAGCAAGGACAAAAAAAAGGCACAAATGAGGTTCACAGGCAAACAGAAAATATTCCAGTGCAAGTAAAGTCACTGAGATCAGTGAGAACCTACCCACTCTGTGTGATGGGAAGGAATTTAGAAATGGCAGATAAACATGAAGCAGCTGCACATGTAAGTTTATATCTCACCATAGTATGAAGAAAAGGTTCCAAGGCCAATTCTGCAGATAACAAAGGACTAAGCCTCCACAGAGCTCTTGAAGGGTTGTGGGTCCTCATGATCCAACCTGGTTCAGCCAAGCTTGGGCAAACCCTTTCCGTCACAAAACCACACTTCTGTGAGCCAGATGATTTTCAGGGGTGACTTTTAATAGGTATTTTGATTTTGCCATCGAAATAAAGTAGTGTAGCATGGAAGTTCTCTTTTAGAGCTATTGTGACGTTATTTTATCTTAAATTTATTTGCATTACAAGAAGTCCTACTAGCCTCCGTGGAGGAACTGGAACAGTGTGTTAGGAGAAGAGAACCAATGTACTTATGCAGGCAGTCTTCTTACTGAAAAGTTTGACACTGAAGTCTTAAATCTGCCAGAAATACTGGTCATCAGTAGCAAAATCTTCTAGGTCTCTAATCTACGTCAAGACTAGAAGTAAGAGTAGTGGCTGATGAACACGGTGGAGGCTGAAAGCTCAGATGGTGATGGGTAGGATGAGTTATCTGAGGCACTAAAGGAGAGTTTTCAACTCATCTGAATTGGTATTTCTTCCATTGAGTTCAGTAGGTTCTGGATGTTGTCATGCTGTGACGCTATCACACGTGAACAAGTCAGATGCTTTTAATATAAGGAATTGTAAGATGGATTATATGATGTAATGTGTTGTCTGCTCTGGAATACTTTGGTTAATAGTGTGCTAGGGACACGCTTTTACGCTAATGGGGAGAAGATTAGATATTATCTGACTTCCTGTATGCTAAAAGGCTATGCAAGTTTGCCCAAGTGCTTACACAGTTGTATCCAAAAATTCAAATTAGGTTGTAGCTTTTGAGTCCTCAAGAGACAAAAGTCACAGGCAGAGGACAGAAGAAATCAAAGGCCCACCATCCCCTGAAGTCCATGAAATGGCAGGAAGTTGAACAGATAAGAAAGGAGATTTCAGCAAGTGACTCATGGCCTGTGCTTTAAGAAAAGATGCAAGACTCCCAAATCCTGACCAAAATGACCCTTCAGAAGTTCTTACTCAGTCCTGAATCACATATACAGCTTGATCCTTAGTATGTAAGCAAAACACTTAAGGCTGTGATCAGAGATCCCCAACGGAACACAGCTGAGGCGTGTAGGTGGCTGTTGCCCTATGGCCAAGGCGTTGACCCTGACTATGTGCCTGCTCCTAACCCTGTCCTTTTAAGCCTTCCACTGACTGAGTTAGCCATCTAAATTCATCTTTAAGGATACAGACCTCGTGAATCAGCTGAGGCTTTGCCTACACTGTGTTTCTCTGCCATATAACTCAGATAACTGGAAATCTCTAAAGTAAATGAGCCAGGTTAGGGTAGGAAAGCAATACTGGTCCAGGACTCCTGTAGCTGATTTGCAGCAGGGATGCTACATGGCCATGAAAACAGTCAGGAAAGGCAAAGTTTAAGGTCATACAATGAACTATCACATCATAGTCCCATGATACTCTCCCTTTGGCAGCTAAGCTGTTGTGACCAGCTCCTATCCCAGATGCTTGTTCCCACCTCTGTCCTGCAGTTTGTCACCTCCTCAACTGTGCCAAAACAGCTGTGTGTAGAACAGTGCTTAAATCAGAGCACTGAAGTGATGGAAGTTAAAAATAAACCATTCGCAGGAGGAGGAGAAGGGGAGCTATTTTTAATTGTGATCCTTTCAATGGTCTTTCTTCCAGTGTGGTCCCGCAGGGAATTTCATTAACACAACTAGGAGAAGGCAGTGGAATGCTGCGCTGGCACCGAGGTGAATCCTCCAAGCAGAGGAGTCCCCCCTGGCAGAGGGAGAGGATTTCTTAAGCCAGGATTGCCAGTGTGCTGTAGAATTACACCTCGCAACATGCAGAATAGTGCCTTCCCTTCCTGGATAAAACTCAGACCCAGGTCTCCCAGGCCTTCTGTTTGCTATTCTGTCTCCTAGATCCTCATAACCTTCACTTTAAAAAGTATCGTATGCAAGCCAGTATTATTATTAATAAAAACAAATAAAGAGACACTGAGGTTTTTCCCTGTTTTATAAACAAATACTCCTTATAATCATCCTGAATATTAACCTCCTCCACAATTTGTTATAGCATGGCTAGATGTTACCCGTTAAAATCTATTCAGATACAAAGTGTGCAGTAAAGCTCAGGATAAAAAACATCTGAAGAGATGCAAAAGAACAGTTTTATTTAATGAGGTTCACTACATGATCGACAAGGAAAATATTTGTACATCCTTAAATAGCATTCAAAGTTCAAGGAAAAACATCTGAAGAGTTCAAAAGGCTGCAGTGCAGCTACAACTTGGCAATTTGGAGAATAATTCAGCAACTTGCTTTTGTTTTGATCGTGGTCGTTTCTGTGCAGACCCCTGGTTATGTCTTACAGTTCAGACACCTGAAAGATTTACTTCTGTTTGAATGTGAAACGCGTCCACTTGCATCCAAATACTTCTGCTGGATTACTCCAGAGAAGCACTGAGGTAGTGAAGCACATAAAATACAGAGAGTTTTTAAACTGCTGTCGTGCTTTGAAATAAGTAACTCATTACATTATTAAATGTTTTCTGTGATATTGATTGAATTTCAAAGCACTTTTCAGCAAAATGGGGCAGAAGTTTAATTTCCAGTGCACACAAAAATGAAGTAGTATCCTGAATACCAAATCAAGGCATCCTCCTTCGATATTCCTGAATGTGCTGGATTTCACCAGTTCCTGAACACTTCGGTGTGCAGGCAAGTTTTAAATTTAAATTATTAGACTCTCAGTATGTTTAGTATGTCCTCCAATTCTCTTCTAATAAATAGAGCCAAGGGCATAGTGAGTCAGTTTCATAATTAGATGATATAATTGTCTCATGAACTCTGTACAAATTACCTCTTCTCTATTGTTTTTGCTGTGTATTGTTTTTCTTGAATAATATGGCACCTATCCAGTTTATATTGCAGTCAATAAATTATCTTGGTTTATAGCTTGATGGCCCGCAAATGAATAACTGACATCAACAAAAATAATTAAGTCATTACCCTTTTTAATACTGTCAGTACTCCCCAAACACATTTCTTTAAAAGCATCCTTTTACTTCTATTTTTTTACCAAGAAGTAACACAGATGAATCATTTTGCTCAGCTTTTAACAAATTTGTGACTCTAAGGCTGATACGAGAGTGTAATGATGTAAAGGAAATTGCATTTTATTACATTTTAATTAAATAGGTCAACTCGTGCAGGCCTTTCTCCATCAAAATTCCCACTGGAGTCTGGTCCTTCAGCATTAGACTTTATTTACTTCTTGAGCTTTACACAGCAGGTTTCTCCTTTCCAAATAGAGGACTGACAAATAAATGGAATCCTTTAAACAGCATCTTTTTGACATTCAGACTGACAGATACTGCGAAGCGTCCTGACACTGAATACCACAAAGGATACACATTGTTATTCCTTTTAGTGAAGTATAGTTCTCAGTGTGCTGGATTGCGTTTTTACACAAAGAGTTGGGTGAGTTGAATGCAGCCCATGAGCCAGCCCCAGCCTCTGAAATCCCATGGGGTGATTTGCCATAGCTCTGTGCCTGCTTTGGGGATTTTGACCCAGGGCAGCAATTCTTCCTTGGGAGGAGGAAGAGCACATTTGGGTGTCTTCCTGGGTCCTGCTGCCATCATGGGGTGCAGGGGCGGGGGTGCACACCCCATCTTCCAGGCAGCAAGAAGGTGGGTATGTCCTTCTCCCTTTGTATTGCACCAGGGCAATGACACCCCTTGTTACCACAGCTCTGGCCCACTGTGCCGACTTGCTGCCTCCAAACTTGTATTTTTTTCTGTTTGCTTAAAAACAGTCAGAGAGTGCTGAATGAGATTGTTCCCATCAGCGCCCCCTTCACATCCACTTAGCATTTCTCTCAAATTCTATCCTAACCATAACAAGATGGCAAACTTACTCTGCTTTTGCTGTAGTAATGCTGTCTGTATCCAAAATGCCCAGCTGATATGAAGATTTAATGTTAAATATTCACATTTAACAGTCAGCCAAGACCTTCCTGCCCATTTCATCCAAGTGCATAGCCCTTTTAAATTCAGGAGGCCTCCTTTCCCAGTTCAGGTTTAATTTTTTGCTTTCCGATTCTCTCCTTGGATTCATCCTAGTCAGCTCTATGCTCCACAAGTTCAAATACTGAGCTACGTTTAGCATATTTCTGTACAGAATATTTTTAACCTCCTAGTAGCTACGGTCAACAACCATTAGTTTCTCCTCTCTACCATTATTAGAGGAAACACTTGTGGAAGATATGTCACCTTCTGGACCTCAGAGGCACACATATTTCCAAGCAGGCACCAGCAAAATATGTTTTTTTTCCATTTCTTGCAAGCAGAAATGAAGTTAATTTGTTTGGAAAACTCCTGTTAGAGGAAATGTCATTCAACAATTCTGTTGAAGCAATCAAAAGCAAAACCAAATGAATTTGAAAACTTAGCACAGTTCATAGACACAGTTTGTGAGATGACTAGTAACTGTTCTTCTAGGTAATAAGGGCTAGAATAATAGTATAGCTTCAATTCTGTTTTAGGTTGAATTACACTCTCCTCCAGTTCCACGGGGGAAGTATCTTGGGTCGCGTTTGTGTTAGCCCCTACCTTTCCACATAGAAAAATGTTTAAAACTTTAAACCCGAAGCACAGATGGCAGTTTAAGCCAGTTCGAGGGTTGTTGCTTTTGCTGTACCCTGGTGACCAGGCAGAAAACAAGAGGTTTTGCTGTGGTTTCTAGTGGCTGGGCAGGGAGGAGGATCTTGTTTGCCGGTCCCAGCATGACAGACCTTTCCTACCACCCCAGATATGACCCATTATCGAACTGAAAGAGAGAGGAAAAGGCAAAATGCTTTGTCTACCCACTCATAACGAACCCAGTTGATAATTTGTGCCGAGGTTGATATTTTTATTTAAAGTGTTAAATAATTAGAAAACAGGCTCAAAACCTATATTTTGGATAAAAGCAAATGTTTTCACTGATATGAGCTTTTTTGGAGGGAAGGAGTTTTGCTTAGCTGAAACACTTTGATACATGTATTTTTCCCCAAGGCTGTGATCATTACAAACAGGTTGGTGGCCTGCAGAGGTGGGGACTTCATAGAATGTTGCATTAGGGGTATTTGGGGGAATAGCCAGAGAAAAGCCCTAAAGCCAGTTGAACACTGCTGAGTTTTCCTCTCCCAGCACTCCCAGGCCTCCAATAATCTGCTGCTGTTGGATTTAGCTGTGACATCACGAGATTCTACTCTTGTTACCTTTCTGTAAGGGCAATGGAAGCTTATAGGGCCATGCTGGCCGTGGAGCTGGAAGGTATTCACTCTGCCATCCTTAGTGTCCATGCAAGTGCATGGCATCTGCATTGAAAAGAGATACTGATAAACTTGATAGAACCTGACATAAAGCACAGGGACCATTTGCCTTAACCTTGTTAGCTTCATTATAGGAACTACGGTAGTTGCAGGGTTAGTGCTGACAGCGTTTATTTGGGACCAACAGTTTCCAAGCTCTGAGAGCAGAAAGCTCTGCATTAAGTGTCCAAATATTAATCTGGGTTTGGGGACAGGATCTGCTTAAGGACAGCTTGGTTAAGCTGCAGCTGTGACTTGAAGGGCCGAGCAATTCTTGTTACTAAGCTCAGAGCCGAGCCTTTAGAAAGGTTTATTGCTTCAAGGGGTATTTCCATGGAGGTCCGTGGAACTGGCTCTTCATGCTTTGGTCATTGTGAATGAGGACGAATTTCAGCTGAATGAGTAGCCTTAGATCATTTTAAGATCTGGATACATGAGGAGAGGCACAGAAACAAGGCTTCTTTGTAAGAACAGATTCATATTCAGTCAAATCAGTGAATGATTCACTATCAGAAAAATCAGCTTACACCAATATCACAACAATGAAAATGTGCTGCTGCAAGGCTGAAGCAAAGCAAACGATACATGTGAATTTATAGTCAAACTTTTTTTTTTTTTTTTGCATTATTTCACAGGTGAATATTACAGTTGTGTGTGGCAAAACCTACATTTGATTCTCATCAGTAAATGCTAAATGCAAGATTCAGATACCAGCTTGTTTACTGATGGATGTTAGCAACAAATCCCTGCAGTTTTCCTATAAATCTGTTACATAGTATTATGTTCAGAGTGTATTGAAAATGCCTAAGTCTTTTTTTTGTTTGTTTTCCCTCTTCTTGGAAACAGCCTGCCATCACATTGATTTACTCGGAGGACTGGTTACTTCAGAAAAAGTCTGATAACTCTATCCTTATTATAAATACTGAAAACAAACAAACAAGCAAAAACAACAAACAAAACACACCCTAAAAAGCCCAGTAACACTGGTATTACTCCCATCTACTTTGCTACAACTGTGTTACATCTTTAAATACTAAAGTTATTGCACCCATCAAGTACAATAAATTAAGATATTATGTATGTAAAGTGTATTTATGTAAAAAAAAAAGTAAGAAATTATTACAGCATGAAAAATCCGTATGTGTATCAGACTACACTACTTCTTACTCATATTCATCTAACTGGAATTAAAATAAAGTCGTTTGACTCCTTAAAATTCAGTCACCTGTGGCCTTTTAAAATTAATCAATAAAAGCAATGAAACAATACATTATAGCCACCTAGTTATACGCATCTTCTGGGCCTTATAATTTTTTTAATTGTTTGAAAATACTGATGTCCTTTAATATTGAATTAAAAATTCAACATGAGCAACAATAAAGGCTGTACAAATCTGCCTTTTCCTAAAGTAATCAAAAAGCGTGAATTATTTGAACAGCTTCTTTGGTCCTGGAGGCTGAGGCGAAATGTATAAACATTGCCAGTGATTACACGGACGAAATGGAAATTGTGGTATTCAAACGGAGAACGTTTATATTTATACATTTAGCATAGAGGGCTGTGTCCGCAAAGCCATTAGCTGGGCAGGGGGGGAGGGGGAGAAGGAAAGGAAAGGAAAGGAAAGGAAAGGAAAGGAAAGGAAAGGAAAGGAAAGGAAAGGAAAGGAAAGGAAAGGAAAGGAAAGGAAAGGAAAGGAAAGGAAAGGAAAGGAAAGGAAAGGAAAGGAAAGGAAAGGAAAGGGGACAGGAGAAAAGAGAAAAGATAAGAGAAGAAAAGAAAAACAAAGGAAAACAAAAAGGAAAAAAAAAAAAAGAAAAAAGAAAGGAGAAAGTAGGAAAAAAAAAAAAAAGGAAGGCGTCGCCTCCTCGGAGGTGAATTAGCATCATCTCTTATCTGTGGCCGGTGGGGGTGGGACGCGCCCGGCCGGGACCTGCCTCCGCGGTGCCTCCGAGACTTCGGGAGATCAAATGAAGGGGAAAAGCGGCGTCTGCAGTGGGAAGGGGGCAAGGGAAAAGGAAGCTACACGCATTTTGCCTGTCGGTGGGGCCCCACACGTCTCATCCCACCTCGGTCTCCATCCTACCTCCTGTGGTATGTCTGCGCATACCTTCCGAGGCAGGAGCCATCCACCTACTTTTTATAGCAGCGAGGTTATTAATAGGCTATCTAATTACTCGGAGCTGTTAACTCTGATGTCTCTAATTCTGTGATGTGGTTGTTCTGATTTGTTTTTTCCAATCCAGTAGAACTTGCATTTACAGAACAGGTCAGACTCGCTCTGAAAGATGCTATTTTAACGTTTTAAAATCAACTTTCACTCCAAGCAGGAAACAAGTCCCTTCATTTTTTCATTTCTCACGAAAGCAGCAGGTGAAAACAATAGTTCTGATGAATGGAAACATTTTGCGTAGCTAAGATTGCAAATATTTTTTGGTTTTTAATTTGGCACTTGGTCTCAGACTTTTCGGTAAGGCTGGTAAATGGCAATAAGACTGTTCCAAAAGGGAAGGCGAGGGGCTGCCACGATGCCAATAGACACGGGGCAGCTCCGCCGGAGCTCGACATGGACACGCATGAAACGAAGCTACTCCTGCAAAATGCCTGCAGGAGGACGAGCTCATTTTATCCCGTGGAAAGCATTTCGCTGGAAGGTTTTGACCAGTTCTGATCGTTTATTTTTGTTTTCTGGGCAGAGAAATAAGAAGGCAACGGTGCGCTGGGAGGTCTTGTCCATCAGGTTTCGATGAAGAAAACGGTATTTTCTTAGCGGTGTGAGGTAGTGGCGACAACCGGCCCAGGGAACACTTGGTGATGGAGGATTTCACCTGTGTGTTGTTTGGGGTTTTTTTAACTGAAAAAAATAATGAAGTTTGTTCAACCTCTGCTGTAGGATGGGGGCGGAGGCAGGGTAGCTAATGCAGATCGGGTTTGGTAGTTCCTAACACCGATGATAAGGGACGAGGGGAGGATGAGGAGAAGCTCCGCTGTGAAGCAGTGGGGAGGAGAAGCGCGGCTCCGCCGGGTCCCGCGTCTCTCCGTTTCAAGTCTCCCACAACGAGCTCTTCCAGCAAGAACCCTGAGAAACTTTCCCTTGGGTTTTCCGCGTCCGATCCGGCAGAAAGGGACCCCTGAAAGCCTTCCCCGGCACCCAGGCAGGAGCAGGCAGGGACCTTGGCGGGGTCCCGCACGTCCCCAGGCGCCTGTGGCTTCCACCCGCCCCTCGGCCCTGTCCCCCGGGGCGAGGTGGCAGCGCCCAGGGACAGGGGGAGCTTTCCTTCTGCCTTTACCCTGCGATTAAAAGTAATATATAATATAATTCGTCGCCGCAAAGAATATGTGAAACGCGGCCCCACCGTTTCGTAGCAAGGATATTGAGGTACCCGTAGATAAAAACATAAAAATTAGTCAATTTTAGCTACCGGCCCTTAAAAACCCTCAAAAACGCGAAGAAGCAATAAAACCAAACCTCAGCTCGTAATTTGCAAAGCCTCTGAGTATGTGTTGGAAAGAGACTAAGTGCATATGCGCCTGTTGAACAGAAGTAGCTAAATTGTAAGCGTGTTTTTTAGGGTGCTGCGTGGGTTCCGGCCGCCTGCCGGTCACGCCCTTTCCCTGTCCGCCCCGCCGGGGCTCACCGTGTGGGTACCGCGGAGCGCCGGCTCCGGGAGTCAGGTTACGCGGCAACAGGAGCCTCTCCTCCGCGTGTTTTGTTGATTTTATATTTTTTTTTTTTTTTTTTGAGGTTGAAATCATTAACCAGGTGAACCTCGGAGACTGGAGGCAGGGAAAATAAAAGGGAGCTGCGGATCATTATTAAAAAACAAAAGCAAACAAACAAAAAAACACGAAACAAAACGAAAAGAACACCGATCAACCAAACAAACACACTCTTAGCTACCTATTGCATAAAAGTGTTACGACTCTCTGCTGCCTACTGCTTGTTTGAGCGTCAGGTGTTGAAGGACACCGTGGAAATCACCCAAAAGCACGGTGGCAGCAGGTCGCCAGTAATGGGGAGGCCGCTTACTGCAGGAGGGAATAACCCCTTGCCCTGCTCCCCCGTCGTCGGCCACGGCTTCAGCCCTCGGGGGGCAGCCGAGCCGCTGGGTGGGAGTGGGGAAGGTTCCCCGGAGCCGGGGCAGGGTGTCCTGCCCGGGAGGGGGCAGCCGGGGGGGCTGGACCCTCCGACTAGCAAGAAAGGCTGGAGCTCAAGCCCGGCCTCTGAGCACCCAGTAGCTCTTAGCTACGAGTTTTGAGGCAAGAAAAAATCACCCCTCCTCAGTCTTCTGAATTGAGGGCTCCCCTCCACGGGACACATCTGATCTCCCTCAAAGGGCACCTCCACCATGCCCCACTCCTTGCTCTGCTGTATACAGAAACATGCTGCTTTTGGGGGTCTAGTTTCACGAGCCGCTGCCCCATCTCTCGTGACTGTCTCGCCCGGCCCGAGAGGGAGGTGATGGGCGGTGGCAAAGGCCCCTCTCCCTAGACTGCTGCTGAAATTCCCCTTTCTCCGGCTGATGTGGATTTCCTTGCCGGCTTGGGCCGCCGTGCCTGCGGCGGGGACTTGAGCCCCGAGCGGCGGGTAATCCCGGAGCCGGCCGGCAGCTCCCCGCTGGGCTGGGTGCTCCTGAGCGCTGCCCATGCCCCCGGCGATAAATGCGCTTCAATGTCACAGCCGCTGGGGAATGGTAACACTCCGTATCGTGGGGTGGCCTTGATAAAAGTATATTTTAAGTAGCGCGGATAAGCGAACGGGAGAAGAGTGGGGGGGAAGCTGCCGGCACGTCGCCTCTAATAACCGCTGCGCTTATCAGCTTGGCCTAAGCTCCCCAGCAGTTTCTAAAGTACATTAAGTTACATAAACACGGCTCGGAAAAGAATACACTCCATCCTGCGATAGTCACCAAAGTGACCCCTCGTACCGCCTCGCACCGGAGACCGCTTCGCCTCCATTGCCCCGGGGGCACTGGGCCCGTCCCGGCGGGCGATGCCCGTGGCTCCCGGGGCTGCCTGGGCCGAGGGGGCGGTGGGGATACGGCCGGACCGGAGCATTCCCTTCCTCTCTAATGCACCCCTTGCAAGGGGTCATATTTACAAAGACCCGGGAGTGGGGAAAGAAGCAACAACACTGTGCCTGCATACGGCTTTCCTCCTGCCTTTTTTTTTTGAAGGCTGAAGTGCCCATGAGGGAATTTGCCTTAGTTGGATACAAACCTTTTTTATTTCTTTTTTTTTTTTTCTTTTCTTTCTCTCTCTCTCTCTCCAGTCTGTCTCCTTCCCGCCCTGGCCACAACGAACAGGAGCGATGATTACCTCGCTGGCACCACCAGCAATGCCTTTCCACACCGAGCATCTCCCCGCCCGGCTTTCCTCTAGAAAAATGTCTCTGCGCTCTCCTCACAGATGCTCTCCCGGTTCCCTACCCCAGCCCCGGGACAGGAGATACCCGAGAGGCTCCCGGAGCCCCTGGGTGAAAGTTACGTCAGAAGAGTGGGATTTGGGAAAGGAGTGACGTCATGAAGAGTTAGGAACCGAGGGCTATGTGATTTGAGCAGCTCGGGCGCAAACCTGAAACGAAAAGGAGTGTAGAGGAAAGGGGTGATTTGGAATGGTTTCCCACGCCGATCCCAGTTAAAGTCAGGTTTTCTTATCGGATCTATGTGAGGAAATAAAATGAAACTTGTAGCCCGGCTATAACGTAAACAGGCTAATCAGAGGAGAAAAAAAACCGTGGCGCCTGAAGTGTAAAACACAGGTCACTTTGGAGCCAGGGAAAAGGGCGCCTGCCAGGCCAGCGCGGCCAGTCTTCTTCCCAGCCATTCTCACCTCTCGGGCAGGCACCCCCCTGCCCGGGCAGAGGCTCTGTCGCCCATACTGGGGACAAGTGGGCACCGACATCCCCCTCGCAGGGAGCAAATCCCGTCGGCTGAAAAATACCCACGGCATGTCTCGCATTATAACCACCCTTATACGTGTTTGAAATGGCCTCTAGTTTAACTTGAGAAGGGGCATCCGAAAGACGTAAACGAAATGCGGGGTTTAAAGCCGATAACTTGGCTATTTTCAGCACAGAAATTTGCAGCGGCAGCGCCCAAGCTGAGAAGAAGTGGCGTGGGCATCGACACCCGTGGCTTCCCCTGCTTTTGTCGCTCCTTCGTTGGAAAAAAAAAAAGGGGGGGGGGAAACGTTTTCCGTTGCAAGTTCGTGTCGGAAGGCATGTCGAGCGTTTATAAACAACGAATCACTGCCCTCACTTGCAAAAGCTTACTTTCTATTTAATATTACAGCCACTAAAATACATCTAAAAGTAAAAAGAAGAAAAGATAAAGCACTTCAACCTGGCAGGATGACTAAAAGAACAATATTGTTTAGAGAGAACTGGCAAGAAAGGAGTATCATTTTTAATATTATAATTTAATAGAGAAACGGTTTCTCCTGAAAGTGATTATTTTGCGATCAAACCCCTGCCGCGCTATAAGCACTAAAATTAACGAGCACAATAAAACGTGGACGTCGCAACCTGTTCGCCCATGCCGGCAGAGCGTATGGCTACAGCCAGAGTTTTACCGTACCCCCAGCACTGCAATTTCTTCACCTCCCGTTCACGGAAAGACCGAAAGAAAAGCCGTGCCTACCCCAGGAGCGACAGCACCGCGCATCAGCAGGTTTGGGCTCGGTTTCTGTCGGGAGGGCTCCTGTCTGCCGGCTGCCGAGAGCCGGGCTCTGCTCTAGTCCAACCCTTTGCCGCAGATGACTCTTTCTGTACAAACTGATGATGACAGATATCCAGCTGATAACCTCTGGTGAACGAAGTTATTTTAATTTCCAGTCACTTTCCTGCTAAGTACCATATCAGTTTGTACACAGCTGAGATAAGAGGGCTGGGAGGGGTGGGGGCGAAGACAAGAATAAGAAAGAAACAGGGGGAAAATGCCTAACGCCTGCTGCTGGGGTGGACACATCCCACAACTTGCTTTATCTTCACCTGAGGGTTGAAACAGCTCAAGGAGGAGCCACATTTTTTCCCCTCGGATAGCTCTGATTTTAACGAGCAAAAATAAGGAGACTGGGGGCGGGAAGATATTCACCTGGTTGTTCAGGGCGAGAAACCAGCACACATCCTCCCGGTATACTGCCAGAGGCAGTCCACTGCGAGGCCGGAGGCGCGCGGAAAAAGCCTTACAAAAGGTGAATATTCACTCTAGACAAGATATTATCCGGGGTTTAGGGCAGGAGGAGTGGGGGGAGAAGTTTGTGCAATATTTCTCAATTTGAAAAAAAAAGATAAAATATTAAAATACTCTGGCATCTAAAAAAGCGAATCCCGCTCTACTCTTCCCCGCTCCCCGAGCACGGGGTCCGGCTCCCCACCCCACTGCGGGCACCCCGAGGGCCCCCTCTCGGCCGCCCCCCCTCCAGCTGCGCCCGCTCCCGCCCCCGGCGCGGCCGCGTTGCGGGCCGGCTGGCCGCCGGGACTGGCACCCCTGTGGAGTTCTGTGTTTGTTTAGGGCTCGCCGAGCCCAATCAGGGCCGGCTGCCTGCAGTTTTCCGGCAGGGCTGCGAGAGGCGCCTCCTCTCTCCTTTTTATACATGAGCCGCCGGCAGCAGCTGCCGGACTCGCCGCCGCCGCTCGCCCCCGCCGCACTGGATTTACCGCCCGCCGCGGCCCCGCACCCCGGCCCCATGCGGGGCACCGGCAGCAGGTTTGGCCCCTCGCTTCTCGTTTCCATACCCCACTCTCCCGCCGCGATTTCCCTTTTTCTTCCCTGCTTTTCTGCTCCTGCTTCTCTGCCCTCGGTCACTCCGGGAGGAAAGCGGCGCGGCCGCTGCTGCGCCTGGCTGGGGGAGCCCGAGAGAGACTTTGTGGGCAAACATCCTATGCCGGTGCCTGAAGCCCTTATCTGCCGGAGCGTTATCTCCCAGTTATCTCGCAGGAGGGAAAGACGTATTTGGTGCCTATCTATCTGCGAGGGGGCTGTGTGCGTGTGTGTGTCCTGTATTCATGTGCCTATGGTTATCTGGAGAGCCCCGAGGTGCGCTGAAGGGAGGAGAGCCTCGCCGTCTACTTCTCTTGCTGTCACTTCTCTGCGCCGCCTTTCGCCTTCTGCTCCTTCTCCCAGAAGCTGAGCACCGAGAGCTCTGTGTCTGTCTGTCTGTCTGTCTCTCCTGCCTGTTTCTTGCCGGTCGCCCTGGGATGCGACCAGTATCGGCGGCGTCCCGGCGCCGCGACTGGCTGCGGGACGGGTGCCATTCCCCAAAAGTGTGCTCGGGCTCGGGGCAGGCCTCCAGCCAGGGCTGCCGGCTGGACGGCCCCTGCCTTGGCCCCGATCTCGGCTGCGGTCCCGGCGCCGCTGTGCACACGTCGGGGCCCGGCCCGTGCCCATCTCACGGCTCCCGGTTGTCTTTCCCTCTTCCTCCTCCTTTCCATGACCTTGGGCTGGAAACAAGCAACCAAGCGAGGCGATGCGCGGAAAAGCTAACATCGCTCTCTGGAGAAGTAAACTTAAAGGGATCGCCTTACTAATTGTTTTCTTAGTGGAACCGAGTCAAATGACTCATTCATTGAAATAATCATCATAATAACAGCAGCAGCAGCCAAGGAAGGGGCTTTGACACAGACCGGGAAAAATACCCCTATTCCTTTCTCGTTCCCCTCTCTCCTCACGCCCACCCGCCCACCTTCCCGCCGCTGTGCTTCATGTTCAAATCCGTAGCCCAAGATGCGGAGGGAGCAGGGACCGGATCCCACAGCCCTGTCCCCGCGGGACCGCGGTCCGCGGGACTCCACTCTGAGCGGCCGGCGGCTCCCGGCCCCTGTTGACCTGGGCTGCTTGATCCCGTTCCGCCGGGGTGAGGGACAACAGCGCCGAGGCGACATGACTGATTAAGCGCTCAGAGGGTCCAGATAAGCCCTGATGAATCTCATTACGGGAGGGAGACGGGCTGTCCTGTTTGCTAACTTTGTTATTATTATTTGTCTCCCCCCGCTCCCTTGCTCTTTTGTGTCCTCCTTCCCCGCCCTGCCCTGCGGACCCCCCTCCAATCCTCCTCCTCCTCCCCTCCTCCCCTTTCTCCATCCACACCCAAGCGGCTAGAAGGGGACCTGGATGGCCGTGGCTGAAGGCGGCTGGTGCGTGGTGAAGAGGTGCGCTGCGGACTCTGGTGGTTCTTCCTGCTCCTTCGCGACCAGAGAGCCGGGTCCGTCTCCTCCGTCGCCCTCCTCCTCCTCTTCCTCCGGCGGCTCCCAGGGTGAGCGCCGCTCCTCCAAGACTCCTCTGCCGGAGCCCGACGGCAGACACCGGCCGGCCCCACCGCTGCCCCCCGCCGCCGAGGGCCGGTCGCTGCTCGCCCCCTACGTGCACTTCGGGGCCCCCCACCCCTCTGGCCTATCCGGCTGGGAGGACATCCTGCTCTTCGCGGATTTAGACCAAACCAACAAGCTGATCTGGTCCAGCCGCGGCTCCAAGCTGAGTGCCCTCGGCGGCGAGCAGCCCGAGGAGATGTACCAGACCCTGGCCATCTCGGCCGCCCAGGGCCCCACGCCTTACGACGGATCTCCGGGCAGCTTCATGCACTCCACGCCTAGCTCGCCCGTCTACGTGCCCACGACCCGCGTGGGCTCCATGCTGCCCACGCTGCCGTACCTGCAGGGCAGCGGGGCAGCCCAGACCAGCCACCCGGGCGGCGGCCACGCCGTCTGGTCCCAACCGGCCGCGGAGAGCCCCTCGTACAGCACCGGCGGTGGCTCCCACCCCTCGGGCCGCTTCCCCTACTCCCCCAGCCCACCGGTGGCCAACGGGGCCTCCCGGGAGCCCGGCACCTACAGCAACAGCCTGGGTGCCAGGGACCAGTACAGCCCGCTGGCCCGGCCTCTCAACGGCTCATACCCGGCGCCTTACACGTCCTACGTGGGGCCGCAGCTCACCCCTGCCTGGCCCACGGCGCCCTTCGAGAACTCCATGCTGCACTGCCTCCAGGGCCGGGCCGCCCCCATCCCCGTCCGGGCACCCAGCGCAGGTAGGACCCGCGGGCGCGGGGGGGTGAAGGGGCGGGCAGGGCCGGGCCGAGCAGGGTGGGCGGCCGCCGCATACTGGGGCTGCCCGGTGGCGGGGCCCCGGGGGGCGCGGGGAGCCCGTGGCGGGGTTGCCCCGGCGCCGGAGTCGCTGACTGGGCGGCGCGGCGCGGCGGTGCCGGTGGCTGGACGGCGGTCCCGGGACCGTGTCTTTTCTGGAGTGGAGGTGGCCCTCGTCGTTTGCGTTGGCTTGAAGGGGACACAAAAAAACCCACAAACTCAAAACCTACGTCTATCGGGCTTCTAAACCTGACCTTTCCAAAACGAATCAGCCGGTATAAAGCTCTCTTTTGAGTTTCCGTACATTTCTGCTTTCCTTAAACGAAGTAGTCTGGCCACGAACTGGTAACAATATTCACTGCGAATTAACCTTTCTTGTAGTGTAGAGGAAAATTGTAGGTCTCTCTTAACCCGGTTTGGATTATTACAACGACAAACCACTTCGCTGCTTCGTTAAAAAGGAAAAGCAGCAAAGCAAAATCTCTGATATGAACGAGAAACCGCGTTGGTAAACCGCTGTTAAAATATGGCATCTCCTGACGGGATTTTACTTTCGCTTCCGAGGTGTCTTTTTTTTTTTTTTTTTTTCTTTTTTTAGTTTAGGAAATTCTCGGTGTCATTAAATCAATCATAGAAGTGGAGGCTGAGTTGCGATGATTTAGTCAGTTGTAGAAATATTAACGATTAATACAGTCTCTTCAGCTTTAGAATATAGGTATGTCTATATAAATATAGATGTACTGAGAGGTGTGTGGGTATGTGTGTATATATATGTATATTTTTATATATTTGTGGATATTTATATATATTTATGTACGTATGTGTATGTATACACACACGCACATACACATTTGAGCAGCATTTGCTTTAATCAGAAACTACCCACCTGGTAGGTGTATTTTATATACACTGTGATTTTCTCTTCCAGTGCAGCATTTCAGAAAATTACCTGGTGGCTTTTCACAGTGTACAGGGTGCTCCTTCTGTCTCTCGATGATACCCGTAGATATAGGCATTTTAGGTCTCCCACTTGGCGTTTACTAACATGACAACTTTCAGACAGACCAAAGCTGAGAAGCTGCGTCTCAGGGAGACACGAAAGTTGAGGTTTTAAACGCAGTTTCCAAAAGTTACACTGTAAAACTGGAGGAGAAAAAAAAAAATCCTGCTTTTTTTTTTTTTTTTCTTTAATTTCGGAAGAGAAGTGAGGCTGGAAAATCTCACGGAAGGGAGAGGAGAGGGGTGGGGGAGAAGAGACTGAGGAGGGCATGAGCAGGGCGCTGGAGGAGGCTGAGGCAGGACTGCCAAGCCAGCCGACCAGGGGCACGACACCTTCACTGCGCCCGGGGGTCTCGCCTGCCCTTGTGTCTCTGGAGCCGCTCCCGATCTCTCCCCGCGGGGCCGCTGCGCCCCAGCCGGACCAGAAACATGCAGGCAGGACAGGCTGGGGCAGCCGCGGTGCTGGGTCACCTTCCTGGCGTTTCCCTGGATATCGCCTCTGGCCCCCGATGCCGGAAGCCGGAGGGGTAGGTGTTAGGCTTTGGGTACGGGGAAGGATGTGTGCCAGGGGAACCTCATCGCGTCGTAACGTGGGGTGAAGCGTCCCGGACCTCCTGGACCACGCGAGTTTTCTGCTCCCGCAGGACAAAAAAACGGCGGCAAAGCCGAAGCCACGCGTGCTTCCGGCTCAAGTGGTCGCGTTAGGGGTCAGGAAAATTGAAACTGCAGCATAATTTCGCGGCTAAATATCAGGCAGTTTGATACGGCTTTCTTAACGTTGCTCGTAGAGTTACTGAAACAATAGTTAAAATGAAAGCTTTCTTTTCCTTTCCTTGGAGAGAAATATATTTTTCACATTCTAAGGGGGGGAAAAATTAAAATGCCCGAGAAATATTGTCACGGCAGAATTTATTTCTGCAGCCACAAAGGCAACGTTATAAAGTAAATAGATGAGTCGAATAACTTTAACTTCCAGCGTCCTTGAAGCCTTAAGCATTTTCCTGATTACAACCTTCAATGGCACTTTTACTGCAAAGATTAATAAATCTTCGCGATGTGCTAAGAGCTACAAGCTGACAACGTTAAGTTGAACTGTGCTCTCCGGATTCTGCCGTGTGCCCGTTCGTGTTTAGCTTCTAATAATTTGCAAACGAAGGGAGGAGAGAAATGTATTTCGGTGGGTGCGGGCTAAAAGGCCGTTTCTTTCTCAGCGCAATGCCCCACGGTGTCAGCTCAGCCCTCTCTCTAAAGCTGCCTGACGTTTACAAGCTCCCTTTTTGCTTTGCAGCGCAAACCTGATAAGCGAAACATAAAAGAATAACCTAATGATGAATTAAAGCAGGTAGCAGAGAGAATGGATGGAGCAAAAAATAAAATCAATGACGAAGCTATGAGTCTGAAACAGACTTTCCCAGGCTCAACTTGAAAGTTTCTGCAGAAATTCAAGCACGTCATTTTATTACTTCTGCACAACGTGGCACAGTATATGTAAAAATCCATTTTTTTTTCCCCCGAAATATGGAGAGGTGAGTCAGAATAAGAATAAAAGGATTCGTAGGGTTTGAGGTGTTTGCTTTTATAGGTGGGTTCTCTTTACTTTTTTTTTTTTGTCATGCATTTAGACCCTTTTTTCCCTCCCGGTGTTCAGTATCAAAGGGAGCTGGAGACAGAATACCGCATGTTTTTCCATTTCCTCTGTTTCCTACCAACTAGCTCGAATTTGACCAAATAGTCGAGGCGAAGTGGTCGCTCCCCTTCTCTGACTTGGCACCGCAGACTCACAAACTCCGTCTCTACATTTGAAGTTTCGCTAGTTACCAGGCGTTTAAAATGAGAGTCGGGGCTAAAAACTCCTTGCCCAGCCTCGGCCTAGGGGAATCTTTGGGGAAGCCACCCCTCCTTGTACTCAGGGTAGGCTTTGGAAGTGGGCTATTCTGGCAGACACCTACCTCCCCTGCACCCCTACAAAGCCAAACACACTCCTTTTCCGCCCGCTGGGCACCACGGCGGGAGTTTCACTCCTCCCGCGGACCCCGCGCCGCTTCAGCCCGATTTCCGAAGAGTCAAACCCCGACGTAAGTGCAGGGCTGCTGGGGGTTGCCGCCCCGTTTGACCGGTGCCCCCCACCTTGTCCCGGGGAGCTCCAACTCCGCTCCGGTTTCGCCGGGGCTGACAGAGAGTCTGCTGTCACTAAAGAACTTGTTAAAAAGGGAGAATTAAAAAAAAAAAAAAAAGAAAGAAAAAAATCACCACACGGCCGCGATCACTGCCGGGGAATTGCACTTCCGAGGGCTGAACGGCCTCGGTCGCTTGCCCGCCCGGGGCCCGGCTCCCGGCGCGGCGGGCCCGGGGCAGCGCTCCGTCGGCTCCATGTCCCCGGCGGCCGTGCCCCACCGCCTTTCCCCTCTGCTCCTGCTCCCCCAGAGCTGCTGGAAGACCTGTCCGAAAGCCGGGAGTGCGTCAACTGTGGCTCCATCCAGACCCCGCTGTGGAGGAGGGACGGCACCGGCAACTACCTGTGCAACGCCTGCGGGCTCTACACCAAAATGAACGGCCTCAGCCGGCCCCTCATCAAGCCCCAGAAGAGAGTGGTGAGTGGGGACGAAGGGGAGGAAGGCGGACGAGAGGAGCTGTGCTCCATGGGACCCCGCAGTCAGCACTTGTGAGGGGGAAAGCGGCGGCAAGGATGGGGGAGCGCGTACAAGGTGTGTTAGCCCAGTGATCCCCCCCCGGCTGCAGAACTGAAGCAGGGCTGCTGAGCAGATTGGCAGGGCAAAGCTGTGACGGTGTGGGCATCAGGGCTGACAGCCCTCCAGACCCTGTTCCAGGCCCTGCGCTGGCGAAATGGGCCTCTGCCCCCTGGGAGCCACATACCAGGCATGGGCCAGCCTGGCTCTTTGAGCTGATAGACCTTGTTGGTGAGGGAGCTTAGGTGACTCGGAAGAAGTTTGTGCGGCTGATGCTGAATGTATCCAACAAAAAAAAAAAAAAAAAAAAAACAAGGTTGGAAAGTGTTTGTTCAGAGGGCTAGGAATTTCTCCAGACCTGCTTTGTTTGCTGAGAGCTCGATCCTTGGGAATGTAAGCAAGTTTTGTATATAATTCAAAGAAAACCAATTGTTTAAACAATGATAATAGCCTTTGTTTTGTTTTACTCCTAAGAAATGAGCGGCAATTTTTCTAAAAATATACTCCTAAAAGTAGGGGGGGAAATAAATAGTACAAACCAGAACCCCTGTTTATAACTCAGGCTGGCACTGAATAGGCAAGGAGAAAATTTAACAAGTGGGAACTGCACATTATGTTTAGCAAACCTGGGTGGAGGTCAGCGGAGAGAAAGAATATGCTCTTTGGTAATGGCTGTTACCGAGCTAGCCACAATAAATCACGCTGGTATAATCCAAGCTGATGTTTGGACCCTTGTGTATGGAGACAGTGTATCAAACCCATCAGCCTTTCAAGACCCTTTCAATCATGCCGGCTGTTTCTCTCCATGTCTGTTTCCCTAGTGTTAAAACACATCCCGTTCTTTATTTCACAATTTAATGCCCTTACGGGGATGGAGAGAACAAAACCCAAATGTGCGATGATCAGAGCAGACAGTGAGCACTGGCAAACCAGCCTGACCTCTGTTTAAAAACCTTTCTTTAAGCCAGAGAGTGAATTTAAGCCAGAGGTTAATTACCATTGGGTGCCCATCATTTTTCCTAGCTGGCCGTCCGCTAAGTTTCACGACACAAGGTGTTATCTCATCACTGGAGACACATGCAGCAGACTGGCCAGACCTGCTGCTCATCTGAAGTGCCAGAGTTTGACTGGCCATGGCACCCTGGCCCACTGCAGGCTTCAAGTAGCTGATACCTGGATCTGGCATTTCTGTGTCTTTTTTTTTTTTTTTTTTTTTTTCAAGAGGGGGTAGGGGTGAGGAGACTAAAACAGAGTCAAACTGCAGCCTGATTACAGCCTGACACCTTGGTGAAATAACTCTGAAATAGTCGCGTATAACAATCTCTACCGAGTACCCTGGCCATAACTATAAATCAACTGTGACTGTGTGTTCATACAGTTGGGAGTATGTAGGTGAGAAGGGAAAATGTTTTGAAAATGCTAAACATGTTTAGATTGACCTGAAGTTCCTGATAAAATTCCTGTGGCAGAAAAAGTCGTTTTAGCTTCAAAACATACAACCCTCTCCCTGTTTTTTTAGGTACAAGGGTGAGCAAAAGCTATTGAAATAAAATATAGGAAGATTTATACTAGATTGCACAAAAAAGAAATACAGATATAACAGAGTGATTTCACTTGCAAAGAAATAAAATTAAGCCTATGTGTTACCCAGGGTGGGCTTTGGGTAAAAAAGACCAGCTCTTTTTTTACCCAATCCATGAAAAACTCAAACTGAGGAGAGCAATTTAGACACTATGCATATATGTATTAAATAATGAGGTCAAAAAATCTGTTTTCCTGAGACCTGGATTTTTAAGATCAAAAAGTATATGTGTGTACTTCAGCACACATTACATTTGGCTGTTGTTTCTTTTTTCTTTGTCCGTGCAATTAATAATGAATTACTGATTCAAAGTTACAAAATCTGTATTTCATCTGGAATTCTTTCTGAGCTGCAGTGTAAAATGACGGCTTACTGTTTAAGAAACTTGAACAGATAAAATTCAAGAAACTTGGTTATCACTCTGGAATATTCTTCATTCTCAAAACATTTCTATCCGTTTCCCAAGTGGCAGGCGGTATCAAAGGTGACTGAGCTACGTCTAACAACCCAGCAGTAAATGATTCAAGAGGAAGGGCATTGTACCCTTAAGTTAGTAATTTCAGTTATGGGTGCTTTATAGTCAGAATAAGATTAATGCAATCCTCTAAAACTGACTTCTCCATGTAAACTTGTTCAGCTGCCAGACACAGAGCTAGGTACAGATTTTTTTATATTTTTCCTGACAATGCGATACTTTGAAAAAGACTGGATTTATGATGTAGCTGGAATTCTTTGCTTGTGATGAACGTAAATGAGATCACTTGTTACAGGGACTTTTATAACCCATTCACATTCATTTCACATGTTTATGAGGACTGCCTTCTCTTATGATATACAGCCTGCAGCCATAAAGCTCCAGGTTATACGGTTATTTCTGATACAGGGTTGCTTCATCTTGGCTCCAAACTCCACGGAAGAGTGTCATAAATGGCTTGTTTGCAGTGGGGAACTCGTTGTCACCCACCAGGTTTTCTGCTGGCCAAGGGGAAACTCTGCTCTGCAAAACACACTCCAGAGGCACTGTTTATTTATTTTTTTTGCATGAGAATAAAATGGGTGATGAAAAAAAAGATGTTTTTCACAAAGATGCCGCTCTTGTACGTGTTACCCTCCAGCACAAAGGAAAGTTTGTTTTCTACACCTGTGGCGCCACCAAGGGCAGGTGACTAATGTGGCTGATTTTTCCTGTGAGTCAGGAGTATTGGTGGCAACCTCAGAGCTGTCTCTTTTGCGTGGGGAGAGGGTGTTGAACCGTCTGGAGAGGCGGCACAGAAGGGGGATGGAGCTGTAGTGGAGAAGTTTCCTAACTGTCCCGCTGGAGGAGGAACCGGTGCCTGGTGGTCTGAATAGAGGTCCCCGGGTTAGCAGCTCTCAAAATGTGAATTTTGCCTCCACTGTGATTGCTCAGAGTTGCAGACTCGCAGTACCTCTTCACATCAGCTTGCCAGTCTCTGAAATGAGGATAATCTTGATTTAATTCTGGGGCGTCATTGATAGACGCTATAAAAAAACCCAACCAAATAAAAAAAACTCCTACCATCCCTGCTGCGCATTAAAGTGCTTTTTATAAACCGTAAAGCCATAAATCATTTTTCCCTGCCCGCCCGTTCACGCCTGTGTTTGCCTGCGCTTGCCTCTAGCCCTCGTCGCGGCGGCTGGGCCTGTCCTGTGCCAACTGCCACACCACGACCACCACCCTGTGGCGCAGGAACGCGGAGGGTGAGCCCGTCTGCAACGCCTGCGGCCTCTACATGAAGCTCCATGGGGTAAGCAGCTGCCTCGCTACGGGACATCGATGCTCCTTTGTGTTTCTGTGGGTGCTAATGTTCTTGGCTTATGGTCTTGGCTCACGGTTTGGACTGTGAAGCTTTAAAAAAAAAAAAAAAAAAGGTGAAATGACCAAAAAATGGTTATACTGTTTTAGCAAGTTATGGTTTTGAGAAGTTATGTGTGTGCTGTTGTAGCTTTCCTGACAGATCTGTCTAAAGAAACCACCTCTGGATGACTGGCAGAGGTTTTTTTGCTGCTGGGATTTAGATTAGCTCTTCAGTGGGGAAACAAACCCACAAACCCTAAACCTTTAATAAAACAGTTCTTCATGGACAGCCACAGCTATGCCAGCAAAACTTTAAATGTAATTCAAGCCATAGCTATGCCATCAAAATTTTAAATGTCATTCCAGACTTTGCTAGGCAATAGTGGAGGAAGAAAACAACTCTGTCCTGAATGTGATGGAGTATGTTTTGAGTGAGACTTTGAGCCTGTTATGCCTCCGTGGATTAAGTTACAGTCAAGCACAAGTGTTTGAAGAGTGAGGGCATTAGGACTGATTGGGACTTGGTCTAGTTCTCAAGGAAAAAGTAAATTATATCACAGGTTTAAGCATTATAATGATAACAAGCATATGACTGAACTGTCTTTCCCCAAACTCATTTTATTATTATGTTTAAATGTACTTTAAGCCAATGTTTTCTGTATAATTATTATAGTTGTAATGACACAGAACACAAAGCTGATTTTTGAGCACATTTTCCCTATAAGTATAAATTTTGATACTATAAAACTGTATCACGGGCAGAACTGCTTAGAAGACCAAATACTAAGCTGACTACAGCTTAAAGCTTCTCTCCTAAGATACTTACCATTCATTATCTGATTTGTGTAGCTGGTCCACAGGAAGAGGAGTATTTTTTCCCCTCATAGGCACTCTTGCTTTCCAGAATCAGACACGGCAGATAGTTTATAACTGATGGGAATAAGGAATCATGGATAAGATATATTTCGTCCAATTTAATGTCATACAACCTATGATGAAATGAGATTTTTTCCTTAAAAGTGTGATGTTTATCTGTGGACTGACTGGGATGTTGAAAAAACTGTTTAGTTCACATCAGGAAAAATCTCTGCTTTCTTTATTCTGCTAAAACTCTTCTTGAAACCACCCACTGCTTTGCCCGAACAAAATGCAAAGGTTTTTTGGATTTAGTACTGTGATACAGGAAAAATGGGCTGGCTAAACAGGCATTTTCAACATCACCATTTCATTTTGCAGTATATTTTTAGTCTTGATATTAGAGTACATATACAACTCTGTGATCAACACGGAAATTTATTTTTTTCAGGTTCCCCGACCTCTCGCTATGAAAAAAGAAGGAATTCAGACCAGGAAGCGAAAACCTAAGAACATAAATAAGTCAAAGGCATGCTCTGGTAAATATAAAAAGATAAGACAGTTGAGCTGCAAGAGTCGTTGTGTTTTCTTATTTTTTTTTTCCTGGCTAGAAAATATTTGTTTTTAATAGCAGTTCCCTATCTTTCAGGTAACAGTACTACTGCCGTTCCTATGACTCCAACATCCACGTCTTCTACTAACTCAGACGACTGTAGCAAAAACGCATCTCCCAGCACACAGCCTGCAGCCTCTGGGGTAAGCCATGAGCCGGTGTCCGTATCTGTGAGCGGGCTGATCACTGTGCAACGTTATCACAGCTTTTATCTTATCTAGCAGAACAATAATCTAAACAAACTTTCCAGTTTTGTTAGCTGATACTGGAACAAGATTTTCAGAGGATATTACATACAGCTGTAAACAGAACGGCAAGCTGAAGTACTTTACAAACCTCTTAATTAAGATCTATATAATTTTTATGATTAAGTTAACCACAGCTTAACCCCAGACATCCTGTTTTGAAATGTTCAGGTTCTTCGATTTCAAAGGTTTTCTTTTGGAGGAAAGATAATAGAACATGCCTGATTGATCCTGTCAAGAAAAAACTGTCCACATAGCCCATTTTTTCAGAAATGATCTGAATTTATAATTCAAGGCAATGCTGCTCTCACGTTTTCCAAAAGCTGGTTAAGATATATATATATATAGGCATTTGTATGCATTATCCCAAATGACTGGTAAACCCCAGCAACCTATTATTCTGCAGTATGGAGTGAAATGTAAAGGCTTTTGTTTTAAACCAAGGCACTTAAACCGTGATCCAGACCCAGCTGAAACCAGGCTGGGGTGCCCCGCTGATTGTAGTGTGTAGGGGCCCAAGCCCTCTCCTTGCAGGGGGCTCTTCAGGGGCCAAATGCTCAGCATCTGGCAGCACCAAGCTCCAGAGAAGCTCCAGAGGATTGCTGGTCATCCTCTGCTTCAGTTTTGATCCTTATTTTACATCAGGTACTCAAACCATCTCAAACTTCCTTTCTTCAAGCAGTTAGCATATGCGATAACAAATGCTACTGCTAAAGCTGCAAAGCTTAATGTAGATTAATTTCTAACCCCTTGGCTACACATATCCGTATCCGCACTTACTCCTCAGGCCTACTCTATCCTTTAATCTGCCACGTCATTTCTTTGAAAAGCTTTCCTAATGTGGCTTTCTCTACTCCTTTATTAATAAAAATAAGACATTGTTTATAATAACTATTTTTCAATATGTCTCAGCGTTCCCACATCCAAATTCCATTCAAAAGTTTTATTCCTGATGTACAAAGTTTCATTGTACAAGGGGAGGAAAATTTTTTAGCAAATGTGATTTTTTGTGGACTGACAGGGCCACCCAGTTTCAGAGGCACTGGTGTTTGGGTGCTGCTGGACCAGGATGTTACTAAAAGGGCTTGTCTTTGACAAGAGAAAGCTCTGTCTCTCCAATAAAATAAACAGATTAGATCAAAAAAAGAGAAACATTAGCCAAAAAGCGACCTGTTACAGGGTTTCAGGCTCCCCCCAGTGAACTATTATGCACTGTTTTAGGCTCTCCCGTAGTATTTGCAAAGCAAAACATGCAGCCAAATTTTCCTTAAATTTTCCTTACATTGCCTTAAGTAAGACTACTGATCCTGGAGAGTGTCATGAGATTTGTACGATGGGCAGAATCAAAAGCACAGTCCCAGCTGAAGCCAAGGCAGTTATGTAGGCTGTAGGCAGAATGGCCATATAGACGAGATCCCGTTTCGCCTGTGTTCTTACCTTCTTGGCTGGCTAAAATCTGCCTTTGTTTCTGTAGCCCTCCTGCCTAGGAGGGTGTATCAAACCTGTTACTAATAATCTTTATGTTATAATTTTAATAGCACTATTTATAATATAATTTAGGCAGGTGGAGTTGTGTGGGTGCCATAGCAGAGCAGGGTGGGGGCACAGTTCATGAGCCAAAATGCTAGCTGGGAGCTGTTAGCAACCAGGAGCAACTCTCAGGTACCTTGAGGCTGCTCTTAATTACACAATAGCATCCCCCGGTGCCAGAACTTCAGTTATCCATTATTTTTGCATAGTAGATCAGGTTGGGAGAGAATACCTGCACAAGGGCTGGGGAAATCTGTGCCCTTGTATGCAGCAGGCAGTACGGTAATATCTATGCAAGCTTTTCCCATGGTTCAATCAGATGTACCCTGCACGTGCAAAGCTCTTGCGCATTGCCTCTCATGAAAAATTTCGGTGAAAGGAAGAGATGGAGAGAGGCTGTGAAACGCGGTGAAGCGACGAGGCTGCAGCTGCGACCAGACATATGGGCATGCTCCTGAGCCTGTTCACCCTACATGAAGGGCCAGTGATCTCCCACCCCTGAACCCCAGCCCCAAATGTACATAAATGAAGATGGGATTTGCCGGGGAGTTGTTGACAGGGTGCACCATGAGTATGGCCACGGCCTTTGCTTGGGCTCCTGCTTTTGCCCAAGCTTCAGCAATTCAATGGGATGAAGATGGGGGAGGCTGGAGGCTGAAAGTAAGAAGCGATGGCTGTTAAGATTTGCTCCTGTCGCCCCAGACATAATCTGGGTACACAATCACCAGTTTATGAAGGAAGTGAAATCATCGCTTATGGCCCCAAATCCCGTGGGAGAGGCTGAATGCTCATAAGGGTCATTTAAGTTGTTGGGAGTGAAAGGGATGTCAGCATTTTAGAGCAAGGCAGTCTGTAATCTGACCACATGCTGAAGCAAAGATACTGTCCTAGACTTCTATTTTCCTTGATTATTTTTGTCATTTGATTAGACTCATCGATAGCCTGAAGTTCTGTATTTATTCGTAGAACAGACAATGGCTTTGCACAACGAGAATAAACTTCTCTAGGCCATGCTAGGAGGGAGAAAACCCTCAGATGGATGAATCCAGGCTCTGTAATCTTTGATCACTTTAACAAGAACCACGCTGATTCCTGCCAGCAGCGCTGGTGACATTGCCGAAACATGGGCACCTGCTGGAAGAGAGAACCTGGCTCATCCCCTGCGCGTTACACAACCAGCATGGCAACTTGTTTTTGTTTTGCTCTGTTTTTACTTCTCCAGCCCTTATTCTGTGAGGAGGGGAAAAATGCCAAATTGACATTAGGCAGAGAAATCTGATGACGTTTTAGAAACTGTTGTCTGAAATTCACAGCAATGTTGTTGCTAAATGAAACAGAGCAAATGAATTCCTCTACTGGTACAAAAGCAATTTATTATGGCTTTTATGGGAGGCTGCCAAAAGAGTTCGCAGTTATGTAGAAATCTGATGGAAATGAAACTCAGCAGAATTCATTTTGTCAGTAATATTCACTTTTTACCCTACCTTTCTTTATCTCTTTTAAAATAAAATAAGGAGGGAAGGGCAGAAAAAGAGAAGGGCAACAATTATTCTTGGAAATGTCTTTGAGACTATCCATTTAATGAAGGGAATCTTATATGATGCCAATTTTCAGACAAATTAGCAAGAACCTTAAATGTTGATTTTATGTTCTAGCTAAAGTTTAAACATTTAAAATATAAGATTAATGAATTGCTGTGGGTGCAAAGTTGATTTCAAACATCCCAAAGTGTAGAAGTGTTTGGATCAGAGATATTTCGTTGTCCCGTTGTAAAGGGGCTATTTGCCAAATTCACATCTGGATCTGGGATTTAGGCCTATTTCTGTTTTCCTAAGCAGTATAAGTACTGGGTGTCCTGTGTTACTAACATGGAAAAGGTCCAGCTGTGTGATATATGAAGTTGCTTTGCATCCCCATAAAAAGAAGATTTGAAGGTTTCAGACAGCCTGCATCTGCATCCACACCTGCTCTCCCTTTGATGCGGTTGAAACTGTATAGGGAGAAGCTACGCAGAATAATTTGCTAAATGAAGGGCACGGTTTGTGTTAGCGCACACCCATACATTTCCATGCATGGGCTCCAAATGGTGTGATTACCAGAAGGACTTTATTCCCTTATTAGGATAAAAGGCAGTATGAAAACTGCTGTAAAATCTGCTTTTTATGGCAGGACATGCAGGCTCCTTGAGCCAGGGCTGATGTCAGTAAAGACTCAGCAGCACCAGGGGAAGCTCTTCTTCCAGAAGACTCTACTGCACCCTTTACCTCCGATTTGGAGGTTTCTCAAAAAGACTGTAATCACACACCATAAAATAACCTAGGACAGCTGTCTTGCAGGCAAAGCTAGTGCTTGCTTCCCTTGGAGGTTTACCTTGAGAAGTGATCAGGACTGGCTCTTCGGTGTTGTAGGCTGGAAAGTGAGAGGGCTGGCTGAAATGGCCTTGGCAGGTGGTGAGCTTGTAGGAAAATGCAGATCTAACTGTCCCCAAAATGCCTGACAACCTGGACTGAATTCACTGAATAGCTTCTCCTGGATTTTCTCTCTTTTGTTTTCTTTTCTCTCTTTTGTTCCTGAGATGGTTAGAGGTGGTGTTTTTTGCTCCTTTTTAGGCAGCAGATTGATAGGACATACATGCAAGTTATAGGGGAATCAGCCTCCCTCTCCCGGAGTCTGGATGAACCCAAAGACTCAACCTCTTGAAAAAAAATCTCCTATCCACCTGGATATCAGAAAGTTGAATGGCTGAGGGTCCTTCAGACTACCTGATGATAAGATTTCAGCTGGTATAGAATAATTTCATAGCCATTGGGACAGAGTTTCTAAGAGAAAGGCTCACCAGCATGGTTGGTAGGACTTTCACCTAGAAAATGGGAACATGGTGCCTCAGTCCTGGTATGAGTAAATATTTATCTAAACCAGGTAGAATAAGATCAACAGGAGGCATGAGGAACGTGGCAGCCTAAAATACCAAATAGTCTGGTAGTCAGGGCATTATGCTGGGAGATCTGATACTGCAGTTTAAATCTTCTCTTCGTCTCCTACCTCACTCCTGGACAAAATAGGATGTTGCTTTCTTCTCCTCATTCAGTTTCAAACATTCAGTCATTCATTTGCTTTGCTCCTTGTACACATATCTGAAAGAAAGCATTTCATTTTGTATCAAACAGGATTAAGCAATGCAACTTTTCTATTTCTGTGGGGAAAACCAAGGAAAAACAGTATTTTTGGTTCTACCCAAAACTTCTGTATGCGTATGGACACATACATTTTCCTTGGTTTTGTTTTATTGCCAAAGCAATAAAGCCAATTACTCATACAGCCCTTGATGGCAGTGGGGGTCATCAATTTTGCCAAGCCATGCTGGAAGTTGCCTCTGTTAGGAAATAAATGAAGTACTAACCACAGATTTATGTTACTATAATACAAAGAAGAGATTAGAAGATATGTAAACTTACACATCTGCAATATAAACAAAAGGATCAATTTGACTAGTAAGAAAAGGCAACTTTGCATAGTAAGAGAGTCACTAAAGAACAAAAAAGAACCCCTGTGGTTTTGCAGTGTCGAGACTTCTATTTCAGAAACCAGGGAGTGACAGTATTGGGAGAAAGCACTCTTGGTGAGGCTGGCAGTTCTTGCTGGGAGGCTGAGGTTGGAAAATTGAGGAGTCCACTGCAATTTGCCACAACACATTATATGTGAAAGAAGTTTTTGCAAGTGTGTTTCAGCTGACTACAGTTGTCATTTAAGTGTAGCGAAACTAAACTATGCTAACTGAAGAGAAAGAGCATATTGGCTGAGACTCGGTTTACTACAGGCTTAGTGTAATGTCCAAAATTTATGGAGTATTTTGAACCTGTGAAGTAGACGGAACAAATGTCTATCTGATAGAGCAAAAGTCTAGATCAAGGCCTCTTGCCACCCCCTCCGACTGTTCACACAACTCCTTGCTCGGAGCTTTTGCCTCTTGGTGGCAGAAGCCAAGGGGGTATCCCTCCCCTCTCTCCACTTTCTGTGGTGGTCAGGCAGTGCAGGAGGCAGTGGACGGAAGAAAGCAGGAATCATCCTTCAGCCAGAGATGCTGGTGCTGTTCCTCAAGTGCTGGCCAGTGCAGGCTGAGCAGCCTGGTTTTGATCTGGGCCAGATTTAGTGGAGCTGAATTTGGCTCTGGGTTGCTGTTGGCATAGTAAGGGTCAGGTTGGGTAGGATGTAGGTGTCTTAAGTCCCTCTGTGACTCTGACTGAGGTCTCCCTGTCCTCTACAGAGAGGCCACCTCTGATCCAGAAAATCTGCCTGAGGGCTGCCCCATTGCCATGTCCTGCTGGACTGGGTAAAAAGAATACTTAAACCACCTTTGCAGATACAAAACCAAACTTCCTCTGTTTGCTTGGAAGGCAAGCTCTTCCCAGTGGGCTTCATTCACTTTTTCCTCAGGAAGCTGAACTTCAGCTGGCTATCTATCCTATTATCAGATTTCAGCAATGAAATTAAATCCATTACCTTTTTCTTGATAAAACCAGTCATTGTGAGTTAGAAGAGCTCGTTGACTTCAGCAGCATTGTTCAGCTTATTTATTCCAGCTGACAAATGTCCTCTAATAACTAACTGTAAGTTCTGCTGTCTTTCAACCCTTAAAACAAGAGAAATAATAGCAGAGGTAGGCAGGCTTGGGAGCAGAGCCGTCATTCAGAGCTGTGTCCTTTTCACAAGCTACAGTTTGTTTTCCATGTCTCACTTTGGGAGCTGCCCAAGCTGCCTGGATTTGTCATGACATTACCGGGGTGGGGTTTCCAGGCCTGGCGGTCCTGCCCAGGTCCCGCCTGCCCCAGCTCAATGGAACCAGGGTCCAGCCTTGGCCAGGCAGGGATGGGCGGTCTTCAAACAGGACGTGTCTCCGTGTCCTCCCTTCTGGGGTGCCCAAGGGAGGGGCAGCTGATAATTCCACATGGAAACTACAGGTCCCTGCGCCCCACCTTTGTAGGGCTGAATCAGGAAAAGGGTGAAATATACTTTCCAAGCCCAGGAAAAACAGGTAGTGATAAGATATTTGCTTACCGGAACAACAGTGGCAAATATGGACAAACGGGAACCTTACAAAGCAGCTCCTAGTATTTTTAGATCAGGTTGAGCAAACCCTGCTCAACTCTAAACTTAAACCCTTCTTACACTGCAAGGGGACTCAAGCTGTTAAAATGATGTATTTTGTGCTAACAGGAGCCTATTTGATGTATTAGAGATTAAAAAAAAATCCTTTTTAGAAGAACTAGGCTGATGCAAGGCCAAAACTGGACAGAAAGGTCGGTGTGAAACCTGCCTCATTAAATTGTTTGTGCATAGTCACAGGGAAAGAAAATATCATAGAATCATAGTATGTCCTGAGTTGGAAGTGACCTACAAGGATTGAGTTCCACTCCTGTCCCTGCATATGACAACTCCACAGTTCACACCATGTATCTGACGGTGTTGTCCAGTCTTGAACACTGTCAGGCTTGGGGCCATGACTGCCTCCCTGGGGAGCCTGTTCCAGTGCTCCAGCAACCTCTGGGTGAAGAACCTTTTACTAATGTCCAACCTGAACCTCCCCTGGCACATCTTCCTGCCATTCCCTCAGGTTCTGTCACTGGTCACTAAAGACAAGAGTTCAGTGCCTACCCTTCCTCCCCTTGTGAGGAAGTTGTAGACCATGATGAGGTCTCCTCTTAGTCTCCTCTTCTCCAGGTTGAACAAACCAAGTGACTTCAACTGCTTTTCATACAGCTTCCCCTCCAAACCCCTCACCAACTTTGTAGCTGTCTTCTGGACACCATCCAGTAGCTTTATATCCTTTCTATCCTGTGTTGCCAAGAACTGCACCCAGTTCTCCAGGTGAGGCCGCACCAGTGCAGAGCAGAGCGGGACAGTCACCTCCCTCCTCTGGCTGGCAATGTTGTCCTTGATGCACCTCAGGACATCGATGGCCCTCTTGGCTGCCAGGGCACAGTGTTGGCTCATGTTCAACTTGCTGTCAACCAGAACCCCCAGATCCCTCTCTGCAGAGCTGCTTTCCAGCATCTCGTCGCCTGGTCTGTATGTACAGCCAGGGTTGCCATGTCCCAGGTGCAAAATCTGACACTTGCCCTTGTTGAACTTCATGTGGCTGGTGATTGTCCAGTTCTCCAATTTGTCCAGATCCCTCTGCAGGGCCTCTCTGCCCTGAGAGTGTTGACAGCTCCTCCCAATTTTGTGTAATTTGCAAACTTACTAAGTAATCTCTCAAGTCCTGAGACACTGAAGGGTGCTGGCCCTAAGATGGATCCCTGTAGAACTCTGTTAGTAATTGGTCACCAGACGGACCTAACCCCATTTACTAGAACCCTTTGAGCCTGACCCATCAGCCAGTTGCTCACCCACTGCATTGTGTTTTTACCCAGCTGGACATCTTGTCCAGGAGAATACTGTGAGAGACATTATCAAAGTCTCTACTGAAATCCAAAAAGATCACATCGGCAGGCTTCCCTTGGTCAGCTAGGTGGGTAATCTTGTCATAGAATGAAATTAAGTTTGTTAAGCAAGACTTTCCCCATGGCTGGGACCAATGACTGCATTGTCATTCAGATGTTTCTCAACAGCTCCCAGACCAATCTCCATGATTTTGTCAGGCACAGAAGTGAGGCTGTCGGGCCTGTAGTTGCCAAGGTCATCCCTGTTGCCCTTCTTGTAGTCTGGGACAACGTTTGCAAGGTTCCAGTCATCTGGGACATCTCCAGGTTCCCAGGAGTATTGAATAATCATGAAGAGAGGTCTTGCTAAGATGTCAGCCAGCTTTTTAAGCACCCTTGAATAAATCCCATCAGGCACCATTGACTTGTAGGGATCTAGCTGTAGTAGCAAATCCTGTACAAGTTCTGGATTGATTTGGAATTTATCGTTCTCACTGCCATGGTTTTCCAACCCAGGGTTATGGGGGCTCCCAAGTCCACCATCAGTGTTGAAGACTGAGGTGAAGAAAGCATTAAACATCTCGGCTTTGTTTATGTCCCTGTTAATAAGGTGACCGTGTTCATCAAGTAATGGGCCAATGTTATTTCTAGGTTGCCTTCTGCCATTAATATACTTTAAAAAGCCTTTTTTATTGTCCTTCACAGTACTGGCCAGCTCAATTCTAATTGAGCTTTGGCAGCATGAATTTCCTCCCTACAGTGGTGAGCAGCATCTCTGTAGTCCTCCCATGTTGCCTGACTTTGCTTCCACTGATCATGTAATTTCTTTTTTTGCTGTATTTCAAGAAAAATATGCTGGCTCAACCAAGCTGACTTTTTGCCTCACCTGTTAGATTTTCGGCATTTTGGAATTGCCTGGTCCTGTGCTTTTAGTAGGTGGTACTTAAAAAACGACCAATGCTGATGGACTCCAACACCTTCAAAAGCTTCTTTCCAGGAAATCTTACTGAGTAGTTCTCTGAGCAGCTTGAAGTCTGCTCTCCTCGCATCTAGTGTTAAGGTCTTGCTGGCAATTTTCCTCCTGTTAGCAAAGATTTGAACCTTACTGTTTCGTGGTTGCTATGGCCAAGGGAACCACCGGTTGCCACTTCTTCCACGAGACTCTCTCTGTTAGTGAGAATCAAATATGGAGACTTGTTGTCACTGGTGTATTTGACAGAGGGTTAAAACATATTTCTTAGGATTAGAGCTATTTTGGTTGTTTTTGAGGCAAGCAGTCTTTTTCTTCCATCTCCACATTTTGGGTAGTGACTGGTGGAGTGAGATCCTGGTTGATGACTGAGTGGAAGAATAGCGATAATTAAATCTTGTAATAAAAGATAAAGAAAATATTGGAATATTTCAGTTTATTTCAGACAAAAGTGACTGCTGGCAATGAGTATCTCTTCCAGAAGGTGCAGTTTTCCCTGGGTTAGGCACAGCAACAAGAACTTCGCACAGCACCATTTGGAAATTGCCTTTGAATACGCGAAGCCCTGCTTTGCCTACGTCATGACTGCTGGCTTGGCACAGCTCCAGGAGAGCCAAGAGCTTTGCTCTTGTAAAATTATTAAATATGTATACTTTTCACTTAAACAGCAGGCAGGAAGCTTCCGCAGTCATAGTTTAGGATAGTCTTTTTTTTTCTTTTTAAGGAATCTTGTCCAAAGACTATCCACTAATGAGTAAATTAAGGTTTTAAAGTTGACATATCAAAGAGTTAATTTTGCATGAAGTCAGCTCTTAAACATTTCCTTTATCAGGTGAAAATGTTGCCCCTTCTCTGTCTGGCACTGCAAATTTTTCCTCTTTTGCAGATCTGCTCAGCCTCATGGAAAAAATGATTGTTTCTTTGTCTTTGTAACTCTCCACTTCTCTAGTAAAATTAATGGACTGATTCCAGTGTGGTTCAGAGTTTCATCATTGTGCCTATCAGGGCTGCATGTTTTCTTGTACATGTAGGTGGTGGAACAAAAAATGTTCCTGGTTCAAAGGCACAGTGTGTCTCCACTTGAGACGAAAGCAGCATCTCCTTTAGTGGCTAGCCTAACTGGGAAAAGTTGTTGCTAGTGTTTTGAAGGGTGGGGAATGATTTTCAGCATTTCAAAGTCTGAGGGACCCAAAGAAGGCCTATTTCTAGGAGGTGCTGTGCATCCTCTGATGAGATTTGGCATGTAATTGGCTTCTCCCACTAGGGAAGCAAAATTATAGATGTCACAACTCCCAGGTCACATTTTTGTTGTCAGCACCTGTGCCCCTTTGTTAGGGGACAGCAGGACACACACATGATATGTCCTTCACACGGTCCAATTTCCAGATTTTTCTGCGTGTCCCACGATTTCTTTTCCACTTTGCTGTGAAGACAACCACATGCTCATCTCCAAACCTGGCTATCACCCTTGTCACTGGGGCTGAATGAGTGGGTTGACCACAAGATGTTTTTTCATTTTCAGGATTTCGAGGCACTAGGGCAAGCTGAAGGCAAACCCTGGCTTTCTGCAGAAATCCTGGCATAGCAACTGTGCTGCGAGCCCTTGGTGCTCCCACCCACACCCTGGTGCATGAAAAGCTCACCCAGTCAATGAAATCTCTCTTTCCTCTTCTCCCCCATCCAGGCGAGCTCATCGGCGATGTCTGGCCCAGGAGAGAGCACCAGTCCCGAAGGCAGCAACCTTAAGTATTCAGGTCAAGATGGGCTGTACACTGGAGTCAGCCTGACCTCCACAGCCGAAGTGACAGCATCTGTCAGACAGGATCCCTGGTGTGCCCTGGCTCTGGCGTGACCTGGTGCGAGAGAAGCTGGATCCCAACGCTGTGTGGCAGCCCCCAGATGTCTGCGCACGGTTTCTTCTGCGGAGCGGTTGTGGTGGCAGTGAGAGTGCTGGCAAAGACCATTCCTCTGAAATTGTTCCCGTGCCTTGGCGGCAGAGGTGTTTTTCAGCCTCTGAAAGAGGCTCTGCCGAAACATCCAGTTCCTCAGCTATGCAAGAAAAATAAAAGTAAAGTGAATGCTGATCGGGGATAGCTAAGGCAGCCTTACACTCTCAAATAAAAAAGAGAAAAAAAGAAAGAAAAGAAAAAAAAAGAAAAAGAAAAAAAAGAAAAATAAGAGATAAACCTAGACCTATCAATAGATTCCAGAAATACATCCTCGACTTACCCAGCACTGCTGCCTTTCTGATTGTAGAGTTATTTTCACTCTTCTCATCACCTTCTCCCCTGAGAATTTGGTGGAAGCTGTCAATGTCGGGGAGGGAGTACCAAAGGCTTTAATTACTGGAGACAGTGAGGTCCTTTTTAACAAGTGTCAGAAGTACGTACTGCTTGAGTCAGCACAGAGGTCTCACACCGAACATTTGATGTCTTCATGCCATCGGTCTTCTCCTGTGCCCTCCATCTTCAGCGTGCCTTGGTCTGCTCTGCAGAGCCTAGCTATGCCTCTGGAAGAAATCACAACGTTTGGTACAAGTCTCATGAGGTCCAGCTGGTTAAGGAGATTTTGGGTTGTTTTTTTTTTTTTTTTTTTTTTTGTTTAAAATATTTACTCACTTTGCAAGACTGCGATATGAATTTTAAAAGTACACTGTGACTGAGGTTTATGAAAGTTCGTATTTTCTGGCTGAACTATGTAGAGTCAGTCAAAATTTGTAAACAGGGTAGCAATCAGATATTTTTCTTCCATATATACAATAATTTTTTTAAAGAAGTGCAATTTGCGTTGCAGCAATCAGTGTTAAATCATTTGCATAAGATTTAACAACGGTTTTTATACGAATGAATGAATGTAAACATTTTAACTTAATGGTACGTAAATAATTTAAAAGAAAAACTTAACTAGGCATCCTTAGGCTTTTTAGTGCAACAAAAACCCATCCACTTTCTGTATTTCCAGTTTTTAAAGCAAGAGTTTCAAAGAACAAGCCTTCTCTCAGGAAAATTGCCCTAGCCATTTGCTCGGAAGTGTTGTACAAAAGTGCAAATGCATCCCCAGTTGTTGGTTTTTTTTGCCATTGAATAAGTATGTGCTGGAAAGAAACAAATCTCAATGAAACTTTACTACCTAACTGATACATATGTAAATACTCCGTAAGATATTTAGGCATCTTGAAAATGTAGGATGCAATCTGTATAGTGTGAGTGACTCATAGTTAGGTTGGTTTCCATTGGTTTTTAAGTGGGATGTCATTTGGAAAGTTGTTTCATCAGAGCTTTACAAATAAAAGGGTATTATTTTGGGATCTTTTTTTCCTGTACACTGTACTTCCTCCTTTGTCTCCAACGCAATTGTTAAGCTACATTAAAAGCTATGGAAATATATCTGCTAAAAGCGGCATGTCTGATGGCTGCACAGAAGGTCTCCAGCTGAAGTGCATGCTCTGTCTAGCCAAATCTGCATTGTGTGTGGCTTTTCTGCAGCTCCCCTCACTACATGTTCTGATGATATGTAAAACCAGGACATCACTCCTACCAACACATGCCCCTCACAGGCATGTGGCAGGTTTTTCTAATGGAAGTCTGAGGAACTTATCCCAAGCCTTGTGAGGACTGTCATGGTTTTGCTTGGCCTTCACATCATAGCTAAAGGGTCTCACCCAGGTCCCATGTATGTGTAAATATCTGCTTGTCACCTACTGCAGATGTAAATGGATAAAGCCAACTAGGTGGCAGAGCCATCATGTGCCTGCTGGCATCCTCCGGTGGCCAAAGCTGAAGGGCAGCAAAAACTGAAGGTGCTGCTGTTGAAAGATGGTGAATTTTAGTTACTCAGAGGAGTAGAAAACCTTTTGTTGGGTCTGAGGACTGGTCCTTTGCATCGCTTGTCTGACTGGAGCAAAAGAACGCTGCATGTGACTTCCAGCACTGTTGGACTGGGAAGCTGGGATGCCCAACCTCCGTGCCCAGGGCTGCTCTCAGCCCATGGAGTGGCTGCAACGTGTCTTTCCTCCTCTCTGAGCCAGACTTTCATTTGGGGTGAATTGGGATAGCTCCTTGGCCTCCAGTGAAGCTATGCTGATTTGCACCAGCTGAGAATCTGCCCCTTGCTTTTCCAACACAGAGAGTTGAGTCCATCTCCTTACCCTGGGGTGTTGTGAGGACCACTTGATAAATGCTGCAGCACAGCCCTTGGAGGGAACAGGCTTCTAGAAAAAGGGATCAGGCCAAGCCTCATCTGGTGTTTGGGCTGCTCTGACCAGCCAGGAGTCGGGACACCTCACTCTTCCCAGCGAGGCTGTCATGGCAGCCTTGGTGTTGGGGCACCTCATGTCCTTGCTCCCTGGGGGTTGGTGTGGCTCAGAACCCCAGCCCTGCTAGTCTTGAGGCCACATGGGCTTGGATCTCCTGATTTACAAAAGTAAAGCCCCATCCAAGGGCAAAGCAAGCCAGACAGGGAAACTGACTTTAAAAAGCAAGGGTGTGGAGAAAAGGGTGAATATCTCCTTTTGAAGTATTTGTTGGCTAAAATGCCCTTCCCTGTGATATTCCAGTGTTGACACTTAAGTGGATAAAAGAGCTGTTGCTAACTGGTGTTGAAGCTCATCCTTAGCTGGGGCTGGCATCCTGGTTTTAATTTTTTTTGCTTGCCAGGGTGAATTTTGGCATGCCACTGCTGAAACGCCTAGAGCAAAACTCACTGCCCCATATGTCAGAGCTGTGTTTCTTGGAGTTATCATAAAACAGGAGGTTTAGACCAGCCTGTCCCAGTTTTGGGCTGCTGACCCAGCAGAAAAAATCAGCTGGTTGCTGATGCTCTTGCCGACAGCCTGTGGAAGGCCACGTTGCTTCGAAACCCTGCTGCACAATATAAGAGGGCTCCTGGGTGGCCCTGCTCCCTTCTCAGCACCGCCTCAAACCAGGGTCTGGTTTAGGGTGGTTCCTCCAAATAACAAGTCTTGCAGAGCACAAAAAGGTGCCCTGTGTGAAGAGACTCCACTTGGATCTGAGGCTAAAAATGCTCTTTTAGGTGATACAGAAAAAAAAAAAAAAAACAGAAGAAGAAAAAAAAATCTTTCCTAGAGAAGGTGTTTCCCATTATTTCTTATCAGCAAAAACATCAAGAGTGAAATACTTTGCCTCCTTGGACCAGAAGCAGGGCTAAATCAGGTTTTCATCCCCCTGCAAGAGACAGGGAATGTGTGCAGTACCACGTTGCGTCACACTATAGATGCTGAGGAGCTCAAAGCCAGGTTCTGTGTTCTGATTTTACACAGACAAATACTGTAAAAACAGTACTTCCCTACTCACCAGAACTGCTCTCCAAGTGTGCTGATTGCTGGAGCTGCTATTGCTCAACAAAATAAAGACTTTTCCTTTAAAAAAAAAAAAAAGATTGCCTTTTAGTCCTGCTGAACTGGCGCAGCTCTGGTTGTGTGAGCTGGACTTTGCTCTGCCTCATACATCATTGGCAGCACTGATATTGATGGACGACCTGGCTAAATGCTTTCCTCACTTTAACCTTGTTTCTCTTCAGTGACAACCCCTGGGATGGGCTGAGAAATAACAGAGAAATAGTCTGATCATGGGTTTCAGTTACTAGTGAAGCTGAACAAGCCAGACTGACTCCAGGGCAGCTGCCTAGTACTAGGATGAAACTTCAGAGTTGATCTTTTTTTGGGAAAAAAAAGCACACGGTTACTTGCCAACTTGGCACCTTTGCTCTGGAAACAACAAAATTAAACAGCCAATGACTTGAGGGATCTGCTTCAAGCTCCCTCATGAAGTAATGCCAGACATTTGCTTCGGTGGCCCCTCAAGAGCGTGTGTTACCCTGGGATCCAGTCTTCCCTAGGTGCCAGGTTTTGTCTTAATATTCCCATCACCCTCACTCGTAATAATATCTTTTTCTGTTCAAAGTGCTTGAAATAAGGTGAGATCCTTACTGTGGTCTGGAGTGTTATTTTTCAGCGTGGCATGGAGGGTGTATACTGGTGTGGTGTGTGTGTGCTCTGAAGATACGTGAACTTGCAACAGCTGCTGGGTTTGGGTTGGTGACCTGGGTAAAGCAGAGAGGACCAGCCTGGACAGCCTGCCCAAAGGGAGAGAGAGGCATCTGGGTGTTTCCAGAATGACAGGTGGGCTTCGTTACATGGGGATGATCAGAGGGCAAGGACCTGGGTGTGAAACGAGGAGGCAAAGTAGCTGGTTTTTTTTGTTTTCTTGCTGCAAAGCCAGACAGAGCCACATGCCAGTCCTGTAACATTTGCTGTCTAGAACTTGGATCATTCATTGTCTGTTCCTGCATAAAAATATTATCACTTCTGCTTCTTTCCAAGAAAATAAGGGATTTAGGAGTATCACCTTGTTTCTGTTACCACGAGCCTTAGCTGAGCACTGGCTGCAGAAACCCCAAACGGACTTCAGCTCGTCCTGTGTGCTCACAGCTCCAGATCTTCCTTAAGCAGTTGTCCTGAACTTCATTCCTCACAAAGCCTCCAGTTCCTAAATCTGTATACATTGGACATTCCAGGGTTGTGTCAAACACACTGAATTCAGTATTAAAATGCAGGGCAAGGGTTATTGCAGTGGGCCAACAAGAAGGAAACTGAGGGCTTGAAGGAGCGGTTTCAAATGCCTTCTGCTCCTCATGTTGCAAAAGGCTTGAGGTCTTTGTTACATGTTTGTAAAGTGTTTTGGAATCACTTCTTAATCCTTTCTTAAAGATATCTGATGAAAGTTAGTGTAACATATAGGAGAGGGGAGTAGATTTTAGGTGCCTGCGTGGACACATAGTCAAACAAAAGCTGTCAGAGCAATTTAGTAACCAAAAGTGTTAATGTGCTGCTTGAACAAATAAACAGGAAAATACGAGTAGGAGTAGGGAGGTAATTTTGCTTTGGGCTGCTGCATCCAGATCTGTCATCCACATTTGAAAAGGATGTTGAAAAATTGGTGAGGATAGGGAAAAGAGTCACAGAATTATTCAAGGTCTAGGGAAAATGTCTGTCCTTGACAAGTTTAAAGACCAGAGGGTGCTTAGAGTATCCAGAGGAAGACTAAAAGGTGACTGGTGTACTAAGTCCCTTCACGGAGAGAAAAAGGTAGGTGACAACAGGCCTTTGACTTTGCAGAGAAAGACATTACGAGATCTAGTGACCAGAAGGTGAAAATGGTTTAATTCAAAAGGTAAATTAGCTTCAGGTGAAACAATGAACGTAAACAACAATGGAAGTGACAGCAAGGGATGAAGATGAGTGCTCAATCTCTTCATGCCTTTGCAACTGAAGCTGGCTGCAAGAACAGCTTTAGTTGACCAAAAGTGACAGGGTTCAGGACTTGAGTGGGTTACATCTGCTGCATCGTGACTTATAGAACAGATTAGTTTCCATTTGGTCTGAAACCATATTAATTATTGGGATAAGACCCAATGCTGAGATCTTGAATTTTTGTTGTTATTAAAACCCCCATGGCACTCTTCCTGAGAGCTGTGGTAAACACTGTGGTGTTTTGACCCAGTTTCAGCGTAAGCAATTATTTTTTGCCTACCTAAAATGTCCTACTTCCTCTTCAAAACCATCCTGCATCTTTATTGTTTCCTGTTAAATACATCCTGAGTCACACAGAAGAAAAGGCCGTGCTTCAAAATTGAACAAAAAAGCCCTGAAAATCTGTGCCCTCTTACAACATAGCACACAGTCAGGGCCTGGTGAGTAGCTTCTTGGACAAGCAAGAAGAAAAGCTTCTCTGAAGGCTGTGATCTGCAGGCTTTGGGTCTGTGACCTTTTGATGCTGTGAAGATCACAGCCTGAAGAATAAACAGAGGCGTGTGGAGTATCTTGCAAACATGTTGATTTTACAATAGGGAGTGCAATGATAGGGTTCTGTGGTGCACCAAACACTAACTGTGATCCAAATCCTACTTGTTTTGCTCATGGGAATAAATAATGTTTTTAAAAAATAATGCTGCTCTTTGTGCCTTGCTTACAAAGGACTCAGCCTTGTGGCATGAGGGGGAGAGCATGTGCCTTGTTTGTTTGGCTGGTCAGTTCTCTGATCTCCTTGCAGCACAGAGGACCCCAAACTAGCTGGACAGACCCTGGTGAGCATTCACACTCTGAAGGTATTAGCAGAAGCTTGGCAGACGTGTGTCCCTCTCCTTCTGCACCAAGGACAGGAGTGGCCTTGCTGTGATGAAAGGTCTGCTGGAGGGGAGATTTTCTGTGCCTCACCTTCAGCAATGAAGCTGTAGAAGCACCATGAGGAGTTGCTTGCAGGCAGCCTCTGCTCTCTGTGACTCAAGGTGCCCGAGGATCAAGAAGTTGAAATGGGCCTTCATCAAGCTTGCAAGGACCTCTTGCAGGCTCGGGTCCCCCATCTTCTGTATGTGTGTGTTTGCACGTGCCTTCATTTTCTCAAAATTAGATCATTTATACTTCTGTCCTTCTTCTAGTGCAAGCCACACTCATCTGTAGTTGTTCTATTCTGCCTGAATAGATGTTTCTTAAAAAAAGAAGCACTGGGATGATGGTCCATCTTCAGATCAGTGACAGAGGTGAGGGGCAGCGCCTGTGAGGTCAGTCATACGTGATTCTGAGAAAACTTAACCTTGCCTCTCGGTCCACACAGAGAGGCACTGAGATCTTCTGTATCCCATAGAATCATAGAATAGTTTGGGTGAGAAGGGTTATCTAGTCCACCCGCCCTGCAATGAGCAGGGACATCTTCAACTAGATCAGGTTGATCAGAGCCCCGTCCAGCCTGGCCTCAAATGTTTCCAGGGATGGGGCATCCACCACCTCTCTGGGCAACCTGGGCCAGTGTTTCACACAACCCTCAGCACAAAAAGTGTCTTCCACATGCCCAGCCTGAATCTCTCCTCCTTTAATTTAAAACCATTACTCCCTGTCCTATTGTAACAGGCCCTGCTAAAAAGGCTGCCCCAATTTTTCTTACAGGCCCCTTTTATCTCTCTCAGCCCTAGGCCTGCTCTTGCTCCCCTTGCAGTCAGGAGTGAAACTCCTTACAGATCAGTGGCAGAGGTGGGCTCTGACTTATAAGGACCTTTTAAAACAATGAGCCCAGCCCTAAATTATGGCCAGCTAAAACAGGCAAGCACATGGGAAGCAGCAAACTGTCTGTTTCAATGTAAAAGCTGTGTTCACTACAAAGGCAAGGAGCGTGTGTTTGACACCTTTGTAATTAATGAGAGTACCTAAGGCAACCACCTAGATCAAGCCCCAGCCATTGGGAGGAGCCTCATGAAATGCAGAGGAATTCAGGACATGCTTTGGCTAGCTTTCCCAGATGGTTTAAGTGGGGCAGTCTGTGGTTCAGGGTCTTGCCAGGTGTCACAACTATCAGGTAATCTTGGCCATCAGAAGTCCAGATTACCACCTGTACGTGGGGGAGGGCATGTCTACCCCTCGCTGTTGGGCATCAAGCATCACATGCATCACAAGCATCACATGCCCACCTCCACCACCTATGTGGTGGTGGAGGAGCACAATGACCACCTGGAATGGAGGGAGCTTGTACTTTGGGCCCAGAAGTTCTGTCTCAAGCAAAAATGGCCTGTGTAATGAGAATGAATACCCACTCTGTTTAAAAAAAATGTGTGCTGCCTGCTCAGCATGAGTGAGAGGGGAGCAAGGTAGTAATGGCCAGATGGAGCTCTGCTAATAAAAGACATTGCAACAGAAGGCAGTGGGCACACACCTTTTTAGGGAGAAGACTTGAGATTGAGGACAGCTGCAGCACAGGAGAAGAGCATCATGAACCAGAAGCTGTTGTGTGATCAGAAAATTTAGTCTTTACAGCAAAGGTTTTGAAGAGATTCCATTTGTTATTCTCATTTCATGAGTTTAAAGCAGCTGGTTTTTGAAAAAATGTCATTTTCATCACAACCAGGCTCATTTGACAGGAATACAAACATCTTGAAAAACCTCTTTGGTTGAGAAAATGCTTAGAATTTTTTGTTTTATTTTGTAATACACATTTTCCAATGGCAAACTTCTTAGTGGAGCTCAGGGAAATTTATAATTTGTTGTACTTCTTGTTGCGGTAATTTTGCAGTAATTTTGGTGTAGTCTGCATTTGTTCAGCTTGCAGAGGAGACTTTTTAGAGATACCCACAGACACTGTGGCCGCTTGTTGTCCTGAAGACAGATGCCCCCATGAAGAAGTCCTCCAGAAGGGCAGAACCTGGCCCAAAAAGTCTGTATGAGTTTAGAGATGTGTAGAGGAAAAAGAGGCCGGATTAAAAGGACCTTCTTGGTAAAATCACTGTGAACAAAGAGAGGGCTTCACTATGGAAGCAGAGAAGGTGAAAGCATTGAGTAGAGACTGTAGTGACTATCCAAGCTCTCTTAATCACCTGAGCTTGTCAGTGGTTCTGTCTTCAGCCTCATCAGCAGGCTTGAACAGAGTGGGTGAGGAGAAGGCTTCCCTGGCCCTATGGAGAAGGAGGGTTCATTTTCCAACCACAGATATGATTATATTAATTCCTCTGTGTGTAATATTGTGCTTCTATGAATTAACTATGTAACCAGGGAACAGGACAGCAACCTTCTATTAATAAATACAGAGCAGGTAATTAAAAGAATGAATGTGAGAGTTCCGTTGTTTCAAAAGTTGAGCAGTAGACCTGAGGCATGCAAGATGTTTTTGATTAGCATTATTATTATTTAAAGTCCGTAATTGTGAAAACCTCCTTGAATTTGCTGATAGCATATTAGCTAATCAACAGAGCTATTATTTTCTTTGAAGTATGCCCTACTCTGTGGTACTAAAGTGCACAAGCTGTTCTACTGGTAAGGGTAATTAAAGGGCATGTCATAAACATCACTGACGTCATGGAATATTGTTCTTTAACCGTCTTTCCAGTTAACTCTTCCACGTGGAAAAACAGATATTTTGCAGCTGACCCTCACCTGGTGTCAAGCATTCTCCATCTCCCAGCATCACTGCAGTTTTGTGAACCCACTGCAGCAGAGGATGTAGTCTTGCATTTATGGCTTCCCACGACCATGACACGTATGCATTTGAAAGTCTTTCATACACCAGCCTTTGCAAAAGTCTCGCTGCTGTGTGGAAGCTTTTTCACAGAGCAGTCTAGTGTACAAATTTCAAAGGAAAGCCTATACCTATGCAACCTACATTATCCAGAGGTATATCCCTGCTGGGGGTGGTGAACTATTCAGAAAATAACAGCTTTCCACCATGCTTCCTTCACTCTTACACCTTCCCTGAAGGTGGAAATATAGCCCCTGGCTGGACAACATAGATACCTTTCAGGTTTTCAGTGAGGATCTACTGTATGTATAAGGGAAAGGCCCGGTAGGTTGGAAGAGCTGCAACTAAACTATGCATTTCAAGCACATCATCTCTATGTAGCTTTACATATGGGCTGCAAAATCTGGAGGATGCTCAGTACCGAATTTTGAAAATTAAGGGTGCTTTGCATCCAGCAGAGCTGCAGACTGGTAAGTGCCATAGTGGCACATGGATGCATGAGCAAGAAGGGAACATCAGCCTGAGTGGTTCCTTCTTGCTTGCTTTCCCTCCTTCCTTCTTCCTCTCCCTCTCTTTTTTTGTCCCTCTCTCTCTGTTTCATCCTGTGCATTTCATTTTGTTTCTTTCCAGCTACAGGTCTGTCTCACGTATATTTCTGGACAATTGAGGGACTGGAAAAATCTTTAAATCCACAGTACTGAATAAAAGCACTTCCTGATTTTTTTTTTCCACCCCATTTATTAGGTTCCTCAATACAAGGAAGTTGTAGCCTCTCTTTTCTGAAGTTCAGGTAATGGTATCATTCCAGATAACAGCAATAAGTAGGTCATAGAAACAGAATGGATAATCATATTTTGCTCACACAAATTAAAAAAGAAAACAGATATATATCAATAGGAAATAAAATGCAAAGCACTTAAATTCAGAATATGGCAAAATATTTTTAACTATATATTTTAAAGGTATGCATTCCTGTTTGTCTCAAAAATGCATGTTTCCAACACAGATGACTGCCTTCATTTGTAATTTAAAGCATTCTGTTCTGATTATGAATTAGGCCCACTTAAACCAGTATTTATTCTCTGTTCAACTGAAAATTATCAAACACAATGGGATAAACCTGGTTTTACAGCCAGAATACTCATGTGCTTTCTCATTACTATCCAAGGTGGGAAATGCTTGGTCCTCCCTCCACTGCTGAGATATACAGAGGGGCTTATTATCCCCATTTTATAGATCAGCAGGGATAAGAAAGCCTCTAAAGTTTTTCTGAAATCTCACAGGAGTCATTAACAAAGAAGACATTTCCTGAATATCTTCCGGGTCCCAGGTGATGTCCCAGCTGGTGGACTTTGGTAGTATCTCACCAGTGCCAGGACATGGGCAATGCTGCTGCTCATGCTTAGGGAACAGCAGCTGGGCCAAGGACTGGTCCTGGTTTGGATTGCTGACCCCCTGCTTTGGAGGGTAAGAGAGCTTAGCTGGCGGGACATAGGCTGTGCTTTACAGTACTTCCTCTCTGACTGTTCCCTGGCCCATTTTATTTCCCAACGTAGATACATCCACTTGGTGTGTATTTGTGGTGTATGTTTCTCTGCTTGCACAGAAGTGACATATTTCGAGACTGGTTGGTGAAGAAAGAAGAGGAAACACAATACAAAACGTGGATGAGTCTTATGTGACCCTGAGCCAAGGCCCGCCTTAAGATGGGGGATATTTTTTCATGAAGGCACGTGATTCTCTGCTTATGCAGCGTCAGTACCAAGCAGAGATAGGCCCCAACACGTGATTCTTTAGTGACTAGTTTGAATGGAAATGTGTGATTTCTGAACAGATTTATTGTGCAAGCAAAAATGTATTTGCTAAAGATTACAGCAGCGTGTTTGTTCTGGATACTGAGCCTTTGGAATAAAGTCTGCCCTGTGTGACTTTTCATAACACAGTGAAATAAGGTTTGTGGTGTCAAATACCTGTTTTAACTTTGTTACCCCTGTCCCATGGTCCGCAGCGCAGGGATTAGGCAACGGAAGCAGAGCAGAGCTGAGGATACAGAGTCTTCTCCGTGGCTCAGACTCCAGCTCCTGCGTCCCTTGTGGATGTGGACAATAGACCTACTTCCCACTCATGTGGCCTCGGGGTCTGTGCCAGGTGTAGACAAACAACCTACATGCCCATTGCTCCCTGACCTTGCCAAAATGCTACTCTACACCATGTGTAGGGGGACACTGAAGAGGTTCTTGGCCCACAAGGAGTCCCTGGGTTCCTAGAGTCCTTCTCTAAGCTGTCCTCAAGCTCCTTTCTACCACCCCCCTCTCAGGGCAGCAGACACCCAGGACCATCTGCTGATGAGAACCAGAACTCAGCCTTGGACCTTTAATTAGTCATTACCACTTCAGATAGCCAATATTATTACCTTTTATGTCCCAGGTATCACATGTTGTATAATTGCATAGCTGGAATTTTTTGTAGGAGTTAGGACTAGGATTCTGCTACTGTGACCGTTATCACCAAAATGCAGCAGCTGAGGAGCTGGGTCCCCTCCCCTTCAGAGCTGTTTTGCAAGGTGAGTTCATGTGTGTTTCTACTGTGGATAACTCCTAGGTCACAGTCTAGTGGGCAACCAGCTGTGTTGGTCTGAGAGCCCCTGCATTCTGGGAGCATGAACCATGTGAGAGGGCGGACAGAGATGTCTCAGGCTTTTAAATGAAGGATAACGAATGCAGAATACCATTTGGGGAATTTTCACGAGTCAAAATCCACCCTGTTTCTCTTCTTTGTTTTTCATTTCTAAAGCACTCAAGTAACTGATCTGCAATCTGAGAACCTCAGTTTGGTTTGGAACTGTTGTTCATATGCACTTTTAGACAAAAATTAAAACCCATGATCCTATAGGCATGCTGAGGGCCAGCTGATAAAAATAATTATTTTGCGGGTGTGTTGAATCCAGTTAGAGGTCCCATCACTCAATTTCTCTGGCAAAAACACTCCTGAGACTTTCTTTAGCTGATACTCCGTTGCACTGTTTGGAAAGAGAAATTCAGCCAACTGCAAAGTTATCTTGAAGTTGTCCTTGTACAAAGGAAAATGGGGCTTGATTTGGTCTGGCAGTCTGCTAGCTTTTGCTGCCATGGCATTTTTTTGCCAGTCTTCATGACGCCAGCGAATGGAGGAATGCTGCAGCACATGGATTTCAGGGGGTTTGTTTAGAGTAAGGGTGTCTGGAGGAGTAGTTTCCTGAAAGGAACAACCTAAGGGGCTGACCTTGCACTGGTGCTGCTGACAGTTCCTGCTTGAAATAAGGTTGCCCTGGTGTGATGTGACATCACTCACCTCCAGCAAGGGAGTTCCAAACTATCAGGAGACTCATAAGAGCTATATAAGGAGTAACATGTCCACAGGGATCCCTCTGTACTGAACATGGGATCTGAGTACACACAAGCTCTGAAGGAACTCAGATCCAGGCTGAAGGATGCAGTAGGTTTATAAAAGAAGTCTCTCAGCTCTGCACATCTTCAGATATCAGATTTCAAATCCAGTTCCAGATCCCAGGTCAAGTTAGAGGGAAACAAATGGGAAATATCCTGAAATAGGAATCAAAATGATCTCCAAAGTACTTGTTCTGCAAGACTAGTAGGAGCAGAATCTCTGTAGCTGTTACCTAAAAACATGAAAATCAAAACACATTATTGAAAACTGATTTAAGGGGCTGGGCAGATTCAGGTGCAAGACAGGAGACTGAATGTTTTGCCTCATGCTTTATGCCTTGGAAACCTACCTGCGTCTCTGCCTGTTAATGAACATCTGCTTTTGATTGTCACAAACCCATATATTTCAGTAAAATAAACATACCTGATCTCCTCTTGGGAAACAGCCCATTGTTTCTGCTGTGCCAGGTTCAAGCATTGCTTTTAAATCAGAGATGGACATTCTGTTTCTCACTTGCTTACTGGTTACATTTAAGTGCTAAATGACCCCAGCAGGAATTACGCTTCTGTGTTTGGACCAGCTGCACAACATTGGCTGAAATGTTACCTTTTCTTTGGTGTCTGATGTGTCCTGTGTTGAAGGCCTATGTCCTGAGTACATTGACTGTTGTGTTAGAGAATAAATACATCTTTCCTATCGCTAGCTAATTCTGTGTTTGTCTAGCTGGATGCTGGGCTAAATGCAGATGATGACATTAGGGCTAAAAAGCATGGCCTTACTAAGTCCTGCTCATCTCACCTAGTAACACTAAGCGCTGTCTTTACTGGAGCCATTTAAGTTGCTGCCACTGTGGCTGTCCATCTATCTGTGAGACTTCATGCTTGACAAGGGCTCCAGAAACCTGCACAATAACCAAATAAGAAAAAAACAAAATAAATGTATGTGCACAGTCACCATGAAAGCTGGGCAGGAGCTCCTGGTTTCCCAGAGCAGACAGACCTTCATATGTCATGACATGGTGTTTGCTGTTTGATGACCTATTCATCTTGCCATACAGTAGGAAAATCACTGTTTCTACACATTGGAAAATCAACATCTGTTGATTTCATGTTGACTATTGGTCGATATGATCATGACCATTTTTAGCATGATTATAGTCTTGCCTTGTAACACTGCTGAGAGCAGCTGAGATTCCTTACCTTCACCTTCTCAGTCTGGTTTTAGCTAGTCTCCATAACTAGTTGTGAAATAATGGGAGTAGGAGTGGCTTCTGCTCAAGAAAGTAAAAGGTTCAAGATTTAATCCGTATTTCTGTTTCTATTTATTATATCCTACCTAGGTGGTAAAAAAAAAAGAAAAAAAAAAGAAAAAGGCATTTAGCCATCTAATTTTCTGTAGGGAAAACATCCACGTGAATGTACTGGTTTGGACCAAGGATCCCTCTAGCCCAATACTCTGTCTCTAAAACTGGTTACAAAAAACTGGTTACATGCTTGGGGAGCATAGGAATAGGGCAATTATGTATAATATTTTCCTTTAATTCCCTTGCACACTCTGACCAGTTTCAGCTCAGAATGTTTTGGACTTTCCTAGCCACTGCAGTTTGTCTGCGTAGTAGCTTGCAGTGTCTCTTGTCCAGGGCTTGTCCTGTTGCCCCTGAGCCCATGTAAACTGTGTGCATCCACAGGGTCATTTGACAAGGAATTGCATAGATCTAGCATCTGCTGCAAGAAGCACCACCCCTTTTGGCTTGCCATGAACCCGGTTCCTATCAACTTCACTTGACGGTCCCTAAGTTTTCTTCCGGAATACTGTGACAACTGATCACTGTCAAGCCATTTCTAAAAAAACTCTGTCTCTAGTATCTCAAAACCTGGATTGCCCAACAGCATGCTGCGCATGTCCTGTTGACGCTGCTTATTGGTATTTGAGAGGAGTAGGGCTGCCTTTGTGCAGTGACATGTCATCCTCCAGAGGGGCGAATAAAAAGGCCATGTTCAGCTCAGGAGCATTCGTCAATAGAAAACAGAGAGAAGTGATTTTGTCCAGAAGGAAACTTGTGTTGCAGAACTGGCCTGTTTGTGCACAGCAGGTTTCTAAGGGACATCCGAAAACATCAGGCCAAGAGCATAGGCACAACAAGACTGTCCTACACACTGAACAAGCCCAAAGGCACGGGACTCACTGCTGAGGACAGCAGCTGGCTAAGGGCATCCCATAGCTGGTGTGGGAGAAGTTCAAACTCTGCCTGGACAAAGTGCCAGCTGAAAAAAGAGGATCTCTCCAGGATCCCCAGCTATCTCCTGATAGCTCTGGTTAGGAAGAACTGTGTGTTGGGAGGTGCTCTCCACCGTTTTTGTTCTAGGTCTCCTTCTTGGATTACTGCTCACCACTCTGTCTTTGTGGGCAATTTCTGCTTTGCTAAAATTAGTGCCATGGCTGCCTCTGGCCAAACAGCTCTGATTTCCCAGGTGTCGGAGAGTTCTTTGCACACATCCTGAATATAGGCCAAATTGAGGCCAAATCTGTGCTCAGACAAGCAGTCTTCCATTCCCGCTCCCCTGATTTCCACTCAAAGATGGTCCAGGATCTTTGCTAAAGTGTAGAGATGCCTCAGGCTCTGAAAATCTGTGTGACCTGTAGGACTGGCCAAATGAAAATATTGTAAGCTTGTAGAAATGGAATAACCACTTGACGGCAGGTATGGATCAACCAGGGACTTGCTGGAGAGGTGGCTGCTGGCTGAACCTTCCTCCCCAAGGGTAATGCCACTGGCACATGGTTGATGCCAAGGAAGACTGAAAGGGCTGTGGGGATTTTGTGCATACACTGCAAAGAAAGGTTGAGTTGTTTTGAGGTTGTGATGACACATATGGGCTGGGGCAGGGTCAAAACATCTCAAACACAAGAAAGTGAGTGGCAAGAAAGTAAAAAATGAACAGAAAGTACTTTTATTCAGGCTTCATTTGGGATCAGGATGAAAATGTGCATAATTCCTTTTTTTATTCCCCTTCTTGAACATCCACCATTTTGCATCACAATTCATGCAGCTGCAAAAATACAGGGACTGTGGAGTGGACAGTGGGGGGACATTCTTCTGTTACTTGCTATCACAGCAGCTGAGAATAATTCATGGAATGATTCAACGAACTAATACCACCTCATGGTTCTCATTCGAGCAGCACAAGGTAAAGGCTGGAAGAGCAGCTCTTTCCTTCCCCTACCCCCAAAGGCAAATGAACCATTAACACTGCAGTAAAGCAGCAGAGCAAAGGTGTGTTTGCTGCGCAAGGTCAGTCTCATAAAACTGAACTTTGCCCAAGACTGAACAAAATTGTAAGAAAGACACAGTTGACAATTAAAGACATGCTTTTTTTAAGGACAGATTATTTATGACCTTCTTCTGACATTTTATAATTTTTTTATTCTGTTACACAACACCCATTCCTTTCATGCCTTGGCAGGAGAGATGTCAGGGCATTAGGACAGATACAATAACCACATTTTTTATGCTCACTTGTTCTTAAGTTACCTTCTCCCCTTTAAAGTGTTTTATAGTCAATTACTCTATTTGCATAATTACTGCCACATCACCAGTCAATCAATTTTATGTGTTTCTCTCCCAAACCAATCTAAAATATGACACATATATAAAAACATCATCCACGGTCATATGGACTTCACATTTATTATTGCTTCAGGTCAAAGAGATATGATAAAATCACCCTCTGTTATTTCTCCCTCCCTGCCAGCTTCTTTCATTCACAATTCCAAATAATTTATATCACACAGTAGTATTGTTTATCAGCAATTTTGTTTTCTTTGACTGGGAGACAAAAGAAGTAATAGAGCGAGTCAAAACAAAGCAAGTAACTACCAGAAGCAACTCTCAGAATTGCTTATTTTTACAAGTGCGTGGAATCACAAGCAACTTTACAGATTGACAGACTTGTCATACAGACACCTGCAGGAAAGACAAAAATACTCCTGCTTTTTGGGTAAATTCCAGTCTTGGAAATATGTGGTTTCAATAGAAACTAGACTCCAATGGCAGGAGAAACTTGGTGGCTCTACGACACATCTTGATGAAATATTAAAAAAACCCTAAACTCAAATTAGATTACATGACCAGGACAAGCATCATCAGAAGCCAAGATGAATAAATTATTTTTCCAGATTTAATGTATTAGTAAAGAAACGTGACACAAGTAATCACTGTTATGAGTTATGCTGTCTGCATCTTGCCACCAGTTCACATGACGGGGAGAAAAATCAGAGATACTAAGAGACGCTTCTTTATTTTTTGGTGTCTGGAGTTAGCGTCCAGTTATGAATTATCATAGAATTAACAATCTGATGATCTTTAAATTTTTTTTGCTGATCCTTGCTAATCTTCCATCCAAGGCACACCACAACAGACTTGACGTTTTATCCCTTCTTATATCACTTCTGAACATTTGAAAGAGAAAAGAGAAACTAGCTTGTTTCCTGCATAAAGTAAATACAGCAGTAAGTATGCTTGTAAAAGTTCTCACCTCCGAAAGATCCCAAATGGAGCCAAAAGAGATGTAATATCTCATTTCTGCTGATGGACTAATTTATCTTGTTCTCCTTTGTATCCAAAGTGTCAGTGTTATGTTTTTTGTGTTTAGATTCAAACTCTTATGGATAAGATCATAGCAGTTTGAAGTGAATGGCAAAATTCCCACTGATTTTCATCAAACAGGAATTTACAGCTGCTTTAATAAAAGGTTTCTTGGTTCTTGCTGCCCTGTCTGGGTGGTGCAGCCCTCTGCTTCCTTGTGCTCTTCTTTAGTTTGTTGTTGATTTGAGCTCTGTTATTTGCATGCTGCTAGGAAATAATCCAGTGTGTTTTAGATAAAAAAACTCAAGAAGGAACTAGAAGATGAGTTGATTGATATTTGTGGCTTGAAATTAGGTTCTTTGTTGCTGATGAAATTGTTCAAGGCAAAGAGAGATTTCTTTCAGTTTTTGTGGCAACTGTTGACAGTTTCTTTCAGAGAAGCCAGGCCTCACTGTTTTACAAATAATGTGTCCAGTCTTATCCTGACATGGACAATATTATCAACAAGCTTCTGTCTCCAACTCAATAAAAAGGCTTACTAAAAGAGTCTTCATTAAAAAAAACATATAGTGACAAAAGCAGTATACAAGCTAAGACAAGGTAAGTCATTTGACCAACTCATTTGGATGGAGATCTGGGCTAGATGAGGAGTGCTGCGGTAGTATGAGCTTGTTTTCCCTCCTGTAAGAGATGGTGTGGTGGGAATGTCAATTCTCAAACTTCTACCAGGAGGTGCTGCTCCAAAGCCTGAGATGACAGGAAAATGCCTATTAATGACAACCAGGTAAAGCTTCACTGTAGTTACTTCTTTCTTTCTGCTTGGAGAGAATCTGGATGAATAACTGTTCAGCCACCCAGCTTGTGCTGTGTTCTGGATGGATATAGCCTGCTTATTCATGTGAATACGAAACTTCAAAAGAAAGCAGTGAAAAAATGTGGCCTGTGGTGGCATTAGCACCTTGCTGACCCTTCAGGTGACCCTCCTGCTATCCCACACAGGCAGGGTAGTTGCTCAGTTCCCTTACCAGGCTGAGAAGAGACTGAAATGACAATCCTGTGATTGAAAGAGGATGAGATGCTGGGCTGTGAGGTGTTACTAGGGCAGTACTGACTGAGCACTGGCAGAGGTTGCTCAGAGAGGTTATAGCATGTCCCACCTTTGGGATGTCAAAAGCTGTCTGGACATGCTCCTGGGCAGCCTGCTCTAGGGGTCGCCCTGCTTGAGCATGAGCGTTGGACCAGGTGATCTCCAGACGTTCCTTCCAACCTTAACCACTCAGTGATTGTGCAGGTACTTAATCCAAGACACCACTATCCTCCCAGCTGAGCTGTATGTGTTTTTCGTCTTCTCCAAGAAATGTTTCCTACTACCTACCCATTTTGGAAATGTTATTGGTGGTATTGCAGCCCTCCCTGGATTGTGACAGTGTGCTCACTTGGCTGTCCCTGAAAGGTTGGGGTATCATATATCTATCTATGCACACATGACAATGCTCAAACATAACATGCGTGTAATGCAAAGACTAATATGTCACACAGCTCATTTCCAGGCATAATGGAAGTGACTCTACTCTGTTGAACCAGATTCTCCTAGGCTCCAGGGTGCTTTCTTGGACTATTCTTTCTGGAGGGCTAAGCAAGAAATTGCATTAACAGGCTGTAACTCGGTACTTCCCAGGGTTCTGGGCAGGGTCTCCTCAGGAGAGAATCCTTGATTCAGGAATTCACTTCCCCCTGCATGTGAAGAGAGCCCGAGTTTGTTGACTTTCCCAACACATTGCACGGGCTATCTATTTACTCAGGCTTTTTCTGAGCGGGTGGGTTTGGTGTGGAGGATCTCTGACATTTCCTTGTGCTTTCATTTCTTTGAGACATACCCATTGAAATGCTTACCAGTTTCTAGGCTTAACTACTTGTCCCTTATGTCTCCTAAAGAAATGTGAAAGAAATGTGGTAGATGTACAATGCCAAAAAAGAGAAGAAAAAAAGTTGAGTTATTACTCTCCTTCCCACACAAGCCTCTGTACTGGTTCTTTAGTAATTAAGGGAGGAAACCAGACTTCTTCCTTCCCAGTGATGCCAGACATTGCCGGCCTGGTTCCTTGGCAGCGCCGGTGCAGGAAGTGTCCCTCATCCTCAGATGCTTACATCCTTAGGGTCTGAGGAGAAGCTGGCAGATAAGTGCAGCAGGGCCAGCCTTACCAACAGAAACAACCTATCTGTCTCCTGTGGAGCACTTTGGAGATCAAAAAGGATGTGTTGTGATTAGCTGTGCTCTCTGCTGGGTGCAGCAGGCTAACACGGACTGAGGCAGGACCGATCCTCTTGCCCAGGGAGAGGAGGGAAGAAGGATGAAGGGAGCAGGGAGAGGGAGATTTTGGACTGAATTGATAGCAGAATAAAATATTTTTCAAGTTGTAAATCTATTAGATAAACTAATCTCGGGCATTATGAGATTCCAGATGAAATGCTAGAATATGCCAAGATTCTCATTTTTATTTCCAAATGTTGAGTTAATTTGGATCCAAACTGAGCCAAATTTTGCCTTAGTGTAAGCAGGTGCAACTCCACTGGCCTGAACAGAGTTACACCCACTTACAACAGGGATGGATTTGTCCTGAAGTGATTTAAATAGGGCAGAACAGAGCACAGATGTTCCCAGTGTTTCATCTTTGAACCATGAGCCATACGAATAACAAAAAAAAAAAAAAGCATTCTCGGTTTCTCTCACACCAAAGTGTGGCCTGGAGGAAGGCTCTGTTTAAGCAAAGACTTTACTAATTTTCTTGTTCATCTGCTGTCACTTTTACCTACTTTCATTTCTTCCTCCTCATTGATTTTAATACTTTAGTTAATCTGGAATATTTTGGGGGGATAGACATGCCACAAGAGTGAATGAGAGTTTTATTGATGAATTCACCTGATCTAGGAGTTATCTCATTTCTTTCAGATTTCAGTGTAATTAGAAACTGGAATAATACTTAGGCTGTAATTTTCACTGCAACTTTTGTGGGCACTGGGTTTTTCCTATTTTATATTTTATTTAAAATACAAAACAAACTGTAATACTTGGAATATATATGCTTCCCACCAAAAACCAGTGACTGTTTATTCCCTGCTTGTTCAACAGTTAGACTGAACATAGAAGCAAGGTTATGTTCAGAACATAATAAAAGATAAATTAACCTCCCAGCACTACTTGTTTTTAAGATAGATAATAGGTATATAACCATAGATAGAATGAAAGCCAGTGTGGATACAACTATTGTCTTGTTGGTTTTGTTTTTTCTTTTGGGGGGGTGGGGTGAGAATCTTTTGACTAGTTAATTTTGAAGCACTGGGGGGAGTTTAGGCCCCATCTGGAGATTGGTATCACCTGGCTTTTATTCTTCAACCAGGATATTCCCAGCTCAGAACCTTTCCCTCTTCCTCCGCACCCCCCGGTGTGTGCAGGACGGCCATGTGCTCTCCACTTCCTTCCTTCATTGCCCCCTGTCACGGAATGAGTGAGGGAGCCCCACAGCCCAGCAAGGAAGGAAGCCCACCACCCTCTGCCTTCATGGGAAATGCTCTCTGGGCCTTAAATCACTTCTTTGGTGCACAGGGGTGAGCGGGAAAAAAAAAAAAAAGTGCATGCATTAGGTTGCTTATTCACGCCTGGTAACCACCGCGCTTTTCTGACTGGAGGGCCAGGTATTGTTTGCATGAGTCACCATTTTTCCCATTTCAGTGGTTCTGTGAGCAGCCCCAGAGTGCTCAGCACTGTGGCCAGGGTGTCAGTGCGTCCCTGCGCACTGTGGGTGCACCCCAGGACAAACATACGTGCAGTCCGATGCTGGGGCAATTACACTGGCCAGGTCTTCGGCCAGTCGCTGGCTTGGTATTTCATCTAACACTGATTAAGCTGTAACTGGGCCCAAGCAAAAGCTCTGAGTTTATCCATGGGAAACAGAAAGATGCACTTGTTCCGTGGGGATGGAAGGGTGCGCAAGCTCTGCAGTCTCCTGAGGCTCAGCTGTCCTGGGCACCCCAAGCCAGTGAGGCTGGCTGCCCCGCTCCTTCCCCCAGCTGTCTAATGGCCTGACTGGGTGAACCTTGGACGTTTTCAGAGCTTTCAAAGGACATTTGCTATTAATGAGTGAATCCTTAACATCTAGGAAAATACAGACCTTTATAAAGAAGAGTAGGAGACCATCATCTGGGTCTTCCCAGATGGCAAAACACCTTTCACACTGTAACTCCAGTAATTTGCTCTCCTTGAATTTCAAGCAATATCGGCAGGCTTGCTTCTGTGTCCGTGAACAGACAACAGGCTCTTTAGCAACAATAGCAGCTTTGGCTGCAGAAAGTACTTTAGGTTCAGGCCTGGAGGATGTTAAGCCTCATCTTACACTTCCCCTTCAGCTATCCCTTTTGTTACTCATGTTAATATTCTTGGCTAGAGCAGCTTGTGCTGAAGGAAGAGGAACAAAACATTCAGCCTTTTAAACCATCAGCTTTACAGAGTTTTTTTTGTTTGTTTGTTTGTTTTTTATGGGTTTGGGTTTGTGGTTTGTTTTTTGTTTGTTTCTATTTTTTTCACTGCAAAAATTTTACCTAGTCTGCATTCAGCATGGGACCTTGCTGGATTTGTATCCCAAGCATGAATGACTCAATGTACTCTTGGACTTCATTAATACAAATCTGTGATATGCCACATCAAATCAGTGGTCAAAATGAAGAAAGGTGGGGAAAAAAAAACATGGTTGTACAATTTCTAGCTTTTCTTCCTGTAAGTTCAGTGCCTTTGAAATAGCAAAAACTTAAAGGGGTCAGGCAGATATTCAGAATATGATATTGATCAGCTACCAGACTCCCTGGGACAAGTTTCCTTCAGAGTAATTCAGATTTTTTTTCAAGCTCTACCTGGAGTCCTCAGACTGTGTTTTTGTTTAAAGGAAAATGTAAGTGATGATAAGTCCTTCCCATCTGGGATGCTAAAATAGATTTGAGAGGGGATGATGTAGACTTCCTTGTAGAAGCCTCACTTTCTTCTGTGACATTTTTTCAAATAATTCACAGTCTTGAACATTAAAACATCTTGACGATGCCATGACTTACCTTAAGATGAGACAGCCAGTTCATGGGAAAGCAGTTGCTCCCATTTGCTGTCATGCAGAATGCTGCGGCAGTTACACTGGGCATTCGCCTGGGTATTTTCATCTTTCGTGATTTTTTTCAGAGGTAGTGGAGACTCAGATCTGTGCAGGATACTAGTGTGGAGGACTACCTGATATCTGCAACCCTGCTGTACAGCATCCTTGTTCAAGAAACAATTAGGCTTACTGCTCCATTTATCCTTCAGCCTAATAAAGCTCAGTAGTTCCCAAATCTCATTTATTTAGAATAATTTAAATTATTCTAATAAATAATATAGAATCAAAGAATCATTTCAGCTGGAAGAGACCCATAACTAATCATCATCCTGTAATTGCCATTTCTATTAGTTCTTCTAGGACCCTCAGTAGAATAAGCTATTGGTCTGTCAAATCTTAATTCCTACCTACAGCTCCATGCTCCAGCAGCCCAGCTTTGGGCAGGAGGCTGGATCAGACAGGTTCCAGGCCTTCCTGGATGAGCCTGTGAATCTAAAAATTACTCTCTTACAATGTGCATAAGCATTAGGCACTATGCAGGCCTTTCCCGACACCTAGGTGGGATTAGCTTTTCTTAGAGTAAGGGCTTTACACAGCTATCAATATTTTTTAAGTCTGTTATATTAGCCATGCACTTCAAAATGCAATCCCATCACCTGACTTGGCTCATGTGAAGAAATAGATCCATTAACATCTTCTAAAGGGTTCATGCATTTACACAGACCACCATCTCTGTAACTTTCAGGCTAAATTCTATCAGCACTGAAGTTAACAGGCATTTGTTCTTGCTTCTGTTTCTCTTGTCAGTAATACTTTATTCCTTGGGAGACATGCACACTTTGAAGGTCTCTACTGTTCTTATTCAGTAGGTAATACCTACTCACTGAGAAGGTGCTCCTAGCATAGGCAAGCAGGGTAAGGAGGCACAGATTATCTCCAGAATACCTAAAAGTCAGTTTTACCACCCGCTCCAGCACACACAGGTTACTTTCTCTTTCATTCGGAGCATACTTTACTGGCAGAGTGATGCTGTCTGCCTACTGTGAGCACGTGTGAAGCCTGTGGCTGGATTTATTTCCCCTTAAATTCAGGCAAAGAGAGCAACTTTTACTTTGCAAGTGCTCTCCAGGTGATGAGCAGAGACAGAGTAGGAAGTGGCTGGAGTGAGAAATGCCTCCCAGGCAAAGGGACATGTGTCTCTGGGACATGTGCAAACTGAGCAATGGGTTCCCATTTCCTTCAAGAAGAAGGCAAATTCTGCTTTTAAAAAGAACAAGGTCTATTATATATGTCCACACATATCTGATTTATTGGTTAATACATGTGTATGTAAATCAGTAGTACACATATACCAGTTCTGATACTCAAATATGGCTGCTACAGGTGAAAGCAGAATTAAATTTCATGGTGTTATAGATCTAATCTATCCTGTTCATCTTGTTTCTTCAAAATACCCAATCACGTCTGACCTAATACAGTTGGAAGATATTTATTACCATCATTAGTGGCTTGGGTTGAAATCGGCTCTGAAATTGTGTGCACATTAACTTGCAGAGAACTGAGTTGGACAGAAACTCTGGGAACTGATTTTCTAAATGGCTGCTGGGCCCTCGTACTGGATACAGAGCCACCGACACACAGGGCTGGTGTGGGTCCTGGGGCAAGGAAGACACAAGAGAAAGGATCAGTCCTCTTTCCCAAGCCCTCACTTGTGGCTCTGCCCTGGGCTGAACTGTCTCCCGCCTTCTGCTGGACACAAGGAGACTGAAGATGTCGGGGAGGAATGAATCTTCGGTACTTAAGATCAGCTTATGATTCCGCAAGTGAGAAAGTACTTATCAAGGAGAGCTTAAATTGGTATTTTCATTTTTAGTACAAGTTTATAAAAGTAAACTATGGGGAACAGAAGAACATTAAAAGATCCCATTTTCTCCTGTGTTCCAAGACAGCTAATTAGGCTGAATGATCTGGGAGATCTTGAAAACAGCATAATTCCACCCCTTCAGTCAGCTGTCAGATAATGTATTTGTTCTTTATCAATTGCTAAAATTTCCAAGTGTAGTCTTATTGCTGGCTGTGCTTCCTTCCTTCCTTTGTAATTTATCTCCTAGGCTGCAGCATTTGGTCTTTCCAGCAAAACTCCAGCAAGTACTTGCCACAGGGAAGTTTCCCACCGCGATGCTGCAGACAACAAGTTGTGAGGGGGACTACAGGCAGTGCTCAGATACACCCAGGTATAGACAGCTGTACAGGTGGCTAAATGAATTTCTTTAATAATTGCCATGACAGGGAAAGCTACTCACTTAGCTGTGAGTAATTACCAAGAGTTGCTTTGAGTGTTGCTTACGGGGAGAAAAACTAGTTACATATCTGGGTGTTTTCCTGCAAGAACTGTTTTCTAGAACATTTTCCTGCTTATCTATACTAATCCTGCCTGCAGCACCTCAAGATTCAGTCCATGCCCATTGTATGTCCATTTCTATTTATTTCACATCTCAAATATCCATCAGTTGAAAGATAAAATGTCCATTCAGCCTCTCACAAAGGTGTTGTGAGGACAAATATACTAAAGATTAGGAGGTGATGTGGATACCACTATTACTGGACCCTATAAATCCCTCAATAATATTTTTATATCTTCCTGTATTTTTAAGACATTACTTTTCTTTTTCAAAAGCAGTTTAGTGGGAAGGAGGTAGAGTTTTTTAAGGTCTCACATTTCTGTTTCACCTTATTATTCGCAGTTTGGCAGTGTCACTAAAAGATGTTGTAGAAAGTTAATTATTTTTAGTGAAGCAATGTAACATGGCAATAAAATTTTCAAGCAGGAGACTTGTTTGAAAGGTCAATGACCCCATATAAATTTCTGAGTGTCAATAAATATCTTTCAACATAGGTGGAACAATATTTGTATGGTTATGGGCAGAGTTGTAGAGTTTAGCTTGCTCAAGACCATTAAAGATATAATGCTTATAGCTGAATAATAAATGTCATCAATGCAATCTGTAAAACTATGCCCACCTGGACTTGATTTTTTTCAGAAACAGTGTTGTCAGTTTTGGAAATCGAAGGTCATCATGAAAGCAGAAAGGTTTTCACATAAAGAAAAAACTGGCAATTTTCTTAGTAAGGTTTGATTTTCTCTTGATTGCGCTGAAACATAATTCCTGAATAGTTGAACTTTACACTTTCCTGAACACAAACAACACTGTAACAACCACCTTCTTTAGATTTTGGACTCCTGGAAGTAAGTGACTACATGATTACTTACTAAACTAGGAGCACAGAGGACATTTCTAACTTCAATTTGCTCATGTACCAACATAATCTCTCAGACAGGATTTACTCTTCTGTAAGGTGCATCTATACCTGCTACTTATTGTGCCACTAATGGAAATGTGAGGGGAAAGACATTAAACACATTTGAACAAGGATTTCCCTTCTTTGTACCATGTTTGGATGTACGTGTGCTAGGTGACCAACATGTCAAGTCTTTATGAATGAAGGACAGCAATATGCTGAATTATCTCACTGCTATTCCGCATGCAATTTCAAAGCCAAACAATGCGTGTCTTTTATATATGATTCATCTCCTAGGAATTAATGCCTTCATAGCACCTATTCTAAAACAGGAAATAAATACATGTTGCTAAGCTACTTTCGTGCTTCGAAAAATCCCACTGCTGTTTCCATTGTCCAGTGTGTGTTCTGAGGGCTGTGCTCCATCACATAGCCATAATGAACACCTGCTCTTTTCACCTTTGCCTCACTTTATGGTGTAGGTAAAGAGTCACATAGATACCCTGCATGTTTCGCCTCTTACACCTGTGCCAAATGTGCCTTGACCTCACATTGTGCCACCTGGCTGGGAAGCGCCAGGAAGATGTAGATGTAAATTCTTCAGGCACAGATGGAAATCTTCCAGGCAGTGAGGCACCAAGCCAGCACTGGTGACCTTATACTCCTTCCTGGAGCACTCGCTCAAGAACATGTTGATGTCTGGGCTGGGACACTTGATGCTCCAGCCAGCGCCAGTGCTTTTGCCCAGCAGCTGAAGTAATCTTGTGTCTCAAGGATCTACTCCCCCATCTTTCCTTCTTCAAATGGGCTGCACATAAACTTTATACAGTATTCAGTTTCTACAGAATTACTTCCCACCTCTATCTTAAGGGTAGGTGTGTTAAGGTTAACTAGGTTAGGAGTCATAAATAGGAATGGCCAATGTGATTGTACAAGCTTCCCCCCAGAGCCTGGTCAATATTGTAACTCTGACCTGTAATGCACTCTCCCAGCAATTCCAGTACTGGGTGTCTCTTAAACAAATATGGCTAATCACTTCAATAGGTTGCTGACTTTTATGAATTGAATTGCATAGCAAATAGCTGCGACAGTGTGTACAACATTGCCAGACAAGAAAACAACATCATTACCTAGGGAAGAATGTGCCCTATCTCAAGAGAAGAGCAAAAAAAGTTGTACGCTACTTCTTTTAGAAGCAGGGCGTTACTTGGTGGGGGGTTTTGGGTTTTTTGTTGGGGGCTTTTTGGTATGTATCTGGGAAGCTGGTGCTGTGGTGATGGATCAGACGTGGGGAGAGCCGAATTCTGGCTCTCCATTTTCCAAGATAGGCACTTGATGCTGCATAATGTATGACAAAGCTGCTAAGCAAAGGCAGATAAAAGGCAAATCCTGCAGCAGAGAGATGAAACCCTGCACAGAATGAATCAAATGAACACTGGGAAAGTGGCTTTCTCTCAGTACCTACAATGGTTTCAGATGCTTCCCCCATTGCAGCTCATCCCAGCAGCTCCCTTTGCATCTTCTCTTGCCTGGCAGGCACAGGGATGCCCAGGAAAAGGCCAACGGCTCCTGCCTGCAACACCGTGCCCACACCATCCTGCCCTTCCTGGCCCCTCCATGCCACAGAGGTGCTTTAACAGCTCAGTTAATCCCCTCATTAAAGGAAACTTCTTAGTCAATTCTGTCACTGGTCAATCTTGTTTCCATTCTCCACCTCTTGCCCCAAATAATTTAAATGACTTCAAGCTTGTCACACCTGAAATATATTTGGATGCATCTTTCTTGCAATATGTAGACTGGATTTACATTGTAGTAATTTAGCTTTCTGAAGGTTTTGACATAATTAGCCAGTCAGGACAGCTAAGCTGCAGATTGCTTTATACTGTGTATTCAAAGAGTATCCGGAGCAGTTGGAATACTCTGGAAATCATTTCCCTGCAATTTTCAACAATCTAATACAAATTCTTGGTAGAATGATACATTAGTCACATATTACACAACATGTCTTTCTCTAATAACTTACAGCTCATTTTAGCTGTACTAAAAATAGTGGTTATAGCCCTCATTAATTATGAGGATGTTGGATAGTAAATTGCTACAGAAAGCTTTCATGCCAGGAACTGCAGCTCCCTTGTTTGTATTTGATGTCTGTATTATGAGACAAATAACGTTTCCTCTTCCAAAACCACAGGCCCTGGCCCAGAAGATCTGGCAAAACTTTCCCAAAAGAAATAGAGGATAGACCATGGGGACACACAGGCTTTGGGGGAGTCTCTGATACCTGGAGTTCATTAACTTCTTCTTGATCCAGCTGCCCTGAGTGCTGGGGCATAAAGTCACTGCAGAGAAAGACTGGGTGATCTGGGAGATCACCCTGTGATTTTGGAAAAGGGTTGCCTCCACAGCAGATTTTCTTTTTTAATAATTTAAAAGATGGAGGTGAGGATACAAAAGTTGTTGCAGACTCAAAATGAGACTTAGAACCATCTGGTTTCTTTCTATGTCCTGCACCTGGAAACAGAGAGTCTGCTGCCCAAAGGCTTCTTACGCACACACATGCCACCCCATCATCTTCAGTTTTTCCCTGGAGCAGCAGTGATGCAGCCTTGTAGCACAGCACCAGTGACTGCAGAAGAGTCTTCAGTAAGCTCCAGGTTTTGCGTAACCGTCTTCAACGAGGTCATGCAACCAGATGTCTGGGGCTGCTTGCACCATTTGCAAGCAAGATCTTGATTAACACTGGAGAGACTGTGACTCTGCAGGGAATCTCATTGATTTCAGGAGGCTATTTTCAGTGTCGGGGACCAAAGGTCATTAAAATTGGAGCACTGCACTGAGATCAGACCAGCAACGTACCTTCAGAAGAAATTTTCTTGGAAATCTATGTGCATCCAGTGGGAACACAAGCAAGTGAGAGAGAGATGATAGCAGTCCGCAGAAAAATGACCGGTGTGAACTAAAAGAAAAGTGTATAGGGAATGACCATCACATTTCTAGAATGAAAGTTAGATTTCCACAGCAGCCAAAACTGACCTAAGACAGGGCTTGGCCATCCTGTCTTCTCCCATTAGGCTGGAAAACAAACCAAATGAATACTATCCTGATGGTCTAGCTCCATGAAGCAGCTTAGCATGGATCTGGATGAACATCATCTGAGTTTGTGTGCAGCCAAGGCTGGGACCAGGCAGAAGGGCAGGATGCTGCACCCCTGGTGCCTTTCTCCTTGACTCTGGTGGGACCTGCCTGTGCAGCCAGAAGTGCAAATCCCTTGTCAAACAAACCTGGTGTAAAGTCCAGCATCAAACAAACAAAAGGAGGTCCTTTTCTCTCTCGTGCAGAAATGCAGACTGAAATGATGACACTTGTTCCTCCCAGCATGTAATGAAAGTGTGAAGTCTACACAGCTCTGGGGAGGTGTTAAAGAAACTAAGGGAACTCACGTCCGCCAGCTGACTTTTAAAAGTTGGTACGTTGTGCTGGAAAAGAGGAGTTTCATACAAGATCCACTCTCCTCTCTGTACCACCTCCAAGTCACTATGGTGACAGGCTGGGGGGTTTACTGGTGGGACAGCTCAGGCACTGCAGTGCCCAATGGCACCTCTCCTTTGTCACTCTCACAGCTCAGGCCAGTAAATCATGCACAGAAATTCACTGTATCAGAAGACCGACTCCATTTTCTGCAGTTTTTTTCCTCAGCTTCATCCTGTCTGATGACATAGGAGTCTTAGGGTTTGTGTAAGGTTTCAACTGTCATACAGGAGAAACAAAACAAAACCAACCCAGCAACTAAAAGCCATGACAGTACAATTTCCTTGCTAAAATACACTGGTATTAGATGGTGTAATAAGGCACTCCATTATTTTTTGTGATTGAGGGCCAGGTCCACAGAACTCTTTGTCACTGCATTCTTCTTTGTCTCCTCAACTAGATTCAAGTCTTTTTTTTCACTCAGATTTGATAGACTCCTCTGAACATTTGGGGTTTTGTTTTGTTACCTAAGCATAGTGGTGATGATTGTTACAAAAAGCAGAATTTATTTCCTTTAAGGCCAGTAAAATCCAACCTCTTCCCAGGAAACCTATCTTTTTGTCTTCAAAACCCAGAGGCTCAAACTATGTTACTGGGATATATTAAAATAGGCTAAGCATTTGCAAAACAGGACTTCAGACATTTGCTTCATTAAAAGTAGTCAGAAGGCACTGTTCTATCTCAGCATGCAGTACAAAAAAAAGATAATATGTCTCCAAAGCCTGCATCACATAAACTGGTTAGCTAATGGGAGCCTGCCAATGTCTGCTAGCGAATTAGAGTAACGAGGCCCATTCATGGGACAGCCAAAGTAGGCTCATTAGTTTTGAACGTTCCCATCCCTATACTCTTTTAAATGCCAGGAATTGGCTAAATGGTGGGTGTTGCAAAGTTTTCTGGCAGCAAGCGTGAAGCTGAGCCCCTCCTGCTCTTTGCCTGGGCACGAGGAACATTCCCAGACTCACTCCAGCGACAGCAACTGCGAGTAGAGCAGCACTGAGGAGAATGCCTCAAAAACACCCGCTCAAGGGCCACTTCAGCTCCTTGGTCTCCTGCTGCTCCTGCACTCCTGCTACAGCAGTGACTGGAGAGCGGTGTGAAACCTCTGCCACATGCAGGCAAGGGATCTGCTGGAAGCTATCAGGTCTGGAGGTCATCTTGCAGATAGGCAAGGAACAGTAGCCCAGAAGGATGGCTGGGTCCTGTCCTTCTGCACACCCTGCAGCATCATGGTCCATTAGATGAATGCTACCAGAACTAAAAGCAGGGACTATGTGATTAAGCAGCTTTCAGGCTTTGTGAAGAACACGGCTCAGAGCAAACTGTTTCCGAGGGCTAGCAGACAGATGTTTGCTTTCTTTTTTCCACAGCCTGGTACCAGAGGTATCTGGCTAGAACATGAGAAGCTATTTTTCTTGTTCTTCCAAGCTTAACCAGATTAGTCTTCTCATCCAGCTTGCTGAAAGCGTGTAATTTGTTCAGCAGTTCTTGGGCTCAGCCTTTTATTCATCCCTAAACTTTTAAACCATACCTTACTGGATCTGTATCCCCGGTTTGGGCTGGTAACAAGCACACGAGGAAGAGGCCTAAACATTGCAAATGATGTTGCCAGAACTTCTCCATGATTAGAACTATTTTCATGCTTTCTAGTGCTGGACCTGTCACAGGACCAGCTGCCCTCTTTCCTGTTTCAGCCTTGGACACAAGTTGCCTACAATATCTAAACTTGGGAATCACATAAACTGTAAACTGGGAGAGGAATATAATGATTCTCTCTTCCACCAAGGAAAGATGTTTGTAGGGCTCCTTGTTGAAAATGTCCCTTCTGGTGTGGCCCTGTCCACTTTCTTTCTGGTGTAGGAACAAGCCCTTTTTCTCCCCAGATAAGCCAAGCAAGAAGGATGCCAAAGAGGCAAGCCACCACAAGAATGCAAAGCAGTCCCCAAAGAGCTGTGGCCTGGAAATTAGGCAGAAGATATCTTGTAGCATTGTTTGTTTTGTATGGCTGACGGATTTCCCTTTGCCATAGGGCTTGTGAAGGTTTTTCATTTAGCACAACCAGCAAGGACCAACTTGGGTGATGGCCATACCGGTTAGCAGTCCCTGAAATAAAAAGCTCCATACAACCTATTTATGTTGACTGCTTTAGCTGACAGAAATAATGAACTTCAATTTATTTATACTCTTGTCATGACTACCGCCTCTTCCCAGGCAGCAAATTATAAAAGAGTCATTCAGCAATTCATTGGTATTTAGGATGGCAAAGTAAGTCAGTTCCAAGTTGATGATGCTAAACGGACGGAAATTAGACAAAACTGTATTATGGGCAAAGACAGTGCCAAGTCATGTTATTTTGTTTAAGCAACAGCTCCAAAATGAACATAGAGGGATCTCAAGCTTTTAAGCCCAACATTGAAAGATGGAAAACATGTATTTAGCTGCCTAGTCCTAGAAACCCATAACTGCAAATCTGTAGGCACCCAACTTCAACAGGTTCCTGTGGGGCTAGTGGTACCATATTACAGACCTTAATTCAGATACCCAGGGTTCCCTGGTGGAGGGCAGGTGGTGAATTAGGATTTAGATCCACCTTGTGCAAGTGCTTTCTGCTCACAGGCAGTTTCCAGCTCAGCATGGAGATGTTTTTGGACTGTCCTTTGGAGGTACCTAGCCCTCTTCCCTCACGATATATTCAGTGTTTCATTCTGGTTTCTACTACTACTACCCATTACACATACTGTACTTGTAGGTGCCTAGTTTTTTGCTGGATGTATCGTAAGGTCTATTAATTGCATTGAATGAACACAATTCCACAAATACATAGTCTTAAATAACTTTTTTTGGCTAGTTTTGTATCTTTCCTTTATTGACATTTTGCAAATGATCCTGGGGCAGGCAAAATGACAAATTGTAGATTATTCACACCACAATTCACACGCTATTCCAATGGGCCCTGGGTGGGGGACGGCAAAAATCTGCTAGAGCAGGACGCTGGGAAACTGTCCTTTATTCACTGTTAACTTCAGCGAGGGTGAGGCAGTCCAAGAGGCTGGAGAAAAGTCTTGTGACATATGTATAACATTCCCTGCAGCTCGCTGGAAAAAATCTGCACTTATTAGAAGGAGTGAGGGATTCCTGACTGATGGAAGAACATGACTCTGCTCTCTGCTGAACTCTTAGCATTGTAACTGGTCTGCATCTGAGAGTCAAAAATAACTCTGTTTCAGAAGTGGTCTGAGACACGCATTTCTTACTGCCACCTTATGCTACGTCAGGAATTGGTGACTGCTTTTCTCCCTTGCTTCATTCTTTCCCATCCCGATTCCCCTGAGAAGTTAAGGTGCATATAATGCCTGTTTCCATTTATTCCAGCTATCAGACTACTGTCAGTTAAAGCCATTTAAAGCTATTAATGCTTCTGCTTCTACCATAATAAACAGCTTACTTCATAAGCTCATTCATGAAAACTATATTAATTTTAGATGCTAATAGTCACAGATACAATGCACGTGATTTTTAAAGACGGAGAGATATGTCTAATTCTAGATTTACTGGTGGTGCTTACGTCTGAGCTGTGCCTGGGCTACAGCCACTGGATGCTGGTGATGTTCCCCTGATGCCATGCCAATTTGTCCCCAAGGGAAATTTGTCCCTCTTTATAGGTGCGAGCATCTGCTTAATATGCTATTCATAACATCTTCATTCCACGGAATCTCATTTAGAGTTATAATTGCATTCAGAAATGCAATTAATGAAATGCATATATTTCTGAAAATGCTTTAAATGCTTTGGGAATGATGAAAATACGAATAAAGAGATCCATGAATACATAAATAAAATCAAGTCTGCATAAACAAGATCACATACAAATTCACTGTTTTCAGTGGCATTATTTCTGACTTTGATATTGATACTGGAATGAGCAAGAACAGAATTGGGTCCTCAGTATTTTCTGAAGTTTGGAAGGACATCGTGCAGAAAACTTAATGCTTTTCAGACTTTGTAGTTGCGTACACTCATCTGAATTCTTTTTTTTATAATGGCCAAGCCATTAAGAGGAGACCTTTTCTACCCCTCTAGTATGTAGCAGCATTAATAAATCAAGTGATTTCTCGAGGGCTAAAGTAAGTTGGCCTGAAAAAATCTTTGTATAATATGCAGGTTATGTAGCTGGGATCTTCTTTAGCCTAATAATATGCTTCTTTATACTGCATATGTAACATTTATTTAAAGAAAACAGAAAATCACTATTCTTTTAGAAGATAAATTTTTGGTTGAAAAGATGTAGCAATAGCCATGCATGTAATATAGTTTAACAATCTTAAATATTCCAGACAGGAAAAGTTTTTTGTCAAAGTCTCTGACAGTTTAAACTTTAAAGCTTCAGCAAAACTTTTAAACTTTTAAACTTTGAACCTGTTTGAACTTCATTTGATTTATGAATTATTAAATGTACCACTGAAATTCACCGTCTTTATTTTCATCTAGTAAAGATTTTTTGTTTAAAAGCTACAGATGAAGAGTGGGAACTAAGGAAATGCAGCCCGAGGAGATTATAGCCCTGTTTTATCAGAACAGCATTCCTCTCAGCTGTATAAAACAAAACTCCAGTAAAATATTTAGAAGTGGGAGAGATAAAGGACTAAAACTGGTATATACAAAGGGCGGGGAAAATGAATGCTAAACTGGAAAGCTGGATTAGGCAAAATTCTGAAAATTAGATACCTCTAAGTTAATTCTTTAACTCTTTCTTCACATCTTGGTCTGTTTTCCTATGTCTGGATTAAGAGAAGGGCAGTACCAGGTTAACAGTGTCTTTAACATGAAGTTGAGGGCAGTGGGAAGGAGGAAGGCATTACTTTAGCAAGTTGCTATGGAGGAAACTAATCCCTGGAAAGGGAAATGCCCTGAATGGCTCCCAAAGTCCTGCGCCAGAGTGCTGGCTGTAATTTATGTCCTGGTTGACAGGGAACCTACTTAAATCACAGCACTGAAATCACATAGGTATAAAATGGAGAAGGTAAGTGGTTGGTGTCCCTGCCATAGCAGTGTTCATATACTACTAATCATAGACCTCAGGTCTTGTCCCAGCGTGGTCTGGGCACCGCACGAGGATCTTTCCAAAAGCCTTTTGGAAAGTCTGCCCTGGAAGAGGCACCCCGGGAGTGTGGAGGCAGTCGGCACACAGGCGGCGGGTATTTATAGCCTGTGTCTGAATGAGTCTGTACAGATGCAGTTCATCTGAGAGTGTAAGATACTGTCTGCATATTGATGATCCCTTGCTAGCAGGATAAAAGGAGAAATAAATAGAAGACAAACCTGTCCGTTTGCTATTTAATGAACTGCAAAAGTCTGTTTTGCTGGGTTGCTTTGGGGTGTCCTTAGCAGAGCTAGCTAAGTCCCCAGGGAAGACACCCATCTCCCTGCCAGGAGCAGAGCTGAGCTGAATAACTTTGGGGAGAGGGCAGGATGGCAGCATGGGCTCCCCTGCTCTCTCCTACTGGGGTACTGTCACTGTGAAAGCAGCATTCAGCAGTCACTGGGAAACATGGACTGTTCCAGCCCTCCTGTACGTCTTCCAGCAACTGTTGTCACAGGGCAATCACATTAATAAGGCCAAAGATAAAAGGGATAAAGCACATTGAGGAAACAGAATGAAACTGGAGCTGCATGAATGCTGAAATACCAAAACTTGGCAAACATATAATGTCAACAACATAAGTTACAACTGAGCTTCTGAATTTGCAGTGAAAGGAATAGAATATGAAGGTAAAAACGGGAAGAAGGAGGGCAGAAACAAGGTGCACCTCAATCTGTGCATGAAGCTATTAAAATAATCCATGCAGCATCCAGCATCAGGTTACACACAGAAAACAAGGTCTTGAATGGGGGAGAAACTGGATATGTGGGTGCTTTTCTCTAATAAGGAGTTTTTTGTCTGTCTGTTTCCTTATACCTTGTTCAGGATCATGTTGTCTTATATGAGAAAAGGTGTTGCAGTCTTACCAGCTTCTAAGTGGAGAAGCAAATCAAGGCTATTCACCAGTGAGGTGAACAGCACTGAGACACCACACGTGGGTAGATGCCCTACAGTGTGCCAAAGGATGGGAGAATTGGGAGCCTTGGGAACTGATTTATATCAGAGCACTTCAATTTATCTGATGTGGAGTGGGTTTTACTGAGGGACTGACTTCAAAATAGGGCTACTTGACTTTTTTTTTTTTAGTCTGGCATGTATTTGCTTAGAAATCTGAAAAAAATGGAAGACTTATGGATAAGAGGAACTGCAGAGAGGTGCAAAGCCCAGCTACGGGACACTAAATCCCAGACAGAGGTCTGGACATCAGTGACCACGTCAGTCCCGCAAGAACATTCATGACTGTCCTAGTTACAATCACAGAATTGGGTGCTTGGCACAGATTTGCTTACGTTTCCTGAGCAGAAAAAATAACAGCGCCACTCTTTTGTGGTGCAAGGTGACTTTGCTCTTTTGTCCCAAGCCATGCTCTGAAGGCTTTTCCTTGGTAAACGCGTGTTGGGACAACGGCTCGGGTAAATTAGGGAAAGCAGCGGACAGTCTGCTGACTAGAGCCACCAAGGTCACATCCCCTGCACGGTTGAAACTCTGCACCCTGTGACTCTGCGATGTTTCAGAACTGAGAGAGCCTATGTGGTACCAGCCTTCAGCAACATGGTTTTAAACATGTAACACATGCTTGAATTCTGAAGGCTGCTTCCTGATTTGGAAGAATATTAAATCATCCAACCTTATCTTGAAAACTAGGTGAATCGGGCAATACTTGTTTCCATCCGCAGCTATTTTCACAGCCGCTTGCATGTGGCCATGCGAGAGGGCTGACTGGGAACACCATTGCAAGAGTCTCCGCTGCCATTTGTTCCATGGCATTTCGTTTGTGCTGTCTCTAGAGATGCACTGAGACAATAGCAACTCAAGCCAGAGGGTGGGTTTAAAATCTGTGTTTTCTATAGAAGCCAAAAGAGAGAAAAAAATTGAATAATCCCTGGCTTCAAAGCTCAGGAGACTGGCAACCCTCTCAGCTCTCAGTGTGGAAAAGCAGCTATCTCCCACCCACACAGCTAATGATGCATCCTGCGAGCAGGCTCAGATAAAAGGCATTTTCTTGATGAAATCATCACAGGTTTGTGTACAAACACATCCCCTCCGATCCCCAAATGCTCTGGGGTCAATTTTCGTACCAGCGGTGCCATGCGGAAGGTGGGCCTATGAACAGCGATGGAGGCTTCCAAACTGAGTTTCTTGGAGCAGCAATGCTACCTTAGCTGTGTAAGAGTTCAGCAGTTCTGCAGCCAAGGAATTACACACGTAGTTTTACCCATAGTGCTATTTTAAAAATAAACTAATTATCACTTTGACTTCCCCACAGCCTTTCTGTTTTGTGCACAGTCTGAAATTTCCATTGGTGCCCTGACCCAGCCAGAGGCTTTGAATCAGCTCCGTAGGAAATAGGTCAGTCCAGAGCAACCTGGTCTGTTGCTAAAAGCAAGCCTGTGCTTCAGGAAACAACCCCATTGAAAAAAAAAAAAAATAGAGACAGAGAGAAAAAAAGGCTTTACTCTAGGCTTTTCTTTGAAATCTGTGGCAAAATTCAGGGAAACTGTGTACATTGCGGGCATTTTCAAAGACATATTTAACAGTGGAATTTGTGACTCATGGAAATGCGTTTTAATAGTTGTTCCCCAGCACAAAGACAGAGAAAAACACACCGTTGGGGCAGGTAGAGAGTGGCTGCTGTTGGACTTGGCCACTTCATCTTCTAACACACTTGAACAGCAGCAGAAACAGGGGTAGCAGGGATTAGACAGCACTGTAACATCTTGGAGCTACCAAGGCCAAAAGACTCTGACAACGTGAAAATTTGACTCATAAATGACTTTTTTTTTAAGCTCTCAGACTTTTCACCTTGTTTCCTTTGCCTTTTATAAAAGTGTATGTTCTTCTAGAGACCCCCACTAGTCCTCCTTGCCACTGGGAAACCAGCAGCCCACGGGGCTGTGCTTCTGGCAGAGGTGGTCTGCTGCACCCATAGGGTGTACGGAGGGGTGAAGGGATGGGAAAGCAAAGGGGCCAGTGACACCAAATGCTCGCAGTCCCCAGGGTGCACTGACCGTGCCCCCCACCCAAATGTGGCCTTCAAAAGGGTGCTGAGGGGAGGGGGACGGGGACACACTGGGAAGGGCTGCGGGAGCCAGGCAAGGGGCAGTCTCTCCTCCCACAAATTTTGGCCGGACAGTCTCCCTTCCCTCTCATCCCGCGAAGCATTTGAAATATTTCCACCCTGAAGTGGACCAGTTTCTCCCGCCACTTGTAGTGCTTGGCAAACAGCGGCGGCAGCGGCGGCTCGGCACATCCCGGCCCGGCCCGGTCGGGAGCGGGGAAGGTGGGTGCCGACCCCCCCCAGCCGCCCCGCTCGGTCCCGGCGCCCCCCTCCCACCCCCCTTCAGTGTGGCGTGGGCGTGCGCCTCCCCCAAGTGTGTGTTTTGGATGAGGCAGCGCATCAGCTGCCTGGTATCAGCGCTGCGGCTCCGGCGGGGCGGGATGGAGGCTGAGCAGAGCCAGGCTCGGGAGGGTCAAGTACAGGTTGCTGCGCAGGAAAGAGCCGGGGGAGGGGAGCCTGGGTCACTCCTCTCTCCCCTGTCTCTCCCTTTCTCTTTTTCCTTTCTGCCCTCCTCCTTTTTTCTTTTTTCCACCCCCCACCCATTTTTTTCCTCCCCCCTCCCTGCCCTGAGAAGGGGATGTTGGGACTATTCCATCAGTGTGGTATGTCTGTGTAAACATCATTAGCTCCTATGAGCTGACACGCTGGAGATTTTCATTTCTTCTTACAAATCGCTCCCTTCCACAATAAAAATACCATGCATATTAGGCTGGATATGTTCGGAGGGAAGATGGAGATGTTTATTCTCACTGCCTTTGATCTCTAGCAAAACAAAAAACGGTCTCAGCAGAAGAATACCACCGGAGACAAGAGGAAGGTGAGGGTCTCCCTGAGGGTGGCTGGGCATGCCTGTGGGCTATGGTGCGAGTGCAGGTCCAGTGGCCTCGCCATGGACACGATGTGATGAGCCGGAGGGGTGAGGCGGCAGCATTGCCCCAGGGCACTGTTCTGCACTCCTGCCAGGCCAGCCGGGATGCCCTGACCTTCAGCAGTGCTCTCCAGAGAAACCCAGTTGGTCCAAGTGAGGCAAGGCTGTTTGTTTGTGAAAAATGTCATCTCCGGAGTACACGTGGGAAAAATCGCTCTAGTTTTATATTTTATTTTCTAAATTCTCCAGTCTCTGGGGTGTCTGGCTGCCAGTGAGGTTACTCCACGCAAGGAGCTGTACACACGCTCAGCTTGGCTGGGCTCCGCAGAGCAGAGCAGAGGCCTGCAGAGCCCAGCAGAGCTGAGCCAAGCGCGCTATCTCCCTTGATCCGCTCCTTATCTCCGGGAGCAGTCATGGCAAGCAGGGAGCTTCGGCAGAGAAATTTCCCTCATCCACTTCCCCCTTCTGTCTTCTGGCAGCAAGACAGCAATTCAGCAATCAGCAGATGTCCACACCCTTCTTCCAAAGCCTTCTTCATTTTGGTTGCCTTCATGCCTTGGTAGGTAGAGCTTGCTTCCTTCTCCTTAGTCATTTTGGGGGGGAGTAGGAAGCTTTATGGGGTATTCTCCTGCAGTGACAATAAAACCAGTAATGTCCCAGCAACTGATTTTAGCATTACAGGTTTGAAGGTATTAATTTTTTTTTTTTTTTTTTTTACAAAAAACATCAAAATGTGAAAGCATGATGGGCAAAATAGTCTGAGAGAGACAGGCCTTTCAAAACAAGACACTCAGCTGCGCTGTGCTCTCATGCTTTCTCCAGCTCGTGCTTTGCCTAGCTCACCAGGAGAAGGCAGCAATCTCTGCACGGTTTGCAGGAGCCCTTGCAAACCTTTGTGGAGAGACTTCAGCCAATTTTCATAAAGCCCTGCATCCCAGCCGCCACACAGATTCCAGGCTTCCCAGCCTTTCTGTTTTTGTTTTTGGTAACATTTGCTTTTGTCTCTTTTTAGTAGTGTCTGTCTACCAAGACGTGTGAACAGCTGTAGCCTGGACACTTTTGTTCACAGCCGTCCCCCTTGCGTGAGCAGGCAGCCCTGCTGCAGGTCCGCTGTGCTGAGAGGTGCCGCTTCAGCTGCTAACACAAAGCTGGCAAACACCAAACGTCAGCCTCTGCCCCTCCACAAGGCTGATCCCCTTCCAAGAGCATGCAGGGTGGGTGCTGTAGTGCAAACTCTTTAGTCAGACTGCATTGGGTAATCTTTCCCTTTTTGTCCTTTGGTGTTTTCTTTTTGTACCTCAAACCTCCTTTCCATAAATCTCCAGGAGGAGGGTATGGGCAAAATCCCCTTCTCTCCTCAACCAGTTCCCCCAGTTCATCGGCTCAGTAGCCCAGTAGGGTTGTGTCAGAGCAGTCAGGTCTTTACTCCCACGCATTCTTACGGTAATTAATCACTGAGGGCTCAATCAAGGAGTTTTGTTCATCTAGGACTCTTGTTTTTTCCTAGGCGAACTGAAGTCATCTGTATTAAGAGCAAGTTGGGAGGGTTTTTCACAGATCTCCACACATAAAGGATTGTGTGAAGTGGCAAATCCATGGCTGCGAGATAGCAGGCTAGTACTGTGGGGGAGTTTTGCTTCTTACTCCACCTATGTATCTGGAATTGTTCGACAGCCTTCAAGCCCTCTATTCGAGACAGGCAGCTGGTTAACTAAGGACAGCATTTGGCTCAATAGGTGTCAAAAGTCAGGTCAAAACGAGTTATCATTTTTCCACTGTCTGAGAACCTAGCTCTCATTCTTTGATTGCGTTTATACGCAATGTGATTGCAGTTGAGGCACTGATAAGCCTGGAGCCCAAATCATGACCAAACAGTGGAGGAGTTAAGAATCCACATTTCTCAGCTGGAGGTGAAAAACTGGAGCCTTTCAATCCTGATAGGGGAAAAAAAAAAAAAAAAAAAAAGTCAATTAGGCAGAAAAAAAAAAATTAATCCAAAGGTCTTTGTTGAATCAATATTATTCATTTTATTCAAATAACTAAAAATGGACATCTCAAAATATAATTCTCTAACTGCAGAGGAGGGAATGCCCATTTCTAAGCTTGGTGGATCTGTCCTCATGTGGACAAACTTGTGATTCTTGTAGTGTGAGATTTTCCTAAAAGATAAAAGTACGAATTCCAGCACCACTAATACATTAATTATGTAGATAATGCTGAAATTTCTAGCCTGTATGATTTAAAAACATCTGGTTTAGAAGACCAGATGGTTTCCTTCCCTGCTACGTTATGCGGAGCGACTTTACTAACCTGAGTATTGCGCATCCAACTGTTGGTGTTGGATTGTTCAGCCCATGGAGTGATCCCACAGGCTGAATGATAAGATGTCATCTTTTCAGTGCTGGGCATCCATGAATAACATTGTACAGAAACAATGTGCCCTTATTTTTATCACCGGAGCTGCCTGAGTACCTAAAAATTATCTTGAGTAAATAAAAAGGGGGGTTACCTGTGTTCATCTTTTTTTTTTTTTTGTGGCTTCTGCATTTATTCAATGTTAATAGCTTAACAAACAGTTAATTAGTAGAAATCTATACTGAAACGGTACATTTTTAAAGATAGTATTGTTGCAAATACAATTTTTAAAGCATGTATGCTGACAATCACATAAAAATAAGGCAATACTATTTAGTTTTTTCTAACCTGGCCTCAGTGAAACGAGCTGTAAATTTCTACCCAGAACTAATGAGATCTAATCTTGAATCTGCAGTCAAATCACATATAAGCAACCGTTTGTTGACATTTGTACGGAACAAAGTTTCTTAAAATCATACTGAAAATAATTTTGAATAAAGACTCTCATAACTTGTTTGTTGACAGCTCACAAACAGAATAAGCCAGGCCCTCTAGATAAATTATTTGCAATGAATTCTTTGCTCGGATCTAGTTCTCCTCCTCCTCCTCAAGCAGTATTTTTAAAGTGAACAGTTACAGATTACTTAGATTTTCAGCTCCAGAGATTTGGAAGAAAAAGAGTGACTGCTTTTTTCCCCCACTTCATTTTGTCCATTAATGTGAATTCCAATATAACATGAACATGCCTGCTCTAAATTGTCATTGAACAGGGCTCATCAGGAAGACCATCTACCACTTCTGCCCCTAAGTTACGGAACATTCAAAAACTCGAATGAAACATTTTAAATGTGTTTCTTTAAAAAAAAAAAATATTAATATATGTCAAATATTAAATATGGTAGATTTTTCTATGGATATATGAAAAACTACAAACTCTCATTTAGAGAGTTGCCTTCCGGTGATACATTCCTTCACATCAATGTCAACTGCAGAGTTGGTTTGGAAACCTTTGGTAATTGCAAAATCACCAGCTATCTTTGCTACATGTACATTTTATTTTAGTGTTTCCTGATTATAATTATGTAAACTCTTTAGTTTCAGGATGTTTCCTCCTGGCACTAAGTTGTTCAATGTAACTACTGCTTTTGAACTGCTCTTCACATTGTTGTGAGTGTTTCACAGTCACCCAACAAAAAGCCCAATTTTACCTGTGTAAACAGCTCAGTGGCTTCGCTGAGCTTTGGTAAGATGAACTGCTGAGCATCCTCATCATTGCCAGCCATGCCTACACCATTGCTACACATGCTGACTGTAATCCCACCTCCCCCTTCTTCCTTTTTGTTGCTTCAAGTGGGGGCTGCCCATACACAGCCCCAGTCCTACAGGCACATGTGCTGCAGGCTGGAAAGCCAACGCATAACGCTTGCTTGGCATGGCAAGATCAGTGAGAGCATTTATTATGGGCAGATAACCTCTGCCTTTCCCATGGCCCTGGATGCTCTAACATGCTCCCTGATGATGCCCAAACCTCTGTGTCCCCTTGCATCTACACCACCTAGCACCCAGATGTGGGGTGCCTCTGGGCTGGGGTCCCCAGCGCTGGCATCCTGTGGGTGCCCAGAGGAAGCCCAGGGTAGCACTGAGCTCTCCTTGCATGATGCTGCGACAGCACCACAGACCTATAGGTGCCATTCAAACTATGTATAGAATTTAAACCCAGATGAAAACACGTAGCAAGGCATTGCTAGGCTATGTAATGTATAACATCATTAGCTGCCACCAGGACCTGTGCTAATGGCCTTTTATATTGCTGAAATAGCATCATTGCATTGCATTTACTCAGCAGGTATCAAACGCAAACCTTAGGAATATGGTGTGGCATATCTCATTTGTAAGTTAAAAAACTGCTAATAATAGGGACAGAAAAATTGCATTTTTCTACATCTGCCTACCAACACTTCAGAGCAGCACCTGTAATCAAGTATGCTCTGCTTTAAGCTCAGCATCCATAATACCAGCGTGTGTTTTGCAGATCCAGTTGAGATTTTCTTCTTGATTGCCTGCAGATGCACAGCCAGCCTGAGTGCTCAGCTGCAAGTGGGAAAGCTCTCTGTTGCAACCAGATCTCTTGAAATGACAGCCACATATCCCACACTCAGGAGCTCTCTGCAGACAGCACATCGTACTAATGTTTGTCGGGTTTTTTTTCCTCAAACACAGATCTGCTTACTTTCTCCTACCTTCAAAAGATGCTGAGAAGCATTCTCAAGCATTAAATTCAGTACAACTTTTTGGTGAATTGCTAAATTCACCACTTTGGGACAATTTCTAATACAGTTTTCTTCCTACCATTTATGTTTCACCTCACCCTTAACTGACCCTCCACTCTGGTGCCAAACACATCAGGCTCAGAATGGAAATATAAGGTGGTGGTGTCATTGTTGGTGCACGCAAAACTCCTTGCACTCTGGAGGTGGGCAATGGGTTACACGTCACTAGCATCAGCTGGCAGCACAATCATTATTTGGGTTTGGTGACAGCGTTGTCTGAAGTCAGTCCTTTGGGCACAGATCTGGGTCTTCTACTTTGAAACCTCCGGCAAAACCCAATCAGCGGTCCAACGGCTGTTTTACACCCTAGATTTCCCCATTACATGGTGATAGTTGGTACTTTTTGGGGCAGGCAGCTCTCAAGCACGCAGAAAAAGAGCTGCTGGCTGATTCCCTCAGCTTGTGGTCAATGCAGGTGCCTGTGGCAACATCAGGCAGCACTGCACCCGGTGCCACTCCGGTCTGAAAGACAGGTTTGTTTGGGGAGGTGTGACTTCTGACCTAGCTGCCCTGCCATAGATGGTAAGTTACTGAAACTGCTCCTGTCCTTCCCTCCGAGGTGTCATCTGGGCTGCCGGCTGCAAACACCAGCATGTGGACCACTGCTTGGTGGTCACCCTTCCTCGAACTTTTTTTTTCCCTGTAAAATTATTTTAAAATTATTTCCCTCCCATCTAAAACTTTTTTTTTTTTTTTCCACCTTAGCATTTTGACTAGATAAAGTGTTTGCTCTCCATTACGGAAAGCAGGTAAATGTCATATTCAAGCTGCATACAGAGGTGGCATCTCCTCCCATTGAACTTCCCTGACATGACAGGTAGTCAGGATAGCAGAACAAACCTACAGCCCCAGAAGGCAGGAAAATGCTCCAGAACTGACTTAAACTCAGTTTTCACTAATTTTCAGTGACTTGTAGTGCGTTCAATAACTGATTGTGTGGTGTGGACTCACTGTTCCCTGGGTTTTCATTTAGAGAAACTCAAGAACTACATTTTCAGGGAAGGACCAACACGACAGGGTGAGTGTTGATACAAAATGTACTCAAAGACGGTGCATCACAGCCACTATTTCCCCCTCTTGCAACAGCTTCTCTCTGTGCTCTCAAAGATGGCAACTTAATGCTTGTTAAAATATTGTTTCCTGAGTGGTTCCAAACGTTGCTTCCCAGGGGAAGAAATACCAAAATGAATGGAAAATGCTTCTTTAAAAAAACAAACAACACTTTCAGTCAAACAAACACAAAAATATGCCACATTCAATTACACAGACAATGAAAAAGGGAATGAAACAGAAGCATATGCTTAATTTTAAGCAAAAAATTAGCCCTGTAGAAGGGTTGTAAGCTATAAAACAGCAAGGTATCTCACACTGTAGCAGTGAAGCCTGGGTCTAAGTGGATTCTTCACAAGGGGTATGAAATACCTCTGCTCTGCTCACAGCGGAACCCAGGCGATAGTTCTCCATCATTAAGTTCTTCTCAATTCTTCCAAACAATTTTATTGTGAGTACAACACAACCTTGAGAGCAGTCCTGGAAGACATCCGAATGTCCAGTTCTCAAAACAAGATTTCAACATGCGTCATGTCCCTCCTTGGATTATTTTGGCCAAGGGTGACAGGATCAACCAGAATTCCAGGTTAGAGTTTGTTAGTCCATGACAGCTAGATTATCTCTATCTGCAAGTGGGGCAGTTGTGAACATACGCATTAGGTTTATTTAAACATTTCCTAGGATACTTATCTTGATGCAATTTTTGCGCCTCTGAGCAAGAATAGAAGAAGTTAGACCTGAGTTGTAGGTGTAATCAGCTAGCTAAGCAGCTGACGATTTATAAATGATAAATTCTGCCTCAAATGCAAGTTTTCAGATGTGTGAGAGAACATCCGTTCAAGTCAGGATCCTCAGAAATACACCTGCAGATAGAGCTGGGCTATGTCACAATTTGTCTTGGTTTTGTGCTGGGGGAATTTAAAAAAAAAAAAAGTGCTTTATAATAAAATCACCCTAAATTAGCGAAACTAATTCTCAAGAGCATGAGTGATTCATCACTGGAATGATTTGCTCTGGGAAACTGTAAATGCTCCAAAGCTTGAAGTCATCAGATCAAGGCTGGGCATCTTTCAGGAAGGCTGTGTGTCAGATGAGAGAACTTATTGAGCTCAGCTTGTCATCATTTGTACATCAGAAGGGGAAATGCCTAGCAGGGAACCTGAAAAAGCAATGAAAATCTGTGAAATCAGGTTAGTGGGTTCCTTATTTCATCTCAGTGTAACGGAACGATTCTGGGCTCTGAAATGAATTGAGTGTTTCCTAAAGAGTGGCTGAGTCAGTACAGCTATCAACTCCCTCTCTCAGCACTGTATTGGCTCTGCAGTGCTGACAGCAGTAAAAAATGTGTTCATTGATTGTCAATGAAGTATGACTTGAATATACAGTCTTCAGATAGAAGAGGAAAAAAGACAATTTTGCATCATCATTGGTCTGGTTATCACCACATGTAGCTACATTGAGCTGATCCAATTATCTCTTCTGCTGTTGTGTTGGGTTTTTTTGTTTTTTATTTAGGAAAAATTACTCCCATCTTAGAAGAATTAAATATCATCCTGGAAAAGAAAATGTTGACTCAGATAAGGAAAACGACTGCTGGAAACATCACAGAAAGTGAATTCTGCCTTTTATTTAACTGTTTCCTCTGCATTCCCATGGGAAATGTGCAAAAGATGAGAAGCAAAAATGTGTACAAAATACAGAAACTGAAAGAAGTTAAAATAAAAAAGAGAAGTGACGTGTGTCATTGAAAAATACCCTGAAATGCTGGAAGAAACAAATATTTTACTTCCCAGGCACTATTCTGCAAAAACAATACAAAAACATTTCAGCCTGTTCTAGTGACGACTGACCCCCATGCAGAAAGCCAAAGCAAGGTCTGTGGCTCAGATAAGACACAACAAATCCGATTTTGAAGGCAGCCTTTTGCAAAGGATGAATTCCACTGTTTAAAGAGATGCAGGAAGCCCTATCTAAGATGAGACAGACATTACAGTGCTGCCTTAGCAGCAATGCTACAACTGAAGATGATTTTCCTATTTTTGGGTGCTTATCACAGGGCCCGTTGTACTAGCTGAATATATGTATTGTATGATTCAAACCAAACCACCGAAGCAAAGCTTTGCTTGCAGGTTTTTACTCGCCCTTACAGTTATAAAGTGGAAAGGTTTTATGTATGTGGAAAGTATGGAAGAAGGACATTTGCCTTTGGTGTCTTTTTCTGTAAGAGCAGGGCAGTCCACATTCAATGACAAAATAAAAAGCCACAGAGTTAGACAATAGGAGACACATGGATTTTGTTTTAGCTGTTGTAACTCCAAAACTGTATTTCAGAATTTTCTGAATTCTCCCAGACTTAGTGCTTCATGCTGGCAAATGCGCTTGGCACACGGTAAGCGATGTGATTTAGAGTCACACCTCTGTTAGCAGGTCTCCAAGCACATCAGTTATCAAAGGTGGACTCCTTGCTTCATTTCCCATGTGCAGATATTTGAACCAGAATAGGTTTCACGTTCCCACTGCAGTATGGTAGGTCATTCAACAGTTTTGTACTTGTTTTGTAATGATGGAAATGGCTGGGCAAAGTGCAAAATGACAAATGATTGGATCCCCGTAGAACACATCCAGGTTACATCAGCAGGTTGAAGCCAGGGCTCTGCCCCACTGAAAGAAATGGCCCAGGCTTTTGTGGGCAAAAGCAGAGGAGCTGCATGGGCTGTCTGAGTTCTGGCAAAGCAACTCACCATATGCACCAGAAGCATTTGGAGCAATACACAACTGTCACATTGGGCCAAATTTCCAGGGGCGTGTGGCACTTATGTCCACTCCAGGGGAGATCTATTGTATCTCTTGATTCTTAGAAGTTCTCAGTTTAGACCTTTGTCACTGCTTTATAGCACACTGTGAAAACCCACAGGACTACCCCCTGCATCTTAAATTGTGTGTTTTCTTCATGGTCTTTGCAAGTTCTACCATCACCTCTGTCCAGAAAAGCATTACCCATTAGGTGGGTGTCTGAAGACAGGGGCAGGGTTTGTTTCGTCTTCTATTTATTGCCTCAGGTGATTCTGCATGCTCAAAGGGGCATTTGTGGATGAACTGAACTTTCACAGACCATGTTCATTCATGGGGTTTTTGAGACGTTGTGTGCCTGCCTGCCTGCAACTATATTTTAAAGCAAGATGGGAACTGATTAACTCCCTCTGGTTCTCATCTCCACCCTTGGAAATGTGGGTGCAGTTCCGAACACACTCAATGGATGTTGCATGAGATCCTCACAATGGAGCCACTTTTCAGAGGGTTGTACAGAGCAAGGCCAGGGTGTAGCCTGCTGTTAGCACTCTCCTAAATTAATTTTTCTCTTTTCATTTTTTTTAGTATTTCTCCTCCCACACCTTTGCCCTCTTTGCTTTCTGAACTCTCACAGATATTTAAACATTGGCTTTGGTACTAAAACTAGGCCCTGATCTTATGTGAAAAACAAGGGAAACCTTCTGAAGGAATAACCTAAATGTAACACCAGATAAATTTAAAGCGCTCTCTGCTGTCATTCAGCAAAGCCATGTGCAGACAGAGAACTTTCACAGCTATTAAAAAAAATGTGCTATTCAGTGCAAATTTGCCATTTGGCTCCTAGTGCTGGATTCCACTACAGTGTGCTTCTTGAGATTACACTCATCTACCAGCCTCCCCCTCGCCTCCCAAGGCACTTAGGAAGACTCTTCTGGGAACAGAAAGTGAATTATTTTATCCCAATCACCAGGCAGCGGACTATACATGGTAATTAAATAAAGAGACACTCTCCTTCTGCCATTGGAGGCAAAGGTTTTCTTGCTAGTTGTAAATAATGAGTGCTTTTCACGAAGATGAAAAGATGTTGACTGAATAAACTGGTATAGTGTTATCACACTGATGGCCAGGCAGAGATAATCAAGTATTAAAATAACAAACAAGGGAAAAAAATATTCAAAGCTGAGGCTTCTTATGCCATCTTTAATGATGCAGTTGTTCTGGATGATCACAAGCCTCTTTGAGCACAGAAGAGAGGGTGAATGTCTATCTCTGATTTAAACAGTTATGAAGCTGGTAAAGTCCACCAGGAATGAATGCGGTTTTCTGGGTGACCTCACCTCTGATGGACTAGGGAGTAGCTTCATTAATATCAGTGGCCCCAGCAAATAGTGTCTTCCGTATAAATGTTTGCAGGATGAGGCCCTAATAGCTGGCAAGGTAGGGAGCTTTTCTGTGTAGTTCCCATTGTGTGTCTGGGAAATATTAACATTCAGGCACAGGAAAGTGCTCTTGCTTGTACCAAGCACCGCTGACTTCAGCTGTGGGAGACCTGCAAAATGCAAACCTCCCCAAGGGCACCCACTCAGCTTGGCAGCTGTTCTCTCCTGTCTGCAGTCCCAGATGACTCACGCTCTCCTCACGCCCTCTCTGCTGCTGGCCCCGATATTCCCGCCAGGCTCCAGCCCCTTTGCTGAGCTAGAAATTCCCAACAACACACCACCGTTCATGCAGATTTGACCCCAAGTCTGAAATTCCCAGATGGCTCAAGATCTTCTTTTTTGCTGACCTACAAGTTTAGCTCCCTGATGACTCGAATGTACCTAGTCATTTTTTTTAGTATGCATTTGAAAAGCTTTGATAATTTTCATTCACCTGCAGCTCCTGTCTCAATGTCAAGACTGCCAACTCTAAATGACAAAAAGTATAATGAGGCGTATGCTCCCAGTTCTGTCCCATTCTGTAGTCATGACGCTTACTTGAAGAACACAATGAGCTTTTCATTTAGTCTTCTGGTTTTGGAGTCTTAGAATGAAGCGAAGTTATGCTTCCAGGATCTTAAAAAACAAACAAACCCCAAACCAAAGAAATCAGAGATTCTGAAAAATTCTCAGGACTCCTGGAGCTTAGCATTAGGTTAACCATTCGGTTAACAGGAAATTTGAAATTCCTCCTTGGTTCAGCTGCTTCCCCTTCAAGCTTAAAACTACATTATGATTCAGGCTCCCATCTTGAATCTGAAATGTGATGACTACCATTTGCTTTGCTGGGGCCCTTCCAAAGTTTTCTGGATCTAATATTTCTTATGCATAGCTTGTAATGGAGTTATTCCCCATTGAGTCCTAAACTCTTGCTTGAGTTCCCAGTTGGCTCTGCTTCTTTCTCCCGAGACTGAATTCTCTTATCTCACATATGGAGGTCTCTACTGGCTCCTGCTCATTGGTTTATTTTCGTCAAGAACTGACACTCCCCCGTGGTTTTGTACTCTGCTTCTCAGTCTGCCAAGTAGTATATAGCATGTTATTCATAAGTCCATAAATGTGTTTTGATAGACCAGTTCATTCAATATCTTTGGTCGTGCTGATGTCACAGACCTGGTAGTTTGTCAGGCAAACACTCTTCCATTTGCCAAGGCTTTAATGTTTAATGATTAAAAATGTATTAGGAGAGCTAAATAACCTCATATCATCCTGAAACTCCTCCCTATCTGAAGGATACAGAGTTTCACACCAGCTATAGTTTTGGTCCCTGACAAAATAAACTGCCAGAACATGTCTGTCGTGTCAGCTTGATGCATTTCTAAGCTCATTCTCAACATCGGATTCAAATGCTCTTAGCATTCTGAATCTTGAAGTTTTTGCTAAGAAACCACCAACTTCCAAAGTCTGCAAAACAGAGAGGGCAAGTCTGCTTGATACGTTAGAGCTGGACTTACCCCTTTCTGAAACAGCCCAGCTCCACCAGGATTTACAGCCTAGTTCTCCAGCCCATGGCCTGACCTCAACTGCTACGAAGTCTAGCAAAATGCAGTGACATGAAAGGAACCCAGGCAACAGACAGCAACAAAAATGAAGAGCAAGAAGGTATCACAAGCTCTGGCTCCTGCTGAAGTCTACCCTCACCACTTCTACAGCTGGCACCTTTCACCCTTAGCTAGCTGTCAGCATTGCTCTTTCGGTGATACCTCTGCCTACATGACTATGTTGGGGTAGAGCAGAAACTAAGAGCAGAGACTAGACTGCTGATAGACCAAACTTGGCTCTAGTCTGGTGCCCTATGATTCACTCCCACACTATTGTTGCCTATTAATAATATGATTTTTCCAAGACACAGAAAATGAATTACTCATAGATAAGACACTGAAAATAAAATCTTGTCAACACTGTATATTTAGAAAGTGACTGTGGGACAAATCCAGGTCAGTCTTTCATTCAGAATAGAGTCAACACCTGAAAGGATTTGTTTGCTGCAGGGGACACTACCCAGAAGTACTCACCACCTTTTCCTCTTGCCATACACTGGCTGTCTGGACCCATGGCTGCAACTTCATCTGTAATTCCACAATGTGGGCACAAAGCAGACAGGTGAGATACAAACATTTGTGATATTTTCATTGTGCCCATGAACAGTGAGTTTCCTTGCAGTAAGAAGGGAGCTTCAGAAGTTAACTGAAGCCTTCCTGGTCTTTTGTTCATGTCTTTTCCTTCCTCCAACTCTCTCATGCTTCTTCTCTCCTCCTCCAAGATGACAGAAAGGAAAGCAGGATTTCTGCATCTTCAGCACCAGACGTCCACTGGACTGATGATTTCCCCCAAAGCACATATAAGGGCTGCCTTTCAAATGGAGCATCTAAGGGACTGTTTTAGTGATGTCTCATGAGGCAATTTTACTTCTGAGTTTTCAAGACTGAAAATAATGGGTTAAAAATGAAGGAATGTGAGGGGAAAAAAAAAAAAAAAAGTATGCATATGCCCAGGAATCAGCTCCTGAGACTTAACTCTTGCAGAGATCAGAAATTACCAGTTTCTACCTTATACCAGTTTCACTGCATCATCTCTGGTTCTCCAGTCTATGAAAGTTCCTTCTTTCTATAATCAAAAATTCAGTGGCATGATGCTTTTAGTCCCACAGAGTCTTTTGGACATCAGATTATGGACCTCCAGTGTGCTTTCAGCTGCTAACAACTTGCATAAGCAATTTTCTGCTAGGTAACCAACACTTCCAAGCAGGCTTTGCTCAACAGAACCTGAAACAGTTTAAGATTCTCTTTCGCGTCTTGCACCATCTTTCAGTACTGGAGGTTGCTGAAGCATGAAGTCAGTCAGTCAGTCTGTATGTGGTGCCTTCACCATTTGCCTCTAAAGACCACACAGTGAATGGGTGTGTCCTGACATGGAATCCATCTCACCAGCTTTTCCAGAGCGATGCACTAATGCTTTGATCCTGGATATTAAAATTCGCTTTTTCAAGGATCTGGTGGCCTGGCCAGGTACTTCTGTGAGAGGAAGAAAAGCTACCTGCAGAGTTGTTGACAAAGATGGCTTTTCGGAGGACTCTAGAATTTGTATCAGAATCCTTGCCAGGCATCATGACCCTATTTATTTTCTTCTCAAGGTGGAAAATGATCCAAATTCACCTGACTTCTACTAGCTTTTGGCCAAGCTGCATCCAGGATTAAACTGAATTTTGGAAAATTTTCAGATCTTCATAAAGTCTATGCATTAAGATAAAAGGTCTGTGAGCAGCTGTCGTGCCCATACTGGTAGATATTCTGGGTGTGATAGTGCACTGAGAGTGTGGTGGAGTTGTGAAAATATCAACTGCCCTTCTAGATTATAGCTGGGGACATATTTCAAGTCAAGACAGTAAAGCATTAATAATATTGAACAAGGCATTTTTAGGACTTAAATGAAACATCCTTTCTACATGTTTTGCCTCTGCTGGGCCAGAAAAATGAAATCAAAATAAGGAAGGCAAAGAAAGGCAAGGATGGCAATCAGGGAATAGAAGACACTTTTTCTGAGGGAAGACTTAAAGAACTTACTTAGTCCAGCAGGAGAAAGTCTGGGAGGGGAGACAGGTATATATAAATACATGAGGTAAGCACCATGAAAGAAAAAATCCTTTTAGAATAAAGGGTAATGCCAATTTCAATGGCATTCCCTTCAGTAGGACCAGATCTTGATGGGCCAATGTGATAGGCTCATCTTGAGTCATTGTTAAGCCCAGATGTGCCAACCACTTGAGTCTCAGCCGAAGCTCCAGGTATGAAGTGAGTCCTGCTTTTCCTCACTTCCCAGCCTGCCCACCCCTATCAGCATATGGTAGACTGTGCACACACAAAGTCTATCAGCAGCAACCAACAGCTCTTTGTTCCTGACTTCTGGTCCTTCAGCATCTCATTTCTTTCCTTCAACAAGAGTGATGGTGACTGATCATGACCTCACTAAACCTGAGTCAATAAATGTTTTCCACATTGACCAGTGCAGCCTGCTGTCTTGCTCTAGATATGGCACTGAAGACAACACATCACTCTGCGGGTTCAGTTTAGGTATAAATCCTGCTGACACATCCCATGATGTTAAAAAAAAATGTTAAAAGGCATTTTTCAAGCATCCCTTCAGGTAGGTGCTGGTCTACTCATCAAACACCATTACATCAATACCATGGCATAGTTTCCCTTTTTACATGATGAGATATTGATGGTGTTTTGATTTTATGGATTGTCATCATGACAGCACCTAAAAATGACAGCTTGGTTTATCTCCCAAACAATTTACAAACACTGATTTCAAGATCATATAAGAATGATGTGCTGTATTTACCAGAAAATGTGAAGAATCCTCCTAAGATCAACATGCTATGAGTAAGAGGTTTCTCAGGAAACAACCACAGAGTGTAACAGGAGGAGTGTTTTTGACAGAAGTGCAAGCCCTGGCAGTTGTGTCCATAGAAAGTAATGGAGCAAGGCTGGGAATCTGCTTATTTACAAGTGAAGTGTCTTTCCAGTAACAGTGGGAACACTGTAACTTAAAAATAAAAAAATACACACAGAGACAGGTTATTGGAATGTATTTTTAATTTAACTTGAGCTGGACTGGGAATTCATTCACACTGTCTCTTTGATGTGGCAATAGGCAAGTGAAAGAATGTTCAACATTTATCTCTGGGAGAGGCAACCTTGAATTCCTCCTGGAAAAAAAAAAATAAATGTGTTTTTGCAATGGGAAATCCTTTTCCTCCAAACTGCTATTAAATTTTATTTACCTGGATTTTCTGCCTATCTTATGCACCCAAAGTTCTAACATACACAAAGAATAGAGGGACTTTCACCTACCCATGGGCAGTTATACACATGTGCTCTATCAGCTACAGATATTGAGCCTGGGTGCTTTGGAAGGAAAGGAGGTACAAACCTAGTGCTTGTTAATTGACAATTGACAGCCAGGAAAATAAAAAAAAAAAAAAAAAAGTAATACTACATATAATCTGTGACAGAATTAGTATTGGAGTCATTACTTGGGAAGTTAAGTCCTAGAGCTGCAAAGGTACTGAGACACTCACCTGCCTCTTCAGTACCTATGGCCAATATCTTGGTGCCTTGACAGACTCTCTGTTGCATCCCAGCTGCTGCCAAACCCTGCAGATGTCCAGATCTCTTAGATGCCTTGATGTCCCTTGTCTTGCTCCATTTCAAGTGACACAAAGGCACTTTCATGCAAAAACCATCCTACAAAAACCTCTAGGAAACTGCTGGTGATGTCTGTGTTCTCAGCCAGTGCAACCATTCACACTAGCCATTCTCCCCCCTCCAGTTCTTGTTCACAGGGTGGAAACCAGTGATGTCCTATGCAAGCAGCTGGTCTGGCTTAGTCTGCAGGAGGATTTCTGCTTCAGGAATTCAGGGTGGGGGAGGTGGCCACCTCTGATCAAGTAAACCACATCACATACTCAGGTCCTGCTTCTTGCTTCATTTCACTCTTTGTTTAAGTCCACATTCAAGTCTGTTCTGAAAACTCTTTACTGCATGTGTGTGTGTCCCCTTTTACTACACAGGGACACTGGGAACTGATTCATGACTCAAGGGTAAACAGGAATACACTCTAGTACCCATGAATCTCCACCAATTCAATTTGTTTTCATGTCATTCAATGTACACACCTTACTTTTCACTTCTGATGTGACAATTTAAATCAGTGGCAATCAACTTTTCCATATCCAGTGGCAGAGAACAGCTGATATCCTCCATGGTTACCTCCCCAGGACTTCATCCTATGTGCCGTAGATCCAACACATTGTGAAAATATTGACCTTACTTTGTGCACATGGTAGGGCACAGGCATCTCCTTCTTGCCTACAGCCCAAGTTGCCGCCTGGATCTGAAGAACAGCCAAGGAAAGAAAGGTGGCAAGAACAAGCTGCTGCTGTTTTCCCAGAATCTCCTGGGCCCTGAGTGAGAACCAGGTGTGTATGAACAGTTCATGTTCACATAGGAAGCCTTTATTACCATGTCCAGGTATGACTGATACTCAGCTGGAGGGATGTCTGATAAGCTGATGATGTGGTCCCTTCACAGCCATGACCGAAATGTCCTGCCTTGCAGTAGCCTCCTGAACGCCTCGGGCAGCATGTGCAAGAACCATTTCTAACACTGCCTTTGCCCTCAGTGCTATTTCAGATTATCCAGAGAACCTGACTTAGGCAGACCTTGGACTTCTGCACAAGAGGCATAAAATAGGGTAATTCCAAGTCTCACAACACAGAACCGATTTTAACCTGTGTCTTCTGGTAGAGCCAGGCTCACACTTTGTTCAATGTCTTGCTTTACTATGAAACCCCCTCCCTCCATTCCAGGCTGTTCCATTAGTTTCTTTGTCTGAAAAGGGTTCATATGGAGTGAGGGGATTTCAAGTTTCTGTTCAGTGGACTCTCAATAACCTCCAGCTGCTCTCTGGTGTTTTGGTGAGAGGTGGGTGGTTATAGGTTACTAATTGATCCTTCTGAACCAGACTCCAATGCCTTACTTCCACAGGGGAGCACTCAGCCTGTGACATTGCCCAGGAGAGAGAGCAACAGGGAAGAGCTGTTAAAAACCTGCCGTTTCAACAAAGGTAGAACAGAGGAAAAGAGTGAAAAACTGCTTTAGTGTTCCCCCTTCAAGTTCTCGCTGCCACCAATACGTTATTAACCCCGGCGATTAAATTAATAATTAAAAGAGTGCACTAAAGCTGTAAAGATGGGGTAGTTATTGAAGTACCATTTCCTCATTGCACATCCCCTCCTTCCCCCCCGGGCCAGCCCTGCTCCGCCGGGCGCTGGGCTTCCCGGTGAAACCCTGCGGTGCGCACACGCAGGAAGGGAGGTCAGGCTTGTTTTGGCAGTTCCAGCCGCATTTATCCCCGATAAGCAGCTGAATTTTATCAGTTGGTTTAGCCTTTGCTCTGCCAGAGGCAAACTATTATTTCTCTCCTCTTTAAAAATAATACTCTAAGTCGTCATTGGAAGGGGTCCGGAGGAGAAGGAAGCCGCGGCAGGAGCCGGGGCTGAGCCCTGCGACGAGCGCCCTCGTGTGCCGGCCGCCCCAGCCGCACCGCTGCCCCCTGCGCCTCTCCGCCTCGGCTCTTTTCGGTGCCCCCCTCCCCAGAGAGGCGAGTGCCAGGCAGGAGCCACTTGACAGGCCTTCTGACGGGGGGAGGTTGGGGTCAGAGCCCTCTTCTCTGTGAGCGGCGGATCAGCAACTCGCCCGCCCCTGGGCCCGTTGGTTTCTGCCTGAGCGAAGAACACGAAATTAAGTAGTGGATGAAGGCAAAACAAAGCATTAATAAAGCCAGCCCTCTCTGCAGGGCTAAGGAATAAACCGAAGGGTATCTCTCTCTGCTTAGAAACTCCTCTCCTGGTGCTGTGAAAAGTAAGGATGGGTTTAATAGATTAATTTAACTAATTAACCCCAATCTTTTAAATGCCAATGGCTTTGTTTGCAGAATAAGACTGTGATGTGAATGTGCAGAATAAGGATGTGATTATTTTCCTAGGTTGTTTGAATTTGTTCACCTTGAACAAGGTTTCTTCTGTCTGAGCATAAACCTGCCAGCACATCTGCATCCAGCAGGAAAAGGTATGAATTCTAGTTCTTATTAGCAGCTTTTGTACTAAAATCATGGAAAGGCAAACACCAACCTCAGATACGAAATATAAATGACAAACAATACCCAGATTGGAAAGTTTCTAGAGATTACATGAAACCCTGGAACAGGGCCCCTGATTCTGTCAAAGAAGTGTTATCTTGAGATTGTCAATGCACGCTTCAGGGTAAGAGTGACTTTGTCCCCAGAGACCTAAGGGAACATAACAAGTGACATCAGTCATATTTTGGAGACTGCAGAGCCTAGTGTCACTAAATGTCAGCTAAATCTCTGTACATGGCTCTCTTCAAAGAGTCATTCCTGAAGTGCTGAAAGGTGATGGGGACTAACTAAGCCAATTAAAGAAACATTTACTAAGTAGGGGAAGGACACAATGATCTACAGACCAGGTATACACCAATCTCTTTTGTTTTCCTTTAGTTTCCATCAAGGCCGAAGTGGGTGGGAAAAAATGCCTTTCTACCAGAGGTAGGACATTCGCTGACAAAAGGCAGGAGGCTTACACCAAAGCAATGGCCATTTCTTTTTCCCCTAGAGCTGATGTTCTGGCTGTTCCACCTCAGCATTCCTTGCGAAGCCAGAGACAACACGCGAGTCTGCCCAAACACAAAAATAAAATGCCAGACAGGCTGCTTTGGGAAAGGCAAAGTTACATGTGGAAGAGGAATTGCAACTGGAATTTACGGGAATGCTAGCAGTCATACCATCAGGTCAAATCCTGATCCTGCTTGCTTTATTGTAAATAAAGAGCGGTCACAGGGACACGCCAGCTGTGGCAGCTCCTTATTAGGCCCTTTATTTGTAGGTCTGAGCTCTTCAGAAATAATTAAGTGGGGAGACATTTTATGGTATTGAAAACAAACATTTGTATTTTCTTGGTGAAACCAGTGTTTTTCCTTTCACAGAAGCTGACTCATGTAAAAAGTATCCACAAAGCAATCATACAAATATACTTAGGCATACAAATAGACTGGGCTTTGTCAATCAGTCCCCTGTCAGTTACAGATAGGACAAAATTCTGCTCTGGTGTAAATCGGTGTCATAGTTTTGCCTACCATGGAGGGACAGATGCAGAGACATTCTTGCAGGTCTAGCCAAAGCAGTTAAAGAGACAAGCTCTTAGCTGCGTCCCCTGCACTGGAAGTTACCGTTTCCCTGCAGAGCCTGATTGTGCAAATGGAAACCATGTCCGAGCAAAGCCACCAGCTTGGCTCAACTCACCTTCTGCAGCAGCTCCGAATGACTTAGCTGACTTTGTGCTGAAGGTGATTAGCTCACCAGGTCAGTTCATTTGGCTCAGCTGAGGACACAGTAATCTCCCACCCGAAGGCACTCACAATGAGGAGATAGGCAGTGACATCTAAAATTAAGAAAGTCCCTTTCTGAAAAGGATCATGAGTCTGAGCTTTAAAGAAAGAATTTGCACACGACATCCTTATCTGGGATCTAAGTTCAAGGCTGTTTGTATCTTGGGTGTTGGTTCATTTCATTATAGAGATAAGTCCAAGCTGTGAAGTTTGAATCTAGACCAAATTTCTCCATAGTTTGAAAGTGTTTGGCTCCATTGTTTTGGAAAGGGCCTATCACTGCTACTAGGTCTTTCAACATGAACAGCAGATATAGATATAATAAAAACAGAAATTAACATTAGGAAGTCAACGTAACTGCACCAAGCTGAACCCCCCAACACTTTCCAGAGTCTCTAATTTATAAAGAAAGAAGAAATAGTAAAGCATAAAAAATAATTGAAACACATCCAACATTTCAATCAGTACAGTGCACTTACTATGTAGTTGCTATAAATACATTCTGCTAACGCAGGAAGTTTGGGCGAGAACAAGAGCAAAGGCAATTAGCTATACTGGTTGCAATTATGAGATATTTTACAAAATATTGTTTGATATTTGGAAGCATATAATTATAAGCAGAAGATCTCTATCATGACTGTTTGTTTAGTATAACGAATGTGGCAGCAAAAACATGTTCTGTATATATATATCTCTGTGGCAATACCACTCCACTCCACATTGTTGAGGTAAAAACTATAGATTATACAGCTTCACATGACCCAAGATAGGAAAATGATAAGAGACAACAGAAGGGCTGAGATAAAAAGCAGAAAATATTGAGATGGAAGCCAATGGCAGCCTTGTTTAGTCAGCACACACTGTGAAAATAAAAGATAAGTCTGACACTTGGAGTCATCATTTCAAAGGGCCCTTCATACTTGGATGTAAGGAAAGTGAGCCCTTTGGGTCAGGAATGTGAATATTCTTTGGGGACATTCACAGAATTTGGCTTCTGGTGACAAACACCTGAGAAGTTTGGCCTCAAACCCACAAATGTTAAGCAAGGGCAAAAAAAAAAAAAAAGAACATGTTCCTGAGCCTACTGAATTCCATGAAAGACTTCATCAACATCATCTACCTTTTGTTCAGGTTTAGAGTCATTATTACAATTACTGATGAGAATGTAATACCACAAAACAAGGTTTTACAGGTGAAAAAGTGCAGCTAATCTTTTCGCTGCAGCTCAGCCTTGTTTCTTCTTCTAGGGATAACTTTGTTGTTCAATCATCTTGTTTCTCTTGGTTGACAAAACAATCAGGTATTGGATATACTCCATACTACAGTCGTTATCATGTTCATTTTACACATACACTGATATAATCCAAACTAGGTAGGCAAGTGTTTGGCTTCATTTTTAGAACTGTTAGAGTGTTAAAATGCAGCTGAAAGTGAAAGTATCCAGACTGGCTATTTTTTGACAGTTCAACAGTGGGTAAAAACATGAAAGTGAATTGTACTGAAACAGTTAGCAAAATGGAAATCTTAGAGCCTGGAGAGGAACAGGGTAGCAAACCCAACTAATCTCCAGTAGCACACGCTTCCCAGGACCACAATATCTGAGCATCTCATGGACTTCGAACTATTTATCTTCCCAACATGCCTGGGGGGTAGGTGAATAAGACGCTTGCATTTTATAGGTGGCTCTGCCCAGGACATTTGTGGTGATTAAACCCTGGTCTACAAAAGCTCCAAGCAAGGTTCTTGTCCCAGATTGGGCTGCTCTTTGGAAAGAGGCAACACATGGGCTCTGCTGTGTCGATCCTGGAAGAAGCAAAGGCTGCATCTCAGTCCTTCTTTTTACTTTGGGTTAATGCCAAAGGAGAGGGAACTTGCAGAGTAAGTCATGACCCATACCAGGAGGCCAAGCATTATGAAAAAGCAGCTAATGGAAATCATAGAGAAAACCTAGCAGGAGTATATAATATTTTTCTTTCTGTTTTCCTGCCTGCATTTGAAACAGGGCTGAGTGTTTCAGTCCTCTAAGCTTTCCCCGCACTGCACTTTCCTCCGCAGTGATTTACAGACTGCTCTCCTCTACTTCATTCTCCTTCTCAAAGAGATTGCCAGTCCTGTCAGCATTATCCTCTCTGACACTTTGCTCTGGAAATATTTCAGGATCAGACATGCTTTCCTTGCTTTCACTGCCTATATTTCTGGAAGGGCCATCGACCAGACAACGTTTTGCACCCGAGTCTGATGCCAGTGCCAGAACAGGGATGAGTTAGCAGCTGCTTAGTCTGCAGAATCTAGTACCAGCCTTGCTCTACAAACAGTAGCAAACCTGAAAATCCAAGGAAACAGGAAGCCTCTTGAAGTGCAAACCTTTCCCTTATTCAGACCTTCTGGCTGTAGTTGCTGATGGAAAGGAATTTGCAGGGGGAATTGCAGATCAACCTAAATCTCCAACTAAATATAGCCTTGCAGTGGTGAGGGGAAGGAGGGGAAATATAGTGAGGAGGGGGAGAGCCAAGACTACTCTTGACACTCAAACCCCACATTGAGAGTAGTAAGGCTCGATTAATTGATTATGCGTCTTCAATAGCAGCATTTATGTGTTTAAATTATAAGTAGAGCAAAGTTGAAACAAGGCAGATTCTCTGTTCAAAAGACATGTTACAAACTGCGCATGTTAAAAAAGAAAACACATGTAAACACCAAATACTACTCACCGAACAAAAATAAAGTTAATGAGTCATGATATTAAACTCCGTAAACAAAAGTTGCAAAGTGCCTGGGATCACTTAACTAATTCAATTGCTAGTCATTACGTTCCAGTCAATGTGGTCTCCCTCTAGCAGGCTTGAAAAGCTAACTGGATGCCAATGGGACCTTAGTGTGAACTGCAGAGGAAGAGCATGTAATTATAAGGTCTCAGTGCACACAACAATGTCATCTCTTCCCCACAGAACATGAAACATCTGAACAGTGTGTTTTCAGCTCCCTCATCCTTTACCAACAAACTTCCTTTGCAAGGAGATGTAGCCAAAATCATGGATTTCCTGTAGATCTTGGGCAGGAACTGGCTTCCAGGAAGACTCAAGGAATGGGGATTGTCTTCTTAGGTTGTGTCAAAAGAATCAGGAACATAAACTAGATCTAATTTCAGAAAAATAACAGAGTACCACCTGAATTTATTTTGCAAAAGTGTGATTCATAGTTGGTAACCATCTGGACAGGACTGAGCTCTGTCTTACCCTCTGCATCATCTGGAGCTACTTCCATGGTCAGTGCAGGGTTTGTCGAGTGATCTGGGGGTAGTAAAGGTCCTGATCAGGCCTGAATCTGGGATGGCACAGTTTCATGTTCAAAAGACTCTCAAAGATTTTCACTGTCCCTCTTAGGGTACCTTCATACATCCTCTCCCCTTTGGTGTGACCTCATTGCCCCTCCAGAACCCCAATTTCCTCTTGGGATGTTTTAGGGGAACTGCTGGGAAGAGCTCCAAAGTCCAAAGGGTTTCTGAAGGTAGACTGTGGTTTGACATGTACATGAGTGCTGAAAGGTACTTTCTTCTCTGTTATTTCTATGCCCATTTAGAAGAAGGAAAGATCCAAGGCACTTCATGCGTTCCAGGGGCCTTGAAAGGTGAATATTGAAGGTCTGAGCAAGTAAGAGTGGGTTGAACTTGGAACCAGCCCAAATCATGCATTGCTTCAGCATTCCAACTTGTCTTCTGCACTTCATGCAAATGTAAACCCTAACACCAGTGAGATTTGTGGTGTGAATTACACTTGAATTGAGACTGACAAAATTTCAAGTGCCAGAAACTACAGGTTTGAAGTTCTACCTCATGCAAGTAATTTTGCTGGCAATGCGATGCTCAGTATCTACTACCACAGGCTGGTTAATGTGAGTCTCAGCTTGACACAGAGCTATGAAATACAGCAAAGGTGACGGAGTTATCTCTGCTCTTGTTTATTGCCTGAATTCAGTCCCAGTGTTTATACGACGAAGACTGGTATCCCAATAGCAGAAAAAAAAAAAAAAAAAAGAAAAAAAGAAAAAAATCTTTAGTTCAGTAGTGCATATGAATAATACTTGAAAAAACAAATTGTGTTTGGTTTAGTTAATATATTGCTCATTAGTGAACCACAATACAGACATTTTTAAAAAGACTGCAGTCACCATGACAACCTGATAACATTTAGTCACATCATTTCCGAATATGATTATCCTCCTGAAAAACTGTTCTTTTTTATGAAAACAGAGAGCAGGTTTCAAGCCTGTGGTCTGTTCTTAAGATAACCTGTTTGTTCCCTCTTTGAAAAGCACTGCAATACAATAGGAAAATGCAAGGAGAAGTGAAAGAAACATGTAAGCAGAAGAGTGGGATGTGTTTTAAAATAGTAATCCCAAGTTCAAGGAAAATCTTGCTGTCCTACACTGTAAAACCCAGGCAGAGAGGATGATTTGCACATGTAATTTAAGCTGTAGGTTTTGCTTCTAATAGGATTTTCATCATAGTGCTGTGATCCCATGGTCAGGATGGGGGTTCAGGAGCAATCAGGTGGATGTCCCTGCAGGACCATAAGGAAATGGGGTCAAGACCTTTGGGGACACTTGTCCTCACAGTCCTTCAGTAGCACAGGAGAGAAACCAGCTGCTTGTGCCAATCCATGGGACGTATCTGGGCCAGCCTTCGAGCAGGACTGTCTGGCCTCCCTACTACCTTGTGTCTGAAACTCTGAAGGGTTCAAAGTGCCTCGGGGTGCTGGGCAACAGATCATGTCAGGGAGCTGAAAAGCATGTTGTTGTACTAGAAAGAGTGGGGAGGTCTTCTGCTTTTTCTCCCACGGGCCGTAGCTGGTCCAGGCGATGGTCACACTGGTACACAAGGCATGGTGGCTGTGCTTCAGCCCCGGTACACAATGCTTATGCAACAGAGGCAGGTCAGCCCCCAGTAATTCCCTCGTGGGATGAAGAGAGGTCATGTTTCTCTGTTTTCCTGAGAACACTACCTACTTCATTTTCTGAAGAAAACTACTTTAATAGTACAGTAGCCCACGTCCGCTTGCGGCTAACATAACTAAGTGACGTGGCTTGACAAATAGGTTGAGTTTATCGGTAACCTCTGCTGTCTTACACTGATTTACTATCATCATCTCAGACACTGCCAAATTATTATTTTATTGGGAAGGAAAATAGAGGTACCACAAAGTGACACTTATTCCTAAGAAGAATTTGGCAGGCAGCTGTGATAAGAAGGACTCAGTGGCCCGAGTCTGATCCTCCCAGTGGGACTGCTGCAGCCTGAGGATTCCCTTACTAGGATACAGTGGAAGCGGAGACTGTAGCCCCCTTGGCTGGCATCCATGGCATCTCATTAGGTTAACGCATTTCAGATGAAATGTTTGCAAACACCAAAGCTGTGCAAACTTGCAATCGCATGCGTAATTAACTGTGATTTCCTGACAGAAATTTTTGTAATTAGACGGTTAAGCACTAGCACTTCTGGTCCAGGCGAGATGACTACCGGCAAAGTCACTGGTCAGGAATTTGCAGAAAGCCAAGGAGAGAGCATGCATGGGCTGTTGAAAGAAATTTGGTCTAGGAGTCTGAATTAATTTAATTAATATTCAGGGGGGAAATAGTGCATTTTTATTGTCCAAATGAATATAGATAAAGGACTCAAACACATGTCTTGAATTCAGAATGCTTTGGATTTAGGGATTTGGCTTGATTTATGAAGACACAGGGCCAGTCGGTTTCAGCATATTAGGCACTGATATTTTACACCATTATTTCTGATTTCTCCTGGGCCACGCAGGGCAAAAATCACCCCCAGGCCTTGTTTTCAAGGGAACTCAGGATGCAATCCCTCCCTGAAGGAAGTTGGTACTGGCATAGGGATGAGCAGCCCCTCCAAACTGCTACCCAGCATCACGCCTGCCCTGGTTTCTGGTTTTACACAAGAATGTGTGGGGTGAGGAGACTTTGTAAGGACTATTAATAATGGATGTGATATATAAGACCTTCCCTGTTATTATCCTGACTGCAAAAAAACCTGGTCAAGAGCTTGAATGTGGAAAGGAAAACAGGTTTTGAGCAAGATGATGTTGCCAAGAATCAGGCTGAGGAGTGGTAGATGCCCCATTCCTGCAAACATTCAAGGCCAGGCTGGACAGGGCTCTGAACAGCCGTATCTAGTTGAACATGTACCTGCTCGTTACAGGGGCTGGACTAGATGACCTTTAAAGGTCCCTTCCAACCCAAACCTTGCTATGATCCTGTGACCTCTGGTGAGCCCAGCCTGAAAAGCACAGATGTTCAACAGGGTTGGTGGGTGCTCTGAAGCCCTGTAGGTGCCTTGTGGACATTGGTCATTGCCCCTAGACTGACCACTGCTGGCATAGAGAAGGACACCATGCCTCAAAGCCATTTAGCAGACTGCCAAGGCACCAGATTTCTGTGGCAGGAAGAAAACACCTGAAAATAATCCTCTTACTGCTGTCTCTGCTTCATGGAGAGAGCATGGCTCTGCTCAGATGGCTGTTGTCCAAACACGGGAGCACTCGCAGCACAGGATCAGGCCACAGGGAGCATTTGTGGAGCCCTTGCTTTGGCATTAGTTTGGGAGATACCACAAAAGGCTGCAGATATCCAGGTGTTATGTACTTCAGTGTGCTCGCAGTCATTCTCAGTGGGATCACGCTGCAACGTGAGCACAATTTAACCAAAACACTTTTGGTGTTTGTCAGAGAAGGTGGCAGAAGGTAAGCAGCAAACAATGTGGTGTTTCTACCTCAGCTTCCTTCATGGGCTCTGGCAGGTTGCTGAAGCAAGAGTTTCTTCCCCGGCACCACACCAGGCTGGTATTTGGGGGTGTGTGATCTAAAGCAATGCAGCTCCGTGCCAGGCACCAGCCTCCAACCTCTCAAAGAGATGCTGAGCTCCACTTGGCCCTCTGCACGGTGGGAGTAGGAAACAGGGCCGAGGTTTCTTATCTCTTATTTCATAATTTTATTGCAATATTGTGGCTGATTAAGTACTTGAGAATGACTCTTCATGCAATTTTGGTTTTGCAAGCTCCTTAGGGATAGGTCCTTGTAGTCTGTGTTGCTCCATTTCAGAATGAATAAAGGAGGCTATGTTAAACTGCCCTTCAGGAATTACAATTATGAAAATCCCATAAAATTATTCAAAATTCCCCTCCATATGCTCTTAATGTTGCCATGCTAACCTTCTTGTGTTTTTAAATGATAAAAATCTTTACTCCTGAACTAATGAAAAAGATCCAGCTCAGAACTACATGTTTCATAGGAGTTATAAACTCCTCAAGACAAGTGGCTCTAATGGAAACAAAAACAACTCTGTAATGGTAGCAGGTGCAAAATGAAGCAGGACATTAAAAATAGCCTGGCTGCAGTCTCCAGTGGCATGAGTTCTACGTGCATATCACTCCAAAATAATCCATTTATCCTTTCTCCCCATGGTTACAAGGAGCCAGCTCTGTGCTGTGTATCCTGGGGTTCTGCAGGCACAGCTGTGAGAACTGAAGCAAAACTGCATCCTGCCAGCCAGGCACTGCCCTCTGCCTCCATTTAATGTCAAAACTTCTTCCCCGGTTTCTCCCTGCTGCAGGTGGGGGAAGGACTTTGAGAATCTAAAGCATCTTTTCAGTCTCTGATAATTGCTGACTTTAGCTCTAAGAGTATAACCTTAAGTTAATTTGTGTTTTGCCAAGGATGACTTTGGCTCTGGGACTGGTTCTGTTTTAGGGTTTAGTGATCATGAGCCACCTTGGGGTTCCTAGAGCTGAGCAGCTTCCTGTGAAAAAAGCTTATCTCTCCTTTAAATTGCTAGCATTTTGGTAGAAGAGTCCAGCTTTCACAAACTCCATCCAGCCTTTCTGCAACTTTTGTCTGCCATTTCTCCTCCATGTCCTAACCTTTACTCCATCCTGGATTTGCTTACTTGTTTTCTTTTCCTTAGGACTGCATTTTGGTGTCATCTGGTGACCTTACAGGATATTTTTCCAGAATTCTTTTCCGTGTTTGCATTTACCAATCACATCCTCAAGACAGTTGACTCAAAAGTGATGATGGACGTAAATGCTGCCATGATGCTAAAATCACGGAGCACAATCCTGGAGCTTCTGTGTCCGTCCCATGAGCATTCACCCATCCTCATCCAAGCAGAGCTTCCATTGGCCCTGCTCTTCACTGAGGACTCCTCTGAGTCATGACTGACTGCAAAGGTATTCACTTTGCTAACAAGTGGAAACTTTTGAATAAAAACTTTTCAGGCAAATTGAAAACTTGCAAATAGTTCATTCTCATGCTAGTCATTAGGCAATGACAGAGAGCTAAAAGGCACCATTTTAATATTATTATTATGGACAGCCTTTGAAGTTGAGTTGTTGATCGCTTATATTTATTCCTTTACTCCTGGGTCAGTTCTCATTCCAACCTGTTCATCTCAGCAGACAAGGGTGTTAGATCAAAGAGAAGACCAGGACTAGACCAATTGAACCAAAGTCCTAGTCATTTCAGTGGGGGCAGGGTTTGTCTATAGACTTCAGCCCTTTAACTAGCCAACTTGTGTCTCTGCTGCTCAGTACAAGGTCTGTTGAGCGGTGGATTCAGAGGATGTCAATGAAGTTCATCTGCTGACGGCTGAACATTATTTTATCTAGATATATGTTTCACAGGGCATTTCCTAGCAGCTTCTGAGCTGCAGTTGGTGAGCCCAGAGATATGAGGCCCTTATTGCAGTTGGTTTATATCACCCATCATAAATCAACTCTTCTGGTGTAAACCAGCTTGTCACAGATTAGTGCCGGCCTGTGTGCAGACCTGAGTGACTTGCTGTCGCTAAGACTCTCCCATAAAAATGCAGATGCCCTGGGTGCCTGGGGAGACCTGTCCCTGTCTCAGGGGTGCAAGCAGAAGAGGTGCCTCTATGAGCTGCCTCTCTCTTCCAGGGACTGGCCGTCCCAGGCTGGCTGATGTCCAGGTCCATGAGAGCAAGTCACTTGTGAAGCTGTATGAGGGGACACTTTCACATGCTGTGGTTTGCCCACAAGCAGCAAACAGCTAATTTGCCTAAAATAATAACTGCCTTTCAAAGCATGGACTTCCCAAGCTGTTTGGAAAAGCAGGTTTGACTTTGTAACTGAACACTTGATTTTTATTCTTGTTTTAACCTAGAAGATGAGTTGGTGAGGGGAGTTTAAATATATCTATATATATATATATATATATATATATAGTCACATACAGGAAGGACAGTTTGACTATCCAGTAACTGACTCCCTCCTGTGTGGGGCTGTTCTTCTCTGATGGCTGGACTTCGGCTGGTGAGCTCAGTATTTATGATACCCTGCTACAGTGAGGAGAAAAGGCTTTGCCTGCCCACCCACTCAGATCAACTGGCCTCACCTGCAACACATGCTCTTCAAATACTCGGGGGCTCTCCAGAGTCTAAATCAATCATTTAATTTGTAGCACCAGCCTTGGCCATCAGCATTTGCAGACTTCTGGAGGCACTAGCAAAGCAAATGTACATACTGACCAGCACTTGATTAGCCAGGCTTTATTGGCAGGCGGTTAACATAACGTAGCCCTTCCCCATGACTGAAGATTTCTGTAAGCTTGGAGGCCTTGCTCATATTCCAAATCCATGCTCTGTTTATGTTTTCTTTGTCCTGAACAAAAATTGGCCCCATTGTGTGGGAGCAACACTGGAAAAGAAAAACAAGAAACATCCACTGAGAGAAAATGGATATTGTGGGAGCTGAGGAAATGCACATACTTTGCTGATTCCATTTTCTGGTGATGTCAGAGTCAAAGAATATCACTAGAAAAAAAAAAATATGAAAAAACCCTTGGCAACTTAGAATCAAAAGCTCTGTTCATCACAGTCTCTTGTTAAAAGAAGAAACGTAAACAATCTCCCTTGCCACCCTCAGCCCCCCAACCTCCAAGAAATTAAATCTGGCTCCATTTGGATGTACCCTCAGATGGAAATGAGGGTACGTCTCCAGGGAGGGAGGCGTTAATGTACTGGGGGAGGGATGGAGCAGGGGGAGGAAGGAAAATTTGATTGTGCTATGTGAAATGCAGGGATTCAAGCTGCTGCTTTTTGTGGAGGCTGAAGAAGGGCGGCCTGACACTTTACAGATTGGGTGTAATACACAGGAAATTTGTCCTTTCTGCCAGAGCAGTCTAGGGATAGGGCTAACCCCCCCAATCCGCCGAGCCACTTTGCTTGGCTGGTAAAAGCTCAGGAGAAAAGGGTTAAATAAATGTTTGTGATATGATAAGGTGCTTGTTTATTCAAGGGATGACAGATTATTGGCTCCCAAGGCAGGGTTGAAAAATAGTACAAAGGAGCTGGCGTTCCCTTCACTGATGTGATTTCCTCCTAAGGTTTTGCTCTTTGGTAGGAACAATATGCGCTGGGAATTAAGAGGGATGACTTTATTTCAGACTGGAACAGACAGAATAAGAGCTGCTTTCTGGAGTTGCTGACTCTGTTTTTGTTTTGTGCGTTTTTGTTTGTTTTTTTTTTTTTCTGCTGAACTTCTCCCAAACTCTCTGGAAACAGGGTTATCTCCTGTCCAGGAGGAACACCCAGCATGGTAAGCTGACTAGAACACTTCAGATTAGGGGTTTGACCCTTTTACTTTGTACATAATTTTCTATTTTATCACCACATCTCTAAAGTTAGCTCCTGCTTCACTGCCTTTAGATAAAAGCTCAGGTCCTAGCTGAGCACTGCACACCAGTCTATAAAAGCTGGGCATTATAGCAGAGCTGAGGCTGCCAGAAGACTACAAGCGCTTCTCACAGACCAAGTTCTCCTCTTGCGAAAATGCTGGTGAAATCCAGAGCAGCTCTCTTTGATTTGAGTGCAGCAGACAGACACTGAGACACATGCAGGGTGCACCCAGCCGGGTGCATCCGCGACCGTACCCTAATGCTGCCATGGGAGTGTGGGGCCAGGGCACAATGCCTCCCATGCAACCAGCCTTGAGGATCTGAGCTTTGAGCTGTCCCGGCCACGGCTTGTAGGTAAAGATAGAAAAGGTGCTGCTTCATGTGAGTTTCAGATGTCCTAAAATTGTCTTTCATTGCCTCTCTGTTGCAGGCTGGGGTGAACTCGCCCCTCCACCACAGAACAAGTTATGCTGCGAGGCTGGGGAGGACCTTGGGGAGGAAGGTATTGGGCAGGGTCAGGGTGTCCCTCTTTAACCAGGGAGCTGCCTGGGGCTGGCTGTGACCACAACAAAGCCCAGACCAGCTGTGAGAGGATCTGCACACCACAGGGAGGTGGGGATTTGGGTGACAACGAGTGTTTCTCAGCATTTATGTCACCCCAAAAATGACTTGCTGGCCAAATGTTTGCAGCCCCAGGATGATGCTCCAGGATGACGCCAGGGCAGCTCTTCACATTGAAACTTTACATTATTAGGACAAATACGTTGTCTGGTCACAACACAGCAAAAGGCGAGGAGAGGATTTCTCACCAGCATGAGATGTGCGTGACAGCTCAGGGGCAGGGACAGCGGTGGAGATGTGGCTCTGCTGACATCAGCGCCCAGGCTGTCACCCGGAGGCACAGCCGTGGTGTTCAAGCTGTGCCAGGCTGGTCAAGTCAGTGTGCTCCATATGCTGCAGGAGAGCATGCCAGTGATAGCTCATTGGGAAAACCAGGCAGCAGTTCCCATGATCGGAGAGTAAATGACAGTTAAGCCACACATTCATTTTCAATGCTTGGATCTGGAACTGGATTCCTTTTTGAATGAAAACTATGCCAAACATCTTTTATAATTTTTTTTTTTTCCTCAAGCAAATATGTGAGCAATCCAGCAGTGGAGTGCCAGAAACATTTGCTTTCCTTCCTAAGAAGTAGGGTAAAGAAAAAAAAACACCACCACACACATACACACAACAAATTTTATTTCAAGGCTTAAAAGAGGCCAAGTGTCTTTAAACACTAGTAGGACTGGGCTGTTGAACTTTGCTCCTGTGTGTGTGTGTGTGCATGGGGAAAGGAGAGTAAATACATATGTGTTGGGGTTATGCATGGAAAGGCTCTCACTCTGTCTATTCCTTTCAGGTTCTGCACTGTCTTGCAAATAAATACACATACATAAAAAGAAAAAAGAAAAGGGGGGTCTGAATCAAACTTAAGAGCAGAACTTGGCTCTTGGAAGGAACACTTTGACTCATTTAATGGGTAAACCCAGGAGTAAGCTACAGAAGCTAGCAGATCCATGTCTCTTCAGTGCTACAGCAGCGTGGGCCCGAGCAGCAAAGACACTGCTTCTAAAATCCTCAGAACCGTATGCATTCATGGCAAACAAAGATCAAGCAGAAGCAAGGTGTAGACTGCCCTAGAAGGTGGATTAGTGTTCAAAGGCCGAGTCAAAGGAGAGAGGAGATAAGGCGAAGGGCGTCATACCAAAGACAGCTATTAAACGTAGTGGTAATCTGCTGAGCCACAGCCAAACACAGCCTTTTCGCATTGTTGGACGTGAATAACTCAGGAACAGATGTGGGGTGGGGAGTGGGGGATGGATGGGTGAAGGTCTGTCTGAAGGCTTGTTCCTCAGCATTTCTAGGCACATGAAGTGCCCTTCCCCTCTACTTTAGCTGGTTCTGCTAGACCCGTTGCTGTGGTACCTGAGCCCTCTGCCTTGCAGGAGACGTACCTGAACACTGAACCTGGAAAGCATGTGCCAATCCCTGGTCCCTCTTATGTGGAGTGGGGACTCCTACTCAGCCCAAAACTCCAGGGAAAGGGGATCCGTAAAGCCTTGTATCCCCTACAGCTCCTCACTGCAACAGGAAAATTTAATTTTCCTGTTCCTAACAGCATTTCATCATGAATGCTTAAATAATTTGTACTGGCTTAAATCTCCTTTGGCCATCTTATTAAGATATTTCTTCTTAATTAATATTCAGTTATTAATAGCTTAAAAGAAATGCCTTGTCAGGTTTCTGCTACAATACTGAACAGGCCTCAGTTTGGATCCTGTTTCTTTTTGCATCCTTACTAGCTTTTATGATTCTGTTACATCTGTCTGAATGGTGTTTTAACGTATTATCCTTTCAGCCTCCCACTGTCTCTATACCTTCTGTGCTGCCACAACATTTACTGGGACTGGGAGGCCAAATCATCCTGAAATCACATCTGTGCTTACTCCCACATCAATAAAAAGAAATCAGTATCATTTTAGCTATACAGGAGTTGTGACGCTATTAACAAAACCCCTTTGAGATGCCCCTTGTTCCCCTGCATCCAATGCCCATGATGTTTTCATGGATTGTTTACTCTCTGGTGTGCTGCAGGTCAAGTGCTTAGGAAAGAACAGTGCTTACATATCCCAGAGAATTCTGTTTGATGGTTTAGAGCAGGTTTTTCTATGCTCTTTGAGAATTGTCCCTGGTGCTCTGAACCTGAGTGGGGGTAACACTTCCCCAGCTGGGGTGCAGTCCTGTCCCAGTCGGTGAAGTGAAGCCAGTTCACACCAGGGGCTGAACTGGTTTGAACAAACATTGTAAAATATCCAGCTCCGCAATGTGTCAGTAATCTCTGCCAATAAAAATATTCTTACACGTCCTTCAGCTGCTATTTATGTTTATCCACAAAAAAGAAAGATGGGGGAAATTTTATTACATGTACATACTCCTGCCCCTACCTGTATCAACAAACTAGCACAACCCAAAAAGTAACAGCTTGGGATGCAAACAATTTCTCCTGTACAGGGAGAAAAACAGTGCATCAATGGAATTGCTTATATTTAGTTCCAGCTTTTGTTTTCAGGATGGTCTTTCAACTTGTGGGTCAGGTTAAGTCAAATATTTCCATGCAGTGTTTCACAGAGGAGGAGAACAGATATCCCTTTGGCTGTCGAGCTATATCTCTTCTTGGACACAGAATTGGTCTTCAACCATGCCTGGGTAACAGGTTAACAAAAAGTCAGGGGAAGGTCTTTTAGGATGCAATATTTCTTCTCTAAAAAACTATATGGAACCAGAGGGAGAAGGAGGTTGCGCCCTGAGGCTGCGTCTTTGCACGGGCCTCATCATCTCTTGTGGGGACCATTGGTCAAGGCTGAATATTAGCTTCCTCACCAAGGCTGTTGCTATCCAGCATTTGGGTGGGATCTGAAACCACAGGCTTGCTTGCCAGGTTTACACAGGTCGCAAAAAGTGACAGGCTGTAAACCCTGCCACCCGGGCACATCCAGGGTGCCCCTGCTGTTAGATGACATGGGACCAGGAACTCAGGGAACTCTTCTCCTGGTCAGTCACCACATCTCCATCCCTTATCCCCACAAACCGATTCTTCCATCTCCAAGCACGCTTTCACCATCACCCTACACCAAAACCGTGTCACTGAGGGTGGCATGTGCCCTGTCCACCCCTACCCACTGTGGCACACAGCCAGTATTTAATTTCTTGACTGTGATCACTGTGATGGCTGATATGCCTTCTTCCTTCCCCTTACCCCTCAACCCAAGGGATCACAGACTGAAAAAATGATAATTTGGTTGCTGATGCAGTTTTGCAACGATAGGGATCACAAGCAGAGCAGCTTTGATTACAGCCTTTTGAAGATGAGGCAAAGGCTGCTGTTTACTGCATCACCCTGTCACTGCCACTCATACGACTTCCCATCACTGCCTCTGGAGTGATGCACAACCTCCGCTTTCCCAGCACAGCTCTGTCCCATCAGAGGTGTCATTGTGCCCAGTGCAGGGGTAATTCCTCCAGTTGCAATCGATCACATATGCAGCCTGCCTCTTGCACAGTGGCACTAGGCTGGGGCGGACCCCCCACACCCAGGACCCCTCCCTGCCAGATATGCACCATGATGCAGGACAACTAATGGTGCCGTAGCAGCCCAAACTTCTGGAATTTCCTGGCTTTTCTTAATCTTAACATCTCGTTACCGTTTATTTGCAGATGCACATCCTTGTTCTCTTCTCACACAGGCTGTTGTAAATCACTGCTGCCTCTGCTGCAATCAATGCATTTGCCTCAGAAAGGCCAGTTCCCACAGGCAGGAGACTGCTGCCAGCCCCTGACAGAAGCAGTGTCTCCATCACCACAGCCTGAGCCTCGCAAGCTAAATGTGCCACCTCCAGAGGCCAAAGGGAAACCCAGCTCCTCACCCAAACTTTACTCTCATCATCTTCACTAAATTGAACCTGCAGACCTTCAGGGATTTGCCCATTTCTAGCTCTTACAGGGAAGAAGGGCCGTCATGTCATCTTTCTTTGGAGTCACGGATCCAGCCGGCCACTGGATAAATAGAAGAGGCTTTTGGTGAAAATGTTGTGAGCAAGCAAATGCTTTATCTGAATGCACAAAGCAATTGATAATATAATATGCACTAGAAAGGCATGTAGCTCTATTTTTAGCTAAGTAGGAAATACTGAGGTTAGCATTGTTATTCAGAGGTTGAAGATCAAGTGGCGAACTGTTTAAAGTGTAAACAGGACTGGAGAGAGATGAAATGGGGAGCATCTGTCTTCTCCTTATTTGTTCATGGTGATCACTTATAGTCAATATTGTCTCTCTGATGATCAACCTGCGTTTTAAATAGAGATTTGTGGTTGGTGAATTGCTTATTATTGTTAGAGTACAATATTGTTCATGCATAGCATACAGTGTCAATCATTGCACCAGAAGTAGATGATCCAAATGATGGGAGAATAATTTCTACTGGAAAAAAAAAATACCTTTTTAATAGGATTTCATCTCCTCTTCAGCCAGAGGCCCAAATACCCTACAGTGGAGCAGAGAGGCAGAAACAAAAGAGATCTGATAGATCACTGCCTTGAACCACACTTAGTCTCCACTGCCTGGGTCTGCATTTAGACTTTCCAAAAGATCAAACTTTCCAAAAGATCCAAAAGACCAAACACAAGCCTCTTGGCCAAGTTGCCTTCTCTCCTTGGTGCTGCTCCTCAAGCTTCCCAGGATTTTACCAACCTGCCTCCTCAAATCCCTCTTGGACAGTGGTCCAGACACCTGATGACTGGCTCACCACCACTCCACCACCCCTCCCTGTGGTGGGGCAAAAGATGTCCCACTAAGAGGCACCAGCACACAGACATGCACTGACATCCCTGTCTCCAGCATTTGCTCAGGGATGCAGACACATTGCAGCTGAAGCCTCACTGATGAAAACTGAAACTCCAAAGGAGATACTTCTTCTCCACAGAGCTCTGCCCTCCAACCTCTCCTCTTATCTGGGCCTTCCTCAACGCACTGCAATCCCACCCTGAGGCAGAAAACCCTCAGGCACCACCACGGAGAGGCATGACCATAGTGAAGTGGCCACTCGCCTTCCCTGTCCCTGCACCCCTGAGAGAAAGACGGATGGGACATTTCACCACAGGACAGCAGGGAGGAGAGAGACCCCATCTCCAAACCTGCATCCACCATGGAAATACATGCCCTAGAAAGAAAGCCCAGCCTGGGACAGCCTGGCACCTGAGGAGTCCCCATGGCCAACCCGTGTCCCCAAGAGCTGGTATGTGCCACATGGCCACCTGGTGTGGCTGGCCTTGGCCACTGAGGCCAGCTCAGCCAGGCAGAGGAGGATATTTGCCTCTTGTGCTCCTTGGAGAACATTCCTCAGATAAATCTGGGTTCATAACTCATCAAAATATACTAAATTACAGGAAAACTGTAAAAAAAGAAACCTATAAACTGTAGGCAGATACAAGATACACTGAAAGATGTAACCGTAAATCAATATACACCTCATAAGAAATCATGCTATAAGTAATGTGTACAAAATATGAAGCAAATAATTACATATCAGTGTATATTTCTAGAGGCTGGTGTTTTTGTTGTTGGTGGTTTGGTTTGTTTTTTTGTTTTCTCTCAGCCTGAGATGAAAGCTAGCATTACAGGTTTATTCTAGTGGAAATGCTGATGTTTGTGTGAAGTGAACTCCTTCTTTGTTTATGTAACCCCGGGTTTTCAGCTACTTTGTCAGATAACTACCTCTTCATATTTGCTGGTTGGCAAAAATCCTTAGCTTTGTTCCACAGCTCTAGTTACAGTCAGGATGATACAACAGGAATGTTGTTAAGGGGATTTTAAAGAAGCAAAGACGTCCTATGAGGGTTCCTGTCTCTAAAGGTGGCAAATTTAGTGGTGTCAGTTTGTGGGACAAACCTCTCACAAAGGAGGAGGATGGTGGTTAAAGACTTTCATTTGTACAATGCTTTCTCTCTGAAAAGACAATGCCCTTAATAATAGGATTTAATTTTTGGTCAGCCCTGAAGTAGCCAGGCAGTTGGACTAGGCGATTGTTGTAAATCCCTTCCATCTGAACTATTCTATTTTATTCATCTTCTTATCCCTGTCTTGTGGTGTAGCATGACATGACTTCCTGAAGCAGGAGAGGAGCTTTTGCCTTCACACCTTTGCAGCAACTGAGGAAGAGAATTTGCTCTTCATTGCCACCATGTCACTTAGGCACTAGAAAGGAGGACTTGTGAGCACAGGTAAAACACCTGCACTGCTGAAGGTGATCTGAAACTCAGTCCATCCTCCCAAACTCATTCTCCCTATGCAGGTTGTCCTGCTGTGCTGTTCACAACCCTACTGGATTCAGCCCAGTTTGGATCTGTAAGTAACAACGGGGTGAGTGCAATGGGCCAAACCAGCAGAAGAGATATTCTGTGTGTGGTGGGCATTTCTGGGTTGCACTGTCCACCTAGCCGACACACATGCCCTTTCCATCCAGGTTACAAGGGAAAGTCTTAAAGAATTAGAGACTAATTTTTCCATGTAACATTGACAATTCCTGCAGAACTTAGCAGCCCATTTTAAACCAGGGATTAGGAAGCACTATCAGGTCAATCTTACACCATCTTAATCAACATATATAAAAACTCACCTTTCATGTGTATATATATCTAATTGTTACTTTTCTTTCTGTCCCACTCATTAGAAAGTACTTCTTTCTATCTCCAGTTAACATAATTTTCATGTTTTCTTTTCCCCCTCTAAAACAAGAGGCTACCTTTTTAATGGGTTACCTATTAAAGAAAATATGAAATATTTTTTCCACACCTTAACAAAAGTTGTCTAAAATGAAACAGTGGCAGGGTCATGTACATCCAGATATGTCATAGCTGTAAGGGCAGTGGGGAGAGAAGCCTGTCTGTAAGTGGGGGTATGATTCATTTGGATAACAATAGAGTCCACTGCCCTTTTCTACCAAATGTTTTTAGTTTGCCTCAAATAACTAATTGTCTAACTTGTATAAATCTTTCCATCGCTTCTTGAATTATTGTTGGATATTTGGGAAACATATTTTGGGGGATTTTATAAGGGGGAAAAAAAAAAAGCTGATTGCAGTCACTTCCAAATAACACTTAACTCTTTGACACAAGGTCAGCAGGAGGGTTCGTGCGTGTGTATGTGTGTGTGTGTGTTTTCTTTCTAATCTGTGAGCTGTTCCCTGAGAGACACATTGAGAACTGGGGCTTGTCTGCTGACATGTTTTACACAGCTGATCCATTAGGATCCTGCTCTTCCTAGCCTCCCTGGCACCGCTTTGATCAGCGACATGTTGAAAAAAAAAAAAAAAAGAAAAGAAAAAAGAAAAAGAAAATAAAAAACAGAGTAAAAGGCACTTCTCTGATCAGGAATCCCTCCTCTCTACTAAATCATCCCGGGCACTTTAAAGCCATAGGAACCACTGAGGGACCCCTCAGCTCTGCGAGGCTTCATGACAGCTCTACACTAAAACATCCAGACGTGAGGCAGCAACGTCTTTTGCCCAGTGGCCTCTTCTGCCCAGTTCTGCAATTAACCTCTTTGCTGCCCGTTGGGGAGCCCCCACCAGCCTCCATTGCCATGTCTGTCTTCCCAACGGGACGTGTCCAGAGGGGTTTGGTGCCCATCGCACACCCCGGATATGAAGGGCAAATGTCAGTACTTGCCTTGCCTGGAAAATTCGGCTGCTGTGGTCTACCTTTCTGTTGAGGAGAGGGGTTTCCATTTATTTTTGCTGAGCATCTTTCCAAATGTCAGGAAGAAAAGCATATGGCATGTTTCTGCAGGAGGACACGGAGAGGGAAAAAAGAGAGAGCTGACGTCATGAACAGGGATGGGGGCAGATTTGCTACAAAGGTGGTGAGTGATGCTCTGTCCACATGGGAGCATCCTCTGACAATTCACCGGGTAGACACAGATGGGCTGTGGCCATGTCCATACCACAGCCCATTACAGCATGTATACACATAGTCAGATGAGGCCTCACCAAGGGGTCAAAGAACTGCTACGAGTTAATCCCAGCAGCTCACACTAGGACTTCCAAGATCATAGAATGTCCTGAGTTGGATGGGATCCACAAGGATCATCCGATACAGCTCCTGTCCCTGCATAGGACAACCCCAAAATTCAAACCATGTGTCTGAGGGCGTTGTCCAGTCTCTTCTTGAACACTGTCAGGCTTGGGGCCCTGACACCTCCCTGCTCCAGTGCTCTACCACCCTCTGGGTGAAGAACCTTGTCCTAATGTCCAACCTAAACCTTGCCTGGCACATCTTCCTGCCATTCCCTTGGGTTCTGTTGTTGGTCACCAGAGAGAAGAGAACAGCATCTGCCCTTCATCCCCGCCTCATGAGGAAGCTGTAGGCTGTGATGAAGTCTCCCCTCAGTTTCCTCCTCTCCAGGCTGAAAAAAAACAAGTGACTCTAGTGACTTTAGCTGCTCTTCATACAGCTTCCCCTCTAAACCCTTCACCAACTTCATCTAGCTGAACGTGGCTGCTTGCTCCTGAACAACGTTCCAGCCTCCACATCCCTTCTCTTTATGTCCCTGAGCCTGGTGGGCTCTTCACCTCAGCCGTTTGCTGGGTAACTGGCCAGTTGCAACCCCAGAGAGCCCATCTCCTGGCAGGGAGGGTGGAACAACTAACAAAACGGTCATCACTGTCTTCCAAGACAGAAAGGAAAGTCTTTGTTGTGCTTATTTCTTGCCACATTGACACCTCGCTGGGCTGGAGAGCCAATAGACCAGGGTAATATGGTGGTTGGAACACTAAATGAGTATTCTGTTGTGCTCATTAGCAGCAGGTATAGTGCCATGGTGGTAGGAGTGCATGGTGGTACTGATTGTTCCCCTGTGTTCAGGTCTTCAAAGTCACTGCAGTTCGCAGTGGATGGAGTACATACCAGACATTGCAGAGATATGGATGAGTTGTCCACTGCTCAAGGAAATCCCCTAAACCCCAGCTCTAGCAGCTTCCTTTCTCCTTACCCGTCTCTCCCCGCTCACCCACCCCCCATTAATTCCTTGCCTTTTCTGAGCATTTTTCGCTGACTTGAGTGATGAGCGGGACTTTTTGCCCCGAATGTCCAGTGTACCCTTTTTATTTGGTTTACAGAACAAATAGGCATAATGTGATAGAGGATCTGCTCTTGACAGCCTTCTTGAGACTGATACTTTGGCAGTGCAGAAGTTGAGGAATCACTGAAATGCACTTTTTTCCATACCCCCAGTGCTGGCTCGCACATAGCTCTGCGATTGCCACATCCACCAACTCCGCAAAACATCTGGGTCCAGCAGCTTGTCTTTAATGCAAATTTGAGAGCATACACAATTCTACCTTTGGCATGAGGCTTTTGCAGGAGTTTAAAGGTACTGTCATCTACCTTGTTGCAGGGAGGTTTTCCATGTCAAATTGTGGCAGTAAGATACCCCCAGCTGTTCACATTTCTCCTCAAAGTCCCTGCAGCCTGGAGGGCACCCCTAACCTGGGTCCCTGCCACCCGAATGTTTATCCCACAGGACCTTTCTGACATGGCACCCGTGTGCTTTGTTTTGCAGTCCAGGCTTAGTGAAGAATTAGAAAAAAAAGCACAAATACTCAAAGCCTTAGTGCACTTATGCTTCAGTTCAGACCATGGCTGGAGCAGGATCTCTTCAGCTCTAGGTTTTCCTTACAGTATAAATCCCCATGACTGGATCCCATAAAACAGTCTCATAAGCTCCCTAAGAATTTGTCGGGATGCCAGGTCTGGCAGGCCTAACCCTTGCAAAATGGGGTAGCTGAGAGCAACAAAGTGAAAAGAAGCCAAACACCTTAGGAAAAGCAAGGATTCAAACAAAAAGCCACATTAAAACAACATTCATTTTTTTTCAGTCCATTTGCAGATAAATGACCTCCGTTCTTCTAATTAAAGAAAATGTGCAATTAGCTTAATCAGATCTGTGGGAAGAAAAGCAGTCGCTGAGTCTCAAAAGGCAGGTTCTGAGAAACTGCAGCCAACTTTTCCTGGGGCCGACTGGAGACACTACATCAGAAACAGCGAAAGCCCTGCCAAAGCCTTCTTCCTGTGAAAAATGATGTTTCAATTTAGGCTCCTGTATATTGTATTCGTTAATCTCACTCTCACTTGCTTACTCACTTGTTCTCTCTCTCTCTTTGGCACTGTAAATAGAGACGTGAAGAAGCATTGTCTTGTATTGATATGGGCATTGCATCCTAATTTCTCAATGGAACAAAGTTGAGTTTATCATTTCAGTTCCCCATCAGCCTCCAGGTTCTTTGTACCTTGTGATGCAAAGATGGGCTATTTTGTGATCCCACACTGGGCCAAAAACATTCAGGGACTATAAAATAGGACTTTATTTCAGGAAAGGAAAATAGGACTTGTGCAACAGGAAAAGGACTCCAAACCCTCAGCAGTCACGGGGATGAAGGTCCTGAGAGGCCATTGGAAATCCTGGGGAGGAAAGTGAGCTCAGAGATCAGTCCCCTTTCTCTACAAACTGGGAAATTTTGCAAACTGCAGGACCAGTTCCCTTAACCCTTTATGGGGTGTGTTCACCAGTAACTTCCTCTCCCTTATTCCACAGGCATTCAAAGAATAGAAAACAGGGAAGGAAGCAACACACTATCCACTAAAAAAATAATAGCTGTTTTAAAGTATTATCTATTCAAATAGTTTTAAAATCCAAGTCTTTTTCCTAAAAGCGAGGAAAATCCCTTTTAGTCAGGCAGAGTAAAGAGCCAGCTGCATAACAATTTTGCAACCCACAAATTGGGCTGCAACTGGGCAAATGGGGACACAACCAGTCACCAGAACAAATAATCCTTATTTTGTCCATTCCTTACCCTACATTTCCTAAGGGCACTTTTGAGCATGTTGTGAACCATCTCTGCAGCCAAGCAGTGGTTTGTCTTGTCTCTGGTTGCTGCTCCTGAGAAACAAGAGAGGGATACAAAGTCTCCTCTCATTTGCCCATGGAGGGTAGTGTTTGGACCAGGGTTTGCTGGCTCTGCTGCACTCCCAGGGTGAGAGATAAGGACCACATCACATGTAAGTGACTATGGCTCCTGTTTGATGCTCTTCTTCTACCAGGACAGTTGTTCTTCAGCACTTGGCCAGTAACCACCACTTATCACATGCCTACTCCTGTTCATGCCCACCTGCATCTTTTGCTAACATGTCTTGTAAGACCTGGGTGGACTTTTCATACAGGAGCTTTCTGTGTCACCACAAATGACAACATACTGGTTTGCCCATTTTGGACATCCCTCTTCTGTCCCACGGGAACGACCTCCACTCTCTGGTGAGTGACTGGGTTTTGTGGAGAGCACAGCTCTGCCTCTACACCTGTACCTGCAAGTACAGGTATGAACGGGAGATGTTGTGCTAGTTCATCTGGCTGAGGGTCTCCACGGCCTCCATGTGCTGGCAAAACTCTGGTTGTTCATACACAGGCAGTGAACATCTCCAAAACCAGACTTCTTTTTCTGTTTCTGGGGACATTTTTTCCTAAAGCCATCTACCCTGAGGTTTTCAATCTTTCTTATTTGCATTTTCTAGAAAACACTTAGATTTTGAAATGTCCATGTGATTTTTTTCCCCTTGTTTCAGATTTTTTTTAAACAAGTAAATGCTCAGTTTTTCAGCTTTGGCCTGTGTTTTTGTGTGTTCGTAGTTTTCCACGTAGAGAAAAGGTAGATACACAGTTCCAAAAAGCAGAGGGTTCCCTGCTGTGCCTGTTCTTTCTTGTTGACTCCTAATATTTTTCCAGTGCTGGATAAGGGGAAAAAGTCAGGGTTAAAAATAAAGATGGGGCCCTAAAATATCTCCAAACCAACAATAGGAAACGGATGTGTTTATTTTTTGGTTGGTTTCCAAAAATCTGAAAGAGGTAATACTTTATGTTAAAAATATTTATTAGCTTGGGTAATGAACATATTCAGATAAGAAGCCCGTTGCCCGAAGTGTGAGGCAACAAATAAGCTAAACCTTGTCTATTTTACATCATATAATGAATGTTTTGGTGCAAAACCAAAACCTCTTGGCCAGTCAGGAGGGAAAAATGTGCAAGTCGGTGTCACATAGCTACGTGTGTGCCCATTCAATTAGGATAGGAAAAGCGTTGCCATTCCCTGGGATGGATTCAGCTTTGTCATCACCCCTGGGCTCATTTGGCAGAATTTTAGGGTACAAACTGGGGTCTGCATCTGATCCTCGCTGCTGAATTCTAGCAGTCACCAGCCTGTGGGATGGGTCAAGAAAGCAGGGTTTGCGTGTGCATCCATGAGTCCTGGTGGGCCCCTGGGGATTTGCCTGGTGCGGCAGAGGCCGGCAGGCTCCCTGCCAGCAGCTCCGGAACGGCGAGAGCTGGAGGCTGGCCTGAGTCTCTGAAAAACCCCATCAGTAACATTTCTGACAAGATAAATTGCATTTTAAATGTGGAGATGACCTTGGTAATCAGAAATAAATCAGCAGGATAATCAAAATTGATGGGTAAGTCAAATCTAGAAAATTTATATACTGGAGCTCTATAGAATAGCTTGGAAATCCCCATAAGTCGGGTCCTGGCTGAAATTTTGGTCCCTTTGCTGTAGTAATTTAAACTTTTCTATTTACTTTGGCACTCCTCTGTTCAGTGACTTGGCCTGATCAAAATGCTTTGATATGTCCAGCAAGAATAAAAAATACAAAAGTCGAAGGGTAGTATCTTGGTTTAGGACAACTGTGAACATGAAATTTAATCCTGAGCTTTGCAAGAGGGACTCTCTAGAACATACTGGGGGGGGGGAAGCAATTAATACCGCTTTAAAAAAAAAAATAAAAAAGAGCAGTCCTTTCTTTTCACTTTGCTTTTCAATGTCCTGTAATTTGGGCCAAACCAAACAGTGCTTACGCCACTACTGATGTTACGAGTTCATGTACCACTGCTGATGTTACGTACATTAACACAGCAGTCGCTGGAAAGGAAAAGCATGTGTAATTTGTCCAGAACCTGGACACAAGGAGAGTATAGAATGAAGCTGGTCCTCCTGTTACTTTATTTTATTCCCTGTTGTTAATTGTTTTCTTGATACACCCTTGCTTTTGTCCTTTTGACACATAGGCTACCATCATGCTCCACAGCTACCAGAGCCGAAATTGCTCCAAGACTCATTATCCTTTTAACAATCTTACATCTGCAGGCGCTGCCCTGACACTCTTCTAAAACCTATTTACTGGCTTCAGTGTAGTTACTCCTGCTTCACATCAGTGAAAGGAGAGTTAGGCCAACTCTCTGATCTATTTGAGCCTGACATGTGGCTTACACTGTTTTTATATTGATCAAGAATTTGGCCTTGAGATCTCTACGTTCTCGGTTTGACCCAGTGTTTAAAAAAAAAAAAAAAAACTTCCAAATCTGTGCCTCTCTTTTTTGCCTTTCCTTCATCCTTTCCAAATTCTACTGCACACATTTCATGTCTGCAAACTCAACCAAAAGTCCTGGACCTCTTACAAGCTATTTATTGCTTTCTATCATACTTAATACATGAGTTTACACATATCTGCCTTCTTAAAAACATTTTGGAGAGAAGAATCACTGTTTTGTAGGGCTGGTAAAGATTTTTCCACTGAAACTGTTGCGAAGTAAAGTTGTTTGTTAGCTCACAAAAAAAGATGTTCTTCATAAAGCATGTCAGGGTACAGTTTCTGTTTTCCATTGGCAAAACACAAATGCCTGAGAACTGAGTATTGAGATGTCAGTCCCTGCAGTTGTCATTTCGGTGCCCAATGGTCCTGTTTTCTTCCAGGAGTCTGTTCAGTGCCTGAGTGATATTTTCAATGCTATAACCCAGAGGTCTTCTCTCAAAAGCACTGTCTGTCCCATTAAAATCCCAGGATCTGAGCATGGAGTTTAACATGGATTGACATGACAACTTCAACTGATAGAGTTCCCATCTCAGTCTTCCTTATTTGGGACAAAATATTTAAGCATTTGATAACTGATGTGGCATGGGATAGTTATTTTCTGACCACTCTACTTGCAAATTTTTAAAGCCGTTAAACATATGAAGGTTAAAGTGCTTAGCTTGGGCAGCTCGTAACAAACACCACCACCAGTTGGGTAGCAGCTCAGAAGAGTCTAAGAGACGTATGGAGGCACATCAGTGAAAAAAAAAAAACAAAACAACCATGTCTTTGCTTCCATACCAAGAATTCATAGAGTCAAAGAATGTCCTAAGTTGGAAGGGACCCACAAGGATCATCGAGTCCAACTCCTGTCCCTGCATATGGCAACCCCACCGTTCACACCATGTGTCTGAGGGCATTGTCCAGTCTCTTCTTGAATCCTGACAGACTTGGGGCTGTGACACCTCACTGGGGAGCCTGTTCCAGTGCTCCACCACCCTCTGGGTGAAGAATCTTTTCCTAATGTCCAACCTGAACCTCCACTGGCACATCTTGCTGCCATTCCCTCAGGTTCTGTCATTGGTCACTAAAGACAACAGTTCAGTGCCTGCCCTTCCTCCCCTTGTGAGGAAGCTGTAGACCATGATGAGGTCTCCTCTTAGTCTTCTCTTCTCCAGGTTGAACAAAACAAGTTACTTTAGCTACTCCTCATATTGCTTCCCCTCTAAACCTTTCACCAACTTTGTAACCCTCTCCTGGACACTTCCTAGTAGCTTTATGTCTTTTTTATCCTGTGGTGCCCAGAACTGCACACAGTGCTCCAGGTGAGGCCACACCAGAGCAGAGCCGGACAATCCGCTCCATTGCCCAGCTGGCAATGCTGTGCTTGATGCACCCCATGACACACTTGGCCCTATTGGCTGCCAGGGCACACTGTTGGCCCATGTTCAACTTGTCATCAACCAGAACCTCCAGATTCCTCTCCACAGAGCTCCTCTCTTGCATGTCATCCACCAGTCTGTATGTACAGCCAAGGTTGATGTGTCCCAGGTGCAAAATCTGGCACTTGCTGTTGTTGCTTCACTTCCACAGTTTCCTAACATGGAAGACCCTGTGCAACAAGCTGCACTATTGGGGAAGGACACGCTAGGCTGTATGAACATGCTGCATCCAGGTCTGAACCACCTAAACATCCTTCTCTGAGCGTGGGGAGAGACCCCTTGGATGGCACTATGGGGAGGATACATCAGGCACAACCTCAGTAGAAGATCTAGCTCAAGGATCATGGAGCAGGAAACGTCCATGCCACATCTGCTGCTGCTGAAGCAGATACAGGCTTTTGAGGAGTGTGATGAGAGAGCCAGGTGTAAAAGACTTCAGTCTCTAACTGTGGAGAACCTGCTTATTATTAGAAAAGTAATCTTCTTGCACTGAAACCAGATATTGGTTCAACCACCGGACATGCAAGGATTTGGAATCATCTCAGCCTATTGTCTCCAGAAGTAACTACTGAGGATTTACCCATTTATGGTCTAACCTTTTAAAATAATTGATTAAGTATAACATTTTACCACGTTGTTACTGGTTTCTTTTTCTCTTATTACCCTTCACCATAATGCAAACTACATTCTGATGTCATGTGATATTTTTCTGCACTGAAAAAATATGAAGGCATTTTTGGGTTGCTGTTTTTATCTCCCAGATACTTATCATTGTTTCGGGGAAAAAAATGCAACTTGATGGCTCAGGACTTCAAGCAACCCCCTTCCTCACAACAATACCCACAGCTGCAAATGCAGCTTATTTGGAAATAGAGTGTACAGCAATGCACACATACTAAACAGTTCAAATTCTGGTCATGCTCAGACAGCAGTTACTGCCATAATTTTCTGGCTTCGCATTAACTCATGAGCAGGCGTCTTGGCTTGGTCACAGCATTTTTTCTTGTCTGAATGATGACCTGGTTAATAGAGGACAAACACTGGAGATCCTCTGCTCTTTCCTTTTCCCTCTCACACATGCACATATACGTATGAACATGTGTATACATATGTTATATATAGATATAACACACATATATAACGAACACAGATATATACATATATTTTATATATATATGTGTATATATGTATATATAGGCACACAAATGAATCCGTAAGCTCTTTTCCAGTGCCAATGTGTGTGAAGACTTGAAGGGGCAGTCTGCTCTGCTGTAGCCTTATGTGCTTTCATTTCCAATAATCCAGCAGATGCTCCTAGATCATATGGAAAGGCAACAGCTACATCAACTGCTTCTGGACAGACAAAATACGGTCTTGCAGCTATAATCTGATGTTTTCCTTGGAATATAAGTTCTGCCATAGGTGGCATTCCAGGGTCTTAGAATCATAGAATCATAGAATAGTTTGGGTTGGAAGGGACCGTCAAAGGTCATCTAGTCCACCTCCCCTGCAGTGAGCAGGGACATCTTCAACTAGGTCAGGTTGCTCAGAGCCCCGTCCAGCCTGGCCTTCAATGTCTCCAGGGATGGGGCATCTACCACCTCTCTGGGCAACCTGGGCCCATGTTTCACCACCCTCATTGTAAAAAAATTCTTGAAGGAATTCTTGAAGAAATTGCCATCAGCAACAGCAAGGAATTAGGTACACACAAACAAAAACAGTCAGAAACCTGGCTCTTATACAGGTGACAACTGCTTTCTGCTTTTAGGAGTTACACACAGACAGTGACACTGTCAGTTCACATGATAAAACAACCCCTGTCCTAAGAGGCTTTCCAAACTATGGTAGGTCTTCAGGGTTTGGCTCAGGCATGTTGGGTTAGAAGGATCTTGGGCCAGCCCTGGTGCAAGATGCTGGGCTCATAGCAAACCTATCCCCACATGGGAAATGCCAGGGGACACAGAGAGTGGGGTGAGGCACCAGCCTTACCTGTTCCTACAGTATGATATAGTTGACCATGCTATTAGGGCCAGCCTATGACAGCAACATTGTGTAGATGGCTGCTGCCTCCCTGGGACACTCTGGCAGCCTCTTTGCTGTCATGTTACACTAGTTAAATGAAAAAGGCAAATTATATAAGCACTGTTCCAGGTGTGCCATGCAGGAATGCCTTATACCTCAAATTTGGGCTGAAAATTTAGGAACCTGGGGATATGATTTTCAGAGATTTGAGTTATAAAATCCTGGAGCAGTCTAAAATTGTTCATGCCATCACTGAAAATCACAGCAGAAGGAGCTTGTTCATCACCTCACGTACAAGTTTACAGTGCTGCAAACAGGGGAAAACAGACGTAAAACACCTGACAGTGTTGCAAAATGACTCCACAAGCTATGAGGCAACTGAGGGGTATTATCTGCTGGTGCTGCTGAAGATGGAGCTTGACTCACATTTGTAAGAGCAGCTGGAGGATTTAGAGGGATGATTTTAATGGCAAGAAATCAGGGGGGCTCTGACAGTCCCAGCTTTCTAGGGGTGGCAAGAAGGCCTCCCTGTTCCTGCACACTGCTGCTCTGGGAGTCCGGCTTTGGTAAGATACAGACCATTATTCTAAAAGGAAAAAAGTAAATCCACCCAGAGAACTAGAGAGTCTGTGCATGAGAAGGCAAGGAAAGCTTGGAACAGTAAAACGCTGTTTTCTAATGACAGTTCTGAGAATTTAAAAAAAAAATGAAGTGGAAAAAAAAAACCCTTCATGAAACATTGATTAGATGCCAGTTCACATAGCTCTCCTCGCTACTATGTATTATTATTTCTTTTAAAGACTAATAGATCCTATTCTTGACAAGCTCAAAGCCAGGAGGTGGGATCTTATCCAGTATTTTCATTTTTTAGCCCACAAGAGGCCATGATTTTATCAGAATATTATTCGTCTGCCCAAATCACGTTCACTGTGTGAACGTCTGCGGAGAATTCCCATTCTCGGGAAAAACTGTTCTGTCAGACAGTGCAGAAGAAACACTCCTTCTCATCTTGGTTAAACCAGCTCATTTAGGACATAATCTCTTTTCCTAGGCTAAACTTCCCAAGCCAGCTTTCAAATTTGCATTTACAGTTTTTACCTGAAAACCCCTACACACAGAGTAGATGGCACCTGAGATATGTGAAAAAGCTGAGGGCTCCAAAGTAGGGAAAATGGTAAGGTGAACCTCAAGAGAAGGTTGATGGAGCAAGAAATGTGGTTGAGCACATCTGATTTTCCGTTACCACCCAAGAAACATGGCTTCCATTAAATGGCTTTTTGAGCAAAGGTCAACTCATATGCAAAGAGCTTTGAAACTCTAAATATGGAGGGGTTTTAAGAAATATGTAGGAGATCTGCTAGACAGATTGAGTTCAAGGCTTCCATTCCAGTCATCCTATAAAGCCCTAGGGACTTCCAGCCCCGTAAAGGTAGCCCACAGATATCTCCATGTTCTCAACTTGTCTTCTGGATGACATTAAAGCAGAGGCAGTCCCTGAAGGCAGGCACTATCCTTAGCCTCACGCTTATCTGTTTGTCCAGCACTTAGCGTTACCAGATCCTGACTCATAAGACTGTCTTTGCTTTTTTATGAAGCTACCAAAGGGTCCTGGCACAAGCATGTGTGTGAGTGTCCTGATAAGGGTATGACAGCATGTGGGAAGTCAGAGGCGGGTAATGCCACTGGTATGCTGAGTGGGGAATTAGTTGTGTGTGTGGAATGACCTCTTCTTCCAAAACCTCTCCAAGACAGAGGCCAAGGAGAAAAAGCAGCAGTGACAGTTCAGGGTTCAGTCCACCCTACCATAACTTTCCATCCTCATGAATGGAGCCATTCACTAGATTCTGTCTCCCATTTTACTTCTGTATCCTTTTCATCTCAAAATAGAGAACTTCCTCTCAGGGGAATAACTTCTGCTGTAGCACAGCCCTGGTGATGTCAGTGGAGTTACACGAAAACTGAGGTTGATCCCCATGTCTCATTGCCAGCAGGTTTTCTGGACCTGGCCCTTGGGTAGCACAACTCTGAGAGTCATTTGCACTGTTTTGGTCTCAACCCGTTTTGTCTGAGAGCACTGTCCTGCAGAAAAGATTAAAAAATAAGGGGAAGAACCCATGAAAACGTTGCTGTTGTTTCTGCCCAGTTGAGTTTAAAATGGAACCACATTTTATGGAATTTTTCACACACATCCTCCCTCAAATTTCAATGTTCCCTTTTCTTCTCCATTTTTGACATATTGCCACTGAGTCAAATGAAATGAGAAATAGCCAGGGGCTTGCTCTGACATTTTCTTCCCCACCCCATCCCTCTTCTCAGTTTTTTTTTTGTTTTTTTTTTTTTTATTTTTAATAGCATGGAATGGCTAAAGGGAAATGTAGGCTGTGTGTACTCATTTGCTGTAACCCTCACATTCTGCTGTACCTTGCCACCTTTCTTATCATTCCTCCAACATTTTTTGGACCATCTAAAGCTGAAAAAAAAAACCCTCCCTTGCCTGCAGCTTCACTCCAAACTGACAGGGAGAGAAAAATATGGCCTCAGAATCTGAGATCAAGAGCTTTATGGCCTACTCCTGCCTAATTTTAAGGGAATTTGTACAGCAGAATTGGAAAGAACCAAGAGACACTTACAGCACATGTTCTGAAATACCAAGAATAACAAAGCAAAGGCTTAATGAGTTCCAATGTGTATGTCTGCTGTGAGTAATGATGGTTAATCCTGCTACAAAATAATTCCTTTATATGTTCTTCTGCTTTTTAAAAAATGCATCATTGCTGCACTGGGGTCATAAAAATTACGAATATGTTTTCCCATGGCATGAAGCCATAGCATACTGTAAGGCATTGTGCTGGGCCATTATACACAGCCTGTAATCAGAAACAAATGTATTAAGTGAGATGATGTGATGTTACATGAGAAAAGTGAAAATAGAGCAGGGAAGTATGATAGACAGTGACTTGGACCACAGCATCAGCTCTGAACAACCCTTTTCTCCTCAGAAACTATAGGCTGTGCCAGAAGAAGTTGTGTTTCTAGATCCTGGTCTAGAAAATAGAATCAAACTTATTGGAAGAGGGAGGAAATAAAACTTGTCCAAGAGCAGAGACAGACAAAAAGTACTGAATTTCCTGTTCAGAAAGAGAAATACTGCTATGCTGGTGAGGGCGGTTCTCTGTAGTGTGCGTTAGCACAGATTTGGTAGTGGCCTCAGAAATGCAAAGGAGACCATCCCTCTACTTCTCCAACTTACAAACTTCTTGCAGAGGTCCAAATGTTGGCCGTGACATAGTGAAAGCTGTAATTGAATAAAGGGCTCTTGTTTCTTTGGAGTTTATGTTTCTGAGACTTTGCACCAGTACTGCTATTATCAGTAAATTAAACTTGACTCAGAATAGGAGAAATGAAGCAACTCATTTGTCTATTTTCCAGTATTTATTTCCTTAGGAAAAAAAAAAAAAAAAAAAGATGCTGTTTGTGACAGCTGCTTTCATTTCCAGGAGTATACCATGACTCTTCAACATCAAAGCCGGATTTTAATTTATTGACTTAATTAACTTCGCAGTGCACAGAGCAAAAGGTCAAGTAAAATGAGACTCCTTTAGAAAAATTATAATTGCTATTAAGAAGCATACGGGCCATTTGAATGCTCTGATGCTTGATTTCCAAACCCCTTAGGAAGGTCTTTAGAAACTCTAAAAGCTCAGGTACTTGTGCCCTTTGAGAGATGTGCAGACTGGGCCATAACTGCAATGTACAGGTGAGAGCAGGCTTCATCTCAGCAGCAAAGCAAGTTACACTTCTATTTCCCAGGTGTTACAACAGGGGACTCTAAAACAAGAGTAGTGCCCCGAACAACCTACCCAATATCCACTGACATTTCCCTCAGATGGCTGTTCGTGAGCCAAGACCCCCAACACACAAGTTTTTTCATTTAATTCAGGCAAATCTGCATCAGCCATGGATCCCCTGCAAGCCACCATGAGTAAGAAACAGCAAGTGAGACCATCAAAACTTAACCAGGAGGGCAGTATTTCATAAATTACCTAGAAAGCAGATTGCTTGGACAATACTGCTTTCTGCTTTCTTTTTTCCTTAAAACTTCCTGGTGTTATCAGCTGAATGAGGCATAATAAAGAGCATCAAAGGACCTGAATAAATAAATCTTAGCTGATTATTGATAATCATCTTTAAAATTGTCTCAGCAGTAATCTTAGAAATGGTTCAGATCCACTTAAATTTGCAAGATAAGCAATTGCTGCCTCTATGCCTTCTACAGAAAACAACTGTCTGTTCAGCAACAGAGAACTTGTTCTATTTTTTCCCCTGGAATGTACAAATAATTGATACAAACAGGAGAATTAAACTTCAGGCATTATAAAGCAGGACATTTTCTTCCTAGTGTCAGGAACTTGAGTGAAAAAATAGTATCTTTGCAATGAAAGAAAAGTTGCTCAATATTTGACATTTTTGTACTGTGCATTACAAATGTGTATTTATGAACCACATCAATGAGCCAGGTGTCTTTGTTGTAAATTCTTATGTAGCAGTATTTGTTTCTTTCCTATCTGCATTTCTCCATTATGAAACAATATGGCTACCTAAACCATAAATAAATTCAGTTAGGGATTTACCACAAAGAAAATCAGGATGACACTCTGCTGATTCCAGTTACCGTCCCCTTCGCATGAACAAACTCCCTTAGTGGATGAACCCCCGTGCATCTTAAGTTGTTGAGACCCTCAAACAGAGGAGGTAAACCATACGCATCACATTTGTTTGCTTTAATGAAATGATTGATTTATTGGTCACAAATTCCTCAAAAGCATTTGTTTTTATCCCCTGGGTTCTTATCAGAGAGTTCCCAACATCCGTCAAAATCATGGCTGTCATTCACTGCGGCACAGGGCAACTCAAAGGCTTTCCCAGTGCTCCCCATTAACAGAGAGCCTTCTCCTGCCCTCCCAGCATGTCCTTTGCTAGGGCACAGGTATCCCCTTCTCCTGCAGTTGTTTGCTTCCTAGAATAAGCTAGATTTGAGGACCAGAGCCTTCCTAATGAAGCTTGAGTGCATTTGCAGCACAATAGGTCATTTCTGGCTCACTTGCTTTCTTTTCAGCTCATGGAACAAAAAGGGACATGCTTACACCATTTGCTTACATTGGTAGGTAAAGAAAACCTTAAATGTCGCATGAGTCACTTGCACTCAATTAATTTCTGCTTGTGTTATTTATTCACGTTTAAGATATGACTTTTATTCTATATGTGACCTTCAGCAATGGAGCTGATAACAAGAACATTACTTTGGAAAAGTGAAAGGTTAAACATTAACCAGAAAAATAGTTCTAAGACAAACATTTTGAATGTTTTTTTCCTTCATATTTGGAAGTAACTTGTCATTTCCCCTCTTACTGCCCTCCCTCCTCCCATAATACTGTTGCGCTGCTGTTCCTGATACTTGGTAGATGCAGTAAGCACTTGTACCACCACATGACAGACTCCACTTAATACAAGTCAGTTAGGTCTTTGAGCTGGGTGCAAGCTCTTGTCCAATTGGCTTTTCATCAACAATTTCTGGGTTTTCTTGCCTGTCAAGAGTGCACCTAACAGAAGAGCCCCCATCAGCTTCTCTGAGACAGGTGCTCAGCTCTGTGGTCCCTCTTTTACTCCTTGCTACATGTGGCGAGTGAAGAAAGAGAAAGAAATATGTGAACTGGGGGATGGGGTGGAAGATTGTCTGAGCTTCAAAACACTGTATAAGTTTGAAGTACTCATTTTAGCAGATGTCTTTTTCCTCCATGAGCCACAAGTTTCACTCAGATATTACCACTGTCCCCAAGAATTTGAAATTTATTCTATAGTGTGAGTCAACTGGGACTTGGGGGAGGGTGCTGTGCAGCTTTGGTGGTTAAAAAGTCTTCAGATCAGTTAAGAAAGGGCTGAAAAATGATAAACAGTCTCTGCCTTCAAAGTTGGGTGCCTATTTTACCTGTGTATCGATTTATGTTTTTTATGTGGATACATGCTTGTCGAGCTCCCGCTTTGCTCTGAACTTGCTTCATCTTTTCTGCTTTAAGGCAGTCTTCAACCTTGGTCACAACAATAGCAATCATTTTTAAAAAATCTATAAATCAATAGTGTTACTCCTATTACTGCCCATTTTTGGAAGCCCATAACACGGGACATGCATATTTTTTATTCAGTAAAGCAGCCTAATTGCCTGTTGTTTGATTAATTTGGGTAGCAAAAATAAACCACCAAAAGCAAAGACAAATGAAACAGCTAAGATAAAACCAAAGCCAAACAAACACCAACAACACCAAACTAGGTGGCTGGGAAAGGGTAACTTCTGCTTTGGGAGTCATTCTGGGTGATCAAGGTCTCATCTCAGCCCACAGCAGGACAGGGATCCTGGGCCACGGGGATGCTAGACCACAGGACAGTGGAGACGATCACCTGCCCCTTTCTTGCTGCCTCCCCTCTGCCCTTCCTGCATGGCTGATGCCCCCTGCCACATCTTGGCACTGTTCAATCTGCCCTTCCCAGTGCAAACATTGCTCTGCTAGTAATATTTTGATCTACCCAGAAAACAAACAAACAAAAACACCTAACAACAACAACAACGATGAACAACCTCAACAAACCCTCAGACAATCCTAGCACCTTTACAGATCTTTAATCCATATATCTTGCTCTCTTTCCAGTCTCTCAAGACTTGTAGACTAAGTGAGGTCTCATACCAAAGAACACCACCAGGTTAGACTATACTGTGTGAAGAGGGATTTATTTTCATCAGTTCTTATTTTGCCGTATTTCAGTATTTTATTACATGTCCTCTTGCCCTTTGCCATGGAACAAGGTGAATGGAAATCTCCTGGTCTTCTTTCTTGGGACCATTTATTATTTCATGTGATTTCCTCATGTCTCTCCTTATTTATGTCTCCTACAAGGTAATCTGTGCTGGGAGAACAGATTGCTCCACTAGTACTGCTGATGCAGCCAGTACCAGAAGCCCCCCGTTATCATTTCTTTGCAGAAAATTTGCAGCCAGGGTTAGAGACCCATAAGACAGGCTTGTCTTAAGGCAACTGGGGCCTGAGCTTACCACAGCATGCCTTCTCCCAGCCCTCCCAGTCTGGCCTGCGCCCTCCCCCATCTCTTGTCCCCCTCGCTCAGCTCCCCATGGAACCCTCCTTCCCCAGACAGACGATCCCTTCCTGTCGCCTTCCTGGGATGGACTTCTTCACTTTTTCCTTAGCCAGCTTCCCTGGACAGACTCTTGGTTTCTCACTGACTCGTTGTGCGTTGAGTTTTCTTGGCTTGAATCCCAGGGTTCTTGCCTTAATCAATCCCTTCAAAGAGATTTGGTTAAGTCTGGATAAGCTTCCAAGCCTCTGGATGCTTATTCAAAGCACGAGGCTGGGGCAAAGGGGGAACATCCCTCAAGGAAGCCAGAGGCCATCAGTCAAGCAACCTTTCTTTTGTGTTTTTTTGTGCATCAGAAGTACCTCCTTAAATTCCTCAGCACCTGTGTGTCAAAATCCACACTTCTGTTAGTAAAAAGTTGAACCCTGGCCTGTGCATCCTGAAGTAATGTGCCTGGACATTTAGATGCACAGATGGGCCAGCATCAAGTCAGGGTGTCTGTTGCAGAATTAAAACCTGGAATTCCTTCTTTCAGGAGAGGTCAGGCATGTTTACATACCACTGGGTATTTTAGGGGTGACTCACTACAGAAGTCTCATTTGAAAACAAGGAAGATCATAGTTTTGAAATGAAACAAACTGAAGAGTTGTGAACACAGCAACAGATCACCAAAAAATGTGAGGCTGGATTCTCTGCACCTCAGGAGTCCTGCTGATCAGCAGCCTGGGTGGGCAGTCCTCTCCTATGGCCAAATACTGACTCTTGGACCACGGGAAGGGCGAAGCAGCTGCAGGAGCTGGGCCCGGGAGGAAATTTCTTCTGTACCATTCATCCTCCTCATCAGTTCTGATGTTACAGATGGACTGAGAAAGCACCACTTGAGGTTATTTCTGCACTTGTTTTGGATGGTTCTGGTTCTGGTTTGAAGCTGCTGAAATCTGCCATGAAACTAAGCATTTTCACAACATTTTGACCACACTCAGAAGCAGATTTCAGCCCCTCTAGAACCAAAACCAGCATTTGCTCAAACCACAATTACTCCAGTCCTTCCCATTAGCCCCTCAGCATTCAAGATGCATTCATTCATAGTTTAGTTTCCTGCTCCAACATGTTCACTTTGGAAAAACTGATCTCTATTTTCCACTCAAATGAAGCCCATTTGTGTCCTGTCCACCAAAAGAACAATCTGGCTTAAAGCAGCTTTAAGAAAACCACTATCTGATGTCAGTAAATCTCTGTCTATGCTATTACTGCTTTAAGTCAGGAAGCAGTGGGTGTGCTGAAAACAACACATAAAGATAAAGGTTTCCAGTGCAAGGAATGTGAATGTATTCTGGAAGAAAACACGGGGGGCATTCCGTGCCGGAAGAGACGAAAATATGTGTCAGCCTGCCGAGCCGGCCAGTGCCGCAGCACACACGTGCTGGCTGGCTGGGGAAGCCACGTCTTCAGATGGAGACAAGGAGGCACTGGAGAGTCCTGTCCTCAACACACATGCAGAGTGAATGGCTGCTGATATTATTCGCTTCTTTGTCTTGCAGTAGAGTGGAATGCATTCTTCTGTCCTCTAGGAGCTGAAGGAACGCATCAGAAGACAGCCCTAAGCCCCATTTCTTTTGCAGGCATAGATATTGAACAGTTCTTGGGAACAGGAGGGGATTTGGCCATTTGGCCACGCTACACTCCTGAACTCCCACGTGGACCGGCCCTTATCCTTTCCTGAACAGAAGAGGTGTTGCCACAATCAAACCCTTACACGTTGGTCACACTTCGACCCTATAACAGCATGAAAGTCCTTAAGGAAAAGGGCATCTATCAATCCCATAGACTGACTATGTGTCCCTAGAAAAGTCATTATAGCAGGCGATGCTGGAGTATTTCCACCAAGGGCAAAGGTGTTTCTATCCCTTGCCCAGCTGTGTAAGTTAGAAGGGAAAAGAGGTCATTGTTCCTGTATACCTGGTTATCAACCTACTTCTTTGTCTGGTTGCTAGTTTTCCTCTTACTGACAATGCAGAGAAAAAAAAAAGAAATTGGAAGTGTATATCCATTTTGTTACTGGAGCACTCTTCTTCTCCAGCAGAAATAATCTTTTGGGTCCCAGGGCATTGCACTTATAGGAAAGATAATCAGTCCCCTGACCGGTTCCTTATTTAAAAGGCAGAACCTTTTCTAATCCATGAAGACACACAATGCTCTAAGTCACCAGTTTACAGGGTATTTTGACTCAGAATAGTAGGCACATCACCTGCAGCTCTTACTAACACTGCCACTTACACAGCTTCTTTCATCCCAGAGTATCCCAAAGTTACCCATACAGTAAAGTGTTCGCAATCTGAGTTCCCCTGTACATGTATTTTGTCTACCATTAGCCTTCCTCAGACAGTTTTTATTCTCTAACTCTCTTCATAGTTCTTTTGGGTGGGAAGTAGAATGAACACAGAGTTGCAGGTCTCCTCTCACGCCCTGCCAGAAGGGAAAAGGCAATGGTAGAAGATCACAAAAAGGGGTCATTGCCTTAGCTTGGAGAATCTATGTCCCACACTGTGTTGCTGAGAGGTTGTGTGGTGTTAGTACAGCTGGAGGGGCACAGTGGGAGAGACAGCACCTTTACTTTTTCTGGGGAAATGGATGTCCCAGCAATGTTCCCAGGTTGCCCCTCATGACACAGTCTTACAGACAGGAAAGCCATGATCACGCACAGTCTCTGCCTTTCAAAAAGTGGATGGGAATGGTGTTGCTTATGGGAAGCCACTGGAAATCCTGGCCGCAGTAGTAAATCTATTTTTAAAAAAATCTAATTGTCAGAAGAACCATGTTTTTGTGCCACCTTTATACATACCTGTTGTCTCTGACATAGCTTATGAAAGCTTTGGACAAGAGCCCTCTGAGCTTGCCCTCTGCTACTCCATATCCAGACGTGCCTGTGGAGCCAGCTGCATACAACCATCATGGATTCAGGCAGATCTGGTCCCAGGGCATCTCCTTGTACCCAGCATCTGTAGGGGAAAACAGGCAAACAAAAAGGACCTTCTGAGCACAGCACCTGCTCTCTGGCCTTCATAAAGTTAGCCATTCCTTGCTGAACTGCAATTGCCTTTCCAAAGCCAGAGAAAATAGCCTATGCATTTAGGGGACTTATGCAACCTAAATGATCCAGCATAATTCTGGTGAGCACAGCCACAGTAGTGGTCTGCTGCCAGGTATTCAGGTAGAGTATATAACAAATGCAAGACAATAGGGCTTGTGAAAGTAAGGACAAGCAGTATATTAAGACACAGAAGTTAGCCTGACTAAGTCTGGCTTTTCCCTAAGAGGGAGAGCAAAGTGCTGTCCCCTGGAGCCTTCTAAGGCTGAAGCTTACAATAATAATGAAATCTCCATGGGCCCAAATGTGCCTCCCACACACATCTCAGCTAGGAGCTTACCACACAAGGAGTCTTGCTGAAATTAATGAGCTGTGTGTGGATTACAAGATGCTCTTCGGAACAGCTGAGGGTGACTTTGCAGACATTTTCCCATTCTTGTTCCCACTGTTCATTCAGTATACCTGGCTTTAGGTTTAACTGCACTTCTCCATGAAGGAAATTAAATATGGGGAGGGGAAAAGAGAGAGGGAACCATATTTATATGGGGAAGCATGGTGTAATGGCTGAAGTATAAGACTGGAAGACTCAGTCTCCAGCCTTGGCTCTCCCACTGTTATCCAGATGCAGTTCTCTTGTCTCAGCTCCATTCCTCTGCCTAACGCAGCCTGTGAGTCAGGCGTCCCATCCGACTTCACGTCACAACGTGTGTACCCCAGTGGTGCAAGGCCTGAGAGGATCCCCCACATCCCACCGCCCGTGCATCGCTCTGTGTGGGTGCAGCCCTGAAGGGGGGTGATGTGGTTGTAGCTGTGAAGGAGGCAATGGCGGTGCCTGCGTCATGGGCCTTTTCCTGTTTGCTTTGTTCCCGAGGGTTATTTCTGGGCTTGAGGGAGGCTGCCGTGTGATGTCAGTGTGTAAACAAGGAGGTGAGTGTCGTCAGGGCTTGGGGGATGGAGATGAAGGCAAGTCTGGCTCCCTGGAGTGGGAAGCAGGGAGAAAAAATCAGCGCAGATAAAGAAACATAAGGGAAATGGCAGTGGAGCCACTGAGGAGGCGGTGGGGGGACAGGGGGAAAAAGTCCACTGTCCCCATGCAAATCGTTTGGGAAAACAGTGCACCGCCCTCCGTTAATTCCCCTGATTAAAACCACATTAGTTTGTAGGTGTCAGGGACAGGCAGCTGTTTTCAAGGAAGCCCTGGCTCCACCAGGTCCTTCCTCGCCGGGCAGCGGCGGCTCTATCTGGAGGTAAATGTCAGCGAGGCGCGGAGCCTGCCGACGCTTGTCCTCCTCCTGACAGGCCCTGGCCAATGTCCTGCTGCTGAGGGTCGTGGTAATTTACGTCCCTTCTGTGTACATTAACTTATCTGCAGCAGAGCTGGCGGGGCTCTTTCAGCCAGGCTGTCTCCTCCGCAGGCTGGGAGACTTTTCCTGCCTGTGGGACCCGGAGCGGGGACAGGCTGCACAACCCCTGCCAAGTTCCTGCTCCGGACCAACAACAACAAGCAGCGCCGTGGAGCCGGCGGCCGCTCTCCCAGCCCTGCTGGCATCACCCACGCCCCCACAGACCCCTGGACCCCATGTCCCCTGCAGCCCCATGTGCCCTGGGGAGAGGGGAGCCAAGTGGCTGCTGGAAACCAGGCACTTGGTTGCAAGACCCCCACCCCAACTCTTCTCCCTGGCTTTATTCTGCTGTTGCTGCAACAGCTCAACTTGTTATTTATTATTTGGAGCTCCCCCAGGGCTCTTTTCTCATTCCTCCTCCCCTGATCCCTGTGGAAGGAAGCAACCTTCTCATGCAGGAGGCAGATACTTCCCACTGAGCTGCAAATTGTGGTGGCCTGGCTGGGGTGACTATCCTAACACATTGATCTGGAGGGACGTTAACCTGCAGGTATGCTGTTATCAATGGCATATTCACTCTTAGCCTGAGGAGACAAACATCCATGAGTGGTGACAGGCATGCGTGGAGGCACCATCTGAATCTTTCTCGAGGCAATGAGTTTTCTCTTAAAGCAGGGTATTCCCCTCACATCCACATAATGCATTTCTCTATCATCCCAACATGCACAACTAAAAACATTTAGTCATACAGCAACTCTAAGGAGGTTCCCCTGATTTTGAAATTTTGGGGGCCATTGCATTCAGACTCATGTTTTCTGTGATTATCCCCTTGTGAATCACTGAGTTCTTATTGGAAATTAGAAAATAATAAGTAAGCTTTGCCCACTGTACTCCTTTTCAAATGTGCTACTACACCTTACTAGTCTTTGACTAGGTTAGGCAAGATTGCCCAATAACATTATGAAGCTTGCAAAAACATTGAAAGCAGAAAGCAGCAGTGGCAGAGATCACATGGTCCAGCAGCCTGAACCCACATCAGTTCAGCCAGAAAGAGCTGATCTGCCAACCTAATTGCTATTAGAAAAGAGGGGGGAAAAGGGTTGATATTTGTAACAATATCAGAAAATGTCCCCCCTCACACAGTCTTTCAAGATTTCCTGAATGACCCGCATCAGATGGCTTGCTTTGGTACCTGCAAAGAGCCACTGTTGTATCAGGTTGTATCAGAAAGCCATCTACAAACTCACAAATTGTGACAGGAATGCTAACAACCACAAATTACCTTCCTTCTTCACAAGAATTGAAAACTGTGTCTTAGTAGCTATTGTCTTGATTCCCCCTGTGTGCTTTACACATACATCTCAGCCTAGTAATGCCTGGTGTAGCTAGTAAGTGTGATACTGACTGTGAGAAAAATTATGGGTAATTTTGTTATGCTTCCAAAGATCCTAGTGTGAATTAAGCTACTAAAACCAAACAAAACAAAACAAAACAAACAAAAGCAAACCAAAACAAAAATAACAAAACAAAACAAAACAAAAACCCCACCAAAAAACCTCAACAACAAAAAACAAAAGGATCAGTGTTATGGTTACAGGCCATATATCCCTGCTCTAGTTCTCCCAAGAAGCTGCAGGTCACCCTTTACTAACTTGAAGCTGTGACAAGATGAACAACTCCAAACCAAAAGACAGGACTCACAGCAGTAACTGTGAAATACAAGACCTGTTTTTCCTGCTGAACATGGGAAAATTGTGTCCTTTGGCAAGACAGGAGAGCAGCAATGGAGGTGCTTGCTCTAACCACAGCCTGCTGCCCGGAGCAGCAGTTCTGTGCCATCTCGAGTGCTCCTCTCACAGAGAGCTTACACAGGCTGCTTCTATAGCCATCATGAGCAGACCAAGCAATTCAACAATCATGTTGTGTGGCTACCTTGCAGATACGATGGGTGACTGCGCCTATCTGTATGTGGAAAAGGAAACTGTCTTGCTGGCCTGCTCCTGAAAGTTTAGGTTTTGGTAGTTTAAGCTGTGTAGCAAGGGATACTGCAGTGTCTCCGATTGTTAATAGGAAATTTAGAAAACACGTTCACACATCTGTCCTTGATGTAGACAGCCAATCTGTTGGCCTCAGAACATCCCTCTGGTGAGCTCTCATCCTTGCAGCCACACCTGGGCACCAACGGTGACTTCCAGCTAACAGGACGGCAGCAGATTTCACTGTCAGCAGGTGAAGGCAGTCTTTATGCATGGAGGAATTTCAGGGCCATATTTTCAAGCTCTTTTGTATGCTCTGTCTGGAAGTACCAATTTCATTCTAAAGGAGACTCCATCCTTGTTGGGAGACACCAACAAGGTGGCTGGTGCCTTAACTGGTGGCTAAGATCCACTAACTTTTTAGGCATCTTGCTACCTGCGAGGATCTGTATCCCCAAGTCAGGTGCCTACAGCATCTGTACAATGCATGTAGAGAGTTAAGCACCTCAGTTGTGGAGCTACCTCAGCTAGTTTGTAGGGGACTTTGATTTAAGCTCTACACAGTAAGGACTTAGAGACTTTAATCCATGGTTGAAGGGAAAATCCTACGTTTGTCTGAAAGATGAGAGCCATTTCCTGAAGGCAGTCCTTTTTTTAGAAAACATGCTGGCAGTGAAAACAGCAGGAGAACCATTTTTGCAGCCTTCTCTCTGGATATTTAGGCGTTTTAATCTTGATTACTTCTCGTATCAAGCACTAGAGCCTCATTTTGGTCCTTCGGGCCAGCTCAGTAACCACTGGGCAGGCACCCCCTTTCTCTTCTCACCTCTATACTGTGAGAGTAACCCTATTTTCCTCTCAATTTATGTCCCTCACTGATTACACAAATAAAAAAATTGTCAAAACATTCACAAATAGAGGTTTCATAAAATTTCAAATGAAAGTTTCTGATGTTCCCATTTCTCCAGCCTTTTCTCTCCTGGCAATATTTTTCTTCCACTTCCCATGACGATTTAGTCTCAGTCCTGCTGGAGTGAACAAGTAACTCAGTTGTTTGCACAGACAGGGAAGAATTCCTTTGGATATTCCCAGAAGATCTGCATTACCTCTTAGCTTTCCCATTGATAATAAATACCAGAAGTATAGATTAATAAACCGGGGTGGAATCCAACCATCTCTTATCTTCCTAGGTATAAGTGTGAAGAAGCATGAATTAAAAAACTATGTGACTTGCTTAGCCCTGCATCCCTAATTGGTTGTACTTCCTCACACAGGTCCCCCTTAAAGTGCTCTATTTTCATTTACAGTGTGTGGTAGCACCTGGCCCTGGCACTCAGCTTTCAGATAGGTACCTGCACAGGAGAACAAGCACTCGCCAAGGATATCCCTCATCATTTTTTTCTGTAACTTCATGAAATTTCCATGGGGAAAAAAAGATGGCTGGATTGTAGCAGAAAGACTTCTACTTCCATAGAATCATTTCGGTTGGAAGAGACCTTCAAGATCATCAAGCCCAGCCATAACCTTACTCTAGCACTAAACTCTGTCCTTGAGAACCTCCTTGTCTATACGTCTTTTAAACACCTCCAGGGATGGTGACTCCATCACTTCCCTGGGCAGCCTGTTCCAATGTCCAACAACCCTTTCAGTGAAGAATGTTTTCCTAATATCCAATCTGAACCTTCCCTGACACAACTTGAGGCCATTTCGTTTCGTCTTATCACTTCCTACTTGGGAGAAGAGACCAACACCCTCCAAGCTACAACCTCCTTTCAGGTGGTTGTAGACAGTGATAAGGTCTCCCCTCAGCCTCCTTTTCTCCAGGCTAAACAGCCCCAGTTCCCTCATCCTCTCCTCATTAGACTTGTGCTCCAGGCCCCTCACCAGCTTCATCACCCTCCTCTGCACTGTCTCCAGCAGAACTACTTCACGTTTAGTGAAGATCCTACAGCTTGATGTGATATTTGTGAAGTTCACTGTGCTGTAGACGGTGCTGTTTACTCCTTTTGACTGAAAACGCACTAACGTCTTACAAATTCAGGCTTTACTTATAGACTTGCATTTTTAAATAGCGATCAGTCAATACACCGAGGCAAGACCTCCCTAGGCTTTTCTGCATTTTGTTCTAAAGATGATAACACAAGAGAATCAGGATTTTCTGTGGAAAAACTGACAACTTTTTTTCCATTTGAAGGACTCCATTGTCAGTGTTTTCTGCTGCGGACAACAAAAACACTTGAGTCACGAAGCACATCCCTTCCTTCAAACACTTCCAAGTCATCATTTGCCTGTGTACATTACTGTGCTTAAATCTGGGTTTATGAGTTCTACAGATGGGCAGGAACAGGGGGTGGGGGGCGATGGACACCCAGAGCCAGAACAGAAATACAAGGAAATGATCAGCTCAGAGCACAGGCAGATATGGAATACATGTTTCTCTCTGGGAACCACTAGAATGCATCAAAGAACAGATTCAATGACATACAACTGAGTTTGAACAGGCGCCACTTAGGCGCTCCTCTCCTGAAATTCCAGGATAGATTTCAAAATAACTCTTTGTTTTCTCACTGAACATCACACAGTCCTTCCGCCAGTCCTTCTTAAGCCAAAAATCACTGCCAAGTCATAGGCACAATGTTGTGCGTACGACGTAACTTCACAACCACTTGGTACAAATAGTTATTGAGGCCTTTCAGTACTTAAAAGGGGCCTATAAGAAAGATGTGGACAGACTATTTAGCAGGGTCTGTTGCTATAGGACAAGGCCTAATGGTTTGAGACTAAAAGAGAGGAGATTCAGGCCAGACATGAGGAAGAAATTTTTTACACTGAGGGAGGTGAAACACTGGCACAGGTTGCCCAGAGAGGTCTTAGATACCCCATCCCTGGAGACATTCAAGGCCAGGCTAGATGGGGCTCTGAGCAACCTGATCTAGTTGAAGATATCCCTGCCCATTGTAGGGGGGTTGGGCCAGACGGTCTTTAAAGGTCCCTTCCAATCCAAACAATTCTATGATTCTGTGATTTCTTTTATTTTTTTCACGAGAACAATCAGCCATTGGCATAATCTCCTGAGGGAAGTGGTGGATTCCCTAACATTGGACAATTTTAAGCTTCAGCTGGACAGGGTGCTGGGCCATCTTTTCTAGACTGCACTTTTGCCAAGAATGGTAGGACCAAATGATCCTTGTGGTCCCCTCCAACCTGGTATTTTATTCTATGATTCTACGATAATCGTTAAGAAAGAGTAGGAGAAAAGAGCTAACCAGCTTGCCTGTTATACACAGCTGTTTTCGTGTATTTCAGTTTTACAATGAGCTTTAGAAAAATAGCAATTAGGGTCAGTGGCACAGTTAAAATACAGAAATGCATATATCTAGATATCTCTATGTTCAATATAAAGCACATATAAACGTTATTGAAAATGTACAGTGACAATTCTGTCTATTCTTCCAGTTAAATCAAAACTCCACTTAGATTCTGGTTTTAGTTTTTACAGCTGTGCCTTCCAGAATCATCTGAGTATATGACAGTCTCAACTTTTCCATCTTCGTGTTTGCAATGGGAATATTGAAAATAAGTGCCTGTAGGCCACTGTGTCAAGATGCAGGGGATCAGGTTCATTCTAAAGGTACTTCAAAATCTCTTGGTGTTTTAGGATTATGTCACAATTTGAGGTTATAAATATCATGGTACCTAGCACCTTTTTCTGATAAATCATGAGTGTCCATGGAAGTTCATCTCCTCATGTCTACAGACAGCTGCAAGAGAATAAACTGAGCAACCCACACGATCCCTTTCCATCCTGTCTGTGATGCCAAGAGTCACGAATATCCCATCCCTTGATCAAGTCACACACAGGATGAGATAGTAGAAGACTGATTCTCATCCTTTGATTCCTTGTTTTCCTTTTACTATGATATAAAAGACCCTTATCTCTGTCAAGCAAGAGCAGGAGTTCTTCCATCGGCACACACAGAGCAGAGATCTCTTTGGCTCTGACAGGGATTGTCAGTTTTCCCCACCTGTCAATCTTCCCCAGATGTGTTTGCATAGATCTGTTGATTTTGCACACAGTACCAGCCAAAATTTGAAACTTTCCAAAAATCATACAAAGAAAAGAACATTTGTGTCTGAAGTACTTTTATGGCAAGCTTCACAAACCCTTCCAATCACATTTGTAGTTGAAACACTGGCAGCTGGGTTTTGGCTGTTTTCTTTTCTCGCTCTCTTTCTTCTAGTGACATTGCCAAGCTGTGTTCTAATCTGGTGGGCATTGGGAAAACAAAAAAAAAATAATTGAAGGGCTTCTGGTAAACTTGAATTTCTCTGAGACAAGGACTTGTGCTGTGAAGCACTCAGAAATCCAAGAGCTCTCTCCCAGTGCGTGCACTTTGCCATTGAGGGGGCTATGTCACTTCTTTGAAGCAGGCTCTATTTTGATGGGCAAAACACCAGAGGATGACGTAAACCTCTAAGGATGATTACTTGGGTCCTGTGTCCGGCTTTTTCTCAAAAAAATGCCTTGAAAATCTTTAGAGCTGCTGCTCTTTTGTCTGTCAGCAATGAAAACAAGAGAGATGTTACTGGTTGCAGAGCAACTGAATCAAAGGACAGGCATTGTGCTGGGGAAAAGTTCCTTATGATATTTTCTTGTCCTCACTACAATTTTTCCTCTCTTTTTTTCTGGGGAGGTCTTCAGATAGAAGTGCCAGCTTGGTGGATGCTATGCAAGATCTAGACAACGCAGTGTGCCATTTGTCTTGGTCTGACACTGTGCATTGCACTCCCCAAAGGGTTGGTTTTCTTCAGGGCTGTCACCCATGTGGACCTGGCTGGCCAGGCTTCTGGCTGGGCTTTGTAGCTACCAACAGGCATTCAAGAATGGCAGTGATGTTAATATGCTTTCTCCCAGCCTCTCAGGCAGCTGTATCCACGCAGGCACAGAAACGAGCAAGGGTCCACAGAGGTGCAGCAGCCTTCTGCACAAGCCCTGTTGCAGGGGTCTGAGGATTTTGATAGTCATATAATGAAGCTTTTGATGTTCTTGCCATCTTCAGAGTGACAAAAAAAAAAAAAAAAAAGAAAGAAATAAAGAGACATTGAAACGTGTCTGAGAATAATCATGTGTCATAAACCTCTAATCTTCATCTCTGTCTTTTCAGCGAATAAGTCCTCGGTTCCTCATAATACCCTCCTACGCCTGCCCACCATTCCTGTTCCCAGAACAAAACCGTCAAATTCCCAGCAGTCTTGTGGCAAAGTACCAAGATCAAACTAATAATCTGAGAATTTTTCCACTTTCCCCAAATTATTCGCAATGTGACAACTGCTGTATATAACAAAACAAAGTCATACTCATGCTGAAGTACTTGGGTTATGGTTTATTTACCCTATTTGATTCTGTATGCCCTCCAAAATCACATTTTTCATGTGAGTGTCTAGAGTTTCTTGCAGTGATGCATTAAGACTCCTCCAGCAGCAGAAAGTGTGCAGGAGAAGGTAATCTAGAATGAGACACAAAAATGTAGACAGAGTACAGAAAGTCTCACTGGTACCATCTGTGGAGAGCAGTAAGCTCAGCTCTTGGAGAGATTATTTCATTCTCTGACACTGGTCAAGGCCTGAAAAGACTCCATCATCTGTGCAGACAGTTTCCCCTTTCTTATCAACGGTCCTGTTAGAGCAGAGGACCTTTGGCCACAGTTTTCTTCCCAGAGCTTGAATGCAAGCATTTTAGGTTCTCTGCCCAGGCCAGGAGAACATGAAGACAGTTAACAAAACTATTAACATGGTTCAAATCCTGATGGGAGGCCAGTGAAAGGAGTAAAGGACAAATATGACAAATCTAGAATAGTCTCAGCTGTTAAAACACAGGACTGCTTTCTGCACAAACCACTGACTGCCAGGGTGGAGTAAATATCTTGACCAGTTCTAGATAAAAGTGGGCATTATTCTTGATAAACTACTTCAATGACCCTAAATCCAAGAACAAAAAAGGAAGTGAAAAACATGGAACATTACTGAGGACAACTATAAGGTGCATCATGTGCTGTAGAAAGTCAGAAATGTTAAGGCAAAGCATAACTTCCAAGGGATGTGAAATAAGAGACATTCTTCTGCAAGCATATTGATCCAAACTGGTTTTGTTTGATTGGTTGGTTGGTTTTGGGGTGAGTTTTGTTTGTTTTATTTCAGTCCCCGCTAAAAGAAAAAACTGTCATCAAATGTTGAATGTAGTTAACACCGCTGGCGAAATTCACGGGTCAAAAGTCTTCAGGACCCCATTAGTCAAGGGTAAAGTAGAAAATGGGTTTCACCTAATTAAATTTACTCCAACAAATACAGAGTCCATCTCAGTGATTCAAAACCTCCTGAAAAATGAAAGAAGTTGTAGGCTACCAGACAAGAGCAAATATAGTACTTTTTTTTTTTTTTAATAAGAAGTTCATGAACCATAACCTGTCTTCTTAATTTTGATTTCCAGAACAATAATAGAACAAAATACTATAGCCAGACCATCAGATGACAATCAGACTACTCAGGAGATAACAGCTGCAGAGGAACACAGCTTTGTCAAACACCAGCTCTGTTAAACCAAACTTAATTTTCCTTTCTAGCCCAATATGGTTCTTTGTGAATTGATGTACACATATCTGAATGCTAGTAAGGCTTTTCACACTGTCTTGTGTGATAGTTTCCTAAGCAAATCGCAATAAAAGAAAACATGAGCTGGTCAAAAGTATTGTAAGGCAGGTGCTCAGCCATCTGGAAAACTCTGCTCAGAAAGTAGCTGGAAACAGGTCATTGCCAGACTGAAAAGATTTTTTGACTGTAGTTCCACAGGGGTCTGTCTTGGGTCAACATTTTTATTAAAAACTTGGAAAAGGTCAGAAGGGATTTCTCACTTCTTGGAAGAGGCTGGGTGGGTAGCTTAGAATTCAAAAGATCTTTAAACATTGAAGAAATGGTATTAAAAATATTATTATCAGTAAGAACTAGAGTAAAGTATCATAGCTAGAAAGACATTCTCAGCTGTCAAAATGCAAGTCAGGGGAAGAACTGAATAGGCAACAGTTCTTCCAAAAATGAACTAGAAAATGTGGGGGACCACACATTGAGGGAGAGTCAATTTTATTATACTAATGCAAAATAATCCTCTAAATTACAGAAATAATCCTCTAAATTACAGATATTTTTAAAGGGAACATTTTATTTAAGGCTCAAAGAAATCCTTCCACTCTGCTTAATACCTGGAAGACAACTGCCAAAGAATTGTGTCCATATTGAGCAGACATTTCACAAAAGACTTGCACTAACTGACGAAGATCAAGAATAACCAGAAGGTTAGACAGCATGACTTATAGAGAAAGAATGAAAAAACAAAAGATTGTCCAGTTCAGAGGGGAGATGTGATACTACTTTTCAAAGATATAAAATGTAGCTTCAAAGAAAAGAGTGAAGAAAGTTATTTTTGTCCATTGCAGATAGAACAAGAAAATGTGAGTTGAAATTGTAGTGTGGGATATTTCTTTCAAACATAAAATGAAAATTCTCTAATGACAAGGGCAGTTAAACGCCAGCACAGATTGTTAAAACTACTGTGGACCACTGATGGTCAAGAATAAACCAAGTGTTCCACTCTTGCAGGCAAATCACAAAGTTGATACTTTTCAGTGCAGAGGTCCCTATGGTTCTGCAGTGAGGAACACAAGACGACCCTTAATCCATGGGAGCAACTGACCAGCTCTGGTGCATGCTTCTCATCAAGGGGAGCACATCTGGTGTCAACTCTTCAAAAATCCTTCTGTCAGTATCTCCTGGGTCATCACTGCCTTTACCCTTCGAGTAACAGCCTTAATCTATATATTGTTCTCATCCAGATAAACTCACCTTGGTCACATTATCCAAGCAGTAGAATCACATAAAAAGAGGGATGATCAGAACTATCTGTCAAGAGTGCATGTCATGACTGGCAGGAAGATATTGAATAGCAGAGGCAAGAGAATTGATCCTTGGAAGACCTGATAAATGCAAAGTAAAACAGAAATGTAGCTTTCTACCTGTAGTAGTTGCTGGCATCCCTCCAAAAGGGAACTGGCCATTTAGTACATTACTCTGGTCCACTGTTAACACTCGTGAGTGAAATAGGATTATCTTTAGGTCAAGAATGTAAAATGCTGAAGAAAGATCCAGGAGGATGAAAATGGATGGCTATTTTCTATCTATTGACAGGGAGACATCATCCATCAATGCCACTAAAGTGGCTTCAGTTTAGTGTCCTGGCCTCAATTCAAATTGCACCATCTCGTATGCTAATTAACATCCCTGCAATATAAAAATGTATTTCATCTTCCCATCAGGTACTGGCCTGAGCAAAAAGACATCTATTCTGACCTACAGTATGCCTACAGTCAACATGTACTCTATACTTCTCCCCACTGGATGGCTAGTTTTTTGTATAGCAGATGTGCTATTACAACTTAATTCAGAAGCAACAGTTCTCACAGTTCTAGAGTGAAACTGTAATACCCTGTTGGAAATAAAGATGAATAAAATTAACCAAGAAGTGAATGCCAAGGCTGAAATCTTTGTAAGCACTCTTAGGTAATTTCTTAAAAAAAGAGAGATCCATTATGCCCTAACCTGCACTTTGTCACCAGTGTTGTTCTACTGTCAAGGTAAAGAACTGAGGAATGTCCGCAAACTTGTTATGACATTAATCATATTAAACAGGGCATGTGAACAACAACTACAATTAAACTGTAGCAATCAAAGGCATAGGAAGTGTTTACATTTTGGAAGACCATAAAGTGATACGTTTTACTTAGAAATCACAAAGGTTGTGTCAATCTATAAGACACACCTTCCCAAAAAGTAGCCACATCTCGAGCAGAATTTGTCTGTATCTCCAGCAAAGAGTCAGAGAGTTGACAAGGTACTAAAAACCTGACCCCAATACACAGTGATAGACCATCTCCAGACTTTAATGAAGTATAAACAGTCAAGACGTATCTCCTAGCATCCACTTCTCATATGGCTACCAGAAAAATGCCCATACAATAGCCAAGCTAAATAATTTTTAGACTCCCTGTACAGAACTCTAATGCCTCCCAAACTACTATTTCACCACTGGGAATATCAGTGGGCTGACATGAATCACCAATTGTAAACACATCTGCACTGAAGAAATAGACTTTTTGCTCTCAAAGAGTCATATTTTTATGTGAGAAGTCTGAACAGTGAAGTCAAGATTCCTATCCTAATATGAGGTTACTAGAAACTCCAGAGAGCTTAGGTTTTTACATAGGGCAAGTCAGAAAATGATTACTATGCCACCCCACCTAGATCCTGATGACAACCAAGTACTCCCAGTCTTCTGAAGTATTCAGTCGTTGGCTCTAACCTAAGAACACTTTAAATGTTCAGTGACTATACACAGCAAAGTTATTATCAACCTATTGCACCTCTAACTTCCAGTCATTAAGATGATCACCAATTAGGACTGAAAAGTGCTTCTCATATTCTACTTCACAGCAGTTTTGAGGCATAATGTTTTCATGTGTTGCTTTGTACAACAGGTGAAATCCTTACAAGCAGGTCATGGGGAAGAATCGTGCATATGCCTACACTTAAACATGTATCTGTGCAAGCCATTGCTGCAACACAAAGATTCAATAACCTTGCTACTGGCATTTGTCTGATCTGGGAAGATGCTGCCAGTTGCTCCAGGATTTGGCAAATTTAGGAGCAGGATATGTTACAAGTTCATCTACAGTGGCCTCCTAACACCAAAACTTTGTTCTCTTTTGAATGCACAGAGCAGTTACTAACAATATTCCAAAGACGATAATATCTTCCTTGGTTTGCCAATACTTAAGAAGTGTACAAAGTTGTAGACACTGATGTGGTGATTACAGCTGCCTTTGAGCCGCAGGTCAGACAGACCTGCTCAGAGGAGTCACTGCTCTCTGGCTACCCAGCTTCAAGGACTCTACTGACAGTCTTTCTTCTATGAGGTTAAGCTGGCCTACTGCCACTGTAAACACAAAATCTCACTTACATGGTTGAAAGATTAAATATCTGATTAAAATTTCTGGCTGCTAATTTGTTGAACTTGGCCATGGGGTAGATTTGAACATGATATTCAATTCTATGTGCTCAGGAGTAGGGGGAGAAGAGCAGAAGGGGGATGTCATATTTCATGAAACAACAAGGAAGTCACATTTCAGCAGAATATCAAGACAGAGGATATGATTCGGCCATGTCTAAAAGAACTGAGCTTGGGCAGGTTGTCCTCCTTGGTGCAGCTCTTGCAGGAATGGGGCTCAATGCGACCAAACCAAGGAGTGAAGTCACTGCAACGCACACCTTTGAGATGCGGTTCCTGCTTCTAGCAACACAGCTGTAAAACCTTGCCAGAGGTAGCAATGGAGTCTGCAGCCAAGGCTGAATTCAGCAAGGGACATCAGTGGGTTGGATCAGTAACTTCTCACTCTCCAGGAGTAACTTAAAGTACAACCTGAGCCTTGGTTCATCACACTTAGGAAATCTCACAGGGGCTTCTGGGGGCAGACATATGAGTCTCCCTACCCTGTTCTTAGTGAAGAGACCTGGACAGCCCATTCCCTCTGGCAGAGTCCTTGAAGAGGCTGGGGTGTGCTCAGCCAGCATCGTACGCTCAGAAACTTCAGACAGGTTCTACAGATTATAATAAAATGCAAAGGATGGGTTTGGTTTTTTTTATATTACAGGGTCCAGGCAACTCTGAACAACTTCATTTTTTGGAGACAGCAAGTAGCTCGTTCCTAACTGCAAATCTGCCCCTTGCCAAATTTCATTATTTGCTTGCTGCAAGCTATGTTAAAGCTCTGCAAGAAGAAAAATGATTGGAATTTTTTTATAATGGGAAACATTAAGCAACTTTAATATAGGAACTTTTAGTGCTCCTATACTAACTCTTTATTGTTGCAACTTAATTTGACACAATGCTTTCAGCCTTGAGCCTCATACTATTTCCTCAGAGCTGTTCTAATAACGCAAGAGCCACAAGCAACCACATTTCACCACAGATGTTGTAGGTCACACAGTAAGTATCAGGAAAAAAAATCACGATTTACTTATACCAAGGACTACAAGGCTCCCATCACTTCTGCAGCCAAAATTGACTTAAGTGGGTATGTTTAGAAAGCTACAGATTATATAAAAGCCAAGATATCGTCCTGACAGTCCTGGTCTGTTTTACCCACACACCTGTGAAGACTTGGCAGGGGATGAACCTCAAGCACGACTTTTCAGCATTATTTTAGCATGTTTTCAACAGTCATGTTCTTTTTGAACTCTCTTTTCACTGCAGCCATTGTAGAGACATAATGCTGCAACGATTACTCATACCAAACACATTGCTGCTTTCTTTCTCTGGGCAGTCATGGTACAGCTACATTTTTTCCCAATGTATGCAAATCCCTGGCATGTGTTTTTTCTCTTCAAATTTAGGATAGTGAGGATAGATCCTGAACAATCTTGACTCGGACAATCTTGATGCAATGATCCATTTGTCTTAATTGGTCAGTGAAAGCTTATGGCATTGCTTCTGTTCCCAGCATCAGGTTTCATTCAAACAAAGTCAATGAGACACACAGTCATGTACTTAGAGTTCGTAAGTATGTTTTTGAATCATGGTCTGGTTGTTCTTCAGGGCAAATATTGACATTTCTCCGCAAATCAGCTTTCCATCGCACATTTGTGCCAATAAATGTCACTGCTCAAATGGGAAACAAACACACAAAGGTGCAAATACAGCCAAAGAAAATTGATTCAAGCAGATATCCCAGGGGCAACATTCTGCTCTGCCACCAAATGCCTGCAAGGAGTGACAGAGAGGGAGCTCTCTGTGCAAGTTAAACGACAACAAAATTTCTAAGGGCTGAGGAACTGGGAGCCCAGGGGAGCCCTTCATGCAGGCAATCAGCACACTCTTGGTGTTTGCCACCCACTTTTAAATCTCCCCTGCAATCGGGAGTGCCTTGCTTATAGGTGCACAGTAGATAGACAGAAGCCACCTAGACATCCTTGTTTATGTAGGTGGGTGACTGACAGAAAAACAGGGGCAAATCCCAACAGACAAGCAAGAGGGCTGAGCTCCTACTGCTCCTCCTGCATAAAACTGATTAGCAAAACATGGCCCGTGTAGATGTTTTTTGCAATGTCAATCCAACAGGTAGCTGCCATTGTGGGTGTGCTACTAAACTAAGAGGCACAGTTTTGCCACAGAGGTCTCAGCTGAGCGTCCTACTGCTTAGGTGAATATTCATCAGCAAATCTTAAAAGCTTCCATTCAAAAAAGGTTGTTGGTTTGTTTTTTCTTTTTTTTGTCTGTTTTTTCTTTGGCCCACATTCTTTCATAATAGTGTCATGTCCTGTTATATTTATCCCAGCAGTTGTCATACCCCGGCACGGTTGGACAAGCCTGGTCTTCTTTCTACCCCAGAGTTGAAAAAGACGTCAGACTTTGCTGCTTGGAGCTCTCTGCAGAGGGAGGGGGAAACCTGCAGTGCAGAGGCAAAGCAGAGAAGCAGAGTCAGCACCACACTTCTGAGCAAAATATGCAACTTGATAGCCCAAAAATGTCATTGGCTGGAAAGCAGCCATTTACCTTTAAGAGTATTTAAAGTATGTTAACTACAGACGAAAAGAATACATTGTAAACACAACATAATAACTCTCTAATAGAGGAGAGAGGTTTTTTATTTACCTACCAGAGACATTTGATTATCAAGCAAAATTGCCTCGTGAAAAGAAAAGCACTCCATCACCTCGCAGCTTTGAGTGCCAGCATACCACATGTAACTTTAATGTGGTCGGTATCTGTTTAGAGGTCACTTAAAAGGTAACTATTTCAAAAAATGCATTCATATAAACGTAAGTTTTAATGCCTTTTGTGTGAAATGCAAAAGTCGAGTCTTGAATGCCTACACTTGTGAAAGATCATGTAGTATTTTTAGCGAGATTAAAGGGGTTAATCCTGGTCAAATTCCACTTTGAATACTTATGCTCTCCCTACTTCGTTTCTCCTGAAAATTCAGCTGTACATTGTGTTCTCCTTGGCTTTTGCCCTGACGTGTCAGCCGTACCTAGACATGACTCCATTTCAGTAGCACGCTCCATCACAGCGCTCTCCACCCCAGCCCTCCCCGTGCCACGCAGCTCCACACCGCTCCTTTTCCCTCTTCCAACACAATTACTGTGTCCTTGTGGACCATTTCATGGGGACCTGTGGAAAGTCCCTGAATAAAACAGGCTTAGCCAGGCCAGATGAACGCCAAGGGAGGACATTTCACTTTTATTTTGTCCATCATTAAGATACCCCAGAAAGAAATTTACTACGTAAGTAGAAAGGCTCATTTCTATCAATATCAACAAGTAATATTTATAACTAATGCTTTCCTTTACTCTTAACATTTTGGTGATAAAAGGATTCTAATTAAAAATATAAACAGATCTTTCACTTTTTGTTTTATACTTATCTTCCACATGTGCTTGTAATAATCTGCCTTCTTGCCAACACCATCTTGTAAATGAGATCCATATCTCAAGGGTTTATCCTGGTTAAATAAACTGAATTCAATAAAACCCATCTTCAGATATTCCACATGTGAGAGTTATTACTACACTAACATGCTACTGTTGCTTCTGTTACCTAGTGTTACAGATGCATTAACTTCTCCCCTTTGCTTGAGTTATGCTCCACTGTATATCTAAGATAAGAAAATGGAGTGCCTGGAGTCTGTTCAGTGTTATCGTATAACAAACAGTGACTTTTTTATTGAAGGAGCTCCACAAGCGATGCAGGTTTTATTGAAACTAATTCAGAGGGAAAAAAAATATTTTAAGATAAATGTTGAACTCAAACCCAAGTAAGTCATGATGTTATTTGCCCCCTTTCTCTTCCCTCTTTGCCCCCAGCTATTAAGCCTTGTGATAGTGTCACACAGGGCTGCACAACACTTCTTTGCAATCAGAGCTCAAAGGTTACAGTGCAGTCTTACAGCTGCACCCAGTGAAGTTGGCATCAGCATTTCCTCCCCCCTGAAATTCATTCATTTATCAGCCTCCTTGCTTTGAGCACCTCTGCAGTGCCTGCAAGCTGGATGGTGCTCGGCACAAACCTCAGAGCAATGCAAACAATTGTATTTGAGCTCCACGCGTTGGTTTGGTTTTGTTTTTTTTTTTTTTCTGGATGACTTCTAGCTGTCTGGTTTGAACTTCCTGCCTTGTTACTGAAACACTATCTGATCCACTGTGAGGTGCTGAGCCCTCAGTATGTTTTCATGACGGTATTTCTTTCTCAAAAGCAACCCCAGGCCATCCACTTATCCAAGCAAAGCTAGACACTCATTAAAAAGTCTCTACATTTCCTCCAGGATCCTTCCATTGTTGTTTAGAAAAAAAGTGGAGTAGACATCTAGATCTTCTTACAAAATTAGGGTCCCAACCACTCTTAGACCAGAAGAACAGCAGAAGGAAAAGATCAGTTACAACCACTCTTCTGGGTTCCTATGGCGAAGCCTCCCTTCATCAGCATTTATCTTTTTTTTAGTATTTTTTTGTTGGTTGCCTTCCCAGCAAGGAATCTGCTGTGTTGCGTCACAACCATGAGATGGAAATCTTCTGTTCGGTTTGCGGGGACACTGACAGACTAAAGGCCCGACCCTGAAATATACAGTTGTTTTGATTGGCAGTGAGAGTTTGACGTCCAGAATGACTCCAAATGATGAATTGGAAATACAGAACCAAGGCCCTCTCGAGATGGCCACAAGGCAACTCTTGGCCTGTCAAAAAAATAATTAGAACAGCATTGCAAATAGCAAGGCTTCTTTTGCAACATTTATAGCAAGTAGAGGCCTCTCACGAAAGATTTCCAGGAGCAGAGCCAAATTCAGAAATAAAAACCAACTAGAGGAAGATTTACACCTCCCTTGAGAAGACAGCCAATAAGATTTCAAGGTGGATTTTGAGACTTTGGCTGCTGAACTACATTTCTCAGATCTTTCTCTTTGATTTTAATGAGGTGAACTAATGCTTTTGTTTACTTAAATGAATAATAATAACAACAGAAACAAATACCAAAGAAGCATCTTTTCCTGAGCATCAAGGCCTGATTTCAGGGTTTCATCTCCAACTACTCTCTCCTATTGGGTTTTACTTGAAAAAACACATCATTGTGATGGGGTTAGGGACATGCTGTGCTAGGCACTGTTTAAACCACATAGCATAAAGTCTTTGACCCAGAGAGTTCACAATGCCTGGTTTGGGTAGGGGAATAAAAATGAAAAAATAAAAAAGAAAGGAGAAAAACTGAAACTAGCACAACATTAAAGTCCAGTGTGCAGGTATAAATCACACTTTAGACCCAGAAGGGCATATTGTCTAAAAACACAACTATGGCCATGATCTCCTGCTTTAGTTCTTGCAGGGTTTCTCTTCCCCTGAGCTACTTCTTGCCTACTTTGCTTGTTGGTTTGGAGTGCCGCAGCTACACCTTATTTCATTCACTGGTCACCAAGGAAGTGGAAGACTCAATGAATGAGTGAATAAGTCTGTCAATCGGGTAATCATCTTCTTTTTTTTTCTTGTAGGATTCATCCTTATCTTTAAGTAAATGCTAAATGCAATGTGAGGAAGCAAAGGTTTCACAGATCTGAAATTAAAAAAAAAAAAAAGACATGGCAATGTCTTTGTGCTTGAGAATTTATCTATTAAACATGAAATTACTTCAGGCCTTTGGTTTTTGCATTTGAAACCCTAGTAAATATGCAATGATCAGAAAAATGTCAACTAGTGGTTGTGTAAACAGCAAAGACTTCCTACATGTAGGCCATAATATGTTTTTGGAAGAGGTTCAGTAGGCACTTTGTGAATGATACCACTTTGAAGCATTGTATCAAGCCCTATCTTTCTGGCAAAGCTTAGAAGTTTTAAAGTGGAAATCTCATGCTGGGAATTTTCATCCAGGCTCAACAGCCTGTTGTCAGAGGAGGAGCTGAGACCTGGGAGGCATCCCCATACCACACCACACCACTGCTATTCTCTGAGATGCTACGCTGGCTTTCAGGGTAACAAGGTTTCAGACCAATGACTGAGGCTGAGAAACAAAATAATCTGAAGACAATGTACTAAAAAAATCACCCTCTTTTGTTTTAAACTAGTACTATGCAGCTAGTATAGCCCCAAGATCTGGTTGAGAAGTGATAGGAACTTCACCCTTAGTATTTTGTGTTTTATTTCCACGTATTTTTCTCCCATTTGCATCACCTTATGTTTGTTTACATGGAATTTCCTCTGCCATTTTACCATCCGATCACTCAGTCTTGCAAAACTCTCTGCATTTGTTCACAGCCAGCCATCATCTTACTATCCTGAATAAGCTAATAACATCCCCAATGTTATCTCACCATTAAGCCACTTTCCACATCCCATATAAATATTTTGATCAGAGGTTTTAGCAAAGACCTTCTGGAACTCCACTAATGACAATCCACCATGAAAATAGACCATGTTTTTTACTCTCTGCTTCCCATCTTCTAAACAATTATTTGTGCATAAAAGGACCTTCTATTCCATGTTTTTTCAGTTTCTCTTAGAGTGGCTTTTGTGGTCTTGCTGAAAGACTTTTAAGAATTAATTAGACTGAATCAGTGAAACATCCCTATGTATTGGCTGACTCCTTCAAAGACATAGGATTTAATAAGATTTTAACAGAATTTTAATGCAAGACTTCGCTTTAAAAACATCATGTTGACTTTTCCACAGTATAGCACATTTATCCAAGTTTATTAATTCTGTTCCTCATTATTCTTTCTATTGCTTTGCCCAAGCATAGACATCAGAATCATTGGCCTGTAATTCCCCTGAAATTCCCTTAAACAAAAGTCTTTTTTGGTTAACACAATGAAAAATTGGTGTTAGTTTGCCAACTACCAATCTTCAGTTACCACGCTAGTTTTAAGCATGAGTTTAAACATCACAGTTAGTTATTTCATCCTTGGATTCCTCTACAGCCATTGGGTAAATACCATCTGGTCCTGATGACTTGGCATTGTTTGTTGTGCATATGGAGCCCATAACCTCTTCCACCAGCACTTCACTTAGAGACAGGTCCTATGATGAGTCCATCATAAATTAAGATCCCAGTATGGGAACCTCCCCAGACTTTTCCACACCTTCTTTTTCACACGAAGCCTTGCATTCCTGATCTCAAACAATACTATATTATATTTATGCAACATTTTTAGTAACAAAGGGTCCTAAATATTATTTTAAAATTTGCACAACAATAAACTCCATTGTGAATGAAAAGCAAGAAGGTGTGTGAAAATAATTTCCAAAGTCATCTACCTCCCAAATGAGCTGCTGCTACAGTGAATCTAGATAGGACAAAAAAAAAAGGTGTATATATATATGTATATGTAGTGATTTCATCGTGTATATATGTCATGGTCCAAGTACTGCCTGTACTGTGTACAGACTGTGGGATCAGTCAGCCTAGTACTCAAGGTTTTCAGAGCTCACAAAAACATCATGATTTAAAGGCTAGTTTAACTTTTATTTATGTTCTTTTATTTGCTCAAGTTACACCCCTTCACAGATCAGGACTGTGACAACAACTGATACTGTTCCATCAAAATGTCAAGAAAAACCCTCCCTCAAAGAAGGGAAAAAAAAGGGGGGTGTCATGTTTCCCAAATAAGTATAGAAATGATCTGGTTTGGAGCAGTAAAGAAGGCAATAAGAGTCAGACAGCTCATGGTCACTTACACAGAATTTTCTGAACTGTTCATGGTAAGACAGCGTGCAAAGACCGTGGATCACGAAAAAGATCTAACACAGTTTCTAAGAACAAAGCTCTTGAAATGTTCTTCGTTGCTAAAATATGTGAAATTACAGAAAACAGTAAGATGGCTGCTAAGGAAGCAAGAAATTTTGTACCAAAATGTTACCCTTGCTCAGTTAGAGAAGTTAGTTGATTGTGAACAGCTTATTTTTTTGAGGAATATTTTGTACTGAGACATTTGTGAGTAGTTGTGTACATACTGTAAGACATGTACAAAGAAACGGTGAAAATTAGATGATGTGATTTCCCAAATTTCACTCAAAGCTAAAATAACTTACCTTAGTAGGACAAAATCTTCTGTATGTTGCCAACACCAAATGCTTGCAATCTTGTCACTTTTTTCAAATAGTATGGAAATTAAAGCTTTAATAAAAAGAACAGATTTTACTTTGTGGCAAACAATGCCTTTGTCATTGTAATATCAAAACATTTCAAATAGCTGTTGCTTGCTAAACAGATGAGAGGAGAATAATATGTTGTCTGCTGGACTGCTTTCAGTCAGGCACTGAGACTGGACTAAAACACTCTATACAAGCAAAGAATGTGCTATAATCACAGAGGTCCTTGGCTCCATATTGCTGTTTGCACTGATAATACTTACGATAACTCCATGAGATACATCTCTGACTATAAACTAATGAAAAATGAAATTATTATTGACTTCCAGAGACCTGGTGAGCTTATGTACCACATAATACAGTAACGTATCATTCAGATAAGTTTGCATTTGGTCTGGAAAATTGTGAAATACAATATTTCAACACTTTTTCTCTCCTGCCAAGGCAGCTTCAGAATCACAGAAGTTTATTTCGAACATATGGAAAAACGAGAAAGGTCCTCACAGAGATAACAATCTCTATAACCTACAGTTGAAAGGATCTTCAGACCTTTTTCAGCTATTAGACATTATTTTTTTATATTAGGTGAGCATTCCCCACTTGTGCTTTTCTTGTACTTGAGGGGAATACAGAGATATTTAAGTGACTGAATACTTCTTCCTCATCTACTGCAAAACACACTTAATGTTTTTATGACAGGCTTAAAACTGGAATAGTCTGATTTTGGATCTGCTAAATTTTATGGCATAAAACTTAAGGGTAATTTACAACAATCAATGGCAAATTACTTGTTCATAAATATAACTCTTATCTGGTATCATGGCAAAGGAGGAAAAATGGGAAAGAATTTCATTTGCTATAATGCCATAGCTCTAAAATGCCTGACTTAACACTTCACCTTCACAAAATTGCTCTGGCTAGATTTAGACTCGATTCTTGGAAACAGGACTGATTTTTCAGGAAACTGCAGGCATTGATAAAAGGGTAACACTTGACAAAAAGCTGGGTGCACATAATTTTTATGAGAAACACTTTGTATTGAGGCATTCACAGGTATATGTGTACATACTCGAAGAACTGTTCACAAAGAAATGATGCAGTGTTCTGTTTTCACTTACTGCTTCTCTCAGTTCCTTAAAACATAGTTTATTATGCCCATACCCTCCTCAAATTCAGCAGTGGCAAGAATTTTTTTCCTTTATTAACAGACTAGAAGAGACTGCAGAAGCCTGTTGAGTGTGTGTTTTTGCCTGAACTTCAGGTTAAAACTAATTACGGTTGAATACATAAATAATTTTTAAAATTGATTTAGTCTTTAACTAATAACTAAGTTATATGGGATTGTTTAAAAATATGTAACAGCATTTTAAATAACATATTGCAGCTTTATGATAACCATGTTGGATCACTGATGTGGCGAACTGCACTGGTGCCTCAGCTACAGGTAGAGCTACCTGGAGTTTTGTCAGGATTGTAAAAATCACCCTGAAAAGGTGAATAAAGGCAGTTTTTCCACCTGGAGGTCAAGGACGCTGTAAGCTGACTGCTAGCAGTACCTAAATGAGGTGTCATAAAACCTGGCTGGCAACACTTGTGTGACCTGGTGCCAGAAATGTACCCAGCACCAAAGTGCTCTGCAAAGTCTCCCCAGGGGCTGTGTGCAAGTAGCACAACAGTACTGGTGGTTTTCCAGTGAAAAGTCCTGATTAGACAGACCAGGTGTGAGGAGCAGAGCATATGGCCACAAAGCACCCAGTGGAGCTAAGCAAGCTCTGCCTCTATGTCTTCCATTGTGCCCATTTAAGTGTCTGTAAGATCCAGCCCTTGGCAGTGCATTGCCCCATGCCATGGTATTTCAGTTTCTTTTTCTTCACAAAGAGCTACAGACCCCTACAGTGCTGTACAAATAATATGCATTTTAACTTGCCAAGGACAAATCAAGTGTTTTAATTTCGCACTCTAACTTAAGATAGGAAAATAAACATGAGCTGCTGGGGAGTTCAGTAAACTTGCTCGTGAACTGGAGGGGTGGAGTGGAGGAGGGACAACAGCACAAGAAAAACTTCCATTCAATTGGAATTGGTTAGAAAAGCAAATAAAAAGTCATAATGCATATGAAAAAGTCTAGGAAACAGTATTGAAAGTATCCGGGTAACACGGTACAAACCAGGATTACATCCTCATATACAAAATTGTATTTTCTATTACTAGTCCAGAAAGCTTATAGACTCCAACTATCCAAATCCAAATAATACGGATTCAAACAAAAGAAGAAAACTTCCCTGCCTTTCACTCTATCTTCAGATTCCCCTTGCAATTGTTTGTATTAAGCCTGGTGCTGAGGAGAAATCTGGTTGATGACGCCATGCTAGTGGTCAGTTTTTAGGAGGAACTGCAGATTTAAATGGTCTGACAGGGACTGTGATGCAAGAGCTCTGGCCACATCGCAACATTAAGAAAGACATTTATTGCATTGGCAATGTTTTCTCTCTTTTTTTGGCAATTCACAAGCACTTTAGAACATTTCAAGAGAAACAGCTTTTTATTTTCAGTCTTGATTCTTCTCAATATTTCAAGGACACATGGAGTTATCTGTGGAGCTATTAGCAATCACACATTTAACACCCACTTCTCTGGCCCATAGAGCCACTGACTGCATCTCCAACAAATGAGCAATCCAGATCTGAGAAAGCAGGATATTTGGAATCACAGAATCATAAAATGGTTTGGGTTGGGAGAGACCTTCAGAGATCATCTAGCCCAACCCCTCTGCCATGGGCAGGGACATCCTTTACTAGTTCAGGTTGCCCAAAGCCCCATCTGATCTGATTTTGAACACTTCTAATGATGGAGCATCCACAACTTCTCTGGGCAACCTCCTCCAGTGTCTCACCAACCTCATCGTAAAAAATTTCTTCCTTATATCCAATCTAAACCTATAGTCTTTCAGTTTAAAACCATTGTCCATTTTTTTTTTGTCACTACAGGCCCCGGTAAAAAGTGTCTGTTATAGGCTGCCTTTGAGTATTCAAAGGCTGCAATAAGGTTTTCCTGGAGCCTTCTCTTCTCCAGGCTGAACAACCCCAACTCTCTCAGTCTGTCCTCACAGGAGAGGTGTTCCAGCCCTCTGATCATTTTCATGTCCTCCTCTGGTCCCTCTCCAACAGGTCCATGTCTTTCCCGTACTGAGGGCCTCAGAGTTGGACACAGAACTCCAGGTGGGGTCTCACCAGAGCAGAGGGGCAGAATCACTTCCCTCGATCGGCTGGCCACGCTACTTTTGCTGCTGCCCAGGATACGATTGGCCTTCTGAGCTGCAAGCGCACGTTGCTGGCTTAAGCTCAGCTTTTCACCCACAAATACCCCCAAATCATTTTCTGCAGGGCTTCTCTCAATTCACCTTTTCAATCAATTGATCAATCAATCAACCAGTCAATATTTTAGTCAATGAATACTTGCTACTACCTAAATCTGTGTTTCTCAGAACTAAATTCTTGTGTTAGATACCCAGCTTTCAACTGTAGGTTATAGAGATTGTTATCTCTGTGAGGACCTTCCTCGTCTTTTCCATATGTTCGAAATAAACTTCTGTGATTCTGAAGCTGCCTGGGCAGGAGAGAAGAAGTGTTGAAATATTGTATTTCACAATTTTCCAGACCAAATGCGAACTTGTGTGAGATACCCAGCTATGACACCATTATTAGCGTAATTGTCATTCCACTTCTGCTTAACTATGAACCTCAAGTCAAAACAAAGATGCACCCCTCATTTTTTGTTCATACAGATCAAAAGTAACTCCTTGTAATGCAGTGGAACCTGAGGACCAGAACGTCAGCAGAGCAGGCGGATCAGGCCCATTGATTTCCATCATGTCACTTCTCAGATAAATTGCTGGGTTCTCAAAGGTAGACTTGGTATCCTGACATCTGGTACAGATAGTATTTGATTGAACAAGCCTATTTCACTGTGAGCAGGCCAAAAACAATGGATGGTTTAGATTGGATCACTTCAGGACTCTTGTCCTCGTCAAGCCAAGCAGGCATGCAGAGCTTCCATTTTCTTACACATTTCAGGAGCATGATGGCATGATTAAAAGACCAAAACTTCCAGAAGCGATGGAAGGAAGTGATGATCTGTTAACTAATAAATTCTTGGATCAGTTAAAAGTGTGAGGATGTGCCTTCCTCTGCAAGTGCCTTTTCATGATATTGCAGCATTGTCTGGTCCTTTCTGGGGGTCTCTGCAGTAGGGGTGCTGTTCAGGAAGCAGGAATGATCTTTAAAAGCATCTTCTGAACATTCCTGTTGTATAAGGTCCAGAAGAAAACTAGGGCATGAGCTTTTAGGCTTTGTTTTCTTGGAGTAACCATTCTGAGAACAGCGACAGCTTTATTCATTGGGGCTGTATTTGATCATATTATTGTGTCAAGTTTCATTAGCTCTGATTCCAGGGGATGATGCATAACACAGTGAGTTTTTACAACTGGACTAGATTGGCTTGCAGTTTGGGAAACAGATGCTCTAAAATAGTTTCTCTAACCACACAAAAAAAGGGCAAAAGTGGAGAGGAGTTCATTGCCTGTCTCGCTTTTCAAATTTTCTATGTATTTGTTAGCAGTCTCCAGATAAATTAATGCCTCTAAAGGATGAAGAAGTGTCTCATTACAAAAAGAAGTAATCACAGGGCTACCTGCCTTGGCCATTAGCTATAAATCATACCTAATAACTGGAGAAAGCATTTTTCTCCACCTCTATGAAGTGACAAAGCAGAATTTGTTCCCCAGTTTTTTACAGAATGGCACACACCCATTCTCCCTAATCCTAGTTTTCACATCACATTCATCTGGTATGAGCCCTCACTTAAGAGTCTCACAGGAGCTGACTGATTTAAGTTATCTTGAAAAACATCCATGAGAGGTAACTGTGGACCATACAGCACAGGAGCACACTCCTCCCAAATGAACTTTTTTCCCACTGTTCAAAATGCTTGGCGACACCACAGAACAGCTAAAGACAAGAAAGTGTGGCTAACATAACCGAGTGAAGCTGTGGAAGATAAGCACAGCTGGCTGCATTTTCTGTTCAGCAAGTTTTTCAGGACCAGATTGGTTTTGCTTGAGGAAACACCATCAGAACCTCCAATTCCAGACTCATATGAAAGGCAGCACCAGAGCACCACAGTCTCTCCGAACAATGTGCTGGACCAGTTCAGCACTGACTCAGAAGAAAGTATAAATCACCTCCTGAGTAATCAACCCCACATCCTGAAGGATGTAAGTATATAAATCCTCTGAGGTTTCCCAGGACCCTTTTTTGCTCACTTACCAGATGCAAGGAGAAGGTGTCCTCGCCTGAGGAACAATGTGCCTGAGCCCAGTGGCAGATGGTCTACAGGCAAAGAGATGAAGGTCAGCAGGAGCACAAAGGTTTGGACCCATTCTGTGGCAGCATCTGCAGGGTATGGCAGGTTCTGCAGTGCACCCAGCCTGGGTAGCAAACCCCATTGCCTCAGTGGAAGCCCAGTAGTGGGTCAGGAGGGGCAGGTGGAGCAACCAGAAACTCCTGGCCTACGGATGGGACCACAGATGCTCACAGAAGACTGCAAAGTTTCTTTAATTTTCAGTAAGCCTTGAGGTATCAGAGCTGAAGGCAGTTAGCGTGCTCTGAAGTTGGGATATTCAACTGTGGAAGCATGATCCTAGGGGAATGGAGATCTGAGGAAAGACGTGGCAGCATGGATATTGGCATCTTCTTCTCAGGTGGACTGCCTTCCTTGTTCTTCCTCTCCCCCTTCCTGTCTTTCCAGTCATCTCATTGTTATTAGGATACCTGGTGGCCAGAAAACACTAAACACCTTTCCATCTACTTTGCACAAGAAATGTTTTTTTGTTGTTGTTGTTCTTGTTGTTCTGTAGATTAAAAGGGCAGGTGTCACTGTCACATTTACATAAAAAATATTTCTCCCACTAAGGAAAACCACAACAAATAGGAGTTTCATGCAATGAACATGTCTTCATTTTTATCTTTCATAATACAGCTGCTTTTTTTTAGGTTTATATGGAAAATTTATAATCTCATGGAAAATTTAAATAATTAAAGAAACATGCTCTGAATACTTTCTAGCCTGTACCAGCAGTAAAATTCAAAGACCTTGCATAAAGGAAAACAAGCTCAGTTGTGTAGGCGAGAGGAGAAAGCTTGAAATTATCTCTCCAAAAACTTAAGCTACGTATTGAACAAAGACCACTTGTTATACGGTCCGTAAATTGTTTTTGGAAGATGTTTTATCTCCCAAGAGTCTCTACAGTTTCTGCAGCCAGAATCAAGTGCTGTAAAACTGATGTGGTTCCCTGTTCAGTACACAAATACAGTTTAATAAATTGTCAAAATGTAGGCTAAATTTATTTTCCCATGGTACCATAATGATTATTCTATGATTTTAATTGTATTTATTTACAGAGGACTACTTGCTAAGAATGAAGCCCCCTCCCACCACTACTGTTGTTGTACTAATTCTCTGGGTGCTTTACAGATGAAAGGATGAACCAGTTGCTGGAGAAACACTAAGGCAGAATGAAGGAGACATGAGGATACGCCAAAAATGTTGCCGTTTTGGTATTGTCTGCACATTTTGTCACATTTTCTCCCACTGCACAGCAATACCTACCGTCATTGGCCGTGAGAGATGTTACTCAGGAGGGTTAGAGATGGTGAGCATATGAGCAGTTCCCTCTCTCTTGGGGATGCTGCTCCGACAGCTCTCCCTCTCGTTTCAGTCTCACTGCCAGCAGCCTTTCCATGAGAAAAAGCGAGTTCAGCCGACTGCATCGGTTCCACTGAAACCGCTGAGAGAGCACAGGGTGGGCTGAGAGAGCCCAGGGTGGTTGGCCAGCCCCGCTGGCACACAGCCTGCCCGCCTTCACGCACTCCCAGTGCCAGGCCAGCTCCTCGGCTGCACAGGGATTTTGAACTTCCATTTCTCTGAAAATTTTGCACTACTGAGCTAAAATTGGAAAAGTCCTGCACCATGTGGAAATAGTAAATTTTCAACAGGACAAAGGAATCTTTCTCTTGCATTTCTATTTCTAACCATTGCATTTGAGGTGCTTAATTATTTAGAAGTGCAAGATCTGAACTGGACATCAAGTATCAGATTGCCTAGCTACATGGCAAACAGCAGGAGCTTTAACATTATCGCAGTAATAAGACCAATGATAATCCTCTAAATCACCAGTCGACTGTTACATGAAAAACAGTGAAACATAGATGCACAACAAGATGTACAGCAAGATTTATATTAAAAGAAAAAAAGCATACTGGCTATTCTAAGAGAAATAATCTGTTCAGGTTTACTGTTTTGAGAAAGTTTCATCCATCCTCTGATGTGTAGATGATTCTTCTGTGAATCTGTTTCCAAATTAGACTTACTAAACTGAAAATCGAGCTCCTTCCCCACTTATGCTCTGTGGATTCTTTTATTTTTCTTAATCCCTTTGGCTGTTACGTTGTAGTCTGAAACAGCATCTCCCAACTGCCTTCACTGAGACTAGCTGAATTTATTATATAATCTCATCTCCCATTCCAAAAATTTCAAGATCTATCTCAAAGAGCAGTCCTCTGAACTTGGCAGACACTCGTGTGGGAAAGTCTTTAAACAAAAACAAATTTGTTTATGTACTGGGAGAAGGAGCTCTGAAAGAAGATAACACGCATCGCGAGCCAACACTGCCCTCAGCAAGAGAGCCGGGGCGGCTCTCGCAGCTCGGACACTGCTGTAGAGCTGCAGCCCCTCCATCATCTGCCCCCACCAGAGGCGTCCCCGTCCCCACAGCTCCCATCAGCCAGTGGGGACCGGAGGGTGGTTCTTACGTTGTGGGAAGATGTGGTCTGAGCACAAAACGTAAAACCAAGATTGCCTGGATGGTGAAAGAGGTTCACACAAAGACACTTCAAATTTGTGGACTTTGGAGGTATTTATTTGGGACATTCATTTTTTTCAATTGATTCAAGAACGTAGCACCATTGGCTTTTCGTGAGAGTTAACCACAAACCTTGGGAATTTTTTTACTTGCAATCTAATTCCAGTTCTGACAGAATGCACGGTCAAATTTTCTGGATGGAAAAAAGCCTACATCTACTCAGAGTGCTGGCACAACACCGAACCCCCAATCAATTCCCATGTAGGCAGTGTTTAAGGACATTCAAAGTATGTCTGTATGATCCACTCCACTGACTTAGCTAGTCTTAGGGATCTCGACTATAGGTATTGTCCCAAATATGTGCATTGTTACCTTTTTTCGGAGAGAATACTAAAGAAGTACACCTTTGCGCTAAGAGTGGAGTCAGCAAGCTTTGTTTCAGAGTCTGAGCTGAAGCTGTGTGGGAAGCCAGCAACGGGTGTGAAGGACAGGGACAATGCATTTGTACATGGGTGAGAAAAGATGACCCTGACCTGTACTAGTGGGTGAAGCATACATGCCAAAATCATAATTGCTGGGTATCCACTGTTGCATTGTAGCACAGACCACCAATACATGAGCCATGCAGATCCTTAGGTAGAGGATAGGCCTGCCCAAGCCAGCTTTGCTTATTTGGGTCCTGGGAGCAGTGTAAGGAGGGAGGCCACATAAGGCCTACTTTTCCTTCTTGCATGTATGTGTCAAAATGCAGTGCAATTTCAGGGCTATGTATTACAGCTATCTCAGGTGTCTACATGCCACAGCATGGTAGAGATATCTTCTGTCTCACAGGTTATGTTTCCCAGCTGACCAGTAACAGTAGAGGCATTATTTCTGAGTGATGTGATGGTGAGAGCTTAGCATAAGTAAGAATTCTAAGAATTAAAACCAAAATGGTCATGTTTTTAATCTCAGGGGACTGCAGCTGAACATTTTCCAAAAAATCCATATCTTCTTTAATTTGGCTCCGATCTTGAATGATCTTCAGTCATGAGAGAAGCAGATCTCAGAGTGCTGTGCCATCTTCCAGCACAGGTTTTCCTGGTGAAAGACCTGCATGTGGCTGGCCCTTCAAAGTTGCGTCACTTGATGAGCCCATGTACATTTTGGTGAGAAAACATGAAACTTTAATGTGAGCATAACACAAGTGCCCCCCAAATCTAGCTATCCACGAGCACAGAGATCCCAGAGCTTTAGAAGGAAACACAACACTGGCTAAAGCAGTTCCCTAAATATTAATCCATCTGAGACAGAGTGGAGATGATAAGCAATGGAAGATACGAAAGAAGGGGAACTCCACTACCATCTCCTTGCTTAGAAGAAAGCAGTGTCCAAGAAATGCCACTTATCTGTTGTCCAGGCAACCATAACTAAGTTTGGGTACTCTGAACATGACACAGAGGAATGACACAGCTAGGTTGCCTTGACAGAAGCTTTCAAAATATCCAGGAGTTTTCCAAGCCTCTCACCGTCAATAGGTACACAGCTACTCTCCAGATTGCCCCTGCATGAATGCTCCAGAGCCACAATCACACAAGAAGCCAACACATGCATATGGTAAGATCCATTAGCATCACCTGAGGATGGTACCTCTGCAAGGAAGGAGATGACTTAATTAATGAATGAATAAAGCTGATGTGTGAGACTGCCACAGTCATAGAATAGTTGAGGTTTGAAGGGTCCTCTGGAGATGATCTACTCCAACCCACTTCCCAAAGTATATTCACCTAGAGTAGGTCACACGGGAATGTGTCCAGGTGGGTTTTGAATGTCTCCAGAGAAGGAGACTCCACAGCCTCTCTGGGCAGCCTGTTCCAGTGCTAAAAGAGGCCCAGTGACAGGTTGTGTAGTCACTTGACCAACATAGAGAACTTGCACCATCATGTGGAAACTAAGGGTGCAGATGGAAATCACAGGGCACCTTGAAGTCATTGCTCATGTTACATGTTTTGTGGGTTCACTTACCCAGTGTGCTGCCCTCCACCATGAAGCAGGTTTGGCTTGTTCTCCAGGTAGAATAAAATGGAGCCTAGTTTCCTGCTGCATAGCAGTGCTTACCTTCCTTTGGGTGCTAAACCTTCTGACCTGTGGATTTCAGTGCAGTCACACTCCTGGAATGCTTCAGGGTTATGGGACCAGCATGGCTGGGACCATGTGCAGTGCCACAGAGAAGGGGAAAAAAAGTTCCTTTCCTGCAGAGTGAGGGGAAACCCAGCAGAGGGATTACAAGGCCATGAGTCACTATGTGCCTTCTACGTGACTCTGGGGACAGGGTGGCCTCTGGTTCCGGGGCTGGGGCAAAGTCACAGCTTCGCCTGTTATTATTGTTAGTCACAACTCCAGCTATACAAAGTCCAGCAGAAACCGCACTTGCAAATGCCTCAACCTGAAATGTAAAATAAACACTGGGAAAATAGCTGCTACTTACTTTCTCTAAATATACCCTGAGGTCAGATCTGCTTCCACTAAAGTCAAGTCCAGTTTTGCAATCAGTGGGATCCAGCCCTGTATTTGGAAAGATGTTAATAATCAAATTGCAGTTTTTATTTGTCATCAAGGCAGGGGTGTGATAAGATGTTTTGGTTGCCGCTATAAGTAGCTCTGAGGATTGTCAGGGGTTGTTGTAAGTGCTAAAGACTGTATGACATCCTGGCACAGCAAGGAAGGGACTCTGTGACTCTGGCATATGTCCTTGCTGCGAGGAGGTGAAGAAATCCCTCTGGTTCCCCTCTGAACACAGACGAGGGGCATAGCTGGGCCTGAGAAACTGCAAGAGGAGTGGGCATAGAAAAACAGGAAGCCTGGAAGCTATGGATCAGCTTCATATCAGTGATCTTATCAATATTTTCAGTGACTCATCTATGGCTTTTTCCTCTCTGAGGTTTTTATGACATATTCACTTCCTTCACTACCATATAAAGAGGGGGAATTTAAGAAGAAAAGGTGGAACAGTGCAAAGTTAAGGCAATTGGATAAACAGTAATGCTTTCTGACTTTAGCAAACTGCTGGATCAAATCCTTCCGCACTTATGGACTTCCCCAATGTCACGGACTTCATGGTGGTATATGATGAATTATGCTGGCAGAATGCACGATGCTTGCTCTAGATGGACATTTCCGGACCATCAAAGTAGAAGCCAATTTACAGAAAACTACTCATGTGTGACAAGCGCACTTCAAATGTACCATACTATCCACTGTGTGACTAGCATAGTTTCAATTCCTGTGGTGTCACAGGTAAAGCAATCCTAGTATTTTGAGTTGTTACTGGACCTCACCTAGGAAGCAGGGCCATTCTCCTGCACAGAGGAAGAGAAAAGAGGGAGAAAGGGACTGCTGCATCTCCAGGTTTCAACTCAGTAGATGCTTGGGACTAATTCTGGGAGGCTTCCAGAGCTGGAAGCATAGAGTCATTCCCAGGAACACAGTTTAGACACAGCCTGTATATGTTTTAGCACATTGCATATATTGAAAGTGAAGACTGGTCAGCTTTGTGATTGACTCCAGAGAGAGTCAACTTAAGTTTAGCCAGAATTATTAGCTCTAATTCAGCTCTGACTTTGCCAGATACAACCTACTGTTTGCACAATATCTTAGGTATTTCTGCACTCTGCTCCAAGAGGGTGTATTAGCTAATGTGCAACTCTAGGTATGTTTGCAACACTGCAGCCACAAGGATGAATTTTGTTGGAGCTGGGGCGTACTTAGGTGTTGCCACATAGAGTTCGCTAAAGCTTTGGACTCAATCCTGGAGCACTGTGCTTGAGCACATGAGTACAGATGGACCCATCTGCACAGTGCCAGCAAATTGTCAGGACCTCTGCGGCACAGTTAATCCAAAACCTGGATAAACTGCCTGCAGATAATTGAGAATTCATTATACACCCATCTAGCACTTCTCTTATGGGAGGATAAACACTTCTCCATAAAAATACTTGTAAATGTGAATTCTACCATTACAAACAGTCACATTTTATATGGATTTCCTTTTTTTTTTTTTTAAGTTGTAACATGAATCATGCCTTTGACTGCATTCTACAGTACAAACTCTGAACACTGTAGAAGCAGCAGCTTTTAACCAGAAGAGCTGAGTTTGCAGTGCAGAGCTGGTCACACCCAGGCAAGTAAGCAGAGGGATACAAATCACGGCTCTTCAAAATCTAATCAAAGGAAAGCAACACCAGTTAATTTAAGGTTTAATTTTCTGCCCTTGGTCACTATCCTCCCAATCTCACATGTCATTTAGCTGTCAGATATTCCTGTTGGGATCTGGACAGTTGTATGCAGCAATTTACAGTTCTGTGTATGTCCACTGAGAAATAATGTACTGTATATAAAAATACAAATTTAACAGGCTCAGAGGTAAAAGCTCTCCTCCTTTGTCTATCCAATGGCTTTGAACTAAACTTGGTGTTGGAATTGTTCCAGTATTTTAGCTCTGGAAAATAAAGCACACCAACAATGTGAAACCTTCAGTGCTTGTCTGTAGAACCAATGGAGTCTGAGCCTGCAGCCCCTGGGTTTCCGTGGTCCAGCACTTCCAGAGTTGATGAGCTTGACTCCTTAGCTTGGATCTAGAGCAGCTAGGATTTCTAATCACTGTCCATGCAAGGACCAAAAAGGACCACTCAAACTATTTTCCAAGTTCAGAAAACAGGAGGCAATTCAGCCCAGTAAGGCCAGGTGATCAAATCTTTCACAAGACAAAGCACTAGGTTGCAGTGATACAGCCACAGCTCCTCTTGCCCTTTCTTCTGCAGCTGTGAGACTCCAATAATTTCTATAAGGATCAGGAATTTCTGACTGCAATGATAACGTTGCGTGAGTGACTTCTTTGGTGAGCATTTTATGATACCCTTTGTAGTCAGTAATAACCTGACTGAGGATTATTTGCCCATAGCTCAAGTACACACCCCTTTCTACTGAAAATAACACACTATGGATCCTGGCTAATGGGTTGAATTGGGAACAAAGCACCAGTTACAGGAACATGTCATAGAAACAAACTTAAAGTAAAATTTCAATAAAGTTGTGAAGGCATTCGTGGTTGTATCCCTTGATATGGCTGTGAAAGGGAGCTAAAGATCGGAAAGGGAAGGAGCAAAAGGTGGTGTTACACAGTCTCTGCGTTTTTCTGCCTTTTTTTGTTTTCTGTAAAGAATTGCTCATTTAGGCCTTGCTTCTTGCAGTGAGGACAAGATAAGGGGAGAAGATGTAAGCCAACTTTCCTTGAGTACAAATTGATAGGAAAAGCTCAGAAACAGACCGAGAGTGGTGACAGCTGAGGGCATGTGACTACCTGTTTGTAGCAAGATGGTGGGTTTAATTCCTTCTGTTTAGTCTCACCACTGTTCCCATCCCCACAGAAAAAAATAAAATAAATGCTTTTGTTATTTACAGTCCGCACTGAGGACAGTCATCAAGGTTGACCGTAGGTTTACATTTGCCAACCAGCCGTCCCGCTCCAGCAGGTGCCAGGCACCCTGAATTACTCCCATCACGCCCTGCTTGGTGGGGCACTGAGTAGGCGAATGAATTCTGCTTATTTTGTCTGGGAGGCAACTGCCTCCCCCTCTCCACAAGGAACATCCCACATATAATAAAGGTTTATAGTCAACCAGAACAAGACTTCAAACTCATTCTTTCCAGATTCATTCATGACAAGGGTGGGGATGCTAAACTGCTCAACAATGTTTAACTCAACAAATACTAAAATCTCCAGAGCAATGGCCCTTTATCACCCCTGCTTTCTTTAGATACAGAATCAAAGAGCTAGCAAGCATGTCCTGTCAGCTTATAATTGCCAGAACTGAAACTGGATGCTAGGTATTTCCTAAGCTAGGAAATAAATGCTACATGTTTAAAGGAATTACCCTGGCCACCTAACAAACTTGGGATACTAACAGACAGGCCTATCACAAAAAAGTCCAACTACCACTCCGTGCTATATAAAGAGAATTGTACCCTAAAAGACATAGGAAGGGCTTGCTGGGAGTGGTGTGTTGAGTTTTGAGTATTACACTTACTACAAGAAAAATGTTGAGCAACACCAGAGAGTGCAGGAACAAGAATGGTCACAGAACCTGAAAACATGGATCAGCAAAGGAAATCTGTGTGAACTGGAGGGGAAAAGGATCTGGGAGGAAAGAAAAAAGGGCAGCAATCTTCAAATACATACTTGAAAAAAGAAGCTGCGAAGAGGAAGGGAATATTGCATTACTTTATTATATACAAGTAATGGGCTTATACTGTCACCCAGAAGATTCAAAACAGACATGAGGTAGGATAGTGGCAATGAGAACAGACTGATGGGAGAGTCTGTAAGGTCTCAGTCATCAGCGATCTCTCAAATTAGGCAACATCTGTCAGCAAACTTCACAACTCTGCAAAAGAGAAGCAGTGTACCATCAGCCAGGCTTTCAGGTGACAACCTCAGTTTTCAATCAGAATAAAAAAATGCACAGTAGAACTACTGCAAGATCATGGAGTGTGGGATGACACAGAGAGCAGCAAAGTAATGATTAGTAGCGGATTTTCTCAACTGCTCCCGCCTTAGCATGGAAAATAAGGCAACCTTTACCCAAAAGGTTGATTTTTAATTAGTTGTATACTATATAGTACTTTACCCATGAGAATAGCCTCACATGTCTCACCCCATAAGGTGAGGAGTCATCCAGAGACATGTTAAGGAGAATGTTAATACGTCAAACTCAAGCATATCTTGCAGATCAGAACCATTAAGCCACAGTAAGAGCCATTATTGCCTATTACTGGCTAAGGGTAAAAAGGAGTATTTTACTTCTTCAAACCAAACAGCAAGTAAGACTATCTTATTGCATCTGAGCAAGATCAAGGACTCTCCATTGCAGAGGACCATTTCCCATCTGCTCCAAAGAGTACTTGCATCCCTTAATGTCAGCACAAAGTCAAACAAAACTTAGAGCTCTCCTAGATCACACAGCTGGCATCTGTGCCAAGATTAATTTCTTCAGGTGTGACTTTGGAGATCCTAAGTAGGTTAGAGAGAAGTGAAACTCCTGTGTTGATGTCAGAAGGACCAGATGGAAAAGAACCATACAAAACTGAAGCAAAACTTTTCATAAACATTTTAAGGATTTCCCACTTTTGACTACTCACAGAAATACTCGAGAGCAAGAAGTGGCCTGGCTCCCTCTAGTATGTACTCTCCAGGATTTTGTAAGCTGGAAAGTCCCACTAGGTGAACAGGGATTCAAACAACCCACATTAAAGGAAATTGGGGGCCGGGAGATTGTCTTCTACTATTTTATACGTTTCTACTGGGAAAATGATTCACAGTTTCTGAAAATAAATTTTCATGGGAATTGTTGACAATTCTGTTTTTGTAGCCCAGAAATAACCAGCCTCGGTGTTTTCCCCTTCCTGAAATCAATCTCTCTTTTCTCCTAAAACACTTCTGTATATTTGATATTAAAAAATCATGAACCATGAGTTGCGTCATGGTTTGGGCTAGCACACTGCAAGGCCCTAGCACATGTTCCATCTCAGTAATGGTTAATGATACACATTAGACATAACTGAAAAATAACAATTTAATTTTACTAATAATTCTGAGGTTCTGAAATTTGGGCTTCTGGCATGGAACACAAGTAGGGCCTTGAAGATGTGCCAAGAGACAGTCACCTACGCCAAAACTGCCAAGAGTCAAGGGAACTGGACTGGGATGTAACTGAGAACCGTATTTCAAAAACCTTAACTGCACCAGGTTTCTTGAGGTTTTGAACATGCTTCTGTCAGCTCCTAGGAGTGAACCCTAAGGAAGACTTGACCTGTACTCTTGACAAAAAAACTCTTTAAATGGGTACATGTCTGCAAAATACTTTGGGTTGTCTGAATTAAGACCTTTTTTTCAGTGGGGAAGAATGTCGTAAGAGAATTAACTTGGTTCCAGTGGGAATCTCTTTGCTACAAGAAGACAAGCGAACCAAATTGTCTGGTGAATTCATGAAATGGGAAAATATCACTCAACACCTATTGGAAAACCATCAAAACAATTCCCTTAGTGTTAGCTGGACTTGCATCAAGCTCTCCACTGTGTTTGTGAAGGGCCACATAGGAAGAGGTCAGGCAGGAATGAAAAATTTGCTGATAGATTTGGGGAGCTTTGTACCAGGAGCAGTAGGATGTGGTATCAGGTCTCCAAATGACAAACGTGCTCAGCAGCATGAGGGCTTGCAAGATAAAAGACTGTCTCAGGTACTGTCTCATTTATGTGCTTTCAATTGCTTTTAACTTTACAGTGTATTTTGAAGTTGCAGTTTACAACTAATGGAAAGAAAAAAATAAGTTAATGTCTTTAGAAACTGGCAGTCATGCAAGAAGGAGAACGTGTTGCGTGCCCCACCATGAGTTGCTTCGTACCTGGCTCTGGGAAGAGCCTGGCTCATTCCAAAGGGAAGAGTCAGAAAGCGCAGAGTTACCCAGTGGAGTTACCCAGGCTGAGCCTGGGAGAGTGGTGCTACGTGGCGTGGACCTCTGCAGCAAGAAATGTCGCTGCCTTCTTTTTTCCAAGGCAGCCCTGGAGTTTGCTAATTTTCATTTGCAGAGCATCAGGAAAAAGTTCCTGCTGAACTAATCAGCAGCTATCACCCAGCGTTGAGGGGTATCTCTAGATTAATTTGGACTTGATACCCTCCAGACTGGTTTGTCAGATCCCATAAATTTAAAAGGATTTTTTTTTTTTTAAGGGAAAATACAATAATGCCCTGCTGAACTTTTCTGTTTTGCCGTTCTTGTAACATATATGAAACAGATCTGACAGGAGAGTTTTCTTCAGCTCATATCTCAGCAGTAAGTCGGGGTATGAGGTTTTTCTTTCTTTTTTTTTTTCTTTTTTTTTTTTTCAAAAACCTTTACTAAAAATAACTCCTTTAAGACTGTAGAAGGAGATTTCCAGCCGTGTAAGTTCAGATGTGCCTGCGTTCATTCAGAAGGTTGATCTGGATTTAATATGCACAGCCCTGTCAATACCGTGTTAAGCCCTCTGGCACCAGAGGGTCCAGGCAGTCTCTCTGTATTGTATCCCAACCCCAAGCATCAAGAGGGACATAATCCATCACATCAGCTCTTGAACCAAAACTGCTGCAATTATATGTGCTCAAACCGGGCCCATTAACCTATCAAAAAGCATTTGAGAAGGGGTGTAATGTTGTCAGTTATTGTTCACAGGGGAGGAGTGAAGATAATTCTTATCTTGCCTATAGATTCATGCAAAACCTATTGCAGTTTGTGTTGCTCTAATTGATTTAGCCCATTTTCTCTTCCATGAAAATTCCAGGGTAGTGTGTTCACATACACACACAAAAATGGTAATGCCATTTCCCAGGAGTGGATTAGAGGGAGAGCCTGTGCCTGGCCCACCACAGGAGTGCAGAATTGAGTCAACCACAAAGAGCAGAGCAAGGAGGACAAGAAACACCAGAGATGGAAAAAGTGGCAAAGGCAGTGTGGCAGATTTGGTAATGTTAGTATTCACATCTCACTTAGGTATTTCCATGCTTCAACAGCTGGTTATAAGTTATATGCCTTAAGTTGCTCCCATGGCACATTTTGTTTCTACTAAGCAAAGCTGGATACTACAATAGCCTCCAATAACCTGGTCATCCTCTTCACAAAAAGGATGACTACCTGGCACTCAAAACAGCTCTCCATTGGGAAAGAATTGCTACAAGTAAGATTAGTGGTTTGCTAAGCTTCACTGAAACAAAGGGCCTCAAACCAGATAAGCCTGGTTACAAAAAGTTGAGAAACTTTCCTGTGCTGTTTATGAAGTGGGAAGTACTCCCTGTGAGCCCCCACTTTGGTGGAGATCTGAAAGAAGAGATAACTGCGATGGTGACACTCCTTACACCCTGTGAGTACTCAAGACAAGAAGCGTCCGTATAACTTAAATCCCCAACGTGATGAGATACGAAGCCTTAGGAGAAAAGCCCTCCTTAATCAGTGACAACAGTCATCCTAAATTAACCAGCCAAGTGAAGTGCCTGCAGCTAAACAATGTGCATACCTGTCATCTGCACCTTCCCAGGTAAGTCAAGGCTCTCTGAAGTTTTGCCAGTGCTGGCTCTGGGATGATCAGATCACTTCTGCGCCCAGGCCACCCTTTCCCAAGAGGTACAGGAGAAGAGCTGTCCTTTGCAATACCAAGGGATGGTGCAGCCATTTCCATGTTCCCTACGCAGCACAGAGACCCTGGGAGAGCTGTGCTCCTTGCCAGCACCACCCTCAGCTACACCCAGACCCCCATCAGCACTGTGTCCCACAAAGGAAGCACTAGTTCCACTGGATCATTTTGGACAACCCGGAGGAGCATCTTGGAAATGGAGATGACACATTCAAGTCTCTCTGGCTTTCTCTCCATTGGTACACCCTACCGCACACCCTCTTCCCACGTGACAACCCAGCCTCTGCCATGACCAGTTACCAAAAGAGAGTACAGGACACAGACTATACTCTCAAAAATAAGGTCCTGTCCCTTCTTGTTACTCCCCTCAAACCATTCTTGTGATTCCCCCCAAACCAAATGTCTTGGTGACTCATTTTTTTTTCATCGCTGAAAATACTCATCACTGAATTCATTCTCTTCTGATGACTTGCACACTTCAGAGACAATGCTGCTCCAAAAATAATAGGATGGATTCCTCCTCTGATATTCACAGTCTTGCAATCCATTTCCTTGGTTTAAACAGTGGAGCAGTAAAAATGTGTTCACCTTGTACTTTCCCCCAAAGCAGCTTGTACTGGAGGCCTCCTGGGCTGCTGGAGAGTAGATCAGACCTACAGGGACAAAATTTCTCTCCCTCCCTCCATCACTATGTCTTTCCTTGCCCATGTCGCAGCCATGGAGGACTGCATTTTACTCTTCTATGTTTTTCCCAATTCTGGCAAAAGAAAAAGAATCACTTCCCTGAGATATTTCCATTTGCTGTGGAAAAGGGCTAGAAATAAACGCATTTGGAAAAGGAAAGCTGGGAATCTCTTTAAATTCATAGTTCCCTCATCTGAGTGGGGCCGGTGGCTGCAGACTGCATGGAGCCTAAAGGCCAGCTCTGCACAAAAGGGCAGAGGCAGTTCCTGTACACACTCCACAACAGCATGACACATTGCAGGGCTTTTGGACAAAGGGATGTATTTTTTATGTGAAATTATTTCTTAGCTGTGTATTTCTTTGTCCTCAACCCATGGGAATAAAGATATCAGGCCAAGAATGAAAGACTCCTTTAAATTTCTCCATGCAAACACGTCTGCTCTTACTATTTCTTCCTGATCAGAGCAGCTGACAGGTTGATGCAATACTAAAACCTTCACAGTAGTGAAGAAGGGTATCTGAAATCCAAACTTTTTTAAACACACACAAATACACACTGTATTGAGAGCCATCCTTTCCAAAATGAGGGGCTTGCAGGTAAGATATACGTTGGTAATTCCTCCCTGTCCTATAAACTGAATTGATAAGATTTAAGCTAACATTTCATCTGACGTTACTAATACATGTGTGTGAGCATTCACTTTACACTTTCAATACGGTCTGTCAGATTAGATCTGTATACCTGCTACTGAATAACAAGGGTACTATTGATTTTTTCATTATTTTCAAGTATTTGTTTTCTTCAGTTGAGCATATTCTATTTATTTTGGCACAGGCAACAGAGAAAGCAAGGCAAGAGACTTAACCTCTTTTCAGAAAGATTTAAGACTTGACAGGCATCAGAGCTTCATCAAACTGTTTGTTCCCATGGCAGTCTGCTTATTACTTGCTTATTACTTTTTTCACTCTTCAGTCTCTTAATTTTTTATCTAAATCTGCAGAGTACACACAGAGATGGTGTGCAAGGCATGCAGGGACAATTTTTTCCAGAAAGACTTGCAAAGTACCTGAAATGTGGGTGTTTTGTGACCCTTGCTGCTCAGTTCTGAGGCTCGGTCAGTTACCTACCAGGCATTCTCCATCCCAAGTGTCATCCTGCTTTATATTAATACTGTAAATGCATCTATGGTGAAGTGCAGCAGTAATTTATGAAATTATTTATACTCACTAGGAGTTACCTATGCCTGTTGCAAGGTGGATTTTTCAAAAAAATAATTAACAATAATACCAAACATGTTTGTTGTTTTCTGATAAAACCCACAATTTGACAATTAAATATTCTTCCAGCAGTGAGTATTGGATGCAGGCAATGTGGTTGTTTCCCAGGCATACGGGAGAAGGCAGGCTCTGTCTGTGCCAGGCTGGTTGGGGTTTGCAGTGCCCAGGGGCAGTGGGGACCACTCGAAGGCTACGGCAGCCCAGTGCCCTGTGTCCTGCTGCACCTAACAATTCAATAGCAATATTGCCTATAGGTATGCCTTTAGAGACTACTGGTGACCACATGAGTAATTCATATTGTATATTTAGAGTTAATTTTAAACTGAGAACACTATGCGTACATATATATATTTTTAAAAAGTCTTAAATGTGCTGCCTGTTTTCTCCCTCCTGGGTGCATACATGCAGCGATGTGCTCCTATACTGGCACCTAGTGGGGAGCACTCGGGAGATGGGCAAATGGGTTGCACGGATACACACACTCACCCCACCAAATACCTTAGCCATTTCTTTTCCTGGTTCTTTGAAAGCCCTTCTGGATTAGAACAGTTTTAGTAAGCTTCATGCTTGCTGTGGCTCTCACAGCCTTCACCCTCTGCTGAGGAGAAGCCACAATTCACATCCCTCTTGTTGGAAAGCCTCAGCCACACCAAGCCCTCTGCTCCTCGCTAGTGCATCCATCCTCTGCATCCGCACCCTCCTCTGAATGAGCTGGGATCCCTACCTGTGATCCCCTCCTTCTGCGTTTTCCTGCTGGATCCCCCTGCAGCAACTCATCCGCATTTCCTCCTCTGGGTCCCTCTGCCTTGACCTGGGCCTGACAGGTCTCTCAGGAAAGCTGGCGACCACTGGCGTTGCTTCCTGCCCTGTACACCGTGCTCCCATTTTGGCCTCGGAGGAAAGGGCTGCCTCTTACCAGCCGAAGGACTTCCTCCACCAATTCCCATCACCCTCAGGAATCTTATGTCCCACAATTGTCCTGTTTTAGCTGAAACAGCAAAAGGCTCAACCTGCCACTTCTCCCAAGGTCCACCCTGTGACATTACAGCATTTGAAAGGAAACACTGAAAAAACGTGACGTTCTTGTCAAAAAGCATTTATCTTCTTCTTAGCATCTATACAAAAAGAAAAACTCTCTTGAGGAGCCTCCAAGGTTGGTCTCACGTACTGCAATCCAAACGAGACCTCCTGGGTAGCCCAGTGATACCAGTATAATCTGATTGATTACAGTTAGACAAATTACTGCTCCAGTTTGTTTCTCTTGCTGTAGTCTCACAGATCCCTGACTTATATCACAGCAGTTAAGGCAAGCACTTTCAAGCATTTAAGGCAGCAATGCAGTATTTTCAAGCTTGGTTGCTTCCAGCAAGGAACTGGATGATGGGTGGTTGAGGTGACCTGCCAGTCCTACAGGAGAGCTGGTCACCAGATAGTTGTGCTTCCCATGCATGGCATTACGCACTTCAGGTTTGCTTTCAAATTTTACAAGGGGCACCAGAAACACCTGCCGGATCCCTAGTTATTTCTTGTACCACCAGGGCTTTCCTAAATACTCATTCGAACCACAAGTCTAGTGAGAGGGCGCAGTCTTTCCTTTGGTTTACCCATTCATTTTCCATCATGGATGAAGGCTTTGCTTCCATCTTGAAGGAAACCTATTGTTGGTGACGTTGTTAAACAGCCCTCTCTCCTGTGTGGCCTGCTACCATGATTTACAACCCATTCCTAGCTGCCCCATGATTCAGCTGACTTTTTTGTTGAGCAGTTGATGTGAACGCTAAACCTATCCAAGGCTAGCAGCATTTCTGCAGTTCATTCAACTTGAGGAAACACTGGAAATTTATTAGGATGTTTTTACAGTCCCGGAAATTGCTGTGTGACTCTGTCACTAACAAAAGAACAGAAATGGCTCACAACTTTATTGCACTTTTTCATACTTATTAGGTAATGCAGGCCTTTGTCATGTATTCAGTTTTTAAGTCAAACTCTGTTCCGCACTGAGATTCTGTGAGACTTCTACATCTTGCAATTTTATCACAAGCTTCCCTAATATTTAGTGTTTTCCTTAAAGCTCCATCTCTTGGAATCACTTGATTTGGCTACCTGAGAACCTCAGCGTTATGAAGAAACAAAAAAATAACTCCGTCCCTTGTGGCTGTGAGGAGCAGAAGCGAGATAAACTACAAAGCTGCTCACATGCCAGATGGCAAAGAAGAGCTAGATAATTTTTTTAAGTTTCAGGACATTTTTACACCACTCTTTTTGGCTTGTGATTTCGGAATCTCTGAGTGCTGGTGAGAACAGTTACCTGGAAGAAAGAGAGGGAGACAAGGAACCATTTACAGCTCTTTGTGCCTCTGTTTGCTATAGCCTCAAACCAGGTTAGTACTGCAGCTGAAATCAGGTGCTGGGCAGCAAGTTTGGCCTACTTTTTTCCCTTCAGACTTGATCCTCACCAGACTACAGAAACAAATGTCAGCAGAGCCATTTACTCTGCCCTCACTGCAATGTGCCACCAGAGCAGCCAGTCAAGTGACAACAAGCCTTGGGATCAAGGCTGACATTTTTTCATTCTTTGGAATTCACCTCACAGTGAATTTGCTCTCCATATGGTGGGGTTCATTTAAGCACTGCAAGCAGCTAGTGAGAAGAATGTGAAGCAGCCTTAGCAGCCACAGCAGGGAATTACATCATTTACAATATTGAGTCAGACAAGTGCTCAGCACAAAGGTGCAAACCACATGTCAGTTCTAGAAAGGGCATCCTTCCTGATGACTGGTCTCTTTCCAAAGTACTCACAGCAGAGCTAGGAGTGCCAGTAGTGCTTTTCTTAAAGCCAAATATTAATCTAGAACAGCACATAGTAGGATGCAGCCTTGGCCCAAAGCACTTGCTGTAATTTAAAGTAACATATAACAAATTGGTGTTACACACGAAGGGAGGGAGCAACAGAGATAAAAGGATCACACTTCGGCTAGTTACGTCTTGAGCTTCACGGCTGTGAAACTTTCAGGCTGGGATTTTCAAACAGGCTTAGTAGTTGGATTGACAAAAGGATGGACCAAGAAGAAAAGCTATGACACTGCTTTTCCCTTAGCATTTATACAACGCTGTATTTGGTCTGGCTGAGATGGAGATAATTTTCCCCATACCAGCCCTCCTATTGCTGCGATTTGCGTTGGTAGCTAGGAAGATGTTGATACCACACACCACTGTTTTTGCTACTGCTGAGCAGCACTCAAGACTGTCTCTCCAACATTCCTCCCCACACTTCACCAGTAGGCTGAGGGCAGGCAAGACCTTGGGAGGCGACATAGACAGGACAGGTGACCCAAACCCGCCAAAGGGATATTCCATACCATATGGTATCTGCTCAGCAACAAAAGCTAAGAGAATGGAGGAGGCAGGGGCTGTGGGCACATTCTTGATTACAACACTTGTCTTCCAGAGCAACTGCTATGAGTACTGAAGCCCTACTTTGTGGGAAGTGGCTGGACATCACCTGGACATCTACAGGAAGCAGAGAATAAATATTTTGTTTTATTTTGCTTCCTCATGTGGCCTTTGCTTTTGCTTTATTAAACTGTCTTTATCTTGACTCATGAGTTTTTTCCATCTTATTTTCTCCCCCTCCTGTCGTGCTGGGGAGTGGAGCAACAGAGAAGCTTGATGGGCACGTAGCATCCAGCTAAGGTCAACCCACCACAACTATCCATAACTTTCTGCACTCTTTACTCACATCCATGAGTGCTTACTCCAACAGGGAGTCACAGTATGTCCTGCAAAAAGAAGCCTGTTTGTTTTTAAGATGTGTGGTTTAGTTTCAACATAGCATAAAATCTTCTTAGTTGCTGATAGAGAAAGTCTACAGTCAAACAAAAAGCCTGATGGATTGGAGGTTCCAGTAGATGTTTTCCCACCCTTCTGATGGATTTTTTTAAATAAAGAATCATCAATAACCATGACAGGGTTCCCTCAGTGATGGACATCCTAGCACATCATGAAGTCTCTTGCACGAAGCATTTCCACAGGCTTGAGGGAAATCACAAACTACGTAGAAGGAATGGGATTCACAAAGCTATCCCAGGTACCTGCCCTGCTGCTTGTGAGCAGGTCCTGAGGGACATCTAATGATGCAAGAGCCCACCAAGGAAAAGCAAGAAGCAGAGCACCTTGCCCAGTTGTGAACAGATGGGAGAGAGAGAGGAAGAAATCAGAAGATGAAGGGGAAGAGTGGAGAAGTTAAAACTCATGCTCTCTAAACACTGGCTTTGGGAATACACTCTATGTACATACATTGCTTACTATAGAACAACATTTTTGTCCAAAGCTTATAGAGATAGTCACCAAGTAAGTTAAATGAAATTTCAAAAAAAGAACAAATCCGCAGCCTTGAAGAGCATCTGCTGGGGATCTGCACCAGCTAAATGCAACTTCTCTTACCAATACTCCTATGCTGTTAGTGAGTGCATCCCATCATCAGCAGTGGCACAAACAAAGGTTGGCCAAGGGCTCAACAAGGTGGTACAATACGAGAACTGATCTAGACTAGGGCAGCCACAACTTTTAAGACTGATCAGTCTGTCTGTCTGATTTTGGAAGCAGACATGTTTTGGTTAAATAGATGTGTGTTTATATACATACACACATATACAAAGATATGTATAAAGAGTTCAGAATTCCTTTGTGTCTGTGAAGAGTATTGCATTCATGCCAGTGAGCACCGAGCCAGGAGGATTCCAGAAGACACACATCTCAAAAGAAGAGAGGAGATGTGCTTCTGTACAGACAAAATTTACAGTGGAAATTGGCAGCCCTGAACCATGAAGCCCGACTCGTTACATACAACAGCCTTTTTTGGTGGAGAGCAATGCTTGTGGCAGTCACTTCCTCTGACCACTGCCCTGCTTTGCCCCTCGGGACTCCCCAGTGTTACCTTGGGGTGAGTGTCCATGTCCGCCTCTCTCCACGGTTGATCCCTCTTCTCACATGAGCAGCACAGATAATCAAACCAAATGGCTTGTATAAGGCAGCTTAGTCATCTTTTATAAAGAAAGCCACTGAGTTAGGCACATACCTAGTACCCAAACAAGCAGTCTGCTTTTCAAGAACTACTAAGCACCCTGTATACATCCTGCATATATCCAGTATATACCTATATACATGTATACACCCAGTGCATATCCTGTCTAATTTCAGGGGAGCTGTACATTGCTCCTCACTTTCACAATCAGGTCCCTGAGTACCTAAGAATATATTTGGGAAACTAACTTCAGGTTTTTTTTTTTTTTTTCATTTTAATCTTGGCCATAAATTCTATCACTTATGAGTCAAAATCCCATCTGCTCTAAATTTGCACTTGATTTCATGCACAAATAGGGTTCACACATGTAAGTCCTGTCATTTGTGTGCTCCCAGAGGCAGTGCATAAATTACCTATGCACAAAACAAGAGGTCAGTCAGCTTTACCTTGTGAGTTGCGGAGTAAGTGCACATCAAAGGGTATATTGTATTCCTGGAATGAGAATGAAGAGTCCTGGCATGGGTCACCCCCTCCATGCAGAAATGCCGCTTTTCTTGGGTATAAAAAAAAAATCCTAACCACTTTAAAAAGAAAAAAATCTGCCAGAATTAATCAGTCCGTGAAAGGTTCAGAAGGAGCCGGGGTTTGGGTTAGCAATAACGATTAATACACCAGATTTCACAGAGCTGTCTGAACTTTGGTTTTGATCTTAGAGCAGACAGCAGTGGGTCTTCATTAGAAATTACACCCATTTTAGAACATGGTTGCGAGAAGAGGTATTAAATTTGATGCTAAAATATCTCTATACGATCAGTATAAATGGAGGTAAGACACACTCAAAAGAAGTTAGGCAAAGATTATCAAACTCTGTGCAAATCACAGGGTTAATTCAAATCAGCCAACATGAAGCTAAATACAGAGTGCTGCTGCAAAAGTGTGTTCAGCAGCGTGGTGTTTCACTTGACTCCTTTGGATCCCCTTTTAGGTGAATTTTCAGTGGAAGACAAGTGCTTTGAAAAAGTGGGCAACTCACTTTGACTGCTCTATACTCCAGTTATAATCTGTCCAAAAAGTAGGATTTTAGTGAGAAGTGAGGGAGGAAAGACACTGACTTGGAGTGGATCTTTCCCAGATAAATAAATTAAAAACAAAGTAACACACAATGACTACCACAGCTTGTAAATTAAGGGAGTAACTGGTGCATAGTGAGGCACTGATGTATAGCCTGGAGGAGGAACAACTTCATCTGAACTACAAACAATTCATTTTAAAAAAATACTTTGAAGAAAAAAATTGTCTCCAGACCAGCTTGTGAATAATGCATACCAAAAGGCAACCCTGATACTGCATTTGTAGCACAAAAATTGAACTGTCCCCCAAGTCTGGCATAAAAAATGAATTCATTTTTCTTAAAAATATAGCTGCTTTGACATTTCAAGTTAACCACTCTTGTGCTGCCTGAGCAAGCATGGCTCAGGACAAGAGATTACTCTCTACCAAAAAATGCAGTGCCCTGCACAGGTATCTGAAATTACTGCTGCGGTGGGTTGACCTTGGCTGGATGTCACATGCCCACCAAGCTGCTCTAGCGCTCCACTCCCCAGTAGGACAGGAGTAAGAGAATATATGACCAAAAAAACTCATGGGTCAAGATAAAGGCAGTTTAATAGAGCAAAAGCAAAAGCCACGTGAGGAAGCAAAAGAAAATAAAAGATTTACTCTCTGCTTCCCATCAGCAGGCAATGTCCAGCCACTTCCCAGGAAGCAGGGCTTCAGTACACATAGCGGTCACTCTGGAAGACAAATGTCATAATAACGAATGCATCCCCTAGCCCCTGCCTCCTCCTTCCTCTTAGTTTTTATTGCTGAGCAAATGTCATGTGGTATGGAATATCCCTTTGGTGGGTTTGGGTCACCTGTCCTGGCTGTGTCCCCTCCCAAGATCTTGTCCAACCCCAGCCTACTGGTGAAGGGGAACGTTGGAGACACAACTTTGATGCTGTGTGAGCACTGCTCAGCCGTAACTGAAACACTGCTGCGGTATCAACACCTTTCTAGTTATCAATGCAAAGCCCAGCAATATGAGGGCTGCTACTGGGAAAATTAACTCCATCTCAGCCAGACCCAGTTCAACACCTGCTCTAAACCCTGTGGCATGGACACAGGGCATGAGCCCACACCACCTTCTGCTGCTGGGACTGAGCCATCCTGGCCATCACCCAGCAGCTCTGTGGGGTATATCTCCAAATTGAGAGCTTTGTCAGAGCCACCTGGTTGTCTCTGAGTGGCGATACTCTGTGAGATGCACATGTGCCCAGAGGTTTTGTCATCTGACCACTTGGGCCATGGGAAGAGGGAGCGAGTCTTCTTTGTCTTAATTTTGTCTTTCTGCTTGCAAAGCCAAAGTCAAAGCCATCACTGTTAAGCCAAGTTAGGAGAAGCCCTCTGGTGACCCCAAAGAAATGAGAGTCATGGCTGCAGTGAGCAACAGCTCACACTTAGAAAGCATGCAGACAGCAGAGTTGCAGCTCACCAGAATAAAGGGAGGCAAATGAATCCAATGTCTCTTCTTCCAAACCAGCCACAGCAACTCAGGTTGAAGCCATAGTGAGATTCCCAGAGTGGTCACAGGAGCCTAGGCACATCCCTGAAGGGCTCCAAGAAGATCTTAGTTTCTAGATGTCATTTCAGGAAGTAATTTTTTATGTCCCTACTTCACAGATATTCCTTTCTTCCAAAATCCTGATTTTTTTGTTTCTTTTTTTTCCTTTTTCAGAATGATAACAAGCAGTCCCATTTGCAGTTTCCTGTTACATTTTATATTTGTTTCTTCTAAAAGATAGGGCTAACTTGTACTTCAAGTCTTACTCAAGATCTGGACAAAGTTTCAACTGCTTTCAAAAAATTAGGTTTTGGCCTAAAATTACTTCACATTAAGAGTCAGACTGATGATTATTTAACCTGGAGTCTCTTTTCTTCTTTTGGATGGGCAAGATTTTGTGAAAGCTGTTTTAACATGCAAGCACGTACAAGCCTGAAATCCCATTGAGACAACAGATTTTACAGGAGTAAGTTCTAAGAGTTTGTGTCCAGACAGGTTTGTTAGATGGACAAGAGATGTACAGAGGTACATACAAGTGCAGGATGCAGCTAGGTAGCAGAACCACAACCTAAATCTCAGTCTCCCACTCAGAAACAAAAATCGGAGTATAAGAGGCAGAACTTGGCCAGATGTCTTCTGGGATTCAATTAAGAAAGACCTTTGACAAAGAATGCTTCAGTAAAGACATGCCTTGAGACTTTTTTTTTCTCTACTTCTTCAGTTGGAATATCAATAGCAAATATTTTTTTAATCACTTCTCTGACTTTAGAATAAATTGTTAACTTGCACTTTCTCTGTGCTGGGAGCTCCATGTACAAAACAGATTGACTCCTCAATCATTAAGAAAACATGCAGTACCAGCATTAGCTTGTAAATTTTCAAATCTTGGCAGAGCTTGCATTCAACCTCTCAGCTTCCACTCAACTTTCTTGTCTTGTTTTCAAGTTTGTTTCTTTTAAGTGCAACTAAAGGAATCGCCCTCCTGCCCCCCTTCCTTCTTCCCCTCCTCAAAACCAGATTTTTGCATCAATCAGTTTCACTGGCACCTTCACCACTAGGTTTCATATATTTCTGTGCTCTGACTGCAGGCAAGTTCTTTAGAACAAAAACTTTTTAAAAATCTAAATTTATCAGCATCTGAAGGTTAAATACTGTGCAAAGCAAGAGAAGAGAAGATAGTGACAGGAGAGCACTCAATCACTGTATAGTTTCTTGTCCCAATGAAAGCATCCTTTGAGAATCTGCCTAGGTGTTGTCTAGCTTATATGATACAGTGCAGTGCCTATCAGCACTTCTGTTTGGAAGCTCACTTCTTAGAACTCACCAGCTCATGACTCGTAAATCAGTAGAAGGCTTTCAACCAGGCCTGGGAATCTGGAAATGCTGCATGAAGCAGGAGTTCTGTTTGCTCTGTGGGTTTCAGACCAAGGGGGGGTTGGCTTGGTTTGGCTTTCTATCCTTGTGCATTCAATCAAGTGAATTGCACAACCATGCTGCTTTGCTCTATTTAATGTAATGTTTCCTGAAATGTCATTTGTGAGTAGTACAAGTTATGGTTGCAGGGGTTGGGGGGGGGGAGGTCCACGGTCTAATGATGTATAAACGAGCTATCTAAGGGAGAAGGGAAGACAGGAAAATGTTCTTTCTATTGAATTTATTAAAAAATGCCTACATATTCAAAATGTACTTTTTGTCCCTATACCACCATGTGTGAGGTAGCTACTTGCATCTAGATGTATCCTCACTGATTTGAGGAGTCTATTCTATCTAAAATATCTTATTGGTGGAGACTGATTTTGGAAGTCTTGATGACAGAATTTTCAGCTAGGTACTGTTCTTTAATAATATTTAAATAAGTCTCACCTAAACTGAAGCACACCAGAGATAAGAAAACTTTTGAAGAGAGAAGACTTGTCCTCAGAGACGCTAGAGATTCCTCATCCTGTTTCCTTTGGCAAGACACAGATTGAACACGAGATTGCTTGGGGTCTGTCTTTTGATATGATTTCTGAATCAGGAATTTCTGAAGATGGATAAGATGTCATTAGTAAATTCCCTCACAGGATCAGGACTTTAGACTCTAAATGTGTCTTTCCATAGAGAAAGGTCAAGACAAATGTATATTGGTCCATTTTGGAAAGGTATGTGTACAGACAAAAAAAGTAGGTCCCCAAGTCAATTTAATGTGTGGCCTGTGCAAAAACCTGCCCAGGCCAATGGGAGGTTTCCAATGATATCAGTGCACTTCAGGTGTTCACCTAAGGACCCAAAAGTAAGAAGATTTCTTGCCCTTCCCGCATCTGCTGAGCAAGACAGGGCCAATTTTAGTGCTAGTGTAAACAGAGATGCATGTAGTTGAGCAGCATCAGTAATTTAAAACATCACATAATTGACTCCCACCTGGGAGGATTATTATTTGAAATGCACTAGTGATGTCTCCAACCTCTCTGACTATGAAATGCTGAATGAGCAAAAAGTAGTAAGTTGGGTAATAGCATATTCTGGAGGAGGAAAAAAAATAAAAGAATGCTATCATTCATTCAAATCCATTAACTGCGTGAAGAAAGGAGAAGGTGGTTCATTGCAATTCTTCTCTGCTTCAGTACAAAGCAGGTGGTTTTTAATCATCAGGGATGGCCATGTAATTATAACATTACTATATAGACACTGCTAGCTGGATTACCATAAAAGCCTGCCCATTAATTAACTGAGCTGTATATAGCCAAAATTAATAGTACTTAAAAGCAGCTTGTCCTGTCTGTGTTGAGAATGGACATCTGTCTACTCTGGTAATTATGTAGAACTAGGACCTTGAGGACAAAAAATTTTGGAAGGTTGAACTGCTGTTCTTTACACTCTTCAAGTCGAGTTTCTCTGTCTTTCAGTCTGTGCTTCTTTAAGATCCTCACACAGATTTTAGTTCAGTAAACTGCATTATTAGGGCCACCTCCAGCTACAGTTAATATCAGTAAATGTGTTTCTACTCATGAACAGCATAAAAAACACTATAGTAAAATCATGGAAATTACTACCCATCAGTCACAATGAAAAATAATCAGGTTCTACAACATTTTTCTGGGTGTCCAAGTCATTTCCCAGAGATCCAAACTCTTCTTCTATTAAAGTGTGCATCAACAGCTTGTTTCGTGTTATCTTTAACACATGAACTATAGACGAGGTACCTGCCAGCCAGTTCAGTTCTTTCTAATTATCACCCAGCTGTAGAGTTGTTGTGAATGTGTGAACGGTGTGAATGTGTGTGCTTCTTCCTACCATTTGCCATGACCATAGCACCACCACCACAGCTTACAAAACCTGCAAGCACAAACAAGACAAACTGTGTATTGTATGCACGATTGATAATGCAAAGCAGTGTTCTCAGGGAATTACAAAGATGAAACTGGGTGTTTGACTGTTCAACATCTGCACCTCTAGAGTCATTTTAAGTCTATGTGGCCAGTAATCTACCATGTTTCAAAGCTACCTACTGTTCTACTAGGAGCGCAAGGGTATTGGTAATCATTTTTCTGCAAATTACAGAACTGAGACTACAACTTCCTTTGCATTTGTTTATTTAAAGCTAAATGCTTTGACTCTCAGTTTCTGAGAATTAATAATTATACTAGAGACAAAAGTCAAATGTTATTTTAATTGACAGTATTTCTAGAAGCCTAAAAAGAGGCAAATATTTTGTTTGTTCCTTGAGTATCTTCTCTGTGTATCAAACTCTCTTGATATTTACTATTTACTAGCTCAAGTGGCTTCTTTGCTACTGAAATTTCCTCATTAATGTGTACAAGAGATATCCAAACAATGAACTCAACATTTTCTGCCTCCATTACTGTTGCTGAGAGTTCTCAGAGACATAACCTGGATCAAAAAGAGGTCTGCACTGGATTTTTTAATTTTAGTGGCGAAAGGTTAAACGATTTGGATGCCAGATAAAGGGAATGATTGCTGTTGAGCTTTGCTTGTTTGTCTGAACAAGAACTGTCTTCAACGTGTTCAGGAAAGATGGTGCCAGGGTAAGACAGAGTAAATCTTGCTTAGCCAGTGTCTTCCTGACCAGTGCTTGGTTTATAGCAAAACAGTGTATGCTGCCTTCAGTTTGTATTAAAAGCACAGTCCCAGTCAAGTCTGGGCTGGAGATTTCTTGAAGCCTAGTGTGTTGTTTGGAGCTAAGTGATGTTTTGCTTCAATTTTGGCCATTTTATTAATAGAGTGTATTTACACCCCTTCTCTCTTGTCTGTTGGATGAAAAGAGACCTGACGAACAATATGGGAAAATGGTTTCATCAGGGACTGAGAAACACTATAGAAACTAAATTGTGTGTATGAAAGAGAGTGTGTGAGTGGGAGAAAATGCTCTTCTATTTCCTGTCAAGCTGATGGTGAGACTGGAGGAGACCCAGTTCCTCCAGGGAGTTTATTTAAACTGTCATACAAAAGTTATTCTGGAAAGATGGAAGGACCCCCTGACAGCACTCAGATGCTTTACTGACTGCTGCTACAAATTTGCTCGTGGTTTGAACCCCCAGAGCAAACTGTAGCTTGAATGAAGAACCTAGCTCTGGGTGATGCTAGAAATTGGGTAAGGATTTGGGGCGATTAGAGCTGCAGCTGACACAAATATTTTCGTCTCCAAAAGGAATAAACAGGTTACTTCTGTGCTGAGCTGTGGTTAAGCCTGCAGCATCAGAAAGTGTTTTGCAGTATGGACACACTGGAACCGAGTTTCTCAGTCTGGGGAGAGGTTTACAAGTATGTCCTTCATGTTGGACTTCGCACAGTTCTTGAGGAGGGCCAGAAATACAGTTTTACCCCTAGGAGGTGCAAGAGAAATGCAAAGCCAAAAGGAAGCTTAGCTGCAAGTTTGTGGATTGTGCTTCCACTATAGGTGATAACAGGGGGGGTTTATTTGATCTCCGGCACCATGAGGACTTCAGGCTACATCTTCACTAGTCAGTAAAGTAGGCCAACAGCTGTCATCTGGCCTGGGCTTTCAGGTAAAATGTCTTTGCCCCTCATCCTTGCACCTCATTTCAGGAAAGTGTGGCCTTGACCACACCACATCTGATGGGAACAATCTTGGCCCACATCCCTGAATAAGGACTGCATGTTGTCTGCACAACCACCATGGCCAAAACTGCACAGAGAGTGTGGTACCAGCTGAACACTACAGGCAGGGATGTGCCAATGCCACACTTCTGCCCAGACTGGTAAGTTTGCTTACACAGATGTAACCTCACAGACACCACAAAGGATGACTGATGTATGAGATACATAAGGAAAATGGTCCAAAATACGCAGCTTAGCCTCATTTGCAGAAGTCCACATGCTCTGTAGATAACCTCTATCCTTTATACATAAATACTGATTTCACTGACCAGCAAGGTTAGACTAACACCTTCAGTTCCCACAAGCTTCATGGCAAGGAGAGTCAATGCGAACAGCCAAATTAAGGTTCCCTCTGAGACAAGATCATGATCTCAGCCTTGTTAGAAAACAAAGGGTTTGCCCAGAAAAAAAAAAAATCTTTCTCTTGTCCTACTGTTTCAGCTCAAACCCAGGCCTTCAAACAACCAGTGCAATCATCCCAGGATGAAAATAAAGAGGAACTATGCTTATTTAATCTCAATTCTTGTGGAAATATGTATTTGTCTCTGATGTGCCCTTCTACTCAACCTCCAGTCCTCAGCAAGACAACAAAACCTCTCTGCTGTTGTGGGAGCAGAGACCCCTGAGGTGATGGGCATCTGAAGGACTGTGATATGGAAGGGCTTGATAGCTTGTTTCCAGCTACAGGTTTCCCAATGAATTTTCAAGATAAAAAAAAAAGCAGTACGGCCTCAGAGATGGGTAGGATTAAGTTTGCAGGCAGGGGACATGGAAAAGTGTCCCAAAATGGTATTTCTTGCTGAGGGTCAATTTCTATTTTTTCTAGGAACACTTTGGCATGAAGAATCCAGCCACAAGAAGGACTATATTGTAGCCATTCCTTTCCTTCAAACTTCAGAAGCTTGTGATTCTGCATGAAATCCAGCAACAATCTGGGTGTTTCCTGCATTTGGTTTTAGATGGGGTTGTACTGACTATTGCAGCTGCTTGTTGAAGTTTATGATAGTGTTAGACTTGATATATATCTAAAGTTACCGCTAAAAATGTCCAGGTAGATACTGCAATTTCTTTCCACTGTGATTAGGGATGTCTTGTCCTCACAATCTGAGGACTCGGTTATTTTGTGCGTGGTCCTTCCAAGCACCTCAAAGTTAGAAGTGAGATGGAGAAAATCCATACACCAGGGATGCCGTAACAAGTACCAGACAATTGTATTTTGTGACATGAATGGGAGAGGAATCTTTTCTCAGTGCAGAATTATGAATTGTTTGGGAGAGAAAACCTTGAAGGTCATGGTGCTGCAGTGTTATGTTTTGGGAAATCAATTTAGAAGATGGGAAAGGACCGAGAGGAGAAGGGTAATGGGCAAGTCCAGTAGGTTATGCATGATCATCTGACACAGGAGGTCAGGCTGATGATAAGGCAGGCACCCCAGGTGAAGAAAGAATTTAACATGCCCAAATTCAGTGGTTTTTGAAAACACCAAGGGAGAGAAAGTTTCTAAGGAAAAGCGTTGCAATAACTAAGAGGGGTTTGTATAAGTCTGAATAAGTTTTCATAAAACTGAATTACACTGTCTGTCCTGAGCGAACGCTGCCAGTGGGTGAAAGACTGCATTAGTGAGGGCTAGCAGGAGTCCAAGAAAAAGGTGTGTGCCCTTGACATGGCATTTGGGGATCTCAGAGCAATGGAAAGTTTATTTTTGTTCACGAGGCCGAATTACTTTCAGGCAGCAAGGTGTGTATACTACATATATCCATTATTGGTGTGCAAGGCAGTACCATTTGTATTCTTGGCTGATTTCTCGTCTTCTAGTGGGTGGGATAAAGAGCTGAGGAAAGAGGTTTTTACAGGTACAGGTAGTTATTAGCATTTTAACAAATAATTCACTGAGTTGCAGCAACCAGCAAAGTCAGCTGATGAAGCGCTAATGAAAACAGACTGGAATAATTTGAAGCTATTTCTTCCCGTGTGATGCCAGGGGATCATAGGATGTTTTGTGGCATCATTTTTGAAAGAAAGCCACAGAATTCATTATCTAGGAGAATATCAGCCATCTGTTCAGCAAGGACATATGGGAAACTCAATACAAGAAGCTGAGAGTGCGTAACCCAGTCTCCCTGATCCTAGTGTAAGTCCCATAAGTAAAGGAGAGCAACTTTTATGTAGCAGTACTGGAAACTGAGGTTATTCCTTGATGAGTAATATAGTGACATTTCTGGATTCAGTCAGGGTGAGTAAAGGGGTTTCAAACCCTTCACTAATTCTTCTTGTGTTCTCCTCATCCTTTCTGTGGCATTTTATAATCTTTCAGTCATCCCTTAAGTAAAAGCTCATACGAATCATTATTTCACCAGATATTTTTAACCAGGAAGAGCGAATTGTGGGATAAGAGGAACTAGAAGCAAGTTTTCCTTCTGAACACAGACTGCAAAATTTTAGGCTTCATTTTCACCAAGAGACAAGAGGAAATACCAGGGAAAAGCAGCTAAAGGTCACAGAATGGCACATTTTTTGTGTAGTTTACCAGAAGCATGTGAAAATAGCTGTAGAGAGAATGTATAAATTATGTCTTAACGTTGGATTGAGCTCAGAATTTTGAACAAAAAAATATACATACCCTATTTATAGCTAGTTCTGTCACAATATTGTATGCTATTGTGAATTTATTAGCTGGCAATGGTTTTTAATAAATCAGTGTGCAAGGCATCCTAGTAATGAAGAAGTTATAATGAGACATAAAACAAGATTTTCCCTTGAGTTCCTTGTCCTTTTTACCTTGGGACTCTTTACCTCCTGTCCTACTGGGAAATGCCTAAGTTTATATGCCCATATGCTAGGAGAATGAAATACCTGTGTGCCAATGGAAAGTTTTTGTCATATGGACAACATTATAGTGCCGATGGCCTCTGCGAAAGACAGGGCCATATTTTTTGACATACAGTTACTTAGCTGCCATCAGAGCATGGAACAATAAAGGATTATCATATATTTTGTACAGCAAAGTAGTTTTTAGCCAGACACGGACTTAATAAAATCAAAATTTAGCTTAAAAGCAGTTCTGCATTCATTCATGTGCCAGTAATATATGAGAGAAAATCAAACGTTACTAAGAAACGTTTTAATTTTTAAGACAATCCATTTGGAATAAAAAGGACTTGCAAACTCATATACATGCAAATCTGGGTACTCTATGCCTATGAATTGTCATTAATATTAAAAGATTTAATAAACATAATCATATGCAGAAAGATATCACCTTACCCTCCAATGCAAATATTTAAAGAATCTAAGGCCATGAACAGGCTCATGGCCTTAATTTGAACTATTTTGTGAAGTCTTAGAAAACCTGTTACAAGAACAGTCTCATAAAAATGCTTGTATCTGAATCCAAAGTCAAATTCCATTTCAAATGTTTTCACAGCTATATGCTGCATTTAATTTCTAATGATACTATATTTTTTCTCTTTTTCTGAATACTATGAAAAATGAATATTACACTCACACGTTCTGCTGGCAAACAAGGGACATGGACTGTCAGTTAAAATTCACAGTTGAGAAATCATGTTTTCTTTTGAGGTTACATATTTGCACCCCATCTACCAACCTAATTTACAAAATTAACTGTCACTGATTGCATGCAGAGTTTCACCATTGAATATGGACCGCTCATTGTTTGCAAGCTACCTACTAAGCAGGCCATTTCATGAAGTTCAACAGATATTTTCAAACTATGGAAAAAAATTACTCCATCTTTGCACAAAAAATCCTTACTGGGGAGTTGTCAATCTTATGAAATGAATTCTCTCAAACTGTTTGCTCAGATACATAAGGGAGCTTTCAGATTATTAAAACTGCATGCTACGCTTTCCATATCAGGTTTCCTATTGCCTTTTTCTGCCTTGATAATCAAGATGACAGAGCTCTCAACTGCAAAAGATGTAGTGGCTGATAGAGCCCAAGAGGACACAGTCATCTTGTACAAGATGCAAAAGACACCAAGCTTCTCACAGCAGCACCTTGATTTCAGTTCCCCATCTCTTCAGGAAAAATGAACTGACTCCACTTCATCACAGAAATATCAGTATGTTTATTTTATTTTGTTTCTTACAGACTAGCAATTCAACAAAGTTTTGCCTGTATGATTCATTTAACTAGAAATTTCTTGCATGCATCAAAGAATGGGAGGTAACTGTAAAGTGCATTACATTTTGAAGGAATAGTTACAGGCACCAAACCCAGATCTCCACCAGCCCAGCTCCACTGATGACAACAGTTGCTCCAGGTTTACAGTTGCCTGAGTTCAGAACAAGGCCTAGGCTGGTTTAATTCTGCAGAGTGTTCTACAGTCCTTAAGTGGGTAGCGGTGTATAAGGAGTGAGTTAGACAGCTAGGGGGACAGGTCGGCTCCTTGGGAGGGTGGCAACAATAAATGTTTTCAGTTACAGTAGTGAAAGGGTCAATGTTTCCATGCCCATGTACTATCAACAATTTTATTAACTTGTTTTCATTCCTTTTCTTTGTTTTCATTCCATTCTAATGCTGTTGTTCATTTTCAGATTCCATTTTTAATTCAGTTTTAATATCCTCCGCAGGAACTTAAAAACAATCTACTCTTTAAAACTTAATTGTAGCATTTCTTATTCCATAAAAATACGTTTTACATTTTCAGATCCAATTTTGTGAAGTAATTGGATAATAAACGAATAATGAGAACAAGACGCTTATTAACTTTTTATTCATTAAACTGACTTAACATTTTAGAAAGAACAATAACTTTTCCAATAATGTTCCAGAATAGTGATTATAATTATAATGCACCAAAACAAATGTATAAAACGATGCTGTCTTTCTTGGACAGTAGGATGGAAATTTGCAATTATTTACATTTTTCCTGAGCAGCATAAATTGCCAGCATTTGTCTCCAAGAAGGGACTGTGCCCCCTCCCACTGTAAGGAACACAAACAATCATCTAAGCATTAATCAGGATGATCACTCAGGAGCGCTGCCAGTCAGTCCCCCTGCAATGAACCTCCTTCTCCTGAGCAAGAGGATGAGGCACCAGTCAGTACTCTGGATGCCTACTCTAGGTTCAGCCCAGGACACAGCTGGTAAATCTGAATCCCCCACCCATTTCTGTGTCTGGAAGAAGGCCCCATAAAACCTCAGGAGATGTCAACAGCTCAGCCATGAGCAATACTTCAGCAGCAGCCCTGTACCAAGCGCAAAGTGCAGGCTTTCCCCAATTTCCCTGATGCCAGCACAGGGCAAGAGGAGATGATGGAAGTGCTGTAGGGCACCTGCCCCTTCCACCGCTCTCCTTCTTTGAACAAGAAACAACTGGAGGGAGTCGAGCAGAGAGCTACAAAGATGATTTGGGGTTTGGAACATCTTTCTTATAAGAGACTGAGAGAGCTGGGTCTGTTCAGCCTGGAGAAGAGAAGGCTGAGAGGGGATCTTATCAATGTTTATAAACATCTCAAGGATGGGTGTCAAGAGGACGGACCACACTCTTCTCAGTGGTGCCCAACAATAGGATGAGGGGTGATGAGCACAGACTGAAGCATAGGAGGTTCCATCTAAACATGAGTAACTTCTTTACTCTGAGCATGACAGAGCACTGGAACAGGCTGCCCAGAGAGATGGAGTAATCTTTTCTAAAGACATCCAAAACCCATCTGGACATATTCCTGTGTGATCTGCTCTGGGTGAACCTTCTTTAACAGGTGGGTTGGACTAAATGATCTCCAGAGATGCCTTCCAACTCCAACCATTCTGTGATTCTGTAATGAAGATCCCCACACCAGGGCTTGGCATGAGCTGGGGTGGGAACTGTGGCATGGCAGGGCTCTTGGTGCCCAGGTGAGCCCAGCCACCTGATACTGTGGGACTCCTGCGCTCTTTCCCAAGCACAGGTGTTAGCAGAGCAATCTGTACCCTTGTGACCTCTCACACCCACTAATACAGCTTACCGTAATGGGTCCCGTCCTGGCTGGGGCCAGGAGAGCCTTGTCTGGTCCAGAACAGAGCAGCCCTGCCTGGGAGTGGTTGACGCTACTTCATGTACCTGCAGAACTGTCAGCAGGTGGGACCTGGGAACATGAGTCTGGCCCTTGGGATCGTATTGGCACCTCACACTGCTCTGCAATTTATTCAAGCCTGTCAATCCATCATACTGATCACTTAAAGCTCTCTCCTTATGTTCAAACAATCCAGGTGAAATCTGGACGGTGAGAGACTTGAGCAGCGCTGTGGAGCCCCTACATTATTTGTAACGCCTTAGAACAAAACATAAGTGGGTGCTCTGACAAAGTGTTGACTAAACTCTTCCTGTCGCCTAATCAGCTGGAAATCTATCAGTGCAAAATATCTTCTGGCTGAGTAAGAGCTGTTTTTCAGGCCTCTCAAGCAACCCGAGAGGACTATGCTTCAGCCTGGTTTCTCATCCCTCACACTGCAGATGCAGTTCAAGGAGGGGGCTTTAAATGTCTGCTAAACCTTAATCGTGCCAGCAGTGCCTTTGAAGTCACATTTTAAATGCTTTTCTCCCACAGTTCTGTAATAGCCACTGCTACAATAAGCAACAACTGACCATGAGGTTTCTTAAGCAGCACGGCACATGTTGGTCATGTCTCATGCAGTACAAACTTTGGAGAAGTTTGATTTCAAGGGGAGAAAGAGCAGAGGTCTGATCACACAGAGCAGAACTTTGTTTTTTAACATCATGCAACTTATCCTTTTTTTTTTTTTTCAAAAGAGAAGTTGCCCACAGGCTTTTCTATTCAAGCTTAGGTGTAGTAGGTTGAAAATCAAGAGACAAAAAAGGACAGGTGACAACAATCTCAGCCCAGGACTATTGTGTTCAACCCAGCGTTGCTGCCCCAGCCACAACACTTGGAGGAAGTGCCACACAAACAGAGGAAGCAGGATTCGGGCTGAGAAGGATTTAGTAACCGCATTACTACCCTCTCAGCACTGATGCCTGCAAAAGATAAAACCTGGGAAAAGACCTCGGGTTCCTACTCGTTATTGTTGCTGCCTGGGATTTAACTTGTATGTCTGAACTATGTACATATTTCACTGATTTAGGTGGGGCACCATGAACGTATTTATATGGGCCGAGACAGTGACAGGACTGCTGATGTTTACAGTAACAGGTTAGAGAGACTTTGCCAAAGCATTCTTAGTTTTTAAAACCATCGGTCCGACCCAGCCCCCTTCCCCCTCTCCATTGTTATTTTGTCTGCTGGATTTACGGAAGAAGGAAATGGTAAATTACAAGAAAAAAAATAGCGTTTATCTTGCCAGGATGTGTTGCTTTGAACTTGGATGATATTAACATATCAATCAGATTCAGTGATATGTTAAACAAGGTTGTCCCTGCTTAACAGTTCGCCAAAGCTGGGAGTTGAACGATGGCTTTGTCTGCATGGTGGGCAGGGAGCTTAACTCCACTAGTTTAAATCCTTCACGTGGACACACAGCACTGACACTGAGCACAGGGTGCCATTTATTTTATCTGAGTTATGTTGACCCAAAATAAAGTCCAGTTTACCACTTAGTTCAGACTGAAAATTTGCCCAGGTCTTCAGTTACTTCAATGCACAGATGATGGCTGAAAATCCTTGGAGGAAGAAAGCGTAAAACAGGGAATATAATGACAGATTACTCTATGTAGAGTAGTCTGCTAAGATGAAATATTTTTGGATGACATTTCCAGCTCCAAACCAAAGCTTGGCCAATTAGTTGGAAAATGAATTTAGAAAGGAAATGTTAATTATATTTTAATACAGATGCTAATTTCAAAACTTCATGAAGCTTCAAAGATTTGTCTGCTCCACTTCACTGTTGCCTGATAATGGAATATTCATTATCTCACAATAAGTCTTCAGGCTGGGGACAGCTTAATTTAACTTCTTTGTTTCCTTTGGGGATGACTAGTAACTTGTTATTTAAGTGTTAAATGGTGGTACTGAACTGGCTAGTGATTTGAACTGGACCAAACTGGATTTACCATACAAAGAAAGATGCCATGCACCAACCTATTGGCTACAAGAAATTTAAAAAGGAAGAGAAAGAGAGAGAATAAATCCATCGCCACAGTTTGTATCCTAGAAAGAAGTCTTATCCTTTCCACAGAATCACAGAATCACAGAATGTTAGGGATTGGAAGGGACCTCGAAAGATCACCTAGTCCAATCCCTCACTGGAGCAGGAACACCTAGATGAGGTTACACAGGAAGGTGTCCAGGCGGGTTTTGAATGTCTCCAGAGAAGGAGACTCCACAACCTCCCTGGGCAGTCTGTTTCAGTGCTCTGTCACCCTTGCTGAGAAGAAGTTCCTTCTCATATTCAAGTGAAACCTCCTATGTTCCAGTTTGCACACATTGCCCCTTGTCCTACCGCTGGTTGTCACCGAGAAGAGCCTGGCTCCATCCTCATGACACTCACCCTTTATATATTTATAAACATTAATGAGGTCACCCCTCATTCTCCTCTTCTCCAAGCTAAAGATACCCAGCTGCCTCATCCTTTCCTCATAAGGGAGATGCTCCACTCCCTTAATCATCACAGACATCAAAATGAAGAAATATATACAAATATTATTTAATCTCACTTGTTTCTGCTTTCAAAATGACACTTCTCTTATCGTATGTAAGCCAAAGGTGAAAATAGATCTCACTAAATAAATAACAGAATAACCAAATAAATAATTTAACGAACAATAACAATGTCCCAAAAGTAAATTAATCCTCAGGGCTTCAAACAAATCTAGACAATTTTACTCAAAATGGTACTTTTTTTTTTCTCAAAGAACTGTAAGCTGAGAGCTACAGTGAAATCTTGATGTAATCAAAACCACAGCATGTACTATAAATAAGTTGCACACACATCATTGATTGGAAAACTAAATCAGTCTTTGGAAATGTACTTCTACTCAGTATTTTTGAACATTGAGAAACTCTACAGTTAATCAGCAGATAGACTTCCCAAGTATTTTTTTAATACTCAGACTTACTATCCTCATTTTACACAATTAAGTTTTACATTGATGGAGTATTACAAACTAATAGAAAGCAAACTATATTTAAAACATAAAGATGCTTTAAGTTCAAATCCCAGGATCAGAGTGCGGTAATAATTCTCTGTAAGTGAAGAGAGAGGAAAACCCCAAACATTCTGATTTAAGAAAACAAGTAGCTACAGAAAATGAAGTCCAGTTTCCTGTGGCTTTGCATCTTGTGACTGAATTATTCTATGTCTAATAAGATGCAAACTCTGATTGAAACTTTTCCTGTGGTCAAGCCATCTATCAGCTCCTTTTGTCTCACATGAGGATTTTCTGATGTCAAGTAACAATGTTTTGGTCATGATGAAGTCTTTCCCTCAGCAGAAAAATACGTCAGGCCCCTCAACTCTGCTTGGCTGCCAATTTTCACTGAACACAGAAGAAATTAATGTCAAGTTTCCTTCATCAAATGCACCGAAATTAGTCAGCAAATTCAGAACTTATAGAGGACTGAAAGATAGGTACACAGGCAGCATTATGGTAATATGCATTTACGTATGAAAGCAGGTTAAAAGTGGGTGCACTTGCTTTTGTCTCAGATCAAGTTTTCCCTCTCTAAAGACCAAGTTTTCCCTCATATACCAACTTGCTTATGAGAAGCGTATAGACAAGGTATATGTTCTCTTTATATGAAAAACTGTAGTTATAGTGGAGGAAAGGAATCCAGCACAGGTAGGTTGAGAGAGGAGAGTAGAAGATCTGTGAAACTGCTACTCAGTGCAGGTAATTCTGGTAACAGGGTTAAGCAGACATTTTTTATCAGATATGCTGATGTGCTTTACCAATGCTCTGAGAAGGAGGTTGACCATTTAGACACAAGACGTAAAGCTTTTGTTTTCTCTATATGGACACTGAGGCCTATCTTTGTACCAAGTTTCTAGCCTCCTATCAAGTAAATACCCTGGGATAACCTACACCAGCAATAATAAGGGCTTGAATAAATAAACCTTTATTTCCTTCTCAGGAAAGACAGGTCAGCCGAGAGAGGTGGTGGAGTTGCTCTTTATGTGAGAGAGCAACTACAATGTATTGAGTATTGTCCAGGCACGGATGAGGAGCAAGTTGAGAGTCTGTGGATGAAAATTAAGGGGCAGGCTGGCAAGCATGATACTGTTGTGGGCGTCTATTACAGGCCACCAGATCAGGGTGAGGAAGTTGATGAGACTTTCTACAGGCAGCTGAAATCAGCCTCACAATCACAGTCCAGGAGGTTCCTCCAGTGCCTTGATGATAAATTCCTGATGCACATGGTGGATGAGCCGATGAGGAGAGGAGCGCTGCTGGATCTCATCCTCACTAACAAGGAGGGTCTGGTTGAAGCAGTAAAGGTTGAGGGCTGCCTTGGCCGCAGTGACCATGAAATGGTGGAGTTCAGGAACTCATGTGGCAGGAACAGAATATCTAGCAGAATCGCAAGCCCAGACTTCGGCAGGGCCAACTTTGGCCTTTTCAAGCAATTTCTAGGGGAAATCCTGTGGGAAAGGGCACTTGAAGGTAAAGGGGCCCAAGATAGTTGGTTAGTGTTCAGGGACTGCTTCTACCAAGCTCAAGATCAGAGCATCCCAACATGTAGGAAGTCAAGGAAGAGAGCCAGGAGACCTGCATGGTTAAACAGGGAACTGCTGGGTAAGCTCAAGTGGAAGAGGAGAGCTTACAGAACATGGAAGGAGGGGCTGGCCACTTGGGAAGAATATAAGGCTGTTGTCAGAGGATGTAGGGAGGCAACTAGGAAAGCTAAGGCCTCCTTAGAATTAAACCTGGTGAGAGGGGTCAAGGACAACAAAAAGAGCTTCATCAAATACATGGCAGATACAACTAACACCAGAGGCAATGTAGGCCCACTGATGAATGGGGTGGGTGCCCTGGTGACAGAAGATAGAGAGAAGGCAGTGTTACTGAATGCCGCCTTTGTCTCTGTCTACCCTGCCAGAGGCTGTCCTGAGGAGCCCTGTACCGCTGAGGCCCCAGAGGAAGGCAGGGCAGTGGAGGAGTTTGCTTAGTTGTTGATGACTGGTTTAGGGATCAGCTAAGCAATCTGGACATCCATAAATCCATCGGTCCAGATGTGATGCACCCGCAGGTGCGGAGTGTGCTGGCTGAAGTCATTGCTAGACCACTCTCCATCATCTTTGCTAGGTCATGGAAAATTAAAGAGGTTCCTGAGGACTGGAGGAAAGCAAATGTCATTCCAGTCTTCAAAAGGGGCAAGAAGGAGAACCCGGGTAACTATAGACCAGTCAGCCTCACCGCCATCCCTGGAAAGGTGATGGAACAACTTATCCTTGGTGTCATCTCAAGGCATAACATGAATGTCATTAGGGGCAGTCAACATGGCTTCACCAAGGGGAAGTCGTGCTTGACCAACCTCATCGCCTTTTATGAGGACATAACAAGGTGGATAGATGATGGCAGGGCAGTGAATGTGGTCTATCTTGATTTCAGCAAAGCATTTGACGCAGTCTCCCACAGCATTCTTACAGCTAGACTGAGGGAGTGTGGTCTGGATGATCAGGTAGTGAGGTGAACTGTGAACTGGTTGAAGGAAAGAAGCCAGAGAGTTGTGGTCAATGGAGCAGAGTCTAGTTGGAGGCCTGTATCTAGTGGAGTGCCTCAGGGGTCAGTACTGAGACCAGTACTATTCAATATATTCATCCACAACTTGGATGAGGGAATAGAGTACACTATCAGCAAGTTTGCTGATGACACCAAGCTGGAAGGAGTGGCTGACACACCAGAAGGCTGTGCTGCCATCCAGCGAGACCTGGACAGGCTGGAGAGTTGGGCGGGGAAAAACAAACCCAGCTTCCAGTATAATTTGGGGAATGACCTATTAGAGGGCAGCGTTGGGGAAAGGGATCTGTGGGTCCTGGTGGACAGCAGGATGACCATGAGCCAGCACTGTGCCCTTGGTGGCCAGGAAGGCCAATGGCATCCTGGGGTGTACTAGAAGGGTGGGTGGTTAGTAGGTCAAGAGAGGTTCTCCTCCCCCTTATGAGCATCCCCCTTATGAGGAAAGGCTGAGGGAGCTGGGTCTCTTTAGCTTGGAGAAGGGGAGACTGAGGGGTGACCTCATCGATGTTTATGAATATGTAAAGGGTGAGTGTCATGAGGATGGAGCCAGGCTCTTCTTGGTGACAACAAATGATAGGACAAGGGGCAATGGGTTCAAACTGGAACACGAGAGGTCCCACTTAAATTTGAGAAGAAGGTTCTTCACAGTGAGGGTGACAGAGCACTGGAACAGGCTGCCCGGGGGGGTTGTGGAGTCTCCTTCTCTGGAGATATTCAAAACTTGCCTGGACGCCTTCCTGTGTAACCTCATCCGGGTGTTCCTTCTCCAACAGGGGGATTGGACTAGATGATCTTTCAAGGTCCCTTCCAATCCCTAACATTCTGTGATTCTGTGATTCTGTAATTCCACACTCTTCAGGGGCTCTCTCACACTTCATGAAAACTCCTTCTTTAAGTGGAGAACAAGGTTTCTAGGGCAATGCTAGAAAGGCTGAAGTAGGACAGGTCTTCTACTTTAGCCTTTCCTTATGTCTACGTTCAAGTAGACAGTTATCACTTCAGCATTTTTGTCTTGGAAAAAAAAAATTCTCCTTGCTCAGCTTGTGCCTGAAATGCAGTTACACCCACTATCAAGAAGATCATGCAAAAAGACAAATGTCTGTATTTGCTTCTAAAACTGCTTTAATAAAACATCTTTAGGGCAGGAGTAAAGGCAGTACAGCCAAATCTTGCTAGTAGCTCCTCCGCTATTGCAGGGCAGCACTGCCGCTCCTGCTCTACTCTCTGCCAGGTGCCTCCTAGGGTTAATATAAATCTACTGTTCACAGAATTACAGAATGTTAGGGATTGGAAGGGACCGTGTTGAGTGTGGATGAGGCCTCAAAGACCTTCCATGACAAGACAAAGCAACACCAGGATCTTATTTGCCTATTCAAACAATAATTTACTGTATGCTTTAAAAATTAAAGTCATTTCATGAATTTAAAGAGGTATTTCATCTGGTGAGGCAAACTTTTACAATGGGGAAGGATTAGCAAACCTGTAAGAATATCTCTTTGCCACAAGAGTTTCCACAATTAACTGAGTCTAACAGATTTTGGCTCTGTTCCCCAGAAAAAAGCACTGGAGGTCATGCATAGCACAAATATGGTTTACCTCAGCCAGTAAAACCAATTATCCTTCACATCCCTCTCTTCATTTCTTCCTAGGGAGACCATTTCTTCTAGGATTTTTGGCTCATGGCATCTGGCTGGAAGCTAGGGATATATTTGAAAGTCCTCAAGATGAGTCTTTAAGTCAGTACTAGCTTACACAGGGATGCAGAAGTAGCCCAGCAGAAACAAAAGCTTCAGTCATCAGCTCAAATCTCTTGACAACACTTTTCTGCCCAGCTTTCTTTGAGAAGAAGGAATCAAAAGAGTTAAATAAAGTCTGCCATGACAAGTTTGAAACCCCAGGTCCCAAAGACAGACTCTCTTGCTGAGTATGAGAAGCATTTGCATTTAGGTATGCAAATCCTCTTTACAAGGAATCTCAGGTGGCACTTGGGTCTCCATTCAGGAGCCTCTAAAGAACGTCTGTTATGGCATTTGACCCTTTCTGAGGTAACCACATCTTCTGGTATCTCCAACAGGGAAGACCAAATGGGATTTTTTAAATATCACCTACTTAAACCTACATTTCCCCATTGGCCCAGAAATTTCATTAATAAAAATTAAGCCTTTCACGTAGTTCCCATTGAGGTTTTGAAACCAGTTGTTGGAAATGAACACCTGAAGGGCGCTGCTTTTCATGTGCTGCCTGCAAAGAAACAGCTAGTACCAGTGCCAACCTCCATAGGCTTTGATAGTTCTCATCTGTCTGGAAGTCCCTACGTCTTTCCCCCTGCTTGATCCACCTGGACTATACAAGCCACGAGAGAAATCAGTCAGCACAAATTTTCCCCGTAATTTACCCAAGATTTAATTACTGGCCAAATCAAACAGCAGAGGGTTCAGGAAACACACAATCCACCACCTGCCTGGCTCATGAAGCAGAAGCAGAACCACATTGTTTTATAGGTTTTTAAAAGAGAAGATGAAAACCAGTAAACATTTGGTTGCTTCTTTCTTCTAGCATACATTAATTTCTCTTGTAGCTGGATTTTAACAGAACTACCACAGCAAACTGCAAACTTTCGGTGTCTCAGACTATAGCTTTGGGTCCATCCTCTGCATTTTCCCAGAGATGAGACTGACAGAAACTTGATTTGTTCTGAGAATAGAGCCCAGTTAACAACCCCGCGGGAAAAAATAATGAAAATGTCATGGACACAGAAGGAAGAGACAAATTAACGTAACACAGGCAATTTATATTTTGTTTCTTTGTAGTGCTTGACTTGCAAGCTAAATAATGTAGTTTATACATGCAATTCCATTAAAGAAAAAAAATGAGGGGAGAGTACTGGAAAACTTCATGAGTAGTCATCAGGTCCCAAAAACTTAGACCCACAGCACAGCCTTCGATTGTCCTAATCTGCTTGAGCATTTGGTGACACAGTAGAAGTATATTGTCTATGCCCAGCCACAGGAGGGAGATGAGACAGATCTTTACTGAGTACATTTCAATGCTATTTATTAGACAGAAAATGAAAGATGAAAGTTGGGAAAGCACAGTTCAATCACAGAAGAAAAATGTACTTGCTTTTTGGAAAACTCTGCTGTTCTTTTTCTCCCTGGCTTCACTCTCCATCCCCACATCTGTTCCCACTTACTCTGCCCCCACTTTCTCACTGGGAAGCATCAGACAATCTTTATTGCAGGCACAAGTAACCATTCCAAGCGTCTTCTAGGGAACACATTCTTAGTCATGCTTGTACTCTACTGGGTGTCCTTGCCTTACATCCAAGTCCGGGTCCACATGTGTCTCAGGTCTCGACTCAGCAAAATACTTAAGCAGAGACCGCACTGTATAGAAGTGCTTAGACCTCAAAATCTCTAGCATGCATTTAATTCTGAGAACTCATTCCACTGAAGTTAGCAGAAATGCAGTGTTTGTCACCGCCTTCTGTTTAACTGGAACCTGAGACCCACATATGGCACTTACCTTTGACATCAAGAGTCAAAAAATGTATATTAACTGTAGAGCAAATAGAACCTTTAAAAAACAAACAAACAAACAAACAAACAAAAACATAGTGACAAGAAAGACTCATATTTTCCGCACCTTTTTTCAAGGTGAGCCAATTAGGAATTTTCTCCCTCATTTTGTTACACGCTCAAAACTCAGAGCAAGACATTACTCAGGCTGGCTGCGCGACTCCTGCCAGGTCTGTCTGTGTCAGGTTAAACCAGTGAGCCCCTGGTGCACTCATGTTGGACAGAAAAACCTCTTCCTCACTCCTTCATTGACCTTTTCCGGGGAGTCTCCATGCTTTCTGCGCTCTAGGTGGCTCAGGTGTCCTTTGCAGACAAAGCACAACACAGCCACTCTGATGAAGGTGGAAAAGAGACGGAAAACATGACAACGCCTGTATTTGCCTATTGCATTTGGATAAATCACTGTGATCCATGTGAGGAACAGAGAAATGGCATGGATGGGGGAAAGACAACCAACAGTTTGCTATCCAAAATAATTACTTAACGGGCAATGCCTGTAAGCATTTGTTGTATTAATTAATTGCAATTAACCTCTTTCTACTACTAGGAAGATTTTCATTCTGTTAGAAATGGCAAGTGTTCAGTGTGCAATAAAGCAGCTAAATGTAGAAAATCATCACTCAGAAGATCATAGCTCTGCAAGAGAAGAACATTGCTGTTAGCTCTTCTTTTTCAGGAGAAAACGAGCTGATATAACAGGACAGGGCATTTCCCACTCAGAAAACATGCATGCTCAGGCAAGCTGGACGACTGTATAAAGCAGGCAGCTGTGCAGAGATGAGTAAGTCCCATCCATTCAAAGATAAAACAACTTCTTTTTCTTTCACAGGATAGTCTAAAGTGGAAACTGCCAGCCCTTCTCCTCTCACTACTTCTTTGATGTTCATTTGCTTTAAAATTTTTCCCCTGTGATGAACAACAGAGATTTCCAGTAAGTATTTGCAAGCTCAGCAGCAAAGCAGAAGGAACTGAGGATTTGTTGCTCAAAAAAGAATGCTTGAAAATTCCTGTCTACAGTAATTCCTTCTGTTTGCTTCACTGTTATGGGATAAAGGGAAGCGAACAAAGTATGATGGTAACATTAATAGCTATAATAATAACTCATTAATGTTTGCCAAATTTCTATTAGAGGCTTGTCAGTGTGCAATGTGTAATTCTGAAAAGTGTACTGAACAAGACATGTTCTCACAGTCCACCTCTTTTTACTTACACTTTTTACTTGAAAGTGATGACTTTTTATAGTAAATGTCAATGCTATCAGAGTTACCAAAAGAACAGCCAAAAGTGCACCTAAACCAGTACCCGGTCCGTGAAGGTGGGATGATTTGGGAGGAGTGCAAGAAAAGAATCAGAGTATTACAAAACAGTAATATTTCCTCCAGACACACTGCCTATCTCAAACCATTGCATATGTTGCACATGATGAACAGAGACAGCATAACCTCCTCCTTCAGAAGTCGGTCATCTCGGGGGGCTCCTTGAAGAAGTTTCTTGCCCGAGGTGGAAGGCGGCAGGCGGCACTAGATGGCACTGGAAGCCCTGCGGTTTAGGCGTATTTAACGGATATTTCGTGCGCTAAGCGCCATCTGGTGGGATCATCGACTTTTTTGTTGAAAAGTCTGGTTCCGTGACCCTGTCACTTGCAATCACACTTCACACGTTTTTCAGTAAGTATCGATAACTACATATCAAAATACGATGCCATTGAGTTTTTCTAAACTGAAGAGTATTTATCCTCTTTTCTCATACTTTTGGAAATGAGTTCAATATGCGGTGTACTTAGCAATTCTGATTTTTGGCCAAAAACATTTAATCTGAGGAAGTTTGGCTTAGCGAAAGGCACGTGTGTGTTGCCAAATGTAATCCTGCTGCTGGATGTTAGAGCATTTCAATGTCCTTTCCTCCATAGCTCTTTGGCTTCTCCTCCTTCCTGCTTCCTCCTGAAAACTCAAATAGGTAGGACAAACCAGGGAGACTGCTATGGGAGGCAGAAGCATGAAGAACATCAAATGAACAAAATCACACATCCATATAGTCTTCAAGTCCCCCTTCTCCTACCCCTTCTGCGCCCCCCTCCAAAAAAAAAAAAAAAAGTGGGGAGGAATTAAAAAATAAAGTAAAGTAGAAACAGCAAAGGACTAGTCCTTAGCAATATTCCCCAAAGTCAGGAAAGTATCTAACAATCCTTCAAGACCCTGCACAAGAATGTTGACCATGCAAGTTTGTTGCGAACCTGTTCATTCCTGACACCATTCTTAGTTTGTTTGGCCTGAAATATTTTAGCAGCAAATAACATATTATTTTATATCCATAGAATACGTTTTCTAGATAGAAGAGTGTATTATTTGTCTATGTAAAACTTCAGCTTCTGCTTTGTCATGTCCTGGACAGCATCCATTGCTGGGTTGAAGGCACTGTGCTACAGGTAGCCACTAAGCTTCCCAAAAGCAGGCATCTGTTTCCCATTTTGAAAGACTTTGGCACTACTGTAAAGGTTAGGGGGCTTCATTTCTGTCTTGCTCATGTTGAGGCTGACAGAGAAAGCCCCCTTTCACTTCTTTAGGAGCCTACAGTAGATTTTGTCTTTTGCTTCTACCTTGTAAACTGATACTGAAACAAGAAATTACCAAACTAGTGTGACAAGGTGGAGCAGCTCTGGCCCATGGGAGCTGGTGGGTGACTGGTTCTGGGATAGCAGCCAACTAGACCACTCCAGACTCTGGCTACTGATGGGGCAGGGGCCTCCACTGGTCCACCTCAAAAGCCAGAAGGCGTACCTTGTTCTTCCTGGAATTACCAACACTGGCATAGCAAAGCCAAAACTCAGACTACCCTTGTGTAACTTGCCAACAATTCATTTACACCATTATCATCCTACATTCCATTGCCTGGGGGCAAGGATGGAAGGGGGTGGCAGGTACACACCAGGACCTGGGGTGAGCAGTTCTGCAAACTGCCAGACCAAGTAGGTTAGCCAGGGGAATTCAGAAGGGAGTGCGAAATGGTTGACCTACCTAAAAATGAATCCTCTTGAACATATAATGAAGACAGAATTTGCATCAGAAATCCATACAGCTGTTTGGAAAGGGGAATGGTGCCCTCAGGGACAAATCCACTCCCTAACACCCAGCCTTAGCGTCTCCCTCATGCCTGGCCAAGATCCTCCCCCTCATGAGGAAGAATCCTCCCCTCGAGGCACCCAAGCAACAGTGGAGTAATCCTGAGGAGGCTGCTTTATTAAATTAAATGTCCTCGTGGGAGGATGCAATTCAGGGGGTTTTTAACTTTTTCTTTTCTTTTTTTTTTTTTTTCCCGAATGAATCTCCCTTCTCAGAGAATAGGAAGGACTGCCGCTTTTGTGTGGCAGAATTCAAACTGAACTTTGTCTCTTTGTTCTTTTTTTAAAGTCGAGCGTGCACAAAAGGTAACAGATTTCCAAAATCAGGTTGCCTCTTCGTTCAGATCTGATTACTCACTGCAAGTCCAACATTAGGATAGTGTAATGTGGATCCATGTTTTAAGCAGGACTCCCCAGCACAAACAATGAGGAGTGTCCTGCCTAAATTAATACCACAACATGTTCCATAGAAAATAAATGACAGATAAATCAAGCCAAGTCATTTTCATTTAGGCCAAATGTGGGAGTTTTGCCTTGAAGTAAAAACATAGGAATTTGGTCTTGTTCTTTCTAAAAGAAATAAATTTAAGACATATATCCTAAATAATAAAGACAGGCAAATGTTTTACATATAAGTAACCAGGACTACATCCCTGAAATACAGATGAGGATTCTTCATGGCTTTAATATCAGGTTTTCTGTAAAAAATACTCAATAGAAATTCTCAAATCCAATATTCTTTTGTACTTTTTATAGTCAGTGTAAGTCCCTTAACGACATAATCCTTTTGCCTGTACTATTCTTTCTATGCTGATGATACGACCACAAATATAAAACACCTTTGTAAAAGCCCCTTAGAAACTTTGTAGTTTTGTAGGGTAAATGCTTTTCTTGGTGAATCTGCCAATTACTTAAATATCACTCTGTTTAATGGCCAGCTGCAAATGGTATAGTACATTCATGGTCTGAAAAATTACTCCAGAAATGGCAACATAGGGCTCAGTGTTTGTGATCACTTAGTGACTTAATAACAAATATTCTTGGTTTAAGTTTTCATTAAAAGCTGTTTTTCTCATGTAGTACAAATTCAGTAGAGGATATAAAGGTCAAGCTATATCACCCTAGTGTTTTACTGATGACACCATAAATAAACAACAGCAGAGGGCCAGATCATGATACCCCTATGCGGCTTCAGTAATGGGACTTCGCACTACAGCCTGCATGGGTATGGACACCACCTTCTAGACTGCATTTCAAGCTTGGCTCCCAGCACATGCTTAAGCCCAAATTTGTCTCATGTCCAAATAATTTGAACACTAACACCCAAAATGCAGGAGCTTCAAACAAGCAGAGATCTGGAGCCACACTATTCCTTAGCCCAGATTCAAGCATGTGCCAACCCATCTGCTATGTTAACTCATGTCAAGTTATCTGCTCTCATCACCATGCAGCAAAATTACATGGTCAATACAATGCAGGCATGTCAGCATAGGAGCTTTCTAAAAAGGCTGGTGTATGCAGCAAAACACTGTAGGATATGTAAGCTGCTGAATTGTACTTTAGGGCCAAAACTGCAGACACACAGATAAGTACATTGAGTTTCAGGCAGCTTTCTGGTTTGTGCTCCACCAAATAAGGGAAATGGAGTCTATTTGGTCCAGATTTTCTTGATTCTTCTCAAAGCAAATGCAATATCTGCCTCTGTCTTAGGTTACACACAGCAAAAATGTACTTCAGTCAGAAAACTGACACGGAAGTAGTCCTGACTGTTGCACAGGGAGCAGATTTGTTACAGAAGACCCATTTTTACCCAATGGCTAATTCCACCTCTGCAACACAGTCCCCATTCTAAGATCACACTTCTCCTAAGACAGAAAATGTAGTCAGGATGTCAGAAGGGCTTTCCAGCCTGCTTTAGCTCCTTATTTCTTTGCAGCTCTTGAAGATGGTGAGCAAAATGTCAACACTTGTTCTGAGAAGGGAGAGTTCATCAACAACAGACAGTGTGAACTCATATTTCTATAATACCAAACAGTACTCACTACCTGCGTTGTACCATCTTGCAGTTATATTGTTCAGATATTTAACTGTTAGCATGGGTTTGTTTTCATCTAATTATCTTCAAGGCTTTCTGTATAAAGCAACTTCATATAGAGCAACTTCATGATCCACCCAGTAAAACTGGCACTGCATTATAGATTGGAAAATGAAAGGAAAGGCTAGAGGTCAGATTTTACCTACTCATACCATATAGAGCTCTAATTTATGTAGGTAAAGCCACTGATGTAGACTTGGCTTTAAATGACTTGCTAAGAAGAAAATTAATATGAGAAAAGTAAACAGAATTACAAAGTTCTCGACTCCCCAGCTTTGCTGAGACCCACAATCTCTTACTCATGCTCTCCTCCAAACATAAATGGCACCTTAACTTTCTTTGGCATTAAGAAATTCTCATCTATATGAGACTCCAGTGATATGTCTCACTGGCTTTTTAGGATGTAAATGCCTTTTCTTAAAAGAAGAAAAAGGTCAGACTTGTTAAAGACTTCACAACTCTACTCATGACTACCAAGCTGTTGCAATGTAATGACTCCAGGAGATAGGTCTACAGTCCTAGTGTTAAGGAATGCAATTTGAGCCTTTGCCGGCACAGACATGTCACTGATGCTACTAAAACAAAACTTGAGCTAAAATTTGTTTCAAGTCTTTACTTGCTTGCAATGGAAAGTTTGCTGGCAGCTGTTGTCATCATTAGCCTTGTGGCGATGTTTTTTTCTGAAGTGTCTTGTGTCTTATTGAAGCTTAACGCTTGTTAAGTTGGGAGGGGACTTTGGGTGATCTGCCAACAGCAGACAATAAAGTGTTCTTTTCTCCTGTTGTAACAGAGTCATAAGTTTTGGTTTATACATAACGGCAGCTACACACACTAAATTAAAACACACACAAAAAAAAGGAAAACATGAGGGCTTTTCTCTAAGTAGTCCATTTAGCCCATTACAGGCTCCCCTAGGGTTTTAAATGCAATTGTAAAAACTCTCTAATTTTGCACCATTAACTATTTTATTTTCCTACTAGGTTAAGAGTGTGCATTTTTATAACTACATCCCTCTCCAGGGACCTTAGCTTTGTAAGCTTTGAGCTGGATTCCTACCACCTCACTGCCATGGCTCCCCAAACCAGCAGGGAAAGCTATAATCTGGAGAACATCCCCTCCTCCTTGCCCAGCTCTCTGTAAAGGAGTTGAAATTCATCACATGCTTGTACATTGTCCTCTGGTTTTGTCTACTCACTTTGGATTGCTGGGATGGTTGGTGGTCTAGCTATTAAATATGGGTCAGATACATCATCTTTATCCTGTAAACTGACAGAGACCTGCATCGAAAAGTGAGCCAGGAAGCCCAGGAAAGAAGAACCACTGAAGCAAACCATGCAGCCCAAAGCAGGTTTAAATACCTTGGCCCCATGCAGTGAATGAAGCCTGCACACGTGGCTTAGGGAGCTCTGTCAGGGCCATCAGACCCACAACAGGACATCTGGTAATTTGTTGGCATAAAACACCAGAACCATTTAAGTGCACCAGCTTTGGAACAGAGGTCCTCTAATGTGTCTGCAAGCAGATCGGGAGGTACTAGATCACCCTATGCAGTCATGTAGCAGCCTCAGACTGTTAGGTTTAAGTTTAGGTTCATTATCATACAACAGGTCCACTGAAGGCTAATCAGATTAAGATAATTAAAAAGCAACCAGGAACCTTCAGCAGAAAGAATAAGACTAGAAGTCCAAGCAGGGAGTAGCATGTTTTGCCTTTGATTGTGGTTTTCCTTGTTTGCTTAAGTTGCCGGAGCCCTTGAAGTTCCATGAAGCAAGCACGGCTAGGGACTGGCATTGTTTTAGAAGCAGAAGGAAATTAAACCGTAAAAGAAATCTGTAAGATTTGTGTGATTTAACATGGAGCTCTGTGGGTAGGTCCTGGGGTGGAGACATAGGTTAAATGGAGGATTCAGTTCCTTAAAGTGACTCTAGCTCCTCAAGGCAACCTTGGGCCTGCCACTTCAGCTCTCTGTCTTTTCTCTTCCTCCACGTAACAGCCATGATGATGATACACTGGTGCCTTGCCCTTTCTGTCTCATCTCCTGGAATGAGTACTCCTCAGGCAGTGAGTTGCTGGCAGCTGCGTGCACGACAGGGCTTCTGGTACAGCTCGTTGTGGTTCTAACAGCAGCAGGAAGGTGTGTGTCACTTCTGTGTCACCAAGCCAGCAGTGCACTGCAAGGTTCTCTGCCCCTGCCACTGTGCAGGTAGAAAGACAGCAGGTAATAAATACTTTCTGCAGGTTTAACAGTTTAAAGGAGATAATTGCCACGTATAACTAAAACCTTATGGGTAATTCAGGAAAGTGGAATTAATTAACCATCTTGGCACTTGGCCTTGATTCTACTGCTAGTATGTATTATAAAACATATAAACATCATGAAAGTGTTGTTCTATTTGTCATGCTGTGTAACACATCAGGGAAAGTATTACAGAATAGGAAGCCAATGTCTTTCCTCACAGACGCTCTGCCTTAAGCAATCATCTTCTTTGGAGGGGATCTGAGGCAGCAGCATTCTTGCTATTAGCTGTCTTCAAGCTATAGAGGGACAAGAAGCACAGAAATAAAACTCCACTTGTGCATCTGCCTTTCCTGAGCAGCCAATGCAAGTAACGCTCTAGATTTAACCCTGGAATCTCAGGCCCAGCCAGCAGCAGCTCAGCCTCCCCGACATCACTCACCTGGTAGCTTTTCGCCAGGTTCTCTGGACTTGCATCTCTTCCTAGATTTCTTTCATGGTGCTTATATGTCTTTTGATCTTCCTGCAATACAAAAACGAAATTACGTAATAAAAAAATAAGGAACAACAATTTGTAACAAAGATTTCATTGGAATTTCTCTGGAAGGCTTGGAGTCTGACCCTGCAGAAGCAAGCTCCTCAGGCTACCAACGGAGTCCTTCTTCCTGTTCAGACCCAAACATTCAAATAAAAATGGCAGTTTAATCTCTTTTTCTCCTAACATCAGGATTTTTTGAAAAGTATTTCACGCATGAATTAGTAGTTAGGTATTGAGGTGGCTAGCATCCTTGATGGAAGTGCAGAGGTCCCAGCTGAGCTGCGTGATCCCTCAGAATAAAGGTAAGGAAATGGCTGCTCAAAATTAGGCAACTGCATGTCCTCAGGGGCAAAACTTTATAAAAAGACCTGCCTAAGTGGCTGTCCCATGATAGATATTATGTCCTTTTGCTTTTGAAGTGTCTCTAAAGCTCAGGTTGCTTTCCTGTGGTGCTACAGCTCTGTATGTAGCAGTAGCATATGGATTTCAAACATCAGTCACTGCTGAAAGACAATGAACAAAGGGCCATGCAAAAGGGAGGAAAGAACTCAAAGCCAAATTCTCTCAGGTCACATGCCAGGTGAGATGACACTAGTTCAGGCTGTTCACTTGTCCAAACGAGGCCCTACTGCCAGCTGCCCACATATTTCTATCTTTCCGGTGTTGTTGTCACAGCAAGTTCTTCATTCTTTTGACAAAAAAAACACCTGAGCTATTGTATGTGTATTGATTTGGTTGATTTGCTGCCTGTGTAACTCAGAGCATCATTAATCTGATATAGAGAGCACAGTTTGAAAGGCTTTGACTAAGTACAATATCAAGTGTCACTCTGAGCTTTAGAGTACAAAAAGTACAGATAGCACAAACAAAAGGGCCATATTCACCCTGGTTTAACTCTTCCAACCTTCCTAACAATCACCATAAGGTGACTATTCCAGAGTTGAATCAGAGAAAAATTTGAACCAGCCCAGAAATGGGGAAAAAGTTGCTTGGATAAAGACATTTTCCTGATTTCTTAAGCATGCTGTTTGATTGATACTGCTGAAAACGCTGATGATCGGAAACATTGATGTTACTGTTTTTCAGATGTCGGAATTGTTTGGTTTCTCTGAGGACTGCAATATGCTTAGCAAAGGTGCAGATCACTTCCCCCACACAAGCAAGATTAAAAATGGAATATGCAGATTCCCTCTGACCAGTACTGGTGAACTGCTTCATAAGCAGTTGGGTAACAATATAAATTCTCCTGAGAGCAAGTATATTTAGAGAAAGTAGCAGCAGGCATTTAGTTCCATGAGAAGAAATCCTTCGAACTCAAATCCAAATTGTCTGTGTTCTTGTCCAAAATCCTTCCCCCTTCCTGCACTGATTCACACTGCAGTTGCTATATCAGCTGTCATCCCTGTTGTCCTCGTGTCCTCCTTCCTACTCGCACCCTCAGTACTACCACTAGTGTCAGCTGCTGCCTTCTCCAACCCTGGCCTCAATAGCACTTGCCAATAACTACAGTACCCGGTGCTGCCGAACAGGTTGCAGCTCATCAGCCAAGTGCTTTGGAGTGTGCTCTGTGATCCCCTGTGGGATTTTCAGCGCTGCCCTTGCTCCCTCTGTTCCCACAACACATACATACGCATCCAGAAGAAGAAGTGGACTATTTCATTACACCAGCTGAAAAAGAGAAGGTGCCAAGTCTCCAAGCAGCAGTGCAATAGGGGTGTCACAAGCCTGAAGCAAAACAAAATGTAGCAGCCTGTCCCCCTTCCCTGCCCTTGATCACTCCTGACACCCCTCACCCTCAGAGGCTCAGTCTAACCTTTATGTCGTGCCTATGGCAGACAGAAACTCCCACGGTTTTACTGAAGCTAAGTATTATTTGAATTCTCAGTAATTCCGGTGTCCCTTAAAAGAAACTTTGCAAGGCAACTCAGTGCAGTAACTTCTGTCCCACCAATAAACTTCTTTTTATGTTAAAAAGGGCATTTTGATCAAAATTGCAGAGGTTGGGCCATATCCTGCCCAGTTTTTAGGTCAACAAGGTGGTGGGGAGCCAGGGCATGCTCGAGCTTTCAGTTTCTTTCACAACCCAGGAATGGGCCAAACAGGGTCTACAAACTTCCAAGAAGAAGAGAGGGGAAACCAAAGTGACCATTTTCAGTTTTTAAACCAGTTCCAGGTGAAATCAACCCCATTGTGCCATGACATTCACTGAGACCAGAATGCCTTTTCTTGATGCTGTTCCTATGGCCTGGTATTGTAAATGGCTACAGGCGATGCAAAAAAGAAAAAAAGTTATTTTCTGAAGAAAATTCACCTGGTATTACTGGTGACCCAGGCAGAGTATCTATGACGAGGAAAAAAAAAATTACCACATTTCTGTCACTGAATTATTGTTTCTCACTGACATTAATAAAACAACCTGGAGATTAGCCATTGATAAAAGGTTTATATTTCCTCAAAGGTAAGTTTCCTGGTTTATGCTGCAATTCAGACAATCAAGCCTATGTCAGATCATCAGTAACGCGTAACCATAGTTTCCTATAACAAATAGGCTGTGTTCCAGTACTCACATTCCACTTGCATTAATCCTTGTTCTGCTTTGTGTTTAAAATATAAGAGGCAGACATGACTGGAAAAACAACAAAGATAAAATCTGAGCAGTAAGTATACAAGTGTGCTGAATTCTTAGAAACCAGCATTGCTGACACTGGGCTGTTCCAGGGCTTCTCAGCAGGTATGGGAAAGTTGAATCTGGGCACCCTAAAAAACAGGATAAAGTAACTCGCATGTGCTGACAAAATTCAAGAGCTGAGGGTTTAACCCTAGCTTTTGTAGTGAAGAAAGTGGAAATAGTATATTGCTCCCGCAAGGAGATATAACTCCTCCCTCCCTTCTGTTTTCACCCCAAAATAGCCACCATTCATCTATTTTGTTAGCCTTTTCCTGAGGAGCAGCTAGGTACCTGGCTGCACAGGAGAAGCAGCAATTCTCTGTGTGGACACCAAGCACTCCCTTTCCCTTGCAGCACAAGATTTTAGGCAGCAGAATCCTTGCCAGCCCAGTTTATAAAGGAGGGGGAACAATTTCATCCCTCAGTTCTGTGTGCCTCCACAGAATAAATAGACGCAATTCTTTGAAGAATCCTTAAACACAAAACCTAAAGAGCAGCAAATAAACAGGAGAAAGCATAACAGGACAAAGTATTCCCTCACTTAAACTGAGATCATCTCTTTCAGGCTGTAAAATAATTTTGTGCACTTCATTAGTCAAATATTTTGTATCTTAATATTTAAGTCCGCTTAAGTGGTACCAGAGCCTAGATCAATACCTCAGATGTGTTTTAACACTTCATGCTTTTGTTTCGGTGCCTTTTAAAGCATAACTCAAATATTAGTCCCTGATATTTGTTCTTAGAACTAATCATATTCCTGTATTTGCTTGAGTATGAGCCAGGAGTGAACTACGGACATGAGTGTCAGAAAAAATATATGACCGGAGGTACAAACACACTATTTGTTCACTATTCCATATGTACTTTAAATTGCCTGGGGTGGGGGAAGGTGTTCTCTCAGATTTTCATTTCGTTCACACATTTTCATCTCCTGAATTCAAAACGGGTTTGTTAGACACTATTCTTTCCTGTCTTTTAGGTTATTTCCCGCCATTTTACAGAGAATACTATCTGGTTCTGACTGCGTATGAGTCAGACCAGCTATAAGGTAAGTGGAGAGTCTGTGTTTGGGCCAGCTAAGAAGAGTGACTGTTACCAGTTAGTTTTGGCTACAAATAGATTGTTGGGGGTAGGGGGTGTTTCTTTATAAATGTGGTTATGTTAATTCTAGAGGGTGCATCAGTGTGATTTTTCTCAGTGTTGGGCCAAACAAAGAATGGCTTCACCAGCATGTTCTGATTTTACATTTCTAGATGCTTATATAAGAAGAAAACCGCATTGCTGATTTGCGAACAGAAACACTCAAGGCCTCCACACTCTACGAGTAGACCCGTTTTATAACTCTAGATCAAATTCCAATTATTTTACTTTTGAAAAACGTATTTAAAATATTATTTATTTCCTAAAGAAGAAAATGCTGAGAGAATTTGCACAAGGGATGGTAGGACAGTCCCTTTCAGATACCTGAATTACATAGCACCCAATTCATTTACACATTTTACCTGTACAAGAACCAGTTTTAGAGGAGATGGTCCAGGTCAGGCTTGCTGACATTTCTGCCCACTTTGTGCTCAGCATAGAAGAATACAAAGGAATCTCACATATGAGCAAGTTCCAGTAGATCAACTTAGGTGTCAGCTATACAAGGTAACAACTTCCAAATGGACTAGGGAATGCCATCAGAGCTCACTAGTTAGTCCACTTGGAAAGTAGGACACACAACTACAAGTGTTAGTTCAGAAGGGTCTAAGGCAGAGTAGCTAGAGCGCTGTAAATTCACACCTTAGTTTACTTCTCTTTAATCTTCCTATGTCAGACATGTTGATGAAAGGTGAGATTTTAAATTGATTGCACTGAGCAAATCCAAAAAGTTGTCTGATTACTGAAGTTCACATTCAAACTAGACTTCCTGGCTTAGCTTAGGTGATAAGGAGTGGAAATCAATAGAAGTGGTTGCAGATGAATTTGGTCTGGCTGAATTGAATCATTTAGAAAGTCCTTCTACAACAAAATCTTGCAGTATCTGTTTTCTCAGACAGGATGGTTCAGAATCCTGAGGAGCTATCAGCTGGATTCTGGTTGTACTTCGGGTGGAGGCTCCGACAACAGCTACCTGGAGCCATCAGCCCTGACACAACTGCCTTCTGTCAGGAACTTATGGAACTTCTAGAAAAAATATGCTTTCCTTAAGGCAAATACCCTCCTTCCTTGGAATTTTCAGAATCTCAGAAGTATTTACATAAAAACAATACTCACATTGTGTCTGTATTGTACTTCTCTTTTTTGATCACCGGAGCATTGAAAATACTGTGGTGTTATGTGTAACACAGTAACCACAGTGCAGAAAGAAACTTGACCGGCAGCATGTAATGAAGAATCACTTCAAAGTTTAAATCTTTCCCATGCAGGTGAAGAGTTTATGTTTTAGCTATACAGCTTTCCCGAGGGAGGAAAATATATCTGACACAAAATACACTGTTAAATCACAATTACCTTTCCTGTGTTTGGGTGTTGTAATTTTTTTATTATTATTATTTGATCCCATCTTATCAGTGATAAACAAGTTGGGAATGAGGAAATAGCACTGTGTTGTTTTGAGAATTACTCCAGTAATGTGCTTACTTTGTAGCTGTAAGTTCATTATACAGTTTCCTCATGAAATTAAGGCCTGAACAGCATTCATATCATATTAAATAAGGTTTTGGTCACTGTGCATGTGCTAGTTAACCAAAAGTTTGATCCTTTTCACTTATTGAAAAGGTCTGAGCATGTGCTGCCTCAAACATGATACCACTGATGGGTTTGTTCAAAAATGAAATATATGAAAATAACCCTGTGGGCCAATCACTTCTGCTTGCCCTGTGAAGGTTAGCCAGTGCTTCAGCTACCCTAATAAAGGGTTCATGGGGCTGCGCTATTATATTAATTCAGTAATTTTGGTTTAAAAGTTCCTTTTGCTAAACTGTAGAATATTTAACCAGATTATGTCACTGATGCTCTCCACAAAGAAAACGGACAAATGCTTTCATTGGCACAACTGGGAGACAATGGCAAACTTGGCTCTGGGATAAATCAAGAAGGGGAGCGACAGCCTCTGCCATTCATGCGCGTCAGGGCTCCAGCTGCATGTTTCGGCAGAGGAAGGGGGACAGAAGCTCTGCAGGGAGCTGTGCTGGGGGAAGGCACCACCACACCTTCTGCTACCTCCCATTGCTCTTCCCCTCCGAATGCCAGAAGCTGCCTCCTCCTGGGATCACCCAGGAGATAGCTAATCTATATTTTAAACAGGATAAAGAAGAAATACTGAATGAAGCATGAAAGCAAGCCCCTCTGTTCACCCTGTTTCAATAATGCTGCCATACTGGTGTGAGGTTTTTCCGTTTAAAGTCTGGAGAGCTGACAACAGGTTAAGCAATTAAGTTATGACTTTGTTGTATTTGCTGAATATAAGCTACTGCCCATAGACAACAGAAGCTGAAGAAATGAGAGAGAGAGAGGAGGAGATCAGATGAAATAAGTAGGCCCAACGCATCTTCCTTTTAGTTACATTTATTTTAACAAAATTAATTCAGTTCAGTGTGTTTAAGCCAAGACATAAATAATTTCTTGGATATTTAAGTGGGGACAGCGATACCTGCTAGAGGGCACAAAACTGAATTTAAGAAATGATGACAAATAAGACCAAAAGAAAGGGCTAAAAAGTTCTTTTCTCTTTATACAAAGCACAAATAAAAGGAATATGAGAAAATACCACATTTTTAAATTATGGATATCCATAAGAAACACAGAACACTGTTAAGGAATCAGACCTATAAGCTATACAAACATCAGTTTCCCCGGGTTTTCTATATGTTACTTGATTGTTCTGAGAGTGACTGCTTTTGAAACAACAGCAGTCAGCTTCAGATTCAGCATGCCTTCTCATAGCATCTTCTGAGTTCAATATGTTGTACCTTGAAAAGTGGATTTAAAACCAGATTAGCTATTTTGGAGATAGACTGATGAAGCAATGCTGGTCTTATCCCATTTATTCTAGACATACATTAGTAGCTCTTGAAAAATTTCTGCTATTTAGCCTTAGAAGCGCTGTCACTAAGGAAGCAAAATAATATGATGAAGTGCATATAATTAAAAAAGTTCTTATGATTCCTCTTTTCTAACATGCAACACAGTACCTCAACCCATTTCAAGACAAAAGAACACATCTGACACAAGGTGTTATTTGGCAGGCAAGAGGCACAATGGAAAAACCCTACAATGCAGCTGGGGAGCCTGCCACTTAACAGCTTTATTGAGCACAACCCACGGTTAAGCAGTCTGCTTTCCTGCCTATTGCAATGGGACGCTGCTGGACTTCTCCCACAGAACCCACCAGAGGTAGATGGTCACGGGATTACAGCCAGTTAGTGATCTGCTGGATGATGCACTGAACTGATACAAGCATACTTATGGTTTAAGTCACAGGCTGAAGGCCAAAGCTGGAGGCTTGATGGGTTGGTGTCTTGATTTGCTGCTTTTATTATGCAAGGCCTGAAAGGGATTCTCATGTTACAATACAACATGGTCCTATATTCTGTGTACTGACTAGCACCACAGGGGAAAAGCCTGCTCAAGTTTATCTTTCCCTCTTGCTTCACAAAGCTAGTAGCTCCCTTAATAGCTCAAGACAGAAACATATTCTGGAATGGTTAATTTTTTTCAAAAGATTGTTTGATTTTTTTAATCATACAGAAATGGTAGCATAAGAGGATTAAAATCTGGTTTTAGTGAAGTCACTATCAAAGCTCCTTCTGACTTCAGAAGTTCATAATTTTACCTGAACGATATTAATTGCAAAGGTCTGTTTTTCTTTTGCAAAGTTGGAACCTACATTTACTTCCATTTAGTATTTTCACAATACTCTCCTGGTTTCGCTGTTTCTAAGTACAAGAAACATGAGAGATCAACAAAGCTTTAGATATTGGAACAGAAAATGCTGCAACAAAAAACTGCTGAATGAAGTAACAGAACATAAGAGTGGTTGTGTTTCTCTTGATGTTCTGAATTCTAAAGATGCTTAATAACAAAGTGGCATTTTAAGTTTGTAACAAAAGATATTGTCTCACTAATATCAAGTTTCAAACCAAAAACATATTTTCTCACTAATACTCAAAGCACCAGAAAGCAACAAATATATATTCTTTAAAAAAAAAAAAAAAATAGACCTAGTGAATAATCTTGGGAAATATTAGTGAGCCTTTCTTCAGTAACAGTTTGTTTAAAACTATTATTACAATTAGCAGTATGAAACAAAAAGAGAAACTTAATATGCTAAGGACATTTCAGCAAGCCTCCTGCAACAGAGGACTGTAGCTCCTTATTAAAACTATCTGATGTATTAGTAAAACAGCAGATAAATGAGTAGCAGATGATTTACTTGGATTTTCCAAGGTCTTTGACAAAGGACTGCAGAAGAGGTTCTAAGTACGAGCTAAATCACCATGAGGTGGGAAGGTAGTTCTTATGTTTAAAAAAAATGAAGATGTAGAATACAAAATGGAGAAATGAAGTATCTCATGTCAGCATCAGAAAAGATAACTGTGAGGTCATTGATATCCCATGCTTCCATGTCTCCACATAGGAAGCCTGTTGCTTAATACAGTATCATCTGAAAAAGAACACAATAACAGGAAAATAAAAAACCACTCTGGTTTCTGCTTTATAAGTCTCTTTATAGCAAATACTCATACTTCGGTAAAGATTAATCTCCACAAAAAAGGCAAAGTATTCCTGCCCGTTAGGAGATAAGCTGCAATACTTCACGATAATAATTCAAATACAATAGACAAGAAGAAAATCCAATGACAAGGGATGTTGACCCTTTCTTCTAAAGAAGTCATTTCTGAAATAAGTAATAACCAATCACTCTCTATATAGAAGAGTGCTGGAAAAGACTACTTGTAGGGAGGACTTCTTCGAAGGAAACAAAAATGGAGATTCCAGCCATTTGTGCAATCTCGTCCCAGAGTAACCATTCCAGTGTCATGGTTTGAAGTGCTTCTGCTGCTTTCTGTTTGTATTTCCTTTCTCCCCCTCCTCCTCTCCAAGAGCAGAAGGGAATGTTGGAATTTCCTAGGATTTAATTATTCTCTTACATTTCCTTACAACATTCCTGTAGCATTACAGATCATAGGGAGACCTCTCTACGCCCAAAAGTTCACAAAACTGATTTCCCTTCTCCAATTACTGAATTGGACCAACCGTTAAAGACAGTCTTGAGAATTGTGAAGAAAGAGGTAGATTGACACTATGAAGAATAATATGACAAGGCTTTCCCCTCTCAAAGAAAAATAGCCAAGCTTTTACATCAGGCTTACTCTTGCAGTGAGAATACTGATAACGCTCTTGGAATTCTTTTTATATTCTGCCAATGCCCTGCTGTCTCAGCTGAGGTAAATGAGAAATTGTTGTCATCAGCAAATTAGTTGTAACAAATTCTAAACCTGTTCTTGCTCGGAAAAAAAAAAAAAAAAGAAAAAAAGCTTTAGTTTGAATTTGCATCCTTTGGCTCTCTCTTTGGCTGGCCTCTAGGTCAGAAATTAACTGCTTCTACCTCCCTTCACTGTTCCAGATAGGACTTGGCCTATTTTTTAATATGCTCTTTATGAAGCAACAGTGTCCCCATCCTTGTGCTGCTACACAACCAGTTGAGGAGAGAAATATTACCCAACTCTGATAGGGGTGTGGGGGCATGTGTGTTATCTGAATTTGTTTGTGAAGTACTGAGCAGCTTTTGATAGCTACAGGGAGGTATGTTGTAAACTCTCTGTAATGAATACTTGTAGACATGAATGTTTGTGCATACCTTCACTATAAGAACAAGTTGAAGCCTGCACCATTTAGATTGTCTTACTTTTCAGAATTGCACCTCTCTGAGCCTCTTCTCCTGAAGAAGATTTTATGTGATCATTTTATAAATTAGAAAAGTTCACAGGTAAGCATAATGTGACTTTTCTTGACTGAGACTGGAGATGGCAAATAACTTATAATTTATTATCAATTGGAAAAGTATTTAATTATAGGTTTGATTTGAAAGAGAATTCATCTGTGAGATCCTTTTCTTGGAAATTATATTTCATGTAAGAGAGGATACAATACTTCAGATAATTATACTGCCTTCTTTAGGAGGAAAAGCAAGCTCTTTCACAGAGAACTCTGAGCAAGTCTGACTTATTACTGTGGTTTATGTATTTACAGAACTGTTATGAGTTACAAAGCTGAGAACAACAGTTAAGTGATGTTTATCCAAGAATGTATTGATACATACAATTACTTCTTTGTCCTATACCTTTGCTTTTTTACTAATAAAAAATTAAATTTCCGTAACTTGTGGAAGTGAATATAAAAGCCTAATTCAAGGTCTCAACCCTGACAGCAACCCTACATGAGAAGCCCCTGCTGAATCTGCAAGGTGTGTACATGGTGGTTTTGGCTTGGGGAGCAAGAGGTTGGAGAGCAGAAAGTGTGTCCAAACTCTTCTTCAGGCAATCAAGTCAAAGGAAGAGATAGTGAAGATCCCTTTTATCCCTATACTCTCCAGAGTCCAGCAAACAGTCAAATAGCAAGCCCAATGTCATTTAAACACACACTGTCAGACTCACTTTAAGGCTCCAGTTTTAATCTGGAGAAAGGGTATCAAGAAAGCTGGCATCTACTCTACCTGTTTAAAAACAGTCAAAATGATCTTTCCTCAGCAGGACATAAAATTTCAGACAGTATCTTTTATGAGACAAGCTGACATAGCTGGAAGTAGATCAGCTTTGAAGCACAACAGCCTTCCTTAAGTCCATTATGCAAGCAGAACTTTTTCCACACTGTATAGTTGAACAGCTATTTTAGGTGGCAATTTACCTGTGTTAATCAGTTACATCATTTATCCAATTACGCGACACTCATATAAACAAATTATAGGCAGATATAGTACCTTCTTACAGTTCAAGATGTAGTACTCGTGGAAAGGGCTTCAGAGCCTTTAAAAACTTCAGTTTTTTACGGCACCAACACTGTGGCATATCCAGAAACCAATGTCTCTATCACATCTGGCACTGATGTCCAATTATTCAGTATAGCCTCCTGAATCACCAAAACCACTTCCTGCAGCGGACTTTTTGTAAACCTCTTATCCAAGTACTGACCAAGCCCAGCCCTGCTTAGCTGTATGAAATCATAGCCTACGGTGGTGTGACTGCAAGCACAAACAGTGTACATCTGTCATTTCAGCTCAGTTAGTAATCCAGTTGCCTTCTCCAGAATTAAGCCTCCTTTCAAGGCTGTCATAAGATGTAGTCTTATAGGAAGAGCTACTTTACTGCAGTAAAATAATCTGAGTAGAATATATTCAAATATCAACATTTTTTTCTTTTACGTGTTCAGTTAATGATGAAAAAATTGCCCATGTTGCACAATGCTGGTAGAATTTGATGGTAACTTCCTGTTCTGACCACTAGTTGTCTAGTAACTATTATTAAAATGTGTAAGAAAATATCCAAAAAAAGGATCAATGATACCCCTGTAGGATCATTTTATGAACAAACACATGTCTCCACAGTTACTCAGAATCTTTGACAACATTCGGTGGAGCCAATTTTTCAAGCCTGAGTGTTTAACTTCAGGTGCCTAAATAAAAAATAAAGGAACATGCCTAAACATAGGTTTAGCAGACTGATTGCATGTACCCATGATCACATTTCCAGAAGTGCTGAACTTCTACAAGTCCTAGTGATTTTAGTCAACATCTCTGACAAACACAGTTGGAGCTTTAAAAATTATGGTCTATACTTGTACTTGGGGAAAAAAAAAAAAAAAAGTAATAAGTTTACACAGATGCAGGCTTCTGTTGGGGCATATCCTGGTCTGTACCTACAGCTTGAACAACTATGCTATATGCAGGACTGATGTGCAAGTATTCTTGCCCCCCAGCCATGAACAAGAAGCAGCGCAGCTGCTGCTGCAGCCCATGTGCTATTGTAACAGGGCAGCTGCTGTATCCTTCAGAGAAGGGTGTTGCCGCTCAAGTAGTTCCTCGTGGTTGTGGAAGCATGTCCTATACACTCCATGTTCTCTGACCAGTTTCACCTTGAAATATCCTGTGCAGTAGTTCAGGGTGAGCTTGCACTGACCTGGGGCTCACCCAAAGTCACCCACACGTAACAAAGCCATGCTGAATCCCATAAATATGGTAGGTATACTGAAACAAAGCAGGACTGGAAATAAATCTGAATTAAAGCATAATTTGTTGGTTGGTTGGTTGGGGTTTTTTTTAGCTGGTCACATTAAAGATTTGGTGCTATTTTATTATTATAAGTCTGTAGGGTTAGTGTTATTTAAAAAAAAAAGGCATTTTCTTCCTTGTTTCTCTTTGTACTAATGCTGGGCAAGACCTCTAGCCTAGTGTATCTGCATATAAAATGAAAGAAAATTTATAACAATAAGATCTTGCTACACTTAACAAGGATGTATCACTCCCCCACCCCTCAGTAAATTATTTTGCTGGAGGCTACATCATTCTCTCTGAGTAGTATGTTGGGAGTTGACAGAGGCGTGAATAATTCACCGTGTAAGGAGCCTCCCTGAGCAGAGCTGAGCTGCAGCATGTTGGGCCAGCCTTTGATGCAGACTGGTTGGGCAGGTTCCTGGGCGCCCAGGGAACCGGTCTGACAGGCCTGTTATGCCAACAAATTCTGGTATGATTCCATGCTCTCCAGAATGCAGAAACCTGCCCAGCCAGTTAAATGAAAGGCATATTAGGTTATCCATTGCACATTGTATATATCTTAGGTGCAGCAGATCTCCTCTCGGCATTCTCTAGTGTGGTCCACAGTGGCTTCCTCATCTTACTTACACTTGAGGTTTATAGCTGGAGGGGAAGTCAATAGTAAATATTTATCACTCCGATCAAGAACAGAACTTTTCACAATTCAAACAGAAGGGTGAGTTTTGAAAGTCTTTCTTTAACATTAATTTAAGATAACCATAAGCAAAAATTTCTCTTATGCTTGAAGTGATATAATGGCTTTCTCCTTAATGTGTCTGAGTACTGCCAGTCTCTATGGCACTTGTCGACAGGATTTGTGTGAGTGCAGCTTTCTGACCCTTCCGTGTGCAGCCTAACATCATCTGCTCTGTCTGCAAGAGTATTTACTGGAGAGACAGTTCAATGAACTAAGCATGGGAGTGAGAGACAGAAACTTCTTTGCCAATGACTTAGTATTTTGAGCAGCTACCTTAAATATTGCCTATTGGTCTTCTCTTTTATACAGTGTTTTTATAATCCATGTCTCACAACAGCACTGTCATGACAAGGCATAGTGCCATTACAGTAAGATGTGTGGTTACTAATTCTTGCCAGACTAACTTTTTTAATTGTTCAGTTTTATGGAGTGAGTAAATTAAACTTAGATTTACATATTCAGAATGGACTTAATGGTAAGATAGGAAATGTAATTCTTAACTGCTTTCTTTACATATACTTATTAGAAATGTACCTGTTTAGAAGGAGTAACGGTGGTGGCAATGGTAACAAAAAGCAGTCCTAATCATAAAGAGTAGGCAGACTTGAAAGCTGTACCCGTATCTGCAACTGAATCCATTCACAGGCTCCGTGTCAAATAAGAAAAATTAAACAGTGTGAAAACAAAAGCTGTGGAATCTGGTAACTGATTAACTACTGGAGCACAGAAGTACTTAGTGAGCTGAATAGAAAGGAATGAAGACAGGTTTTGTCATGCCTGCTAGGACAAAATAACTCTTTAAGTAAATGTGAATCTTCTTACCATCTGTGTAACTACATTTTTAAAAACCCTCACATAGCTACCTTCATCACCCTGGAAATCTTAATTTTATTTGTCTTTAAGTGAAACAAATACCATTATCTTTCATGATACTAAAAAGAAATAATAATAAAGTAGTGTCCTCAGTGGACGTAAATCACTAGATACAAAATATCTATACAGGATTATGTAAGACTTTATGATAGTCACACAACAGGAAGCTTCAATTATGGACATGTTTACTGCCAGCTATTTCCAAGTTGGTGCAAAAATGAATGTTATAATTCTTTTGTAGAGTGCCAATAAAAAGACTTCCTGAGCATCTTAAAAACTCAATGAATAGCAGATTGAGATGACCTTCTCATTAGCAGCATGGTATCTATGTGTAAGTTTTTTTCTTCTAAGTGTGGGAAAACAGAAAATAACATAGGGAAAGTTTTGCACTCTCACAGAAGCCAAAACTATCCATCACGAAAAAGCATTCACTTTTTATCACCTCTGTTAATTTTGCTATCAAATATGAAAGAAAAACTTGCTAAGGAATACACCATTTTAAAAAGAAAAAAATTATAGCTGGCTTAACTGTATGGTTTGCACAGGGACTGTCTGTAGAGCCTATAAAATGCTACAAGACAGCTTTGATTTCTACATCTACAGGATTTTAACATAGCACTTTTAAAAATTCAGACCTAATAAATCAGTTTTTCAAAATACTGCTTGCCATCCTCTCTTTATACAGTTTATGTGTTCTGTTTTATTTGGGCTTTCCACAGCTGCCTTCGGGGGGGCGGGGGGAGCAGGAAGGGAAGTGGCCATTAGGGACCTTTTTTCTCAAAGGTAAGTAAAATATTATTTCCCATATGTTGTTTCTCTGTTCCTTCGTTACCTACCCTGAATTTTTGTCATTCTCTACAGTAAAAGGCAGGTGCATGATTTTGTACACAGAACTGTAAACTTTCATTTCAGCCTTCAAAGCCTGGAGCAGCCTTCCAAGGCTGAGATAAATATACATAACTACTCAGGCTATTCATGTTAAACAGAGAAACATCAGTAGGAGCAAAACATTTCCACATGCAGCTAATGCAAATAGGTGCTGCTGCTGCTGAGAGTCTGAGGACCAGGAACACTGCACTGGGGTCCTGCAACAGCATCCTTCAGGTTACCTTATTTTTCTCTCCATCACAGCTCTCTAAAAGAACTGAAAGCTCCAGTTGAATAAATCCTGACTGTTTCTGACTACAGATGAGGAGCAGTGAAAGCACTTCAAAGAAGAGGGTTACTTAAAGTGGACAATGTTACTGGCATCAGGGAATTTGATCTTGGATTGATTTCAAAAGCAGCTACACAAGCAGCTTGAAAAGAATCAAATTCAGCTAAGTGGGAGTGATGGGGTGGCTCCTCCCTATTTTTCCAGAGAAAGCAACTACCTGTGCCAGACAGCAGTGGAGCACTCTGTGCACCCTCCTGGCTGTAAGAAATCACACTGTTCCGAGAACTGCCAGTTCCTACACTCCTGGTTCAAATCCTGTTTAGGTAGCAGTTGAACTGTGCCACTTGCTCTTATTTGCGGCATCTGAAGTTGGGCTCCTTTGAAGTCCTTTTTGGCAACTGCAACATAAAGTTCATCAAATTAACATGACTAGAGAATTAAGCAATATATTTAGTCCCCAATGCAGATCTGCAAGTCAAGGAGGTTGTGAGTACTCTGCCCATGTATGTATATGTGCAATCTACTAAATCTCACATAAATAAATAAGGACTTCACTATTTCATATATAAATGTATTTCTATATATATAGGTATTAATATATATTTACATATAGAGGAAAAGAGTGGTATATTTACCATTGTGTTTAAAGCAATTAAAATATTTACATTGGAGTTCCCCAGTGTAATTCAAAGCTGGTTTTAATCTTTACATCTAAATTTAAGGTAATAGAAGCAAACAATGTAAGTTTTCTGCTAATCTCTTTTAACCCTATTCTGTCTAAAAATGCAGGGAGCTAGGTCACCTTCAGATACCTGAATGGCTAAAAACACAAATGCAGTCTCTGTACTACTCCACAATAAAGGAAGAGAGGGAAATGAAAGGATATTTTTATCTGTGCTGCAACAGTCCAGTACTCTTACAAGAGAAATTCAGTCATTAGTTGATTCGCTGGTAAACAGTCCAGTCATTGAGAAGGAAGGCATTGCCGCTAAAGCATAATTGAAAATCAACAGCTTCACACACTAGGAGTAAGATTTCAGACCAGCCAGGTCTAAATTGGTCTAAGATTAAATTAGATTGTCTTTTTGCCGAGTTGCTCATGGATAAGTATTCTGTCGCACAATTTAATGTGTCATATTAAGGTTATTTTGAAATCTGGACATGAGCCATAACATCATAGAAAGTTTCGTATCCATTCAAGTGTAACAATGATGAAGTATTTTTCCCACAGTTTTATTGTCTAGGTGTGTGTGTTTACTCTTATGATATGAATGAGATGCAGTTCCAGTTAGACTAGTCAGCTTAAGACATTCAGTGTAAGTGAATGTGGAATATCAGACTCTTCAGTAGTTTTCTAGTATGTTTAATGAACCAGGGATCTGTTCAGTAATTGGTGGCCAAGTATGTGATTATGGAATACACAAAATCAAATAAATCTGGAAGGGAGATAAAGGCAAAGTTCAATTGCTGGTCTTAATCCATTATCACTTATTGTTGAGTAGATAACACCATAGAAGTCAATGGACTTATAAAGCTGTAAAGTTCAACATGAGAGAATGTGAACATAAACTGTTCACACAGTTTACTGGGAAATAAACTGGATGACATAATTATTTTCTAGAGTGCTTCCTATAAACAGAAAGGTCCAGTTTATGGTAAAATACCTGAACGGTGGACAGGAGGTCTATTTATTGCTACTTACCAGGTCTGTGTATATATTTAAGACATCTATTTCTATTACCTCTGAGGAAATAATTACTTTCCCACATCACAAACTTTTAGATTATAGGAGTTTCAAAGGTAGGATAAAAAGCTGGCAACATATACTGTTTAAGAAGACTGGAGTGTCTATCACCAACCATTATGATTGTTTCTTCCATAAGACATAGCTAATTTTAGTTCTGTCATTTGTGTACCAATACGATAATGGATCAAACTTACAATGTAAGTAATCTGCTGCTGAGCTACAGAACACTGTTTTTATTTTATTTTAGTTGAAAAATAAGTGGTTAAACGATAAGAAATTAACAGAAAAGATAGCAACCATATTTTTCAAAATACTTTACATTTCAAGGTACGTATTTGGAGAGAAACCAAGCGTATTTTCAACAAAGGTGAACAACAGATTTAAAGCGTGCTTAATCATGGGTTGTCTTTGACCCCTGTCTGTTGCTATTTCAAAATACTTCAGAAATGTTGAAAAAGTATTTCAGATTCAGCTTTAGTTACGCTGTAGCTCTATAGCTGTGATACTTGCTGGACATTTGAGTGATCTGAGTAATGTAAAAACAGTAAGATGGAACAGTTACTAACAATCATTAAATATCTAAACACCTAACTTTTTTCATACTGCTATTAACAATATAGCAACTATGTGGTTTGCAGCACTGGCTCTTGCAAAGTGATCACCATTGTGTCCTCTAATCATGCGACTAAGCTGTGTCTGCAGGTGTTAACATAAATACCAAAATGGCCCAGCTGAATCATGTGAAGGCAGAATAATAACAGTAAAAAGCTGTGTTTTGTTTCTATTACTAAGGACAACGACAAACTAAAAATCAAAGAGTTTCTCTCATGGCAGACAGCAGGGCTGGTCCCAATGAACGAAAGAACATTGACCTGCCATCTGAGCAAAATAATTTCATTGGTAAAAATCTCAAAAGTGACACAAAAGTTTAGCTGCCTTATACCATACTAATTATATGGGCCTACTGGTTTTCATAATGACAGAAATATGCTCTAGGCTGTTGCATCATATGCTATAATGACAAACCCATGGAATCTGTTAAGATCAATAAGTGAGGGGAAAGCATTGCAAACACATCTTCTCTGTATAAACTCCAGCAATCAGCAGAGCACAAATCCTGCAGCAAAGGTAGCTTTGGCAGCACAGCCTGAATATTGGCAAGGCCACGTCTGCCACAGGAATATAAAAGATCCTCTTTACATTGAAACCATCAAGACTTTCTTCCAGGTAGGCTCCCCCTGTATGGGCAACATTTGCTTTAACACAGTCTCTCACACACACTCTTGCTTCTCCACAGCGCTTGACACCTGCTAAAACCTGGATGGTCCCCTTGGCTCTTCTCAGGCCGCTCTCTTTGTAAGTCCCAAACGCCGGGTCAGGCGCAGGCTGAGTGGATGAGGGCTGAGGCAGCGGCGGTTGGACTCGACGGATGGTGAAATGGTGGTGCCCTTGGCACCTCAATGCCGGGCAGCGCTGACAGCTCTAGCAGCTCTAGCCCTGGGCCGGAGAGCGGCCCCTGGAGCAACCGCCCCTCACCACGCTGCTCTCGCGAGAGCAGCGCGGAAGCCTCGCGAGACCCTTTCGGACCCCGCCCTCCCCTCCACAAGGAAAGGCGCTCGGCCCCGGCTTTTCCTTTTCCCGCCGTTTCGCGCGGAGCCGCCGGGAGCCAACCAGGTAACGGCGCGCGCTCTTCTCACCGCCGCCGCCTCCTGGTAACGGCCGCGAGCGCGCGGCTGCCGCTCCGGCCCGGCGCCGTGACGGGCTGCGCCGCAGCCCCGCGCCGCCAGCGGGGCCTTCCCCCGGCCCCGAGTCCTCTCGGGTTCCCGCGGGGCACGTTGCAAACACTGGTCCTCCTTCCTCCGGGAGCCCCCGGGAGCGGGGCCCGTTTGCCCGTTCTCTCCGTTTTGGAGGCTGCCGCTCAGAAGTGCGGGACATCCCCGACCCCTCCTCTGCCGTTCAGGCCGGCGGGGAGCTGAGGCGCGGGGGCGTGCGCCCACCTGGTGAGCTCTCAGCCGCTGGTCATGGCAGGATTTCTCAGAGCACCGCGGCGTGTCTTACGAGTGAGTTTCCTGCATAGCGCTTGTGCAAAGGGAAGAGGGAGACACCCAAATAAGTCACCGGCGGGTGGTACGGGAGAGCCGAATCTGTAGGAGCAACCGGTGCTGAGGCTTTTTGGTGAGGGTCAGGGTTCAGGAAGCTGTGTGCTCTGCAGAATCACAGAGAGGCGGTGTGTTGCTGTCGGCCAAGTGTAACTGCAGATAAGCAGCGTCAGTGCTTTACCGGTGCTGACCGCCAGTGATACGTGTGTGTGTAGGAGGGCAGTCTTTTCTGAAGCTGCAGAAAGTCTAACGATGCTGGAGGGAGTTGGTGGCTGGAAGAAGAGGGAAACAGAAGTGTGTAGGTGATTCTGTGAAAGATTTAGCCGGGAGGGTTAGGAGCAAAGTCCCATCTGAGAGAGTGGCCCAACTACCTGCCTGCCTACAGCAGCAGGACACTGGGGAGAGGGGCTGGCATTGTTGCACTTCCTTCCCCCCTCAGGCAGCTTCCAGCTCTTTCCCTGCCTGCAAGTGTCTGTACATCCAGCTCAGGTGGTTTTTTTCTTTATTTTTGTGTTGGTTTTGGTGTTGGTGTGTTTTTTTTTTTTTTTTCTAAGGACTGGAAAATCCTTTCTTAGGACTGGAGACTAAGCTGAGAAGCTGACATGACTGAATGTCTTTTACACCTGTGCAACTGCTAAGACCTGTCAAAGGCTCTGCACTTGTTGGGGCCCTCTATTTGAAGACAAGTTGAACACCTGTAGAAAGCAATGTATTATTTTGGGATCTTGAAGGAGGTGAAGCTTGGGAAAAACTGTTGCTCTTTTGTTTTTTTTTTTTCCCCTGTTTGTATTCAGTTGATGTACTGATCATTTGCAGAAACTCTGGGCAAGTTTCGTACATTTTTTTGTTACAGTTCCCTTTTGAGGAATAAAAAAAGATAAAACTAAAAACAGTAGGGGCAGCCTTTAGTAATTCTAGAGTCAGATGCCCTTTTATGGAAAATTATTCATCTGGCATACTCAAATCTAAGACAGTAAGAGAGCAAGTTTGTTGATTTCACTGCCCTCACACTTGACAGAGAAAAAGATAGTTTCTGAGATATTTGTGCTTTAAGGCAGAAAAATAAGAATTTAAAAGAGATTCCTAATGTCACTAGGCAATTGGTTCCACAAAGAAGCATTGTAAGATGGTTTAATGTGACCGCACATGAAGTGAAGCATTTGAGCTGCAAAGATGCAAGCAGATTACTGTTCAACTTCTGCTGAAGAATTGTAGGCAATGCTAATTTGAAAAGGTAATTTTATTTTCTATTAAGAACTTGTCTTAAAATAAGAACAGTAGCTAACTTGAAACCACGTGCTGAAGTAGGCACAGAATTTTCTATAGACAGAGCGTGTTAAAGCAAATGTGGTCTTACCTAATGGTTGCTGAATGTTCTGTCAGCTCTGTTACTGTAGCATTTAAGTATCTTATACTATAGGAAACATACAGTTCAAGTGTTGCTTTGTTGTTGAGAATAATGCTTTGTTTCATTACCTCATTATTTTTATCCCATTTTAAAGACAGCCATACTGAAAGAAAAGCAACTTGCTTAAGACTGTGCACACAGATATGGGAAAGCAGAACAGAACCAACCTACACTAGGTCACTGACCACTGGACTAAACATTTTGTCATAGTGAATTTAGGGGACCAGGTAAACCAGTAGCTGCATTCAGATATTCTAAGTTGCTTGAAGGCTCTCGAGATAGGAAATGCAGCTTCTTGACTGACTACAGACTTTGTATTGTCTGAATTAAGACTATAACATGTGCCTCAAAAATTGCAGAGCCAATTGATTCTTTTATTTGTTATATAGACATTGTGGTTTGCTTGTTCACACTGCTACTTTAGGAATAGTACAAAATACCTTCAATTTTTTCTTTCTTACTGTAATTTATATTACAGAGTAATGGAGCTAGCTCTGTCCACCTGGTAATGACTCAGTCCCTGTTCAAAAGTCTTTGTTTGAAACTGACAGCATCAAACAGGGAAAACTTTAAATGTCTGGTTTTACACACAGACAACTGAAGGACAAGGAGATTACGTATTTCAAAATTGGACACACAGTACCGATAGAACTGAATCTTTCCTTGGCTCAGACCCAGATCTCAATACGGTACTTCCGCTGTAGTTTACCTGAGGGCATCATCTGTGCTGAGAAACCCTTCAAAACAAATAAGAATTATGGGTAAGATTGTTCTGAGTTGTGAGTTATGTAGGCAGTCTGGCTTTTAAGACAGAGCTGTCTGATAGTTCTCCTCAAATATTAGTGTTTTGGAGGTTTATAAATTTTGAAATGAATTTCCAGTTTCATCAAGGAGTGGGAATAATTTTAATGTAGAATCATGAAGACTTCAAGAGGATGTGAGCTTTTCTTTTGAATCCATGTTTATGGAAAGGGTGTGTATACACAAATATATCTCTGACAAAATTTTTGACAAATGCTTTTGCTGACAGCAAGATTTTGGAAAACAGTTCTGGTTTACTGTAGTTTTATCTAGGAAAAAGAGACTTCTAAGCATCTTAATGAAATTTTAAGTTGATAGCTGTTTAAGAGGGGGAAATTCTTTTAGTTTATAATTATTTGTAGCAAAATACTTAGCATCTTCCAGACGTTTAGGGTGACTGTCAGTATGTAAGTAGAACTTGACAAGGACAGGCAGTAAGCATTGTATTTCATCCATGGCTGCAAGTTACAATCTGAGAAATGCAAACATAAGCGTTGTTGATCTGTCATTACAGGCATACACCTGTCTTCAGAAACAACTTCGTAACTATGTAATTTCAAATTTCAAGTGTGAGAGTGAGCCTGTTCTGCAAATAAGTCAACAAAGCTGGGAGCAGGAAAAAGCAAGATGAATGCATCTGGAGGGAGCTGTGGGAGCCCTAATTCTGCGGAACCTCCTGGAGATTTCTTCAAGGAATTGTGGTCCAAACTGAAGGAATGTCACGACAAAGAAGTACAAGGTAAATTGTAAAAGTTTAGATTCACAGTAGACTGTCTGTTATCACAGGAAAGCTTTGAATCAGAGTACCACTCTGTCTGCCTGGAACCAAATACATTTTTAATGTCTTGTTTTAAGCAGAAAGTTGGACTGGATGATTAGAAATGACCCTTACAGATTGACTTCCCAAGCCTGGTTTAGCAGGATTAGATTTAAGCTATCAACAAGTGTAAAAGATTTGCTAGGTCAGTGAAGAAAAAGTAACACAATGTTAAATGGGATCTGTGTTTGCTTAGGAAATATTTAAATGTTACTTTAATGGATTATGATTCAAAGTTTCCAAATCAAGTTATTAAATGGGTCAGTTTTTTGTTGCCTTTGGATTTAGTCACTTCAGATACATTAAAATGGATCACATTGTTTATTTCCTCTAACTTGTGCAAATATGCACCACTGCAGATTAATATTACTGAAGTAAAAATTATTTCTTTGGTTTTAATGTGCTGAATTTTCCCAAGAAAAATTAGAATAGAGTTGCTTATTTTTACATTATATTTTGTGACCTGTGACATCAATTTTACTATGGATTGACTGTGTCTGCTCATTCTTCAGTAGTGCAGGGCATTAATAACACTCAAAGTAAAGATGAATTATGGCATCATACATTTATATTGTTATTATAATATTGTTTCACAAGTAGTATTCACAAAATGTTTTGCTGAGAATCCTCCATAAGAAATAAAGATTTTCTTCGGCTAATCTAAAGTCACACAATCCGTTCTTTTGGATGGAATTAGAACAGTATTTGACTGAATCTTCCAACAACATATGCTTATACTTGAAATAGTATTTTTATTAGACTGGAATAAAGGCAGGTCAGTTTTTGTGGATTAAGAGCTTTAGTCATGTAAGTGAATCTTTGTAGCCAGACCACTCCAGTGGCCTTGGTCATTTCCACCAGCCTCAAAACAGTTCCAGGTCTGTCCATTTAGGTCCAGTTGTGTCATCACTTATTAATTTCAAAAACTGTGAGTAATTGTTTTATAATGTGTAGGGGTTTCATACCTCACACTGAAAGTCTTGACTCAACAATTTGCAACATTGGGCCTTGATGCTTTACCTTAGTAACTTAAAAACAAACAAAAAAAACCAAACACCACAAACAAAAATATAGAAGAACATCTATCAGTTTGGCAACTGAAAGGGAAGATGTACCATCTTGTAGGATTTTGTTACGTTAAAAAAGTATATGTAACCACATGAAATATGATTTTATAGTGTTCCAAAACACATGAAAAATAATATTTATTTTTTATTACTTTTTTTAAAATTCTTGATGGTTCATTTCAGAGTTGATGTGATGTCAACTGCAGATAAATGCGGAAATACTGACAGAATGGGATCTGGCAGTTTATGGCATGTCTGAACAACAAAAACTGAACAAACAACTCTAATATAGAGGGTAATGTTAAGTGACCCCTTCTCTAGTTTCTTGGGATGTGCAGCACGTGATTTTAAAGTTTTGGTTTTCTTCATGCAAGTGAAGATACGCTTTAGAATGCATGCTGGGTGGGGCCAGATAATTTTGCCACTAGGCAGTCTTTTTCATGCCTAGCCCTTTGTCAGTATGTCCCACACCGTGTTAGGTAAAATTAGGTCTTCCATGATAACATCAAAGACATGCCTGAAGGATAGTTAATTTTTTCAAAAGGTGGGGATCCTCTTATAGAAAATAATACTGGAAGATATTTTAGAAACATCAAACACAGGCTTGCCTGGACTTTGCTTGTTTCTGAAGTCTATAAATAAGAATTAAAATTGACTCATGAGTTTCCAATCTAAATGTCAGCAAAAAATTATTTTAAAGATGGTGGAAGGTGGATTAAGGGAAAGTTAGTAGTTGGAGAAAAAGCTTTTTGCGTGTACAATGCACAATGTACGAAACACCGTAGTGGTAGAATTCTTTTATTTTTTTACAAATCCATGAAAAGTAGGATGGTCAGGCCTATTTTACAGGTTATCATATTTATATATCTATGGAATGTAGACCAGAAAATACTTCAAACTCATACAGTTGGAAATGGATTTTATTGAATTTTTATATTGCTACATTGTAAAGTGTGTATTTTTCCATTATGTTAGCTGAACAAACTCGGCTTCTTTTAAATGGATCAGTTGCAAAAAATACCGAATTTTGCCCCTCTTCAGCCAAAATGGTTCTCATTTTCTCTCAAATTCATTATGTGACAATGGGTAGGATTCTTACAACCCGGTTTCCAAAGATGTTGGCAATGGTCAATGTTAACTGACTTTTTGTGGAATCAAGAAGTGTTCAGCAGCTCAGAATAATGGTCATTAAAACTATATTTGCTTTTATTTCCTATCTGTAGAATGTGTAGGATACTTGTGTGTTATTCACAAATTAGAAAGAAATTAAATAATGCTGTTTATAAAGTGACTAATTTCTTCAGGTGTTAATACTTGCATCTACCTCAAAATAATTATATGGATACCTGCTGCATATGTATCATGTCAGCATGGTTCCTGAGGATGAATTGAAGTCTAAAGCTCTATGCTGAAAATAAAGGTATTTCAGCATGGAAATGTGAGGAGAGTTTTGTGTACAACAAATAGCCTGATTCTCTTCAATTATTACTTTACCTGTGAAAAGCAGAAGCTATCAATGGGGAAAAAACTGTAGTCATAGATGTAGAGAAAATTATGAGGAAAAGCAATCTCATTGATAGATTGATGTAGGAAAGGAAATGGCTAGAAGCTCTTCAGAAGTAAGTAATTATAGAAACCAGAACTGGAAGGAATCTTAGGAGGTCATCTGGTCCATCTCTGTACCCTTAAGGTAGGATTATGTCTCTGTCAGTGCTGACAGAAGCTTGTCCAACCCGTTCTGAGTAAACTTCAGCGATAAAGACACTGCAGTCTTCCCGCGCACCGTCAATTTTAAGAAAGTATGTTTAATGCATCTGAAAATTCATCAGAACAGGGATTGTCATAACTGTTAATTGAAAAATTAAAGGTATGTAGTCTAATCAAGTTGTAACTTTCATAAAATAGTGTTGTGTGGTTAATTAATCTGCCTAATGATAGTTTAAATAGAGTCTTCATCACTATAATGGGGACAGTGTGTCATTTACTAAAGCGCTCATGAGATTTAGGTAAACTTATATAGTCTGCAGCTTGCCTACTTCATAGAAATATTGTGTGAAAGAATTGAATGGGCAATGTACATACTGGAGTTTCACATAACATTCTAGTGAGCACATAAAATTAAATAATGAAATCTTAAGCATAGCTTTTAAAATTATTATGCTTAAAACCTCCCAATGCTTGGGAAAAACAAAAGGAAGAGATTACAGCACATGTAGTAATTCAATGCTCTTGGATAAATGTAACAAACTGGTTTCCTGCCTTCTCATTGTAGTCATTTGAATTAAGAAAAAAATGCAGCCTTTAAGTAACTAGTTTGGTTCCTCCTGAATTGAGGTGAGAGGGGAGATAGTGTTACCTGTAGCACAGTACTGGGCCTTTTGAGCTCTGCCTCTTCAATTTGTGGCTCAGGTTGCCAGTGTTACAATTCTAAATACTTGCTGAACAGACTACCTGTTCATACAGGAGATGCATTGTTGTGCAGCTTCATTCCTTCCAATGGGCGTGGAGCAGCATTAAAGCATGCTTTATAGGGGTTCTAATTGCAGATGCCTAATTGACTTGATGAATAGCATCTACTTAAAAAAATAAACCCTATTTCTATGCTGATCTGCATGATAGAACATAACATCTCACAGGTGTTGAATACTTACAGATAAAAGAAATTTTGCTATATTTGCTAGGAACTCTACTTTTAAAAAAAAAAAAAGTCATGCATTTTTACCTCATCGTCTCACTGGCATCTTGTAGGAGTCTGTGGCATGAGTTCACTGAGGCTCTGAATGTTACATTGTCCATGGCCTAAAGAGGGAGCTTCCTCAAGCAAGTAGTTTACCCCTTTGAGATGTTCCCAGTTGAGTGTGATAGGGGAGAGAAAAAAGTCTATTAGCTGCCTTAACCAACATTTTCAATTGTAAGATGTTGTATCGGGTATACGTATATTGTCAGAAGTTTTCTTAAAAGTGTTCTGATTTCATAAGTTTATCATTTTACACTCAATGATTAATGGATTTGCAAGAAGGCTTAAAAGACACCTCATATTCTCCTCCTGAGAGCATCAGTTGTGTTTGCAAACCTTTTTACATCTGCACAGGCATATGTTTAGGACTGTGTGGGCCTTAGTGGGAGAAAGGCCACAGATTAACTATCATTCCTCAGTCCGCCTTGAGAGGGTTCCAAAGAAGCTTTGACTCTGAGAGACTGGTAGCTTACCTCCAATAGATTAAGTTGGCCTTTTGTGTTTTGAAGCCTTGAATCATCTGTTTTTTATGTTTCCTTTTTGCATATACATTGTAATATATCTTTCAGTTCAGTCACTGGATACTACATTTCAAGCGTTGAATTATGCATGTATGTGTACACTGAACATATTTTATGCTACTTGTATAGACATAGTCAATGAAAATAAACGGGCAGTACTTGGTGTTTATGTGTGAGCTTTTTTACAAGGGTTCTTTTTAACCTGTTTAAGTGGGAATCTGTGTGTTTGTTTAATAAGCCTCTGTCTCCTAGGATCATAATATGTGTTTGTTTTCAAGATCCTGTAGAACGTACTCAAGAAGTCCAGAATGAACCATTTTCTCTCAAAATTAGAGGCATCTTTTCCTCTCTTTTGCAGATGTCATTGGTGAAAGGAGAATTAGTTTATTGTTTCACTCATTTTGTTGAATCGGAATTCTATAACGTATTTTATTTCGATTTTTCAGGCTTACAGCTGAAAATATCCAAGTTGAAAAAGGAAAGATGCTTGTAAGTACTCAAAGTAATGATTTAATTTATTAAAGGAGAGTCTGAGTACCATTAATGGACCATAATTCTTGTAAGATCAATTGAGGTTTCATGGGTTCTTCATTCAGACATACACAAATCTCTGCTCTTGTAGTAATTCAGCTGAAGTCATCTGAAGATACATGTAACTCTTCATAGGGTGTGGAACCTGAACACTGGGTTTGCCTTCCTTGAACAAATGACTGGTACAAAGTTTTCTCATATATGGTATTTCTAGGATACCCATCAAGATGTTGATGTTTATAATATGAAAGACAACTAGGTAGACATTTTAAAATGGAGGTTGAATCTTTAAAAGATAAGTGACAAGACAACAGGCCAAATTTTATATTTTTTTTTATTCTTTGCTACATTTACCTTTAGTGTTGTGTCTTAACTCATGTTTCAGTCATTCAGTAAACATTCTGGTAATAACCTTGCTAATTTTCAGTGAATTCTCATATTTTAAGGCACATGTAACTTCTTTTGCAGTCATTATTTGACACTAAGTTTTAGTTCTGTTTGTTAGAAGCAATTCAGGGGAAAAAAATTATGAACTACAAGATTTACATGTGCTGTAGGGTCACAATGTGTATTTACAACATTAAATCAGCTCTTAGTTTCTTTCTGCTGACTGAAGCCATGTTTAATGAAATTGTAAGAGATATGCTAATGTAATTCCTTATTCAAATTTTGACTTCAGGTTTAATTACATTAATATTATGTTAATATTATGTATGACATGTATTATGAGTTGCACTTTATAAAGTGCTGTGTAGGAGGAATAAAAATAAATTACTTGATCTTTTTCCACTTTGGAAAACAATATAATTATCTTAGGTATGTTAAAGAAATTAAACTCTTCTTAAAATTAGCAAAAATGCTGCAAATTAGCATTCCCAGCATTGCCATCTGAAGTCAAAGATATGCAATCTGAGTTTTAAAGTGTAGCCACAGTGCTCTCAAGTGTAGTTTGTGCTTCTTCAGAACTAACCTTTCTCTCATCATACAGTCAGTTTTATTCCTATTAGATTTTTCAGCTGCCTCTTTTTTGTTTTTTTGTTACATTTTTCAAATTCTATAAGCAGGAAATAACCCTCCCCTTGTCTGGAAAAATAAGGTCATCATGTGGGGTTTTTTGCACTGTAGTAACTCAAGCAATTCTCTAGCATTTTGATAGTTCTTCTCTAAACTCCCCAATGTGCTTATATTCCTGGTCATGAGGGAAACAAAGGTGTCTTTCTGTAGGAGTAGATTCCCTTTAGTGGAATCCGTCTTTCCTTTTCGTGCAACATGAAGCATCTAAATGCATTTTAAAATGAGACTGGCATTTCAGGTGTAATTTAATTGTACTACAGTACGTACTTTACTTGCTGTCTAATTTTATAATAACAGTTCTTCGGCAATTATGCCTGTGTCTCACTTCTAGGAAAGTTGTTCTTGTTTCTTTTTTAACTAGCCATTTGGAAGAATTTCAGTTGTATAATGCCTGTTTGCTCCCTTTCTTAGATATCTTTTTGGTTGTTCTTGATCCTTTGTAGTGCTTAAGCTTCCTTTGAGCTTGTGTTTTGCTAATTTCAGTTAAATATCACCCATTTTGCTGACATTTGATTATCTGCAGTAGCACTTTGAGCCTGTGCAGTATTGTGTTTTCTGATATTTCAACTACATTCATACAGATCTCATTTGTGGAAGCTATAGATAATTGCCTATGGTTTTGACTTCTATCTGATGCTTGCTGAGCAGGTGCAACGGTGTTTTCTTTGCACTTTCTGGGAACTAAAGGCTGCAGAGAAGCCGCTAGAAGGTAGCAATGGCAGCTGAAGGAACAATTCAGGATAGGATCACAAAAGGAAAGATTAGGCACTTCCACAACAGCGTCTACCTTATTCTGGTACTGTCAGGGTTCCCTTCATTTACTAAGCAATTCATCAGCTCTACAGCAGGGTTTACAATCCCAAGAGTACCTGTATGGCTAGCTCCTGTTTCCCCCACATACCCATCTGCTCCTCAGGATCCAGATTTGTAAGCTTTCATGTCATTTCTTGTTGAATATGCAACACTAGTACAACAGATTGTATACTATTTGCAGCTGCAATTTAATTGTGTGTAAGAGTTCACAGATGATTTTTAAGAAAGTGGCAATAGAGTCCTGTTGCCGATTTGGTTTATCGGTGAGTTTTTAATGAATTGGAAATATGAGCCTGTGAAATATGTGAATGTTATCAAGACTTTGGGTTCAGGGTGTACCATGGGATTTTGCCATATCTTTAATTAAAATTAGTGTATGTGTTGTTTACATTTTAAAGATATTCTTTCTGAACATTAAGAACGATATTGCACTGTCACAAGGAATGTATTTATGTTAGTAGATGAAATTATGTTTGGTTATTAGGTTGACATTCAGTTAGCAAATATTTGCTGCTACGTTTTATACTTACAAGCTACACTTTCCTGGAAAAATCAATTTATCATCTTGTTATTTTGTATGTATAATTGAGAAATGAAGTAGTTATTTCATGTTTAATCTAAATGGATTAAATTATCTCTTGCTGTTATTGTTAATTTAACCTGGTGTGTCATGAAAATGTCTGAAAACCTTAAATTTGTCAGTTAATTTTCTAGATGATTAATATTATCAGTGATGTGACTGAACACATACCAAATGGTTTAATTATTGTTTGCTGGAAGCTTTCTACAGTTACCACATTGTAGATACAATACTCTTACATAGGAGGTCTTGTTCTTCTTGGTGCATCTGGATATCTGAGGTTTAGTATTTCAGACTTGGTAATCAGCTGACAATGAACGCCTTATTTTGTACCCCACTTCAGCACTGGAGTTAATTACTTGTAAATGCTAGGTCAGAGACTGTTCATTACTCAGGGTGCCTTCATAGCCAAAAATGTCTGTCATGTTTATCAGGTGCAATGGAATACTAAAAACCAAAAAGCCTGGTTCCTTCTTGTCATTTTATTCTTACTATGACATTTTACCGGGTTTAGGCTGGAGGAAAGGAGTATTAGTGTATGTCAATGTCTCTTGTTTTTTGTGTGGGTTTTTTTGGTTGGTTGGTTGGTTTTTTTTTTAAAGGTAGCTTGACAAAAGATTTTAAAATCTGCTATTTTAGGCCTACTGTGAATAGCATGTTTTATGCCATAGATACAGAAAAATACAGACTGCTTTTGTCAGAGTCCAGATTTTGCCATCGGTTCACTGTACTTGGTTAATGAACTGAGATAACAGAACTCTATCAGAACTTTAACACTTTGTCCTTCTAAAATGAAAGAAATCTTAAAAAGTCCCTCCTGCTGTTTGCATGTCATTGTTTTATATGTTGTATATGCAGCTGAAAATGATAATATTGGTCTGACTGGTAGTACAGAGAAATAAAATGTGTTCTTAAAATTCAGAATTAATAAACTATGCCTGTGATTGTATACTGCGGAAGCTTCTGGCTGTCCCATTTGCTTTGTGACCTCTGATAGTTAATTTCTTGTATTACTCTAAAACCAGCACTATGAACATGTGTTTGACAACCCTGTCTTAAAGGGACAGTGCCAATTTAAAAGTATGTTTGTGTAAAAGAATTGTATCAACAAATTGGTAAATATATTTTTATTTCCTGTTGTGTGTGTGCTTAGCAGCTTTTTGTCAACTAATTTCATTACTTCCTCAAATAATCATTCTCAAGCACACTGAAAACAAACACCCATTTTCATGGAATATACAAAGGATTCCATGGTAACAAGAACAGCTGGGAATGACTTCTCAGAAATTAGTCATTGTCATGTTTCATAGATTCAGCGGGTTAGCTTCTACTGGAAATTAATTTCCTTGTAGAAAAAAATTGCATGCTTTTTGCTCATATCTTGTTTGTATTTAAATAAGTCTTGTCATCTGATAGTAGAAGTGAGGGGAGCTAAAAACGGAAAGATAATGCTACTGCTTTTGCTTACCTCATTTGAGAAGGAAATGTTCTTTGTTAATTAAATAACTTCTCTAAAAGCTAGGATTATTTTCCCCAAGATCTTCTGAGTTTTTGGGGAAGAGAGGTCTCTTGCTTGTATTCATATTATAGGAATCCATGTTCTATAGACTCTGAGAATTGCTTCTTGAGGAACTAAACCTCTAATGTGGATCTAAAGGCTTATCAGAACTTTACACAGCTAGTGTGATTTGCCACACCACAAGATGCACTCACTCCTGTGACAAGACCTAAATGACCTGATTGTGAAAGCTGAGCTGCAAAATCAAATAAGAAATGTGCTTGAGTTTACATGGCTTGAAATGGTTGCTTGAATACTATTAGCTTTTCTGCCTTGGCTGTCTTCAACTCTAATTTTTATCCTAAGCAAAAATCAGATTTATTAACAGAAGCCAAACTGTAATATGAATTAGAAACTAGTTGTTCATTTCCTAACTCAGACATTTCTAAATTACCATTCATCAGAAATACTTGCTTCATTTATCTTCAACTCAGTATTTGTGCTGATGATAATCACATTTCCCAAGCATATGAAAGAAACAAACCAGAGAGAATTCTCTATTGAAAACCTAATAGCTGTAATTTAAAGCTAGAACTAACTTTTTCTCTATTTGATTTTAGGGACGCAGAAAGGCTTGAAGAGTTTTACACCAAGAACCAACAGCTCAGAGAACAGCAAAAAGCACTTCATGACACTATCAAGGTTTTAGAAGACAGGTGAAGTAGCATCTTTTATCTTTTGGGTTTGTTGTGTTTTCTTCTTTCAGAGTAGCTCTGGATGCTTTTGAAGTTGTTTGGTTTTGTTTGTAATTTTTTTAATTTGGTTTGGGATTTTTCGTCTGTTTTTTTGTTTGGTTGGTTTTTGCTGTTTGTCATAAACCAGTCCTTTTCTAATGCAATCCAAATAGTGTGTTTAAAGAAAAGTGTAGAATTTAGATTCTTCTGACTGAATTTTTTTTTTTTTGTTATTTCTTTATTTTTGAAGTGCTTAGCTTGCTTAGTTCAGTTAAGATGAACAGAAGTTAAATAGATTTGCTTGGAAGGCAAGTGTCCATTTTAAGGACTTTTTTTTCCATCCATTTTTGTAGAGTTAGGTTTGATATTGATCGAGATGTAATACAAGTGCAAAACTCAAAGGCAGAATATATTATATACTTTGAAACTCATGCAAGAACTTGCTATGAAATCTTTTAGATTTGGAGGGGTCCTTTTCCTCAGTTGCCAGTTTTACCTAATTTTAATTACATGTTCTGTCTTTTGCCTTCTTTTGGACTTAGACATTCTGATCACCTTTTGACTCATTCTGCCTTTCACTTATTTGTTCCTTTTTAATCTGGTGTAGCAGAACAAAACCAATAGATATGAAATTACAGTGCATTTTTTCTTCTTTTGAAAACAACTGTTTTGGAAAGTGTATGTTAAATTTGCTGCTAATAGGCTCTTCAGAAGCTTTCTGGGAACAGGAGATCATTACATAATAAATTATTTTCCCACATTCCTATGCTACTTCAAATTTTAGAGCTATGGTAGTCAAATTTTGCATTCAGCTCTGCTTCTCTGTGAAGGGCATCTAGCGATAAACTTGTAACCATACAGGTAATAAACTTTCACACCACGTAGGTAGAGAGACGTTTGCAGAGTGGATGTTTTTTTCTAATCCATTAGCAGATGAAGTACTCATATTGCAGAAAACAAGAAGAGTATTTAAAGTGGTTTAATACAAAGAGATGATAAAACTGTGTTTATTACACAGCTAGTCAGATAAGCTGGTATGAAGAGGCATTTCAGTATTATACTCTTTCCATAATTCCACAATATTAAGATATCCATAAACCAAGATGGTTTTTACTTCCAGTATTCAACTGCGACATTGGAAACTTAAGTGTTTTATTTGGGGTTGTGGGAGTTTGTTTGTTTGTGGATTTCTGTTGTTGGTTTGTTTTGTTTTTCTCATTTTTGTTTGGTTTTTGTTTGTTTGTTTTTTAATACTACAAGTGCTAGCAGCAGCAATGCTAGCACTCTTAACCAACTGGTCTCTTATTTAGCAGGCAAAATAAGGTCTGGTTTATACTTTGGTAAAACTGTTAGCTTTTTGTTCTGTACCAGAAATAAATATACTTTGGCTATTGCCTGTAAAATGAACGCACATTTCATTGCATAAATGAATGTGTCAAGTTGGATGGAGTTATCGTAACAAGTCTTTTTCTGATAGTGGGTGAGCTTTAAACAGCTGATCTAAACCATTAGAGACAGTGGAGGCAATGCCTCACGTGGACTTTTGAATCTGCTTTTAAATATTGGTGTCTAGATAAAGGATTTCACATTTGCTTGGTATTTGTTACAGAGCGAATTTACTATTTGTCTTTTTATTGCTTTGCTTAATTGAAGTGATATAGCCTTCTTAGATGAAGTAGTAACTGTATTTACTGAAATGCTTTTGCTTATTTGTGTTTGCTTGAATGAACTGTACTTATAATAAATGGTAATGTATAGATGACAGGATTCTTAATAGGACACCTCACAAAAGCTTTCACTGGCAAGGTGTAGCATGCTCCACTTCAATAAAGTAATGTGTGTTGCTTTAGAAGTATCCAGTACCTACAGGCATTTATGCAAACGTTACTAGGTGTAGTATTAGACTGTTCAGAAATCTCAAAGTATTGCTATGGTCAACATATAAAACCACAGTACTTAGTGGTGTTGTGCATAGTTGTCAGAAACTGTCTGGTTTTCATTGTTCAAAAGGCCAGTTAAGTGTGGATATCTGCTTCATGTGTGTAATATTTTCTTAACAGAGGGCCTTTTTTTTCTTTTATTGTAGATTAAGAGCGGGATTATGTGATCGTTGTGCTGTAACCGAGGAACATATGAGAAAGAAGCAGCAAGAGTTCGAAAATATACGGCAGCAGAATCTTAAACTTATCACCGAGCTTAGTGAGTTTTATCCATGAGTCTCAAGACAAAACATACTATTTTGTAAACTAGTTCTTAATTAATTCCTGTAACTTGACATAATTTATGTGTGCTGTGTTCAGTAAGCTCGAGAAATTCAGTCGGGGATACTTAACTCTACAGTCTGAAAATATGCAACATTCCAATTACTAGTCATTTGACCCACCTTCTGAGATTGAAGTGCTGATACTGAAAGTGAACTGACGTGGAAAGTCTTACAGTGTGAAGTAGCTACTTTAGATAAAATGTGGATGCTTCTGTTTATTCCTACAGCTGAGGCATAGAATTACTGACTGCCAGCTTTCCTAAGGAAACCCTGATTTCAAAAGTAACTGGTGATCACAAAGGAGCAAGTTCAAACAGAAGTTCCCTGGGTCTGGCCTGTGTTCTGTAGTTGGTCTTTGCACTTAACTGCAGTAACCCATAACTTTCACATAATCCTCTGAAGCCACGGAAGAATTGCTTTACACCAGGCAGCTTGTAGCTGACTCTTTTTGAAATCGGGAAGTAGTACATATGGAACAGGAGAAAATAAGCTATTTGTTGTAGGTGCCAAGAAGGCTGGAGAAAACAAATCTCTTAATAAAGAGAGTTTGGAAAAATTAGTTGTATGAAGTACTAACTAATACAGGACAGGATTTTAAAATGTTAATTGTATCTTTACCATTATTTTGTATCGTTTAATAGTCTTGGTTGATCCAGAACAAGCAGACATTCAGTGAGATTTAATATATGGGAAATGCCAGACACAAGAAGTATCTTTTCAGTGCTTAATTAAATTATAGAAATATTAGAATATATACCTATATAGAATACATTAATTTTTCAAAGACTCTTAATATTGGATATTTACATCAAAATATTCTGAATCCTTGAGTTTAATGATTAACAACAAACAAGGTACAAACAATCTCTAGATAAAGCTCTGTGCCATAAAAATCAGGGTGAGACCTTTTAGGTACAAATCTTCTTGAACACTATCTGTCAATCCATGGATTTGGGTTGAGATCTATATGACAATTTATGTATTTCCTGCAACCAGCAAAAAAGTTCAGTCAAGAATAATCCAGAAGTGAAATACACAACAGAAAAGTAAGAACAAGAAAAATAAAATGAAAGTGATCCAAAAAGTTGGAAGCTATCACTATGTCGTTTTGAGACAGCCTGGAAAAAAGGCTGAAGGTGATGCAATAAGCTAGTGTGAAGTACAGGCAGAATTAACTGGAAATTGGGAGAAGTAAAATAAAAAATTTCTGACTGCTCTCTCTTAAATTCCGAAATATTCACCTGATTTTTAAGAATTTTTGTTTTTTTCCATTCTCTCCAATTAACTGGTCGCTTCGGTGGCTAAAAGCAAATTCTAATTACTTTAGACTTCATAAGCTGCCTTCAAGCTAGGGAAGCAATTTTGTCCATGGAGCTGAGTGAGCAATTCATCTTTGCAACACAGTCTCACTTGTATGTACATGGACAAAACTAATTAATGATTGTGTAGAACTAATATGATCCAGTAATTTTGATACCTTTGGCTTTTCTAACACACCATTTTACAACATTTTAATGACTGGCTTGGAAATTCCTTTTGGTAAGCCATAGGGAGGGTGTATGGTATTATGTTTTAGAATTGGTTCTGTTTCCTTAAAGAACTTGATAAAATTAGGTATGTTATGATGTTAACATGTGTGCACTGATTCTTTTTTTTTCCCCTTTTTTTTTTTTCCTATAAATTGCAGTGAATGAAAAGAACAACTTACAGGATGAAAATAAAAAGATAACTGAACAGTTCCAGCAATTACAGAAGGAGTTGGAGTAAGTTTTGGGGTTTTTTGGATATTCCCCCCCCCATTCCTCAGTAGTAATGTCTGGGGATATAAAAATCAGCTTTTAAGCCTTTTTAACTTGAGTTTCCTCTTTTTTTAATAGACTGTGAAAACAGTCTGCTGCCACTATAATAGCATAAGACTAGCATCTTCGTATTGTGCAGATATTTTACTTTCTTTTAACTGTGTGCGTCTTTTTTTTGAACAGAGAAAAATTGTTCATAGAAATTCTGTTTGACTTCATGATTCTTCAGGATTATTCTGGTCACAGTGAATAGCAAAGCCTCACATTTTATCCGTTTATTCTGCTGTTGATTCTTTACCAATTCTTTCCTTCTAGATTAACTAGAAAAGTGGATGCTCAGCTAGTCAACAAGTACCAGGATCTTGCAATCAATTTAAAAAATAAACTTATTATAATTTTTAAAAGAAAAAAATAGTACATTTCAAAAGAAAGCCATAAGAATAATGAGCTACAAATTGACTGTCAAATTATAATCTGACATGATAGCAAGAATGTGCAATATAATGTTGTAACTATATGCAAATATGGTGCACTGTGCAAGGCAGGGATGGTGTTACTTTGTTAGAATCACAGAATCATTTTGTTTGAAAGAGACCCTGAAGATCAGCTAGTCCAACCATAACCTAACTCTAGCACTAAACCATGTCCCTAAGAACCTCATCTAAATGCCTTTTAAACACCTCCAGGGATGGTGACTTCACCACTTCCCTGGGCAGCCTGTTCCAATGCCTGACAGCCATTTCTGTGAAGAATTTTTTTTCTTAATATCAAATCTAAACCTCCCCTGGTGCAACTTGAGGCCATTTCCTCTTGTCCTATCACTTGCTACTTGGGAGAAGAGACCAACACCCTCCACGCTACAACCTCCCTTCAGGTAGCTGTAGATAGCAGTAGGTCTCCCCTCAGCCTCCTTTTCTCCAGGCTAAACAGCCCCAGCTCCCTCAGCTGCTCCTCATCAGACTTGTGCTCCAGGCCCCTCACCAGCTTTGTTGCCCTCCTCTGAACTCGCTCTAGTATTTCAATGTCCTTCTTATGACGAGGTGCCCAAAACTGAATACAGGGTTCAAGGTGAGGTCTCACCAGTGCCGAGTAAGTGGCACAATCACTTCCCTAGTCCTGCTGGCCACACTATTCCTGATACAAGCCAGGATGCAGTTAACCTTTTTCGCCACCTGGGCACACTGCTAGCTCATATTCAGCCAGCTGTCAATCAACACTCCCAGATCGCTCTCTGCCAGGCAGCTTTACAGCCACTCTTCCCCAAGCCTGTAGCGCTGCCTGGGGTTGCTGGGTTCTGCTCTTGGGTCGCAACACTTGACCTTTGTGAACCTCATACAGCTGGCCTCAGTCCAACAATCCAGTCAGTCCAGATCCCTCTGTATGGCCATCCTACTCTCCAGCAGATCAACATTCCCACCCAATTTGGTGTCATCTGCAAACTTACTGAGGGTGCACTCAATCCCCTCATCCAGATCATTGATAAAGAGATGAAACAGAACTGGCCCCAATACTGAACCCTGGGGAACACCACTTGTGACTGGCCACCAACTGGGTTTGGCTCAGTTCAACACAACTCTTTGGGCCCAGCCCTCCAGCCAGTTCTTTATCCATCGCAGAGTGCACCCATCCAGGCCATGAGCTGCCAACTTCTCTGGGAGAATGCTGTGGGATACAGTGTCAAAGGCTTTACTGAAGTCCAAGTACACAGCATCCACAGCCTTTTCCTCATCTACTGGTTGGGTCACCTTGTCATAGAAGGAGATAAAGTTGGTCAAGCAGGACCTGCCTTTCATAAACCCATGTTGACAGGGCTTGTTCACTTAGCTTTCTTGTATGTGCCACATGATGTCACTCAGGATGATCTGCTCCATGGCCTTCCTCAGCACTGAGGTCAGACTGACAGGCCTGTAACTCCCTGGATCCTCCTTCTGTCCCTTCTTGTAGATGGGCATCGTGTTTGCCAAATTCCAGTCAACTTGTGTGAAACAACTTAGACTTCAGTTCAGAATTACTGTGGTCCTATTCCTTTATGTTTCTTGGTTTGTCTCTCATCATTTACACCTTAATCATCCTTTTTCTGTATGCATTTAATCTTCTCAGAGTAACATATTTCATGACCCTAGGAGTACTCCTCTTTAATACCAAGTAGTAAAAAAATTCTATATGCCTCCCACTATGTAATTGCTTTTTAATAATGGTTCTATACAGCTTCACAGCAGTTAAGAGGTGACATTAAAAAAAATTGACACCAGACAGATCCATCCAGATGTCTTAGTTTGATCTCCAGTCTTGTAATTTAGTTTCCAGTAAAAGTCTCCAGTTGGTAATGACCGATGTAGCACTTAACCATGTGACATGCAGAATAAGTAACTTATTTAAATAAGTGCAGAGCTGAGTAGATAAACAGTAATTAACAAGAATAGTCCTGCTATTTGTAGTAGAGCTACTGCATTGAGCTATAGTCATGTAACTTTATTTAGAACAAACAACTTAGATCAATATAACATAATCACCTAGGTGCAAGGTACCAGATTGTTTCTGGTGCATGATAAGAAATCAGATTTTTGCAATCTTCTGTATTTTGTTACCAAAGTTTAGTATTTTAGGAAAAGAAGTCTAAATATCCTTCATAAAATTGAAATCAATTAAATTCTAGAAGAGTTGTTTTATCCGATCCTTTATCAGATTAGGGTTTCATTATCCGCAGACAGAAACAGCAAGGAGATTTCTGCAAAAGCCTTTCCTGGGGTCTCAGATAAATGTTTCCAAGATTCTGAAATCATGTATTATATATTTATGATGTATATTGGGCAGTTTCTTAACTTGATAATTTTTTGTGGTGGTATGTAAGAACTACCTGTTGGCTTGCACAAAAGTAAGGTACAGAAAGATACATTTATAGTAGGCTAATTTGTCATACAAGGCCACGTGTGCTAGAAAATGTGAAGAGAATTCTAATAGCTAACTTCAGTTTGCGAAGTAACTGGATTAATTTATTGGTTTGCTGTTTATTTTGGTTTGTTTCTTAAGATGATCCAAGTAGGTGATAGAGTTTTCCAGTTATGGTGCTTTCTTCGTAAATGTGCTGGAAAAGACGTATTACAGAATCATACAATAGGATTCATCCAGACTTCAGAGCATCAGTGCATCAATGTTTGTCATTAAGTCTTCAAAGTTAGTCATGGTAAAAAGCCTACCTGCAAAAATGCAGAAAAAAAGTGCTACTGCAGAAAGATGACCAAGCAGGATGAGTTAGATTTCCTTGTTTTTCTTTTGCTGTGTCCTCCATTTCTCACTACCAGCACCATATGGCAGGTAGCAATGCCCTTATTAAGTACTATACAAACTCTTTTTAAGTTAAAGGAACAGAAATTAATGGGGTTTTTTGTTGTTACTTCCTTACTATGTCTAGATAGAGTTTTTGGAGAAAAAAGACATAGTTACTTGTTTTACTAATTTTTATATACTGGTTCTGCAACATGCTGTTAGAGCTGACTATGAGAGAACAGAAACTTCATAACTCGTGGTTTACATTACTTGTTTTACATGGTTTTCATTGCTTTTTACACTCCTCTCTGAAGACCTTTGTGGGGTGAATAAAAGGTATCATACAATGGTCTGGAGAGGGATTGTTTTTAAGGTAGTGCAGTTCATTACCGTTTAAAAAGCTGATTACCATTTCCAAAAGCTTTTGTTTTGTATTTACAGCAGGGCCTTCCAAACAGGGAGGGAGACACTAGCCCATCCATTTCAGCTTTCTTTAGTTCAAGTAGCACATGCTTCAGAGGACAAGCTAAAAACTCCATAGTCCCTGTTTTCTTCCAGGGAGAAAGTCTTCCATAGTGCAGTAGCTAAACATTGACTTCAAATGTGAAGAACCAGAGTTGTATGCTGGTTTAAGGATTGATGGAGTAACAGTGAATTTGTTGCTAGTTGTGTCTAAAAACTGTGTTCTAGTATTACTTTTTTCACGCTGCGGTGTTATTAAGATGACTGTATTTTCTAAATTGTTGCTTTCTTGAACCATATTATGTGTCCTGCTTACTGAAATAAAAACATAAAATCTTGCTGACTTGAGGTTTTATTTGACCACCTAATTTGGTCTTCAGGGAGCAAAAGCAACAAGCAGTGGAATTAAAAGAAGGAGTCATTCCAGATTCTCCAGTTCTGACTTCTTCATTTTCTCTGGTTAATCGTATGAGAAGAAAAAAGGAGAACAGGCATATCCGATACACAGAACATACACAGTCAGATTTGGAACTTGTGGAAAGCAACAATGGTAAGAGTATTGTATTTTTTAATTAATTTGAAAATATATTTTTGAATGCTAAATGAAAAGATAATGTATAAATTTGATTGCAAAGAATGGAAAAAAACCTTGTGTGTTTTTTGTTTGTTTGGCTCATTTCCATAATTCCATTATGCCATCATACATGAGTTGGGGAAAAATGTCTTTAGCAGTAACTCTTATATCAGCTCAAAGCTTATCTCAGCCTCCCACTTATGTTCATCCACATACACATGCAAATATAACAGTTTTCCAACCCATATCTGTGCTGTAACTCCAAATGTAATAAAAAATAAAATGTTAGGGTTTGGCTTGTGCCTACGGCTATGTCACCACCTAGTGGAGAGTGAAAGAAATGTTTTGCCCCATTCAGCAATTCTGCAATTAAAGTAATACTGAAACTGATAAATTTCTCATTCTAACAGCTGCATGATCCTTCTTTTTCTAGTACTGATACACTGTGAGGATTTGTTCTGTGTCTAAGTCCAGAAGTATTGTGCACACTTGGTTTCCAAACTTCATTCTGTAATGTCATAGAAATAGTTCTAATGTATTTTAACTATAACAAATATTTTTGTGAAACAAGGGACTTTGGGCTTGTACTTTAGTGATACACAGGAAATATGATAAACTGTCGAGGTACTCTTAATATGTTAATTTACCTTGTCAAATAAAAAAGCTATTTTAAATGCTATGCCATTACATCTAAATAAAAGTCTTGACTAAAAGCTTCTTTCCAAGAATGAAAATAGCACAACTGCAGGGTGAAGAGAGTAGGGTGGTTATTCAAGCCCTTTATTTTGTGTATGTAATTTTAATGCTGTGAATAGTTTATCCTTTCTGAACATACCTACTTCTCTCCATTTTTTATATATAAAAAATGAGCTACTAAATAAAACCAAAGTTAAATATGTGAGAAATGGTGTAAATACCTATCACAGTTAATGGCTATGAAAAGCTGTTGATGTCTAGATAGAAAGAACTACATGGCACTAAATTAGCCATGATTCAAGTCTCAGGGTTTTTACCTTTTCATTACCTTAGCTGATGCAGAAAGTTATTCCACTTAATGGTTTACTCTGTAATAGTTTTGTTCCCATATTAACAAGTGAAATATGGATTGAATACATACTTTATATGTGGTCAGTATAGAAAGTGATGTAATTACCTGTCACTGTTTAATGGATGACTGGCTGGGCTCATGTTTATGAGATAGAGGATCAATATGAAATATTTGTGACTATTTTGTCATAGTGATATCTCAGAAAAAATAATCAGATGTGTTTAGATTACTGGATCTAATGACATATCAAAATTCACATTCAAGTGCTTTTAAAATCAGGATCATGGTCTGTGTTTACACAAAATTATCATAACAGGATACCTAATTTCATTGTTTGAGAATGTTTCTACATTTTCTCCTAGAGTTTGGAAAAATTCCACTGTATTCCACACAAGTGAACAGTCACCATGGAGAAGAGATACTAGTGGCAGATACCTGTGATCCACAACTGTCCCCTATACAAAGTAAGTGTATTGATTGATTTAGTTCTAATTCCATTCGAAATAAGGCAAAAATATTGTAAAATGGAGGGTTCCTCAACAGGTGAGGGTTCATCTCTACACAAAGGTGCCAGAAAAAGGATATTATGTTTAATCACAGAATTGCTGCTGAAATGCCTGTCTGGTGATGCCTGTCTGTATGCCCCTCAGTCATGTATCATAGCATCAGGGCTTAGATTCGAGAAATAAAAAGAAGCTCAATGCAGCACTTTCTGCAGATATCTTAAAATATAAGGCTTATCCAAGTGTCTTACATCTGATTTTCCAGCTGTATGGGAGATAAAGCATTCTGAGAATTGCACTTAATGTCTGACATCAATATGTAACATTTAGAAAGGCATCTGTTAATTATTCCCTTTTTTTGCAGTTGTGAATTGGTACAAGTCTTTCTGCGTAAACACTTCTTTTACAAGAACTTTCTGTGACCCTGATTTTTTTTCTGTGAAATATTTAACTATAAATGGCTGAGAATTGGCATTTTGAAATTGTTCGTGGATGTCAGGGTTGTGTTGGTTGTAGTTCTTGTACTTTCCCATCACATTACCTTGCCCCAGTTTAATAAACTGAGTAATGTTAAACCACTGAAAGAAGGGAAACTCATCTATTTGCTTTTCTAATAAAAATATAAGGAGGATAATTGTAAGTGTACTCTAGGAAATATGCATCTTACTAAAAATATACTTTTTCACTGATCTACGTGCTTTTCTCAGACTTTTCATGCCCTGGACTGGGAGTTTGAAAAGCAATTTTTACATTGGCTTGTCTTTGTATTTTAGTTTTGGGGAGCTGTTTCTAATTGGAAGACTTATTTGTCTGTAATGAGACAGCAGTTTGCTCTCATCAGAAATTCCTCTTCTGCCCTTGTTCTCCACTTAGCACTTCCAGATAAGACTTCTATCTGACACAGGTCAAACTATTTATGATTTTAATTCATTATCTTTTTAGTTCTGTCCTTGTACCATCTGCGTGAGTCGAGTAAGATATTATAATGTGTGTGTAACTTACTGTGAACTTCTTTCTACTCGTATAGATAAACTAAGGATGGGAGGCTATCCTGTGCCAAAGCCATCTTTTAACTTGGCTGCAGTCGTGGCAGAAACAATTGGACTTGCCGTTCAAGAGGAATCTGTAAGTAGTATTCCCAGATATCTTACATAGTCAGTTTTTTGTGCCAGTTGTTTCTGAAAACAGTATGTTTCTCTTTTGCATTAAAATTCTGCAAAAGTATTCCAAGATGCGATAACCTCTCTTTGGCTTGCTTTTGCTTACTCATTACAGAATTACTTTAGCAAGAAGAGATATAACTGTGCTGGCCTGTTTGGGGGTTGGGGAGGAGGGCAGGGGCACCGTTCCTACTTGTGTGTACTACTTTCAAGTTTGACTAAGACATTGGACTAAACACTTGGGTCTGCCAAACTCCCATTGTGCAGCAATCATATCTAAGACACTAAAAAATATTGTTTGGTGACTCAGGTGAGATTGTTTAACACTTTTGCTTGGTAACTACAGTGAAAGTAGTAGTATGCAGACTATTTGTATGTGTGTCTGCATTTGAATTATGATTTATTTTTTTCATTTGCATAAGATTTCTTTAAAGCTGTTGATCAAAATTTTATCTCCTTTTTAACTTTTTATTTGTTTTCAGCTGTAAATATTTCAGTTTGAATGGGTCTTCAGAATATTTATGTGCAAACCTAGCATATTTCTAATTTTTAATTCTCATAGCTTCTCACACTTCCTTTCTTCATTTTCTTCACCCCTTGCAAGGAGTCCCAGAGTGTACTAAGTCCTCCCCGAACTAATACTGTTATGAGCCAGGCCCCAGAGAGCACGCAGTCTGAAGACTCAAGAAAACATCCAACTTCTGAATCAAGAAATGATGACAACAATTTAGGGTGTGTTTCCACTTTGTTATAATAATATTGTTTTAAACAGGCTTATACGAAGTTCTAGTTTTAGTAGAATTTAAAACCCTACAGCAGCTTGTTTTAAAGGTACAGACATGGAAATAAATATTTCAATATTATATGTGCTTCTTGCAAGTAAATAACATTAGAAGCAGAGGAACTGATAAAACGTAAAACTGTGGACTTTGACTTAATTCTCAAACTTTTGATTTAGGATTTCTGCGTACTCAGTCCCTCCCTCACTGACTTCTTGTTATTTCAAGGTATCTTCTGAGGCCCCTAAACCTGGGCGTAAGGAGGCCTGGAGCTGGGGTAGAAAAATGATCATAAAACTTTTCTGCCAACTAGATGTCCTAAGTGGCTGACTGTAGCCATTCCCACTCTCCTCAGGATGTTGTGGTCTTAACTGAACTTTTTTTTTAGCCTCTATTTGTTCACTTAAATGTATGTTCTAATGATGACAAGTGAAAAACAGAGTACCTGAAAGAAGCTTGCACATTTTTCTTTCACTTGCAGAAGTTATTGTGATTAATAAGATCTATCCACGATTCTCACTTTCTTCTGTTTCACATTGAAAGGTAGGGAGTCCTTTGGTAGGAGAGATGCCTAGAAAAGCTTCATTCTGTCGTTGGTTCTCAGTGAAATGTGGGGCAGAGTTTCACACCATACTAAAATGAAGAATAAAGTCTGTTTTATGAGCCTTTTACAGCTCTAAGTGCAACAGTACTTACTCCTAGAAAAAAAAAATCCCTTTTATTTTTCCTTCTGTTTTGAGTTAATACTATCAGCTCTAACTGCTTTAAAGCAGATCACTCATAGGAAACTTGTAATTTTTCTATATCCCTTGCTCTCCTCCCAGCCCACTGTGTACACCAGAAAAATCTCTCTCATTGTGTTTAGTCTTTCAGATCCATCTCAGAACACTCCGCCACATGTTGACTGGGATTCTCAGGTAGCTTCTCCTGTTTTTGGAGCTTCTAGCAGTATGAAGAACAACTCAAGTACAAGTCATGCACCTTGTATTTTAGATTCAGGATTGAAGCCTAATCTCAAAACCAACCTCTTCAACAATCCTTCCAGTTCCAGACCTCATAAAAGTAGATCAAAGTCTGAAGATGTTGCTTTTGTTGCGCCACTGAATCTTGGAACTGAAATCAACTCAGTTATCAACCAGACCTCTATCAATAGGCAAATGGTTGTAAAAAAGAATAATGAGGCTGTAACCTGTGTCGGAAACACTTGTGCAGCTAAAAATGAGGCAATCAAGAGCGATTTCCTTCTCGTACACCAGCGGCAGTTAGAAAGCCGGTGTGCTAAGAGAAAGAAAGCTGAAGATGAACATGCAATTCACTGTGAAAAGACATCCTTCAACAAAGAGAACTCTGTGCCCTTTCAGTCAGACATTCCGCATATGAATGGGGAACACACAGTTGATAAGCCCTTGGATCTCTCTGATCGCTTCTCTGGAGTTCGTTGTCAAGAGAAAAAACAAGCAAATGAGGAGACCTGTAAAAACAGACTGAAACAGGTGACTCTGCATGACATTTTTTCACAGCTAGGGAAACCCGTTCCTGAAGGTTCATCATCTGTTCAAAATGCCAACAATGAGAGCTGTTTGTTTGGCAGAGATTTACAAGAGGAATCCTATGTACAAGAGGCAATGCTGGGAAAACCATTCCCAGATAAGAAAATGCAAATCCAAATGAAAGAAGAAGTTCTTCCCTTCAAAATTGCACCACTGTTAAATTCTGCAGAGACAGAGCAACTTTTTGAAGATGTGAAGGTATGCTTTTCTGTCATTTTTTTCCTTCTCCTTTGAAATATTATATTTAAATTTTAGGAAATAGTAAAATTGCAATATGTTGTTAGGTTGCCAGTGGCCATGTACCAAATAGAAAGAAAACAAGGATAGGACATGGAGAGTCTGAACCTGCGTCTGTACTTCAACCAAACCCTTGTAGACTATCAAAAAATAAAGTACTGCAAAATGAACAAGGTAACTTGATGAAAATGTTCCTTTTATTGTCTTTGCCCCACTAGCCTGTGCTATGGTTGAACAGAATCTTTCATGTCATCTTCTTTCACACTTTAATCACTTTCTATTTTCTGCCTCTAACTTAGTCTTATTCTGTTCAAGTCTTCTCAAGATCACCTCCACATTTTAAATCTGCATCTTCCTGTTCTTCTTTTGCCACTAAATTATAAACATATTGTTGGCATTCAACTGTAAACTTGACAGGCTGGGAATCTTGTTCTTTTGTTTTTATTTAGCATTCTTGTTTACTGCAGCATATGAATACTGAAATAATATCTCAGGAAATTTAAGCTGTCTATATCAAATGTCTGAAAACTGTACTTACGTGTAAAGATAAACCATTTTGTTAATATTTTTCACGATTCCTGATGATCTCTTAAATAAATTTGTACCTTTAGTGATAATGAGCAGATGCTGCCAATAGTCTTCCTAGAAGTTGTATCTTTTGTTAAGTGGTCCCAGTCTCAAAACTTATTTTTCGAATTGAGGTTGTAGAATCACTGCTTCTGTACTCCTCAGTTGAGTTGTTGCACTGCATACTTTATTTAGAAATACTTGCATTATGAATTTTAAAAAAAAAAAAGTGTCAGCAGTTGCTGTGGCCATGTAGCTTAGAATCTAAACCTCTAATTCACAGGTAAATCAAGAGCCACCTCTGGAACAATGACCAGACACACTTTTGTACTCTTCTGTATTCTAAGAACTGACTTTTGTATTCTTATCGTTCTAATGTTTTACATCCAGTATTAATACTACTTGATTTACACAGTACAGAGATCCTACCTGCCAGAGTGTTTTATGGCTATTCTAGTCTATGTATTAGATACCTCATACAAACACAAAGGTGTGGTGTGCTCCCTGAATGTGACAAAAAACTTAAAGTTCTATTTCTAACTCTTCTGACAAAATATGATTCACACCAAATGAGCCTCTTTGTTGTTTGAGAAAAAACAATCCCTCAGCCCAAAGATGAATTGATAAAAGGAAAGCTGACTTTTTATTTAGACACTATAGGATGCTGTTGCCAGAAGTGGATTCTGATTATTTGTCTTTCTTGTCATATTCTTGGCATCCAGACCTGAAAGATAAACCTTTAGAAAACCTTCAGTGGAGCATAGACCCAGGAGCTGACCTTTCACAGTACAAAATGGACATTACTGTGATTGATACAAAGGTAAGCTCATGTAACAAATCTGTATGTTCTATGATATTGAAAAAAGCCTAGAAAAGCAGTATTATGAACTTTATTCTGGGCAGACCAAAATCACTTTCTAATAAATCTAAATTCAGCTCATTTTGTATTTGTTTGCACTCCAGATATATTTGTTTATGCATAGTACACTATAGCTATCCTAAAAAATTCCCACTATCTAGTCGTATTTGATAAACTTATCTGGGTGGCTACTTAGTATGAAACTGATGCATTTGTGGGGTGGTTTGACGTTTCTGTTAAGACAAAAAGAAAAAAAACCTTAATCACGTTATTTTTCTTGTGAAAATGTTCATGGTGATCTCTCTTCATGTTAAATAACAGCAAATATGCAGAAAGTGACTATTATCTAGCTTTGAGTTGAGTGCAGGTTGGTTATTAGGATCTCTGAGAATTTTGCTGAAGTCTGTTTGTTTTGTCTTACTCAAAGGCTGTCTTAAAATGTGTTAATTTCACTTGTTTTTAATTTCTGTATGTTTCATTATTTTTTTATCTTTGTAGAATTTAACATGAAAATTTTTAAGGCATTTCTTGCCTATGAGGTAAAGTAATCTGCTAGATAAGTGTTTCACATTTGACTTTCAAAACATTATTCTCTTACCTAGATTTTACATCTTTAGCATGCAGGTATTGCTGCAGAAAAACATCACAGAAAGTGTCCAAAAAGATGCCAGTAACTGTTGTGAAAGCATTTCAGATATACAACAGCAACACCAACCACACAAGTTTCTTCTGAATGCAATTGTCATGTTTGCTTTTTTTATTTAGGGTGGTACTCAGTCAAAAGTCGGAAGGGAAGTTGTTGATATGGATTATACATACGTTAGTGAAAGTGTGCTATTGAAAATGAAGAATCAAGAGCAAAACCAGGAAAGCAGTCCAAGTAAGACTTTTTTTTTTCCTTTGGTTTCCTTTTTTTTTTTTTGGAGAAAGAAAGGGTAAAGGGCATTTTTTTCTTCTGTATGAGTAGATAGTAGAAGATGTCTCACAGTAAAACAGCACTGATATATTTTTGCAGGTTACAGAGATCAGTCTGTTTCCTAGTAGAATCAGTTGTTTGGTTTTGGTTTTTCGCTTGTTTGGTTTTATTTTTTTAACTTATTTGATAGGATTCATGCTGAGATAGAGCCAGTGGCTATGCTTTTACAGTGCTTAAATACTTAACCATATAACAGTTCTGATCTCACCTGCAACAATCACTCTTAAAACAAACAGCTTTGCAAGTTTGCTGTTTGTCATATTAGACTTTCTATGGGGAGGCTAATTTAATTTTTAATGGCATATAACTAGAACTGGTATATTTGAAATAAATCCAAGTGTGTTTATTTCACATTTAATTTATGGTATGTGGTGAATCATGGCTGCAGGGCAGTGACTTTGAATGGTGTGTTTTGGTTTTTTAAGCTGTTACAACTTGATCACATTTCCTTAGTTTATCTCCTACCCACAGAAAGTATTTCCTTCTGCGTGGATAACTCCATAATTACAAGAACAAAAATTTCATGTATCCAGTGTTAAGGTTAAAGCTACACTAAGTGATTTTGCAATTAATCAAATTTTAGAAACTGTATCAGGCTGTCTTTATGAAAAATAAATGAGCATTGTCCACACTTAAAAGTTCGTCAGAGAAACTGCAGAAAGAATAAATGTGTTGCTGATGTTGAGCTAAGCAATACTGGAGCAGGAAATAAGTGTTAGTTCTTTCGATACAGATTAAATATGTTTTATTGACTTAAATTGTCAAGAGACTGATTTGGATGTTCATTATGCTTTTTATAATAGGAGAAGAAAAAAAAATGAATGATACCTTAACAGATATGTTTGATCGAACAAGCTATGAAGAATATGAATCCTGCCTACAAGAAGAGAGTCTTGCACATGATGAAAAAGAAACTCTTCATGATGAAGAGCAGGATAAAGGAATAACAGCAGCAAGCAAGAAACTAAGGAGTGGGATATAATTTGTTTTGTCTTTATTAGCCTGGTTAAACAACAAAAGTTGATTTGACGTCAGGCTCTGTTCTTTAGGAACAAATATGCCAAATAAAGCATGAGTTCATTTTTCATAAATGCATGGAAAAATTTATTCATTGTGAGGACATAACATAAACCAATATGAAAATTATTTTGGGAGTTCATTTATGTAGCCACCACAGAAATATGGGTGGTATAATGGAACATGGCATAGGAAATGTACAGTAAAATGACTCTTACAGGAAACACCAGCTTTTGGCTGCAGATTATTTGTTTTTTCCTATCCTAGGTTCTATCAAATATTTTACAGTATTTTGTATTTTAAGGACCTTTCCTTTTCTATTCTGCTTACCTTTTTAAATATGTCTCGCTGCTGTTTTCCTTCTACATCAGTAATGCTTTTTGATCAGTTCTATATTACTTTTAGTATCTGTTTCAATCTGTTGTCTCGGGTTGAATGTACGTGGCATTTTTGGATTTCTTAATAGCTGAGCAATAATTATACAGACGTTTCTCCAGGCAGTCTGTTAAACTTTATGATATGTATTTTTTTGTTTTGCATGTATATTTACAGAACACGAGGATAAACAAGATAAAGCCAAGCAGAAAGCTTTTGTGGAGCCCTATTTCAAAAGCGATGAAAGGTAATTTAGTTTGTTCTGCATAGGCATTTTAAGGCTCTTTATATCCTATAGGGAACTTGTTCTACCATAAAATAAATGTGTTTGTGTATAACATACTAGCAGCTGAAGATGCAAGTAAAATATCTAGTGAATTAGATAAAAGCTGGGCTAACGAGGAAAAGAAATAAACATACTGAGATGCCTTTCTATGAGATTTGCTGTAGAGAAGGGATTGCTTCTTCTGCTGTTTATAATTGTATTGAATGCAATATTTTGTAACCCATGTTGTTTCTGGTAGGCATGTGGTCATGCATGAGTTTACGAGCAAAGAGCCTATGGGTTGCTTGTACAAATAAAAACCTTTCATTCTCTGGCATTTTTGCCCCTTCCTCTAGGCAATAAATGAGTAATGTTTAACAAATGTACCTCTTAGTGCTTCCTCTATTGCTTTTCTGTATAATCATCATTGGTAGTCTGAATCTTCATTTCATAATGATACTAAGCCCTTCAGTTAAATAGTTGTTATCTTGGGGGTTTTTTACCTCAGCATATGTTATCTTTGTAGATGAAAACTTGAGTGTTTTGTGAGCAGGTAAGTTGAAAATAATCTATTTGTTCTGTTCTTGAACCCCAACATACATTACTCTTGCAGAAATCAGTGCAAGCACAACTGTGTCTTGGACAAAATAAATATTCTACAGAAGATATATACTTGAGTAATTTTTATCTAGTAACTGCTTTCACACTATGAAAGCCATCATAAGGAGACACATTTCTGGTTATGTAAAAGATCATATTACATTTTAAAAAACTGGAACTGTTGTAGTTACAAAAATAGCCCGACTATGAAATGCAGTATGACTGGGTTTTGCAGGCATTTTCTGGTATTTTTTCTTTTCCTGAAACTCTCCTTCATTGTGTTATAAAAATCAAAGATTTCCAGACATGCAGGAGAAATAACTGTGCTATCATGTAAAAACATTTTTGTTTTTCAGAAAGAATACTGTGTTAGATTTTCCTCATATTGAGGTTATTAGAAAAAAAGAAGAAAGGAGAAAATTGCTTGGCCACACTTGTAAGGAATGTGAACTAGTAAGTAATGCTTTAAAATTTGATCAATCTTCCATTCTTCTAACTCTGCTAATATCTAAGTGCTGAAATGTTATTGAAATCATGAATCTGGTTGTATCATCAGCAGCACCTACAGTAGTAGAGAAGTAAATGTTTACCAAAGCTGTTTTTACCATGTTTTGGGTTGGTTTGTTTGTTTTTAACTACAGGAACTGCATATCACTTAGGAAGTCATGATTTTTTTTTGTCTATATATATGTGGATGGAAAATTCTCACATCATGGTTCCAGTAAGATTTTAATTAATAAAAAATACATTAGCTTGTCCAAAAATAGTTACAAGTTTCTAAACTTTAGCTCAAAAGCTTTACTGAAATGTACAGCTACTGGAATAAGTTTCTTGTCCTGTTGTACCTATATATACATATATCTTGATTTGTGGTGTTGTGTTTGTTTATTTGGGGTTTTTGTGTGTGGTTTTTGTTTTTTCTTCTTGTTTTCTGGAGTGCCTGCGCTTCCAGGTAATCACAGCAGCATAGGTGACAATGTGTATATGTGCAAATGCATACAAAAATGTTCACATCAGCAGGTTTGAAAGTGTGAAATTGTAGGGTTTATGTCACACATTTTTTCCTCCCTTTCAAATTACTAAACTGCTTTCAGATACTTGGTGTAGAGAGAAAATACTGAAGTAATTACATCTTTGATAAGGACATGTTTCATTTGGTCATTAGTAGACTTTCAGGCTGGACTTAATTAGGCAATGATCTAATACATTATGACTTGCCTGAAGTGTGGATTGATGACTGAATAATGATGAATTCTCTAAAATCTTTTTACTTATTTTCCACACCTATATAGAACCAACATTTTTCATAGATTCTCCTGCTATTCACTGTATAGTTAAGTCACATTTACTTAGCTGAATAAATTTATTAGAGTATATTTTTAACAGAAACACATTCATGAAAAAATAACTTGGGTAAAACTTATTGAATACAAATAATTAGGTTTTACAGACAAATATACCATTTTCAAAAATATGTTTGATTTAAAGGATTTGAAAGTTAACAAGATGTTCCGGGGGGTGGTAACTATGGTGTTTGGAAACATTTACAGCTCCTATTTTACAATATTAGGTTTTACATTAAACTTTAGAAAAGTTTGGTTTGGGTGTGGAGTTTAGTTTGTTTGTTTTTCATTGGTTGTTGTTGGGTTTTTTTATGTACGCCATTGAAGATAAGCATGTGTGGAATGCTTGGCTGTGTCATTGCACCGTAATAAAATCAGCTTTGAATGAAATGTCTGTGGAAAAGGGGAGTATTAGGGAAAGCATAAATGATGCTTTTAAAAAGTCTTGGCGTACTTATTAGTCATATAGGTTTGAAAAGTCTCCAAAGTCTAAGGAAATCTATAGGGAGTGGGTAGAAACCAGTCAGTTGTTTCTGGCCATATGCTGTGGGCAGTATGAGAGTGGGGAGAGTTACCTGACAATTTGAGCAGATGTGAGAGATTGAACTTTTGCATGTGCCACAGCAAGCTCATATCAAAGTCCTTATCTTCCAAGTCCTTATCTTAGAATATCATGGAAGCATCTAATTCACTTCACAGTGTAGAACATTTGATAAGATGGCTTGTTTTGGTTTGTTATGACTGTGATGCAATTGGAGAAAGATCGTACATAGGAGTTACTGGTAGCTTGTAAGAAACGTTTGTTAGTGCAGTTATTGAGACTAGCTTATGGAAATAGAAGAATCAGTCAGATGTTTTTATATATGTTTAGGTTACAGAAATTACTCTGTAAGTTTATGCTAAACTAATGAGAAGAACATTTCAAGGATTTGTTCTCTTTTTGAGACTGCAAAATGCAGAGTTCTGTAAACAATTATTTTACACTGAAGATATCGCAGGATGAGATTCTTGCATATATTTTCACACATTGAAAAGTGTAGCTTGAATGTTTTCTGAGGGTTGAAAATGCTGTGTATAGTGAGATCAATCTAGAAAACAATCGAGAGTTGGTTTAGCTATTTAGCAGACACATAGCACTCATTTTTGTAAATTTCAATAGATTCCTAAACAGACCAAAATAGAATTTTTTAAAAGTTACTTCCTAGTTCATTTTTAATACATACGTAGCTTGAACATTGATTTGTCATTTGATTTTCTGTTCCAACAAAACTATACTGTGTTTTCTCATTGTTTGGTTCATTAATGTTCCACACCAATTTTAAACATTTTAACTAAAATAATGTGGCACACTACAAATTTTTCGTAGGCTGATTTCTAAAATTCCAGTCTGTTTAAAGGACAAACATAGAGCACACTGCTGATTATCCTTAAATAAAATTTGTCTATTAATCTGTTTGGTTTACAAAGATACTGTAGAATTCTTATAATTAATTCTGTTGACTTAACGCTATATAAATTCTTGACTTTTACCAGTGAAAATGAATGTGTACTAGATGATAATTACACATTCCTCTTCTCTCATTAGTCTCTAGATCTTTAACTGAGCATCACAGTCATTTTTCCAGCTGAGTCTCTGAAGTCCAGCTGCATAACAGTGACCCAACTCCATCTGACTCAGCCCCTGACTACTGATACCCACTTGTTTCTGGTCCTGGCCATGGGCTTTTTTTCCTGTTTACGGGAATCTCGTATAAGACAGTAGCAAACATTTTCAGACTGTCTCCAAATTCAGTGACTGCAAGGGTTCTGCTGTCAAGATTGTGGGAGTAACCTGGGCTTAGTGCACAGTGTATTTTGAAGAACCTTTTACTGGGGCTTCATAAGCATTCCTGCATATTTTCTATGGAACTGGCACTTTATCCTATGAACCAGGGCTTCTGAAATTTTGGGTACAACCTGCTAACAACCTCAATCTCTGTTCTTGACCAGGAGACCCACATGTTAGTAGATCAGATTCCTGTACTAGTAAGGGCTCCAAGAGCAGAATATATTCTGGTGTCACACTTTGTAGAACAGCAAGACACCTGAAATGATTATGGGGAGGGTGAAGAAAATGTACCTCGGTTTCAGGCAGAGCTGCAGTTCCCACAAAATACAGAATGACAAGATGTAATAAGTCTACTATTCCTAGTTGAGGCAGTTTTGTCACTGACATTTTCAGAGCTCTAATTACTCTTCTGTCTACATAATCATCAGTATTTATATCTCGTGATTTTGGGGAGGAGGATTTTTATGCCTGTTTTATATTTAATGAATTTACTAGTGTACTTTACTATTCCAAATAAGTAGGTTTTCTCAAATACTACCAGTAGATGGAGACAGGAAGTAATCTCTGTTGACAGAAGTGTTCTGTTCCTGTCCTATTTCAGACTCTAGATCCCTTTCCAGCTGATTGAGTGAGGTTTTAAACTGAAGTTTGCCATTTTGAATAATAACACTATCATTTCAACATAATTGTTTTACCACTTTTATGAGGGCCAGGTTTCTTTTGAGATCCATACTGTGCCTGTTGGCTAGTCACTTGAATCAAACAGTGCCTTCAGCTTTGAAAATATTTTGGTACTCTGTCATATCTCAGTGCCAAATTGCTATTTTTAGGAGATGCTAACTAGAATCACAAATTAAAACAGTAGAAAACTTTACAAACCCCACTGTTTTTCCGTGATGCTGCTCATGGCAACACCCAGCAAAGAAGTTTGGAGAGTCTAGATGTTTTTCTCAGTGCAGCCCCCAACACAGCTGGCAGGGATAAAAGAGTAGCCAACCAATTTACTGCATAGTCTAGACCAGGGGTATCAAACTCATTTTCACTAGGGGCCATATCAGCCTTGTGGTTGCCTTCAAAGGGCCAAATGTAATTTTAGGACAGTGTAAACATAACTACTTCTAGGCTGATGTGGTCCCCAGTGAAAATGAGTTTGACACCCCTACTCTAGAGAATGCCCCACTAGCAGATAGTTTCTGGTATCCCAGTGTTAGCTAGTTAAACCAGCTCTTAATGCACTCTTAATTTGGGAGTACTAAAGCAGGAAACATTTTTACTTAAGTTTGCTGTTAATACTGTAGGTTTAGACACTGGAAATAATTTAGCAGAGTAGATTTTCTAGTGTGTGTTTTCATGTTTCTATTTTATTATGTAGATGTGAGCTGAAACTTAAGTTTATTAGAAAATTCCCATCTATTTGAACATCTGTTCTATGTAGCTTTGTGAGGTCAGTAAAACAGATGGCATGAATAATTATACATGTGCCTAAACCTTGTACCTGTGATATGTTAAAAGATATAGAGCTAACAAACTTACCACTATAAGGTTATACTAAATCTGTAAATTTTGTAAACTTTTAGGATAACAGCCAGATGTTTGTCACTTGGATAAAAAATCTCTACTCATGGCTGTCTTCACCATTATTTTTAGATAAGCGTTAACAAACGGTCATTAATAATGACGTCATTGTGTAAAGCAGTTGCTCTATATGTATGAATTTCTTAACTTGGAATATTTTTTTTCCTAACATTCAGTATTATGCAGACATTCCAGAAGAAGAGAGAGAAAAGAAACTAGCTTCCTGTTCAAGACACAGATTTCGCTACATTCCTCCAAATACACCTGAAAATTTCTGGGAGGTTGGATTTCCTTCTACCCAAACTTGTGTTGAAAGAGGTTTGTGCAAAAAAGGCTTACAAAGGACTTCTTAAAGCTGTTTAGTTTTTGGTTTTGTTGTTTTAGTTTTTGTTTTGTTTTTTATCCCTAAAATAGTCTCTTGAAATTACCTCTGGTTCATAAAGCAGCCTTTCTCACCCAATCTTGTTGAACTTCATATTGGAAAACATTATTTTGAATAACTACTATATTTTTTAAGCAACTCCTGTGCTACTAAGAAGTATAAGGAAACTTCCTCAGAGCCTAGATAAAAAGAGGATAAAAAATGGGAATGTTCATAGATCTTAAAACCCAATGTGTCTTTGAACGAAAGCAAAAACAGGGACATTTTCAGGGGCAAAGGCGGAGATTTTACTTACTAAGGAGAGAGACACAGGTGGCAGTGTTGATCTCCTTTGTCTGTATCCTTAGAGTTCCATAGTATATGATAATGGAAACATCGGTGTGATTAGTTTTTAATACATATGTCTTGGATGTTAGTGACAGTCAAAAGCTGGTTTTTGACTCCTGTTCACGCAGAAGATTGTTCTTCCATAATTGGTTTACCTAGATCTTGGAGCTTGGTGTAACAACGACTTTTCACTAATGACTTTAAAACACAGTGAGTTTGTACTGTACTATATGTACATTTCTTCAGAAATTATGAAACGGAGGTAAAAAGCCATATATGAACTCTTTTTGAGTTACTTGTGTCTCTATTAGTGTATATGTTATTAGTTGTGAGATGTTAATCTTATTTTTATCTGTTCTCCTAACAGCTTCAGGCATTGCAAAATGTATCCAGAGATGTACGTGTATTTTTATGTGATAGTGTTTCAGTATCATCCTTAATCTTTCAGAACAGAGTGCCTTGATTTTTAGGGACTTGCATATCTTTTGTAGAGCACATCATACTACTTAATCAAGATGTTCTGAGTTGAGTTTTTTAAATTTCAAGTTGTATTTCCAAGGAATATGTGCATTTCAAACATGGCATTCAGAACTTTAAGCCTCCCCCTGGCTGTTGTGGGGTTCAAATGTCAAATTTCTTCTTGAAGCCTTAATCACGTTCCCCCTTCTTAAATATTTACCGCAAGAGGTTAAACCTAGTTACTGAACTTGCAGGCTGTTAAGGTTCCTCAGACTTAGGCTTGGGCCTAACTGCCTCAGGCTTGGTTAGCCTTCAGTCTTCAGGAAAATAAATGGTTCCTGGTTTGTTGTGGTGGTGGCTTTTTGTTTGTGGTTTTTTATTTGCTTGTTTTGGGGCTTTATGGTTTGTTTGGTTTCTCTTCCCATCAGTTTGTCTGTGATATCACATAAGGGAAAAGGAATCCCTTGGTCCAGCTAGCCTACACCTCAGGAATGCTGCTGAATCACTGCTTTCTTTGGGGGTAATCTCTTTCCTCTCTTGTGTATCCAGTTAGGGCTTGGCTGGGGCTAATCCATTCCTCCTTTACTGTAAGTAATGAGAGAGTTCTCATCACTCTAGAGCTGCCTTTGGTTCTTGATCGTTATATTTCAAGATGAACAAAACATAGTCCTTCCTCTTCCAACCTGGTCGCCTTTTACCTGTTCAAACCGACATGAAAGCTGACCTCAACTAGGCATGTCCATTTATAACTTCAGGCAGTTAAGACATCCTGTTAGTGAGATTGTCTGTTAGTAACCGTTTGGAATCTGCTTGTAACGTTGTTAAAATTAGCTTCTTAGCTATCTGCTTGTTCTGCTAGAGTAAGAGCTGTTCAGTTATTAATTGTCCTCAACAGCACATCAGAGGCAGACTTTAGATCATCCTTTCTTGTTAAAAAGCCATATTACATAAGAGTGCGGCAAGAACACCAAAACACCAGAGGGAGTTCCCATGATCAGCCATTGCAGCTGTCACTTAGAAGTAGTGGGGTACAAAGGATGTATTTTCTGCTTACCGGTATCTTGAACCAGTTGTGGGTTTTTAAATAACTGAGTCGCATAGAAAGCGTTTTCCAGCTATGAAGTAGGAATCTACTCCTCTCACATCAGCGGATGTTAGTGTTGATAAACAGTAAGGATTTGACAAAAGCCAGATGCTGTAACTGATTTGCATAAAATGTCTGCTTACTCTCAGTGTTTGCTAAGTTAAACATATTACAGAAATTTTCTGTAAGCTTTTCTATCAGAGAGCTTTCAAGGTGTATTTGATCTGTAGGTTCATGTTTGACTTCTTCCAGATGGACAAGTCTTTAGTGAATAAAAATGCCCTCAAAACAAAGAGAGGTACTATTTAGACCCACAAAGCACATGTACCTTAGATTTCATCTGTATGACTAGGAAATATATTTTTTAAAGTTACTTTTATCAGTCAACTGAATTTGCAGTACTTACATATTTTGTTACTCTTACGTAAAATCTGTAGAAAGGACAATGAAAAATGCAATTTTATTTTGAATAGATAAACAATTCATAGTTTCTGTTTTCCTCAGTATTATCTGTCTGTATTGCATTGCTGTGCAGTCACTTACTAGAATGCAGCTCAGTATTTTCATTAATGATACTGCACCCTGGGATCTCTCACATCTTGTCAAGTGAGAACCAGGTGCTACAAAAAAAAGAAAAAAAAAAAGAAAAAAGGTTATTTCTTAAAGGTAAACAAAAAATGAAACTGAAGTTATACACATGTTTTTAGATTGTATTTCTTACCTCAAATTTGTTCTTATTCTTTTAAGGATATATTAAAGAAGATCTTGCTCCCTGTCAACGTCCAAAAAGACGGCAGCCTTATGCCGTAATGTTTTCACCGAAAGGCAAAGAGCAGAAGACATAAAGGATGGGGAAGTAAGGCACACCAACTTGAAGAGTATCTTTCCTGTCTTTAGATATTTATAGTTAATATAAACTTGAAATAAAGAACTGTGTTCTCCCCGATTATAAATCATTTCACTAAATATGTAAATTTTATAAAATTAATTTGAAAATCTGATGCACCAGGAAACAACTATTTCATGTATGTTTGTTTCGTATTGTGTTAATACATTTTGTATTCATTTTGCATCTCTCAGACAATGAGTCTCCCATTTCTTTTCTTTGAAGTCAACAGCTAAAATTCCAGCAAATCCTGTCTAAACTTTGTGTCAGTGAGTAACTGCTTTGAAGTCACTGAAATCACGGTTGTTCTTGCAAGATCTGAATGCCTGTCAACGAGAACAGAAATGCAGATTTTATAGGGTGCTTTTATTTTGCACTGGATTTTTTATATAGCCTTTCTCTATTGGCAATAGAGTTGTATCCACTTGTAATAAAGCTGTATTAAATATGAAAGGCATCTACTGTTAATAGTTTGGAGATATAAAAACCATGTAGTCCAAGTGTCTTTCTTAAATTTTGGTGTTAAAGGTATAGCACCATGTTTTCCTCAATGTTTAAATTAGAATATCCTTTTTTTTTTTTAAATTTGAATCTATTTGTACTCAGTTACTGTGTCTTGCTTATCAATGAGGAGATAAGCATTGTTATTTCTAAATTTGGATTACAGTTATGCTCAGAGTTCTTCTAGATGGGGGCCATTACTGTCACTGGATTATGAAGGATTCTCCAGAGGTATTTTAAATTATTTTTTTGTAGCGGGGATATCGTTAGTTCCATACTTGTGCTTGGAGAGTAAGAACATCTGGTTTCACAGCAGCAAAGTAACGCTTTTACGTAGGTAGGCAAGCCAAAGATCACTATAAGATACTTTGGAATAAAATTGCGTTCTAGAAGTAAACAAAATATTTAAGCAGTGTACAATCGGAATTAGGTTCAACCAGTGAGATTTCCCTGTAAAAAGAGATCATACAACAAGCAACTCTTTAAATGCCTTAAACCAAAATAAAACAATAGAAAGTACAGATACTTTGGTTTATATATATATTAAAAACACCTGCACTTTCTATTCTTATGTTTTGTGTGTGTGTGTGTGTATAAAGAGGTATGTATTTTAAAACTTTGGGGATAGGACCATTTAATTCCACGTGTAGTTACATAGGAGTGGCAGTAGGCTCTACGGGGGGAGAGGTTATGGCATATGCCCAAAAAGAAAACTAAAAAAACTTGATGAAGTGTAACACTAAGTAACTCAAAATCCTCGTAAGCTGGAATCACAGGACTTGCAGAAAAACAGAAGGTGTGTCACCAAGGACTGTCCACGCCCTACGTGCCTGGTTGATTAATTTGCCATAGCATGTCATAGGGAATGGCAAAGGCAGAAAGGCAAATAACAATGCAAATCTTTAGTCATTCACATATCTACTAACACATGCTGACAATAAATGTGGGTGGGTGGGAGAAGCTGTTATAAGCTGAAATGGCAGAAAAGGTCGGTGCAATGAGCGTTGGCAAGTGGCTGGGACTGGAGCCTCCATCCAGGCATCCAAAACTGAGGGAAGAAACTGCTAACCACCACACTGTAGCGTGGAACTTGTCACTTAAAGCAGATTTGATGGTCAAGGAGTACAAAGTGACAATTCTGCTAGCAGATTTTGAAAAAGACTCCAAGGAGGTCAGTGGAGCTGCAGTTTGAATTTTTATAGAGTGTTGGAAACAGTGGGCTAATTCATCGGAGTATAATGAACAAGACTTTCAGACCTAGGGATAGATAGAACGCAAAAAGTCAATACTTCTTAAAGGCAAGTCATTCTAACAGTCTTCTAGACTCTTTGAAGGTGTCAAAACATGGTTCATCTGACAGCTTGTAGTAGAACCAACTTGTCATGGTATAAAAGGAAAAGCTCTTTGATAGGTTATGCCCGTTTAAAATCAGCACAGCGAGAGGCAATTCCTGTGGATTTCTGCTGGTAGGGCGCATTTCAGTCAGCCTGTTTGCAGAAAGTGGGGAGGGCAAAGTAGCAAGTTGGTTAAATTATTCACTGTGCAAGTAGAACAAGAATATAGTAAAGGGAAGAATTTGCAAAGCAGAATCTGAAAAGGAGACACAGAAGAAGGGGCACGATAGGCACCAGTTGAAGTCTTGACATGTGGAAGTGGTAAATAGGATGAGTTTCTCACTAAGAGGCATCAGGCAGCAGATTTAGTTACAAGCAGAAAGAAGCAGCTTCCTACTTAACCCACTTGAACCTCAGATTATGCTGTGGAGCTCCTGCAGGATGTTATGGGCACAGAACATCTGGGCAGCTTAACAAGAACATAAGGTGGGAAGAAGTCATCAAGGGTGTGTCCAAGATACTGCCACTGCCTCAATAGCTTCTGAAGTCTGGCTTGTAGGAAGCTGGGAGAATATCCTGGGGGAGATAATCTCTCTGTAGGAGTCCCTCAGTCTGGCCATACGTACTTCATGTTCGTTCATGTTTGATACTGCCAAATTCTACAGTATATTTACTAGAGAATCTTACCCTGAGATACAGTTTCCTCTTCAAAATGTGACACACCCCATCTTTTGGTGTGCATCTGCCAACCTAGGGATAGCTTGAGAGTTGTCACTAAATACATGACATCTATGCTCTATCCACAGATCTATAGTTGCAAAGCTTGTTGATAATGTGTTATTTGTTTAAATTCTGCCATTTACTACTAACTTCTACTTACTTCAAAGTTCAATAGTATTTCAACTGATACATACAAATGACAATTTGGAGATATTTTTGATACATAAGAGTGAACAACGTACAATGTAGTATTTCAGCAATACACACTTTTTTAAAAAAGCAATGTCCGTGAGGAGAGTTCTGCTCCACTAGAGGACAGTAAGGAACTGCTGTTACATTTAAAACAATATAAGACTACCCTTTCTCCTTTAGTTAGCCAATTTCTTAAGACTTCTCATTATATGAAATAAGGGAATACTTAGGGTAATTAATGCTAGGATTTGTGCACTTTGTTTAAGGAATATGTTGATATATATTGCTACCACATTAGCTGTGACTGGGAGGATTTGACAACAACATGTTTGCATGGCAGCCTCATCTGACTTCTGTTTATAAGAATCTGTCATAGTAACAAGTCCCAAAGAGACAGTAATGTCTACAAACCCATCCATTTGACATCAGAAACAGCCCTCGTTGGAGTGGACTGAAGTGGTTTGTGAAAGCCAGCTTTTCTGAACTCTGATCCAAGGTAACTCTCAGGAATTCCAGCAGAGCTGCTTCTGGAGTACTAGGGCACAATGACACACCTGTATTCTTACTGATTCTTAGTGTATATTCAAGTTTGTGATGTTAAGACATAGGCACAGCCCCAGTGATGGTACAGCCTTCAAGTCAGTGGCCTAGTGCCATTCCCAAAAACATGAAGATGGCAAGTTGATGGTTTTAGCACATCCAGAGCCTTATCATAGGATCATTTTGGTTGGAAAAGATCCTCATTTAGTCCAACCATAACCTATCTCTGTCACTAAACTGTGTCCCTAAGACCCTCATCTACATGTCTTTTAAACCCCTCCAGGGATGGTGACTCCACCACTTCCCTGGGCAGACTGTTCCAATGCCTGACAACCTTTCCATCAATAAGTTTTTCCTAATATCCAATCTACACCTCCCCTGGCACAACTTGAGGTCATTTCCTCTTGTCCTATCACTTGCTACTTGGGAGAAGAGCCCAACAGCCTCCATGCTACAACCTCCTTTCAGGTAGCTGTAGACAGTGATAAGGTCTCCCCTCAGCCTCCTTTTCTCCAGGCTGAACAGCCCCAGCTCCCTCAGCCACTCCTCATCACACTTGTGCTCCAGGCCCCTCACCAGCTTTGTTGCCCTTCTCTGCACTCTCTCCAGGACCTCAATGTCTTTCCTGTAGTGAGGGCCACAAAACTGAACACAGGACTCAAGGTGGGGCCTCAGTCTGCAAACAGATCTCAGCCTGAAAAGCAAACCTTTGGTCATAAACCGTTTCTTGGGCTGCTGGGAGCAAAGAAATCAGGCAGATTGTTGTTAAACTGTCCACAGGCAAGCTGCGGTTCCTGCATGGCCTGCAAGGCCAACTTGGCCATGAGTTGTGCTTTTGAACTTTGCCTTTCTCACACTGAAAGGACAAATGGCTTGTCCCTAATGAAGCAGGAGGAAGACAATATCTGTCTGCTGATTAGTGGAAACTCCCATCAAAAAAAAAAAAAAAAAAAATCATAGGCAGAGGAAGAGCAGAGAAAGGAAAGGAAGGGAGTGGTGAGGTGCTAGTTGTTGATACATAATGTGGTTATCAGTGGACTCTTTTAGCCATAATCAACACTAAAATCAGCCTGACCTTATTGACCCCAAGCCTCAAAGAAAGAGCTTTACTATATTTAAATTAATTAGTTGTGGAAAATTTGGAAAAAAGACTAATGATACCTTCTCTTGCATGTTAGTGCAGAAATATTGCTTAGTCTGAACAGATTCACTCTTTGCTTTGTTCCTGAACAGAGGAAGCATAAATTTCCAGGAGCATTCTCTGTGTACAAGTGTGAACAACTAACTACCAAGGGAAAGAGTGAGACAGTGCAGAAATAAGCCCAAAGTTTGACTCAGTGGAAGATGGACCAAGCTTGCCTCATGCACACAGGGAACAGTTGAATTGGATAAAAACTGAAATGCAAAGCGTTTTTCTCAGAATTCCTCTTGCTGCCCTAGTCTGTGTTTTGCGTGAAGTCTTGGAGGACAAATTGTGTTCCTGTATGTCAGCACATGGAAATATGATGTGCTGTAAATGATATAAATGGTGTTGTCTTATGTGGATTACTTTACAGGTTACGAAGTGATGGGTCAGCACAGGTTGGATTGCTGTGTCTTAGAACAAGGATGTGATCTAAAAATATACAGTGCATTTTGACCATCAAGTCTGAAATGATGAGTGCTGTAAATACAGATAAATCTCTTCTCCCTTAGATGGTCATATTAATATGAGATTTATTCTGGGTTATAGTTGTGTCTTCTGTCTCCCTCTCTTTAATCTGCTTCTCCTTTTTAGAATACTTTTAGGATACATATGTGGCTAGACATTTGGTGTCCTGGGCACAGTGTTTGAGGTGCAAGCATCATCACAGCAGAGCCACATGGACTCCCAGACGGTGGGAGGAGATATGGCACCACCTTCATTGTGAAGAGAAACCCTGGGAGTCTCCAGCCAAGGACAGCCATGTCTGTCTCCCACTCTTGGCAATGGTGGGAGATAACCCTGCACAGCAGGAACTTTGAGAAGGATGTTTGAAGACCGCTTGCCCTTGGGTGGTTTTTGTCTACATTCCAGCTGCGGCCATGAGCAAAGCTAATCAGAGTCTCATTTGTAGCCAAGGCTCTTTTTAGCATCTTGTTAGGAAAATTAGTTGGAGCTTAAGGTCAACACGGGAGGAAAGTTTCTCATTACAGACAGGAAATCTAGAAGGATGTATTTATTGGGAAGGCATCCTCAGACTAGAGTATGTTACCAGATCAGAATAGTAACATTTGGTACCTGTTTTCTACACTGGTAACAACACTTGGAACTTCAACTCTTGGAACTAGCTGATGCATGAGCAAAGATTTGGTGACACACATGAGATATTCAGACAAGCAAAATGAGGAAAATATCCCCAGAAATAATGGTAAGAAGAGTCCTGTGTCTACCTCTATCCCACCCATTTCTTCTCTAAAGGTACCACTTCTGTGTGGTGATGACACATATCAATACATTTCAACTACTGTACCAGTATACATTAATTTTAACCAGAATTTGGAAATCCAGAAGATCTCCCTTTTTTTCCCCTTCTTATTTCTGAGCAGTTTACATAGAACATCCTTGATGTTCTTACCTAGGGCTTTAAATTTCAGAGTAGAGATCAGTTAGGTCTTTGATTTTTTTATGCTTGATATTCACCAACTTGAATAACTGCTTTGAATTAATTAGTTTTCACTTTCTTAGTACCTTATTTGATGTTGGTTATACTTATCTAACAGTTTCACACGGAGAAGGCTTTAAAAAAAACCATGGTGGTAGAAAAGACAAGAGCTTTACATGCCTGTGCTCCAAAGACAGTAGAAGTAGACGGAAGACCATGCTGTGGATCAGACACATGTGAAACAAGAAGCAGAAGAGACAACATTCAGTTCCAGTGTGGTGACAAAAGCCACCCAATTGCCTCACAGTCAAAATTAGCAACTCAATGAGTCTTTTTAGAATAGTTTTAAATAAAGTGACAATAAAATAAGGCTAGATAAGAAAGAAATAATGATCTGGGGGCCTTTGGGAATCTCTTACATGTGCTTTACTCGTGCCCTTGGGTAAATCAGTTGTGGGAAAAGATAAAGAGATTAAATACAGCCTTTGAAATGACATTCCTAATGACTCACTATTTCAGAGCACTTGGGAATTTAAGCAGCAATTGAAAAGAAACATAAAATGAAAAACAATGCTAACATTATCTTGGATAATGTGTAGCAGATAATGAGTTGATATTCTTTTAATGTTGAACAGATGTCCTAGAAGAGGCAATTATTTTAATTAGAATTTTGTTTTACTTAAGCCAGTTTTAAAAAATACAGGTACTCTATCACACAAATGTAAGGATGAATATAATTAGAATGAGGACACTGATACTCGCAAATCAGAAAAGCTGATTTCGTATTGCATGAAAACATCCAGTATCTCAAATTCTAGTAGTGTTCCACTTCGGAACAAAAAGCCAAAATTTTCCATAAAATTACATCTGAAAGAGTTAGGTTTGAAATATTAGACTACTTTTTATTATTTCACTCTGTCCTAATGCAATTCAGTTTATATCATTACTGCCAAATGAATAGAAGCAGGCAAGAAATTCAAACTCATTATGACAACCCTCTCTGAAATCACTGTGCTCTTTATATGCATTTCTAAAGTGGTTTGCTTGCTGGGTATCAACTGAAGAGTTTTTGCTTTGCTAGCCTGCCAAATACGCTCTATTAATTGCTAATAAATTGTTAAATGCTTGGCAAATCATTCACACAAACCAACGGGACTTTGAAGTTTAACCCTAATAGTTTGACACTTAAACAAGGAAAAAAGGAAATACAAAAAGTTATAAAGAATATGTTTTTAGCCATACTCTTCTTCTCTCTTGTTCTATTACAGTTAAGCACATGAAATGATTGGTAATATGACTGTTCTTCTCAAGCCTGTGTTGAGAGAGTTAACTGGTTGTGGGGGGTGTCAAAAAGCCCTTTTTATCCCTCAGCCTCTGAGTATTGACAGTGTTTTCTTAGTGACTCTTGAAAGGTATTACACATTTCCTGAGGAAGGAATTGCATGTGTGTCTGACCTGCTCCATCTTCTGCCTTTGTTAATGGAGAGCATCAAGCTGGGGGAGTTAGCGGTGCTTTACTGGCTTTACTGGCAAGATGCTCCACAACCACCCTCATCGAGACTTCAGTAAGGCTCTTCTCCATGCTAAGAGGAGGCTGTTGTGAAAATTGTATCAAGCCGTTAGATGATCAAACAGTTCTAACATAGCATTATGGAAACTAAGGTTTCCTAAGTCATTAAATGTGATCAATTCTTCTTAAAAAAAAAAAACAAGTCTGTGCTGTGGGTACTGGTGGTCTCCAGGCTGTGCCAGCTGTTTAAAGTTACTGCATATATGATCTCCTCACAGAAAGTGGTTCATTTATAAAGGCATTTGTATTCCTTAAAACAAATGTGAACTACGACTGAAACAATTTTTCTAAAAATATGTTTCCCTTTGTGATGAAAACTATTTCCAATTCAGTATATATAAAAATGGATCTCGTGGGTTTTCTCAGAAGAAAACTGCAGAATCTGTTTATTCTAGGACTGAACTGGGAAGGACATGAGAATATGAACACTAAGAATTAAGGTATTTATTACCAAGAGCCTACAAATGATTATTCTAAGTGAGTATGTAAGCTTGACATGACCTACTCTAGGGGCTCTCACCCATGTCCCCATAGCCCCTGGTAGCTCTTTTTACACCAGGCATGAGCTCTAGGAAGCACAGAGTCATTCTCCAAGAGGGAACTGTCTTCAACACACAGTTAAGAGACTTGCAGGTATCTCCCAAAAAACAACACTTCTTTCCATCACTCTAATTTGCTACCTAGAGGTAGCACCCTGCTTTAACCTGACCAACCCTTCTGAGTCTTGTATGTATGAAGCTTTTCAGGAGCAAAACTAGTGCCTGCCTGCTGAGGGACATCATCTGCATTCCTCATGGTAAAATATTTCCTTTAGCAACTCCCCATCTCTTTCAGAATTCTGGATTCTGGCTTTTGGTTCAGGCTAACTTGAAATCTTTCAAGTGGGGTGCTTGTTTTAAAGTGAAACAGACTCAAGACACTCTGAAACATGTCCAAGTTCAGCAAAGAGAAAGCAAGATGCTCTATTTCACATCCCATTGAAGAAAGCTTGGCTGTAATTTGGGGTACTGACAGAGGACAACCCATGTTGAAGGAGTTTTATGTGAAAATATTCTTTGTTTCCTCAGAGTTTGAGAAGCACATTAACATAAAGATGGCCAAGAGCCTTTTGCCAGGCCTTGGCCTATTCCACAGCCACTTTCAAAACTCACCAATCTGGATTAACTCTCTACTCTGGTGGCTTTCATTGAGCCATCATACAACTGATGGCTGTTGAATCAAATATTTCAGATCGGCTTACTATATTTTAAGCCTTAGTCACCTCTTTTTCTGTATTTTTTACCACTCAGGCAGGGGGAACTGCATCTTTTTCATCTATTTATGCTATATACTAACCAAGAATAAATTATGCAATTGGAAAAATATCGTGAACAGAGCAAAGAAAAATAAAATAAGGCGATTATGTCTGTGGCTGCCATCCCTGCAGACCTCATGGAGGAGAGCTACTGCTCTGCACATCCCTCATTCTTTTGAAAGGTAAAAAAAAAAAAACTACAACATAAAAGATCTTATGCTCCTTGGCTATGGCTGATGCCAGAAGGGAGAATTTTCCAGGGAGGATGTCTGAACTGCCCACTCATTAGCCTTTTCAATTTGTCAAGGCTTTGGGATAGTAGAGACTCATTTATTGCCCAGAAGTGGTCTGCAGGTTGCTTTATATCAAACAGGTTTGATGAACTTTCAACACATGGAATTCCAGGATTTTCCTGGCCTACTTACAGCCCTTATGAAATCTTTCTCTTTTGCTACCTACATTTGTCCACTTAGATATTTTGGTTCTGTCTTCAGACCATTCCACTTTCCAGTTTTTATCTCTGCAATGGTTTTGAGTGTCGTGCTCTCACTGCCAAGCCCACAGGTGTCGCACCGCTAAAATCCTTACAATCAGATGATTGTAGGAATTTCTGCTTTTATTTAAACAAAGCCTTCAAAATAAGATGGATGGGAGGGCAGAAAGTTTTCTATATGTCAAACCTAATGTTCTGACAAAAGGCTCAGCTCCACACACAGAGGAGCGTGGAGGCCCCCAGTAAAATTTCTGTGAGGACACGAGTCCCTCCCTGGCTCCTTGCAGGGCTGTCCCAGAGGAGACTCAGCCCCAAGGACCACGGGTGACACCCGTCATGGCTGACATCCATCATAGTGACACAAGAAGAGAAACTCTCCTGAGCACCTGACAGACCGTGACACATTATGGGATGCAGGGGAACAGCATTTTAGGATTGCACAATCTTACAGGATCATAGAATCAAGGAACATCCTGAGTTGGAAGGGACCCACAACAATCATTGAGTCCAACTCCTGTCCCTGCACAGGACAATCCCAAAATTCATACCATGTGTCTGAGGGTGTTATCCAATCTCTTCTTGAACACTGTCAGGCTTGGGGCTGTGACACGTCCCTGGGGAGCCTGTTCCAGTGCTCCTCCACCCTCTGGGGGAAGAACATTTTCCTAATGTGCAACCTGAACCTCCCCTGGCACATCTTCCTGTCATTCCCTCAGGTTCTGTCATTGATCACCAGAGAGAAGAGATCAGCACCTGCCCCCTGCTCCTCCCCTTGTGAGGAAGCTGTAGGCCGTGATGTTATGGGGGGGTAACCAAAACTACCGAAAAGGAGGGATCATGGTGATCTGGGGAATAACAAGTGTGAGGAAATTAGGGAATAAAGAGGCCAGCACATGCCAACAGCAGCTGGTCAGTACACTTGTCTTGCCTTGTCCAGCATGCCATTGCTGCCATGTGGCCTGTCTCTTCATTAAACTCCATTTCTATCTACTTCTCAGGGTAGGGAGGTCTCCACCCTTGCTGGCAGGCAAGTGGGACAGGTGGCTTGGGAGCCAGGTATCAAAGTGGAGATAAGCCTGGGCCAAAGGCATGTGTGTCCCTGCCCTGTGAGACAGCTGGAGCAGTTGGCCACTGGCAGGGCCAGGGGTTCTAGGCCAGTGGCAAGGGTGACTGTGGGGCCTGGGGTCCACTGTGAGACCTGTCTGCACATGTGTGTGTGTCTGTGCAAAGGGAGATGTGAGAATCCAGGGCCAGCTGCCGGGTGGACTGGATGCCCATGGCTGGTTACTGGAGGAGTCCACAGCCTCTGTGTGTCTGCGTGCCTGCAATGGGAGTGTGGCTGGGGGTCCTGGGGGCTTGTGTGCCCCCCAGGTGTCAGCAGCTACTGGATAGATTGGGTGTATGAGGAGAGCTGTTGTTCACATGGTGCAAAGGTATGTATTTCCCACTGATGACCCTTCATCCTGATCAGATGTAGACGAAGGCAGGACTGAAGCTGTTTGTGCTGGTGCAAGTGTGTATACAGGTTTTATGTGCATGGCTGTTGGGAATTTGTGCCCAGCCTGGCCACAGCCTGGACCTGGGGCACGGAGCTGAGACAGCCTCACCTGTTGTGCTGCTGGGTCCAGCAACCTCCAAAAAATAAAGCTGCATGAATGTCAAAATAGAGCCCCCACATCCAGGGCTCTGCTCTGCTGAAAGCAGAGGGGATGAATAACCAACCTGAAGTCTGGAATTGAATGAGTTTTAGATTATTTGCGGTTCTAAACCAATTATTTCCATTAAACAAATAGATGACTCCACAGTGGGCAAGGGAAACCTGTTGGGGCGAGAACTGGTCTATATAACTGGCACATGATACAGCAATCACACAGCAAGTGTTACCCATGATGTCCAAGAAAGAACAACACATCTGGCTGTCTGTACTGTGCTCCCCCAGGCTTACAGAGATGCACGGTGTCTGGTCTCTACTGGTGTTTGCTCCAGGATCTGCACAGGGGGAAGCCACTTCTGACCACTGGGGTGACAATCTCTAACTCGGCCCCTACACAAATATATGAGAAAGAAACTACAGAGGGATAAACTTTGAGCGGCAACTAGTGCAGAGGCCTCCAGGGTGGGTTTAATTCTCTTCAATGCCTGTGGGTTTCATTCTCACATGCTGCAAGGGATTACACAGCTTTGAGCACAAGATGATAGTCTAAGTGACCTGGGACTGCAGGTCCCTCCCACTGCCCAGTTACCAGGCATTTTCCAGTAAGTGAGACCCCATAAGGAGGTGTCAGTGATAAAAGCCAACCTGAGAAGAACCTCTCAGCATCAGTGCTGAGCACACTCATAGATCATTTAGCCCAGCACCTTCTAAATAACAGCCCCAAAGCAGCAATATTTACATGTTTCTCCAGCTCGTGCACAGATGGTCTCCCACTGCTAATGCTGCGAGAGAGCTCTCTGCACGAGCAAGAAGTGCCCTGAATGGGGGAATGGCTCAGGTTATTCACAGGAACACTTCCCGTGCTTAGCTTCGGGTACCAATCAGTGCAAAATGAAGCAGACAGTATTTCCTATGAGTCTTGGAATTCTGACCTCTTTCTAAACAAGCATCTGTTTGCTCTGAGCATCAAAAACATAAGCACAGGAAAAACCTTGAGAAAGCAGAGCAATGGAAAGCTTTCAGGTCCTTTTAAATTCCAGGGATCCCTTTAAATTCCTGAGATGTGGTATCAAGCAGAAACAACACCTCAGCAAATGCCAAGATGACGGGCTGAGTTGGCTGTGACACTGTTTGGAACAACTAACTCACCCCCCAACTGAGCTGAGAGGGCAAACTTTACAGGTGATGCCCGTGTCCTCTCCCCAGGAAAACAAAAAACACAGTGGAACCCGGTCAGCCTTACTCACTTGTCTGTTTTTTGGTCTCCAGTGAGCCAGTTTCACTTTGCAAGCATTGTTAAGTGTGAATAGCTGGTCTGCACTCTCACTTTCCCCTGCAAAGTAGCTTTTATAAGTAACCTTTTTAAGTCATGCATTGATACGAGGCAGTCCTGTCACATGAGATGTATGGATAGCTGGGGCTGTGACACAGTTCTGTGCTGAAGGCTTTGCCCTGGGCTGAAAAAAAGGTAAGAAAAAGTCCTTCATGATCTCCAGTGCTTTCTATGACATAGAAATAGGTGATGGGGAAAAAAAAAAAAAAACAACCAACAAAAACACAAAACCAAAAAAGGCCAACAGCCTCCTGGCTTGTTATCAGGAATAGTGTGGCCAGCAGGACTAGGGAAGTGATTGTCCCCCTGTACTCGGTGCTGATGAGACCGTACCTGGAATACTGTGTCTGGTTTTGGGCGCCTTGCTACAAGAAAGACATTGAGATGCTGGAGCATGTCCAAAGAAGGAGCCAGGATCTCTCTAACCTCCACCTAATATCCAGCCTGCTTGCTCAGCAGCTACATACTTCTGGAGCAGGGATTTCCAAATCATGTACCAGGAAAACGAACAGCGAAACATGCTGGTCAAAGTGAGAGGGCAATATGGTAACCCAAGTGCAAAATGCTCGGGCGAGATCTGTTCCATGCCAGTGCACCGAGCATTTGTGTGTGCTGCACGGACAGTCATCCTCACTGAGAGCCAGATCCTGATGAAGCTGAACTGAAAGGCAGCTTCAAGGCTTGGTCCATATGTCTAAAAAGACAGCCACAAGAAGAGTAGCGCATCTAGTGTGAGCAGTGGTCTGCTGAACCAGAGCTGTGACTTTAAAGAAAGAGATATGGGGAAAGTACAGGGAGCCATTCTTCCCATAACACAGCATCCCAGCTTCCAGAAGTTTGGAGATTTCCCACACCAGAAGTTTTGTCTGGACCATTGTCTGGACATACAGCTTACTCACACCCTCCATGGAGGAGGAAGGCTCGTTCCCATGTGAAATAAGCAGATATCCCAGTGGAAGTAGTAGTGAGCAAAGTGTCTCTGTGAGACAGTGCCATCCCACATGCCCCAACAGCAAGGGCTGGGAACATCCTGCTACCCTGCCAAAGGGTGCCAGCTTGGAGCCTGCTAAAGCTCCAAGTCAGTAATGATATCCCTGTGTAGGGCATTACAAGAAATATTTCCATATTTTCCTTTCAGTCTGTGTTGAGATTGCCTCTCTGCTGTGGGCCTGCGTTAGCAATGCTTGCTCATGGCAGACAAAATGAAATCTTGGGTGACGTTAAGTCGCTCCTAAGTCTTGCTTTAGGTCCCATCTCCCTCAAGCAGATCAGCTTTCATGGAGATAAGCTGTATGCCCAGCAGCAACTTGAGGTCAAGGAGTAGGAGCAGGCCAGCAGAAGTTGACAGGGTCCACACTAACTTGTGACCCACCTGGAGGTCCCAGTATGATCTCAGGAGGCACCATGGGGTTCAGCAGTAGAGAAGAGAGTTGCTTTTCTGCTTGTGGACTACACTGCTTGCACTACACTTGGGTCATTGCTGCCTTCTGCCAGCTGAGCTAACATTAAAAGCATAGACAGTCTCCATGAAGAATCCTCACGGAGAGAGATCTGCCATTACATTGAGCAGGGGGAAGAGGGGATGCAACCCTAGCGAAGCTCTGCTGGCAGCTGAAGTCCATGCATCAGCCTTTACTGGCTAGGTTAGGTCAGGCAGAGGAGGAAGATGGCTTCCTATGGCACTTCATCCCCTTGGTTTGGCACATGCATGGCTCCAGACACAGGCTTGGACCTATGAAGACCAAGATTTAGTTTTAATCAGGTCTCAGGAAACTGTAACAAAAAGATATGAGCATATTGGTTCGAGGTACGAATACCCAACAAGGCAAATACCAACTAAGAACCAAAGCTGCTATAAGTGACCACTGCGTAACAGAGATTTTGGTTCATTATCATAATGCTTATCTACATGTAAATCATTAGAGTATTTTTTAAAAAGGTAGTAATCCTAGAATGACTTGATGTGTTCTAGTAACACATTCTCAAAGTCAACTTTCTATTTATTTATAGACAGCCAAAATGAAAACATTATGTCTATTTTCATGTGGCAGGCCTTGAAAACAAACAAAAAAAAACAGTCACAGGAAAAGCATTTGTGATGGAAAGTTACTGTCCACTCACTGGGACTGCTCAGGCTGTGAGAAGAGAAGGAAAGGGGAAATCAGGGATATATATATACACACACAAATATGTATTTATTGATATATATAGTCTGAGTTATTATTTTTCATATATACGTATTTATAAAAGAATCATAATCTCAGGAGAAACCAGTATGAATATTTTTAGTTGACATGAGAAGAAATACTACTCTTTCTTAGGCTAGAAGGGAGCAATGCGTGCTCCACAAATGTGCATGTCCTTGCTGGGAGCTTGAGGCCTGGACATGAGTAGTTTAGGTGAGGGCATGAATGACAGACAAATAAATCCAGGGCTCAGCTCCCACCACTGTAGCTCCTAGCATACATCCCCAGGACACGGAGGGTGGCTGGGTACAGAGAAGTGTGTGCAGGGGCCCAGGTGCTCTCCCAGATTTCCCATGGGAAGCCTACTGGGTGGGCTAGGGGCTCCATAGGAGCCTCATACACTGCATTCCATGTTCATAAAATGCAATTATAATTGTAGAATCATAGAACGTCCTGAGTTGGAAGGGACCCGCAATGATCATTGAGTCCAGCCCCTGTCACTGCACTGGACAACCCCACAGTTCACACCATGTTTCTGAGGGTGTTGTCCAGTCTTTTCTTGAACACTGTCAGGCTTGGGGCTGTGACACCTCCCTGGCGAGCCTGTTCCAGTGCTCCACCACCCTCTGGGTGAAGAACCTTTTCCTAATGTCCAACCTGAACCTCCCCTGGCACATCTTCCTACCATTCCCTCAGGTCCTATGACTGGTTGCCAGCAAGAAGAGATCAGCACCTGTCCCTGCTCCCCACCTTGTGAGGAAGCTTCAGACCCCTCTCAGTCCTGGTCGGTTATAATATTTTTCTTCTTTCCCTGTAATAAAAAGCATCCCTAAGAGAGACAGCATCTCATTCAAACTCTGTTGCTCTGCTGCACTCTGCACTTCACCAGCTTCAGCTGAGTCAGACCTGGACAAACATTGGCCCTGACCCCGTCCCCTCTCCGTCTGTCCCAGAAGCTCAGCACTTTTGCAAGAAAAGGTGTCAGTTCCTTGCATCCCCAAAAAATCAGCATTTAAAAAATATCACATGGTGTTTTTAAAAACTAAAAGGGAGGTCCATTGGATAAAACCCATCGGAGACTCAGTGGATGCTCGCTGCCTGTGTACACCATGCTGCCCATCCGGGTGGAGGAGCGGTGGGCAGCGAGGCGAACCTCACGTGCAGCGATGCCAGCCGACTTGTGGGGAGTAAATCCCTCCATCAGCTCTTCCAGAAAAAATTTTTTAAAAAGCCTTGAACAAACCAGCCCCAGGCCATTTCAGCCAGTGACAAAGCTAACAAGCAAATTAAACAGAGAAATATCTCAGCAGACCTCAACTGGCTGAACAAACAAATGGAGAAACTCAGGTTCCAAAGAGCAGGGGAACTGGGTTATGAAACAAGCTTTTTGATACAAAAGGAAGCTTACAGCTATCTCTGGTGATTAGACACGGAAGAGAAAGGTCGCTCTGGGTGTCAGACCACACTTCACACACATGGAGGTTATTTAATCAATATTTGTCCTGGAATCACATGCAGCGGAAAAATTTGCAAGTGAATGGTCAGCAGAATTTAATGCTCATATTCATTCATGTTGTGCTCTTGGACAGACAAGTGTTTTTAAATCTAGCACAATTTAAGCTTCAGAATCCAGCAGATTTTTAACCAAAATACAGGAAAATCTTGGAATTAAACACTGTATTTGTGTATGCCTTTCAATTACATATTCAGCAGGATGGGGAGTGCTCACCTATGATTTTAGAAAGGGATCGGTGGTAGAAGGAAGTTTACTTGAATCTCCAAGTTCTTGACATAACAGGAAAAATAATTTAGTTAAGGCTCCAGAAACTCTGTTCACAGAAACCCCCCAAAGCAGAATGGAGGGATTTATTCCTTCCACTGCTGTGTTCCCCGGCCACACCGCTGCACCAGCATTAGAGGTTTTATTTAGGGTCATGGCAGTAACAGCAGGAAGGTATAATCCTCTGATGAACAGACAGCTGTTACCTCCTGCCCTTGTGAAAACCATGATCTCAGGTTGAGGATGTCGTTCCCTTGAATCATCATATTCTTTTAATCCCCCCATGAGTTTGCCACAACAGATTGTTTGCTTATGTTCAGATCATAAGGTCATGACTCAATTTTCACCCCCTGCTAGAAAGTTAAAGGAAATTTGACCATAGGTGACCTAACCATGGACTTTAGTATTTGTCTGCAAATAATGATGACTAAAACATAAACAAACCAAAATAAAAACAGTCAAAACCCAATCCTCTTGCCTAGTGACTTAATGACAAAATTTGCACAAGGCACAGCAGAAAATCCCGTTCACTTTGGGTTGTGATGCAGGTGATGGGTTTGCATTCAGGTAACTGTCACAGGGACAGGACACCTCTAAGCCATTAAAATCGTGCTTTTGTGTAACTAAAGTGAGATGCTCATGCTCTGTAAGATTGTGCAGGGGATAATTTTGGCTGCACAGGGGAAAGGCTGAGAGAGGAGACCCCCATTCAACAGCACAGGGATTAACAGAAAGAAGCCAAATCCAGAGGGAGGGTGGCTACTTCAAGGCAGAAGCTTTTGGTGAGATGTTTATTTTGATAGCCTAGCTGGAAATTAACTGGAAAAACAGCTCCATCAGCCCTGGTCAGGAAGAGCAAGGGCAGAGATTATGTTCCTCTGGCAGTCTGTCCTGTTGAAGCACTCACACTCCAGCACAGGATGAAGCATTCACCATGTCCTGCATGCCTTCTGTTTTATTCCTTGTGTGGCCAATGCAAAAGGAAAAAAAAAAGGAAAGCCTGTAAGTCGGTCACACTGTATTAAAGATCGCTTTGATGGACTTCAAACAGCTAGCTATAACCATCCATGGTGCGTGCAGGGCTGTGCTGCTTCCAGAGGAGATCCTGCAGGAGGGCAGAGGGATGAGCAGGGAGCGCTGCCCAGGTCAGGTACCATATCCATGACCAGGGAAAAGGATCTTTGTCCACAATGCAGGTGGAAAACCAGCAAACCCTGCTTCGAAGGGGTTTGCCATTACACCATCCCAGTGCATTCATGGGAAAAATCAATCTTGCCTCTCTTGCAAACCATTTCTCTTCGACCTGTGCATCTCCTCCCCTCTAAAAACACTTGCCATCAGGGCAGCCCCAACTGATGTTGCTGTTGTTTGGGCAGAGGAAACTCCCTGTTCAAAGCCGGGCATCCTGGCACAAAACACGGTTTATCCCTGCGAATGCTGAGCAGGGCTGGCACATTTCACGTGGGGAGTTGCTCTTTCTGGGTTTCACCCACACACTCCAGTCGCATTTACATTGTGTAACACTTACAAGGGAATATTCAAAGGGGAGAGGGGAAAGATCCTCTGTGAAAGGGACCAGCCCCTTTCAGAGCTTTGGCCCTCAGTCTGTTTGGCATTGAGTGTTACAGTGTCCTGCTTCACTGTGTGCTATCCTCTGGCTCTGAATTGGGGCAAAACTGCATGGATTCAGGCACAGTTTAAAATTACATTTCATGGGAATCACTCTAAATGCACTGTAACTGTTTCCTTAACTAGCCACACATTTGGCCTAAAACTACTTGGCTTGCTGCCCTTTAAATATATGCACTTTGTAAACAATTGCATGCTGAATGTGAGCATTTGAAGCTCTGGGACAAATGATCTGACCTGCTTTTGTCATCCTCTTACCTTGATGTGCCCTCATTCTCCTTCTCTCAAGAGTCCAGGCATGCTTTGTACAGAGCAATAAAAGCCACATATCCCTCGCCCACCTCATTCTGCTTGGCAGGCAAATAATAAAGGCTCAAGACCAGCAGATGGCTACTCAAACAAATTCACATCTTACCGAGCTTACGAAGGATTAACACACCCATGTTTTCACTGTGTGGTTCTCCTGTGAGCTCTAAGGGTTGTTCTAAAGACAGAATTGGCAAATAGTTTTTTTCCAAGGGCACAGTATGCTTCATGGTACATTATCAGATATTATTTTCAGTCCACTGAAATTCTGCTTAGGTGTCAGTCAGTGTAAAACTCCTGTACCTTCTTAAGAACAAATATGGGGAGTGGTGACAATGTGTCATTGCTGCTTAGAGCAGTAGGAAATTTAAACCAGGATGTTTCTTAGGATTTGAAAGAGGAATTTCAACACTAATTGAAGTTCTGCAATTTTCAAACATTTCTTTACAGTGTGTTCCTCTTCACTCCTTTTCCTCACAAACATGCGTTCTACTCCCAAAAATAAACAATCACTCAGGTGAAACTGTACAAGGAGATGGGACCTTGTGGCCCCTTGTGAGGTGCTGAGGTGACCTGTTACACCAGCACTACATAATCTTGTGCAGGCAGCAGATCTCTCCTGAAACATGCTTCAAGTTTCTCAACACCAAGCCCTTTCCTTGGAGCTTTTTTTTACCAGCATCTGAAATCTGCTGTGTCTTAGCACCTTAAGGATTTCTTCTTAGGGTCATCTCACCATCATCTGCCCTGAGGATGACAGGGAAACCAGCACACACAAGGTCCCAGTGCCTTCAGCTGGTGGATGTATCACCCTGGCCACCCTCTGCACCTCAAGTGAGGTGCAAAAGGAGCAGTACTGACACTGGAGCATCAGGACCACGCCAGCAGAGGCAAGACATAGACCAACTGAGAACAGAGCTAGAGACGTTTCAGCAGCAGTTACAGGAAGGATAAGATCAGGACTGGAAGATGCAACTCTTGACACCCTTGTTTCATTTATTTCCAGTAGAAAACTGGTATTTCTGGACTCATAATACTGCATGGGACATGATGGGACCACACTTGAGGTTTTGTTTACATCTGTACCCTTTACATACAGCACATGACTCCATTTAACTGCGTATTTTCCCCAACTTAGAAGCTTGCCTTGAAATTCAAGTCTCAGCTTCCCTGTAATTCCCAGTTCATTCATTCATTACCTGCTGGCAAAGAACTGCAGATTAAGTTCTGTCTCCTTCATATCACTTACCAGCACAACAGCTACTTTGCTGGAAATTTTCACAGACCAATCTTAAAAAAATTAAAAAAAAAGGCAAAGATGCATTTGATCTGCTTCAGTTCAGGGAATGAACACTCAGAATATTGATTCAAAGAAGTACAGAGCTAGCTGCAGTGATCGTTCTGGTCTCTGACTGACTGGTCAGATCGACGCTTTTCTTCCCCAGAATCCCTTCTTTTCAAGTTATATTTGACAGCGCTTTGAAGTTCCAGGGTTTTCTTCTGTAGGCACTGCTCCTGCTGCAAGTCAACATTAAGGCAACATAAAACTCTCACTATATACAACACAAGACCTTGTTTCTCAGAGGAAATACACATTTAAGGCAAACATCATCATCAAGCCAGATTCTAATATGCTCCTTCACAAAGAATAGTACTTTGGTCCAGCAGTAGTCCCATTAAAGCCCATGGGATTATTCCTGCAGTATGGTGCTTTTCAAAAGGGGTATCGTCACTAGGATGCAGTTCTGGAAGTAACACCATGGTTGCAAGGAGGGTGCAAACAAGCTTTTACTACTGAGGATCTACTAGTTAGTCTGAACAATGGTTTGAATGTGGCTGATTGCATCTCATTGGCAGAGTAGAAAAGAACTCTTTTAATTAGTTTTGAAAATGAGTGAATTTAATCAGAATATTGCAGAATAATTGAAATTTACGGAATATTTAGATTTGTGATAAACCCCAAGTTTTTAGCCAGGATTCACCTCCTCTTGCTATAGAAGCCTCTCACTTTGAGGCAGCCTGTTCCCATAGGAACACAGTCACACTGGCATCATGGAGATGGCTAAAACATTTCCGAAAACAGCTAGCAGAATAATTTTGCTACGTATTGCTTCTCCTGCTCTACTTTGAGCATATGTATTATGTCTTATTATAGCTAGTCAAAATTACATCCCTACAGGACAAAGTGAAATATATATACACATACGCACACACACATACATTCACATATATATTATATATATATATATATATATCTCCAAAATCTTTTTAGTGTGTATCTGAATATTTCTTTTTTCCTGAGGGACTGGCACAAAAAACAGCCACCTGCAAAGATGTTGCAGTAAATTAGAACTAAACTTCAGAAGGTTTGGTTGCAGTAAATCAGAAGTAAACTTAAACCTTCACTTTGGAAGAAGGAAACACCATTGTGTCAAGCTTCCCAGCAAAAAGACCTGCAGAGGGACCAAATAGGTACCAAATGCCCTGCTGGGAGAGCTGCTTCTTCCTGCTACATTGCCATTTCTTTCAGTTCACTTTCTGGCCCCTAAGTTTTATTCTGTAATAAATTCTAGAATTAATCTGATGGGCTCTTTCCATCACTGATTTCTTCACAGCTTAATGGATTTATCCTTTCCTGAGGGTTCAAGGAGGCTTGAATTTTAGTCTTTTGATTTCAGTGCCATCTCGCTTCCCTTACTTTCTTCTACACTTGAGTGCTCCAGTTATTTAAACAGCCTCATTGATCTCAGCTCGAAGATTATTACACCGAGGTGCTGTTCAATTTGAGCAGAGACAGCAGAAAACTTTGGCTCTGTCTTGCCAGACAATCGCCTTTCTGTTTACGTCATTTCCATTCGCTGCTTACAAAACTCTCCTGCCAAAACATTCAGAGGAGAAATGTATCCTGTTTAGACCAATTTTTAGCAGCTTTAGTTTCTATCGGATTTTGGGCATGTGGCAAGTTAAGGTTACTCCAGCTGGGGCTGAGCTGCTGGTCTACCTCCTGGTGACAGCGAGCTGTCCCCAGCCCCACGGGCAGCCACCTATCCCGGGGGACCCCAAGACAGAGCTGGGGCACCCATGGCCACTCCTCTGCAGGTGAACTTGCTGTTCCTCCAGCAGAGGGCTGGACACCCTCCCCTCCCAACAGAAGGCAAGCAGGAGGAGTTAGGAAGCAAATGCAGCAACTCAGAGGTTTCTGAGGAGAGAAGATGCCCACCATCCTCCTCCCACCCAGCCCACAGCTGAGGCCAGTCCCAGATCCCCTGGCCAACAAGGTCACCACCATTTCACCTTCCTCCTGAAAAGCTCAGTCGCTTGCACCAGTTTTTCTGGCCGCCCTGGGACAGAGGCAGAGCTGACTTGGCTGAGTTTAATTTGCTGGAAATTTGCCAGTGGCAATATTTACCTGGGACTATTGCTGGGAGGATCCAGTCAGGACCCGCACCCCACCCCAGTGTCAAGGAGAAGTGGCTGCAGACCCCCCAAGACCCCTATGCCAGCGGCTCAATGTCACAGGATACAACCTTGGTGGTGTAGGTTTTATTTCTCCCCTCTGGTTGCCTGCTTTCCATACCAGCCTGCAGCAAGCACTATCTGCTGAGGATCTTCCAAACTTAAAAGGGCTCTTAAACATTCCTTGAAATTTCAGAGTGAACTGAGTGTGATGCTCATGGGAGATCATGTTGCATGCAGACTGAAAAATGCCATTGAGGTGAATGCAAAACCCCAGCTCCTGCCGCCAAAAAGTTTTCCGTTTGCCTCCTTCATTTCCCCTTGGAGTCACACTCCCTAAATTCAATATTTTCAAGAGGAGAAAAAAAAGTCCTTTGAACTTTTTTTTTTTCTTTTTCTTGAATATTAAACATTTCCAGTCAAGCTGAACTCGTAGGAGAGTCTCTGAAGTGAAACCTTCCACCAGTATGTCCCTCTGGGAACTTCAGACGTTATTTATTTCATGTTTTTACTCATTGAAAACCATGTCTGAGAAGGTGTCAACAGCGTTTTCACTCTCATCCAGCTCCTCAGTCTGACTGCCCTGTGAACTGGAGGATTTTCCTACCATCAACAGCCAGCAAACTGAAGGACTTGCTCACATGAATGTTTCAGAAATCTTCAGCCTGTTTTAAAATTATCCCGAGGCAATTAAAAATTAACAGATGAAGACAGATCTTCTTCCAGGCTTCCTTCTGAAATCTTAATGTCCAGTGATCCCGTACTTGGTTCAAAATTGTCTCAAAACGGTAAAGAACAGGATAAATCACGGCCGTCACTTAATGAAAACCTCAAAAAAAGCTCTTTTTAGTGACCAGTCATTCTGTTCTACTGCAGTTACAAGTTGCTTTTTATTTATGCTGCTGCTTAAGGAGACGTCCAGGCAGACAGGACATTTGCCCATTTCTTGTTTCAACTCCATTTTGAACCTCACGCCTCTGTTAACTTATGATACTGAAAAAACCAAAAATCTGATTTCACAGAAGAAAACCGCAGTAAGACAAGGACAAACAGAGACAGGGGTTGTTTTCTGTACAAGTGCCCACAGTTTTTGTTTTCCAAAGGAGGGAGGAGCTATGTGGCCCTGTTCCCATTTAATCACTCCAGTAGGAGCCAGCAGCGGCCACATTCCAGTTGCAGTTCCTACATGGCCACCTTCCTTGTTTTGTCTAGTTATCCCACAAACTCACTGAGGCATGGGGAAGCATTTGAGCAGCACCCAACAAACCAGAGCTCCTGGTTTAGTGTGCGTCTCTAAAGGATCCGGTAGCATATTGAAGGAACAAACAGCAGCAACAACAAAAAAAAACCTCAAAGCCAGCTTAAGTTGAATAAGAAACTTTAAAAATTCAAGTATGCAAAATAAAAAGCGAGGAGGAATTCATGTTGGATGTGCAAGCCCTCAGCCCCTCCCTGTGTGTATGCATCAGACCCGAGGATGGTATCTTTTCCTCCTGCTGCTCCTTCTCTCTCCACGTCCAAACAGGCTGCTCCCTCCTCCGCTCCACTTGCCCGCTCTGCACCTGTGGTCCAGCAGCTGCCTCCACCATGGCCCAGAGCAGTTGGGAACATCCCTTCCAGTGCTCTTGGAGCTCTGGGGACCGACCCCATGTGCTCAGCCGGTTCAGCAAACACAGAAGGCTGGGGTTTGCTCCAAGAAGATATAACCTCACTGGCAGTTTCAGCTGCTAGGCAGGAATAAGTCCCTAGCTGGCATATGTGAGCTATGATACAAAGGCTTAAAATTGGACAGAGGTAGGTGGATTTTGACAGGAAGGGCACCCCCTCCTCCTTCCCCAGCCCAAGCTCAGAGACAGAAACCCAACTCCTGAACTCTTGTCTGGTTGCAGGGATGCTGGGGTATTTCAAAGGAAATGTCACAAGAATTTCTAAGGTGGGCAAAGCCATGTGTTTTCCTTGGTCTTGCCCTTGAAGCTGGCATAACCATTTTGACCAAAGTTTTCCAAGAAATGTTTGGCCTGAATTTCATCTAGTGCAGATCTAGCAATGGAAAATGTTAAGTATTCTTAATAAAAGGCTGCTGCCACCATCCCCACATAAAGGCAATTTAAGCTGGAGAACTGATATAGATTCCGGTTTTGACCACTTAACTAGACTGCACTAATTTCTTCAAGAGGCAAACAACTACCAAATTTGCCCTTACCACCCATATGTGCACTACTAGCCTACTGAAGATCACAGAATCACACAGAATCACAGAATGTTAGGGATTGGAAGGGACCTCAAAGATCATCCAGTCCAATCCCCCTGGCGGAGCAGGAACACCTAGATGAGGTCGCACAGGAAGGCGTCCGGGTGGGTTTTGAATGTCTCCAGAGTAGGAGACTCCACAACCCTCCTGAGCAGCCTGTTCCAGTGCTCTGTTACCCTCACTGAGAAGATGTTTCTTCTCAAATTTAAGTGGAACCTTTTGTGTTCCAGGTTGAACCCATTACCCCTTGTCCTACCATTGAATGTCACCAAGAAGAGCCTGGCTCCATCCTCATGGCACTTACCCTTTATATATTTGTAAACATTAATGAGGTCACCCCTCAGTCTCCTCTCCTCCAAGCTAAAGAGACCCAGCTCCCTCAGCCTTTCCTCATATGGGAGATGCTCCAGTCCCTTAATCATCTTTGTTGCCCTAGATCTCAGGAGCTTTTCAACGCACACGAAAACAACACGCATGCTGCACCTCTGACATCTCAAATAAGTGGCAGGCTGGGTGCCCCGACCATCCACACCTCAGCTGATCTGCAGAGACACCGTTTCATCTTTGCTGAGGGCACCTGCTCCTGCACGCCCTGCCCCGTGGGCACACACACTGCTCCAACCACGGCAGGCAGGCACAAATCTCTCCCGCTTTCCTGCTGCCATACATGAATTTGGTTTTAGGTTAACTGGCTGATGTTGGCACCTACCCTGGAACAATACAAAGTTAAGTTCTTCATAAAGAGGGAAGTGTGGACCCACACATTTCCAAGGAACGCTGCTCTTCAAATACGGTGACACTTACGTTAGTATCAAGCTTTTACATTTCAATTAGCGAAGGTGGCCCTCAACAAGTAAAACACTCAGGCTCCTGAAAAATCACCAGTGGGAAGCACAAGTACTTAGCATTTCTGAGAATCAGGCTGAATTTACAACAGACTGAAGGTTAGAGCCTGGCACGAAAACAGACCTTGCTATCCAGATGCAGTATTAGTCTTTTGTAAAGAATTTGTACTGTCTTTATCCAATTTCCATTCTTAACTATGGCTCTCAGTGAAACGTGTTCAAACTCCCTCTGCTTTTTTTTCTGCCAGACACTCCTTCTAAGCAGATGATTATTAAATGCATATCCTAAGTCCTTCTTCAATGTTACATCTGCTTTTCTCTTTCAAAGTGCAATTCTCTTCTGAAAAGGGACTCCAGGAAGGATAGAAAAAGCATTTATAAAGATTGTGCATTTCTTGTCTCTCCAAAGTCTTGCAAAGCAAGAGTGCTCACAGGCTGTGGGAAATCTGCCTAACTGTTTGGATCTGACAGTGATATCTATGACCACCAGTAATAATGACCCCTGTTCTCAACTACAGGACTGCAGAAGTGTTATCTTGAGACTACGTCTTCACGGAGCTTTGCATAACAGCACTACCTGACTGATCCCGACAGTCAGAAAACAAGCCTGTCAAAATTACAAGAGATAATTGCATTTATTTTTTCTTCCACTAGCTGCCTTGGTTCTGCCAGCTCTAACAAGTATCAGTGACAACAAGAAACTTGTTTTTGCCACTAAAGCAGGCAAGCACTATGCTGAGGCCACTCAAGAACTGGCCTGGTGACTCACACTGGTGACTCAAGACTGGTTATTTCTGCAGAGTTAACTGTCAGTATAAAGAAAACTTGTCTCTAACTGAAATCTGAGGTGAAGTTTTCAATTCACCTGCAAAGATACCTATAAGTTGGACTTGGCAAGCTGCTCAGGAGCACAGCTTTAGCTCAAGGTCTGTGGCCTTTCAGACTGGCTCTTCACGTGTTTGCATTCCAGCAGGACTGCCCTCACACTGCTTAAAGTAAACCCAAGACAACATGAGGTTTCCACACCTGGATTAACTTTCGTCTGAAGGCAGGTACGCAGAGGCACCATTTCTCCAATCTCATTTCTCAGACTGGTAAATTGCTGAGCTTTCATTTTAGTCCAGGCTTCTTCCACCCTCCTCAAGCTCTTTAAAGCCAGGCTTGCCACTCACCTGTGTTAATTGGCCCCCCAAATTCCATGTTGTCTTTGAACACCCTCAACTAGTGAGTCTCTCTTCCAGATCTTGGTGCATTGGGTGAAAAAGCCATCATGCTCTATCACTCCTATTACCACTTGTCATCCAACCACTTACATAAGCTTGTGACCTCTGAAATAAAAACATTTGCTTGCACTTGGGTAGAGATGGTTGGTTGGAAGAGAACTCGGAGAGGGAAATGATTGAAAAAACAGTCACAGAAGCAAGTTTCCAGAATATGCCTTTCTGGTTTTCCTTTCAACTTTGCTATTTCCTCTAGTCAACCACTGGTTCCCCATCAAAGAAAAAAGTTTCAATGAGCAAAGTAAATTTATTTAACATTTCCACATATCCTCCAGCAGACAGGACTACTATAGCACATGTAATCTACAGTCTCACTAAGCACAGATCAAAAGGACATAAGTAACTGGAAAAAAACATTCACCTTAAGTTGTGCACATTCATTTGCTACTAAATGTACAAATAGGTCTAGAGAACCTGGTATTTCTAATGTGCCAATTATCTTTGTACTGTGGTACCCCACTCGTTATAAAAATAGCTTCACTTCAGACTGAAAAAGACAGGCTTTTCTTCTTGTATGTGGCTTTATCAAACAGGTCTATTTTCACGTGCAGTGGAAGGGATGTTTTAACCCATCTTCAACGTAATTTTTGGAAAAGGCAGTCCATGTACACACAACACCCTCAGAGGTGGCTTGCATATGTTAGACTATGGGCATCAGTTTGGGTCCATCAAGGTAGACACAGACGTGCACTTTGCAAGTGTTGCGCTGGGTGGCAAGGTGAGCTCAGCTGAATGAGCCAGGTTAGTTAAGACCTACGATTTAACCCGACCTCTCTAATTTTGATGCAAGGAGGTTTGATAAACTCAACTATTCACATGAGTATTCCCCATTTCAGAGACAGTAAAAATCAGGTGTCGAAAAGCAACTGGATGCACACGTGGACAAGGGAATGGGGTAACACTCTCATCTGGGACAGCTCTAGAGGAGCTCTAGGGTCATGGCTCCATTTAAAATAATGCTTACAACAGAGAGCGATTTATCCCACCACAGGAGTAATTTTGTGAAGGGAGTGCACACTTCTGCACTAATAAAAAACATCCCAAGTTAGACCAGCTTCTGAAACTCCACCACTGGCATTTTGATGGTGGTTCTCTTTCCCAGACCCTTCTCTTGTGAGAGGCTGGGTTTAGAAAATACACTCCAGGACTCAGTTGCCATAGCAAGCTTTTGAGCTCCAGAGAAAAATACACACTGTTGCTGCTTCCCCTCAGAAAAGCAAGAGGAAAAAAATTCCCAGTGTATTATACCGAACTCAGCTGAAACATTGCGGGTCTGAGTTTCATTGACCTATGTACCATCTAGTAGCAATTCTTGGAACAGAGGTCAGCAGCCAGCGAACATGCTGACCATCAGGCTACAGAGCTTCGACATTTCTCTGTGGCCCAGAAGCCCTCCTTCAAAACATCCTGAGTTCTTTTAGAGGTGGTACTGTCTCAAAAGGACCATGGAGCTTCTCCATGGGAGCCAAGGACATCATTGCCCCAACACCAAACATTGTTCTGGTTCCCACTGCAGGGACAGGGCCTCCAGCCAGAAACGAGCATTGCCTGCCCCATCAAAGGAAGGCAGCAGGCCTGCAACTCCTTGGTCTTCCTCTCCGAAGCAGAAGTTTGAAGGATACTTTGCAACTACAGTGGTACAGAGCATCTCCCAAACAGGTGTGAGAAGCTAGTTGGGCTCTTCTCTGGGGAGTCAAGTCTAGTACGGAAGCTTACCCACTTCCCAACCAAATGATCTGTCCTTGCTGTGCCACAGGGACAGGCACACTAGTGCCCTCTGTTTAGAAAGACCAGCATTGGCATAAACCTCAAGAGAGCTGTCTGAAATGAGAAAGCCCATCTCAGAATAGCACTTACTAAGAAGGTAGGATCTAGGAAACATACCTTTCCTCCATTATTGTCTCTTCCCTTGCTCACTGCTTCCTGCTCTGGATGCTGCCCTTACTGCATAAGGAGCACACCCCATGGACTTGGCCCCTTAAAGTTCAGGTTTTGTGACACTTAGTGTCAGTAAAAGACAAACTTTCAGAAATCAATCCATGTCACAGAGCTTGATTCTAAAGTCACTGAATGCTTAAAAGGTCAGTTTTGAGGGGAACACAAACCTGGGCTTCCTCCAACAATACAATTAGGTTCCCCTCTCTGATCAATCGTTTTTTATCAAATTAGCAAGATTTTTATAAAATTGTAGGGGATATTACAATACTTGTGACAGTTTGGGATGTCTTGTAAATCATCTACCAACTATAACTGGAATATAATACAAGCCATTGTAATGCTTTATGAAGCAGGCGCACATCACTATCTTGCAACAACCATATGTTCTGCTGTTTGTATGCATTTGTTATCCAACCCTTACATAAGCTGTTGATTAAATTATCATCACAGGACAAGAACACTTGTAGCATGGTTGAGTTGATCAAAATAAAAAACGAAGGAGCTTCATGCTGAGGTGGGACTGGCTGCTCACCCTTCCAAGCCGCAGCTGCAGGAGGTGGGAGCGTGCAGACCCGCAGTCAGCTGCACAACAGCCATCACTTCGGAAAAGACAGGGAATACACAAATTTGGGGCTTGGGCTACATAAGACAGGGCAAACTAAAAAACCGCACTTTCTCTGGTGCACAAGAGAAGGAATGGTCGGGGACGCGGTTGAAGGGAAAGGCTGGGGAGAGGGTTGCTTTAATGGTTTAAGGAACTCGTGAGATGTTACACACGCCTCACACTGCAGCAGGCCACCTATGCGAGCTGGGACAAGCCAGGCTTAGCCGCAAACGGGGACGCGCCACCGGCTGCCAAGCGCATTTCAGGGGGTCCCCGCCTTCCCGCTCCGGCCCGCCGGGGCGCCAGCGCCTGCCCCGGGGCACTGGACCCCTGCCGGCGAAAACAGCGGGGCAGCAACCGGGCCACTTGCCATGGCACAGCTGCAGCCCGGTGCCGCTCCAGCGGCCGCGGGCGGGCCGAGCCGAGCCGCAGCCCCCGGGTCCGGTGCTGCCGATGCCAACCTCCGAGAGCCATGTGCTGTGTACTACGGACACAGACTCCACCTTCCCCCGCTCCCGCCCGCCCCCACTCATCCAGGAAGGGAAAAAGAGGAGGAGGAGGAGGAGGAGGAGGAGGAGGAGGAGGAGGAGGGAAGAGGGTGAAAGGGAAAAAAAAAAAGAGAGAGAGGTTGAAAGGAGGGAGCTCGCCGAGACCCACCCTTCTCCCTCCTCCTCCTCCGGGCTGCTGGCCGGGCTTTTGTTTTCCTCCAGCTCCCCGTTTCCCACACGTGATTGCCGTGTTATTGCACAGGGCGCTCGGCGGCGCGGCTGCACCTATAAATACGGAGCGGGCGGGCGGCGGGGGCTCGGGGCAGTGCGACGCGGCTGGGCGGAGGGCACTCCCGCGGAACCCCCATGCACCCCGGCGGGCCGACGGCACCCATGTCCCGCCGCCCGCCCGCCTAACGGGGAGGCAGAGAGAGGCAGCGCCCGGCCAACGGGGAGGGGAGGGGGAGCCGGCCGACCATGGCGGCGGCCGCCACCGCCGCCAGCCCCGGCAGTCCCGCCGCCGGGCCCTTGCCGCCACCAGAGCCCTGCCCCAGGAAGGGGCCGCCGCCGCCGGGGCCGCCGCAGCCGCCGCCGGCGCGCAGCGACCCCCGCCGCAGGCAGGCCGCGCTATCCTTCCTCACCAGCATCTCCCTCGACGGGCGGCCCCCGCCGCCGGGCAACGACGGCCTCGCCGCCAGGCCCCGCCAGGCCCCACCGCCGCCGCCGCGGCTAGGCAGCCCCCCGGCGGCGCCCGCCGAGACCCCCCGGGCCCAAGAGGAGGAGGAAGAGGAGGAAGAGGAGGACGCCTTCGCCGCGGTGCAGGTGCCGGCCGCCGCCTTCCTGGGCGCCGCGGCGGCGGGCAGCCGCGGCCGCCTCAACTCCTTCACGGCGGGGGTGCTGCCGGCGCCCTTCGGCCGCGCCAGCCCCCAGGGCCCCGTCTGCGGCGGCGGAGAGCTGGGGCAGCCCGGCCCCGCCGCCGCCTTCGAGCTGCAGCGGTCCCGGTAAGCCGCGCCGCGAGGATGGTGGATGCGCGGGATGCGGAGGTGATGCGCGGGATGCGGAGGTGATACGCGGGATGCGCAGGCGACGGGCTCGCCCCTCGGGAAGGGGGACTTGGCAGCCGGGCGGCGGGGGGCAGCCGTAGAGAGGCCCGTTAGCCGCAGGGTGGGAGCGCCGGAGGCTCGCTCGGCGGGGCCGGGCGGGCCCCTGGGCGCTTGGCTGCCGCCTGGCCGGGGGGAGCAGCGGCAGCGGCGGGGATGGGATGGGAAGTGCGGGCGTGCAGGGACAGGTCTGCAAAGGTGCCTGAGCCTCCCGGGGGGCAGCAGTCATGCTCAAAGTTTCGCTCCTGCTAAGCGGTGCAGGCGGACGGCTGCACCACTGCCGTCCCGTTCTGCAGCCGAGCACAGCTCCGGAGCAGTTGTCACCCCTATCTCATGGCTGGTGGCGGGTTCAGCCGGCCTTGCCGCCTGGCTTATCGGCAGCAGGCTGGGAACCAACCCTGAGCCAAGGGCACTGTAGCCACATCTGTAGCCCGCAAAAGGGGAAGGAAATCTTTCCATCGATGCCTACGGACTATGGTGTATGTGCAGAGTGTGAGCAGCGTCTCACTACCTCCCTAAATAAGCTATTTATGTACAAGCACTTCATGTTCCTCTGTGTGGTTCCTTGCCGCCAGGTACTCTTTTGCCTTTTAATCCTTAAAGGAATATCCTCACCTGCTTGAAAAGCTGAGACTTTTGGTTAAGAATGTGCAGTCATGTAAAAATGTGCAAATGTATATGGATTAATTGCACCACGGGTACAAAATCATCTTGTTCACTTCCTCAACAACATGCTTGGATATCAAAGGCTGTGGTGGAGGAAAGAACCGGGGAAGAAGCCGGAGGAAATTACTGTGCTCCCCAAGCCCGCATCGATGGCCACTCCCACATTCCCCATTTGCCACACTCCTTTCTAGTTTCTCCCTTGAACAAGTAGGTAGACTTTGAGTCACATGTTATTGCAAGGGTTTATAAGGGTAATTGAGCATAGATCGTTGTAGAAAAATCCCTTTCAAAACCAACCAGCTTGGAGAAATTGGAGGTATTCCAGGAGAAAGTTGTCTTAGCTGTGTGCCCCACTGTTGGTTGTTGGGGAGGGAGGGGTTGTTTTTTCTTTCTTTCTCCCCTTCCATCTGGATTGTGTTGGTGGTTTTTTTGAGCCCCTCTTCAGGTGCTGTGCTAGGGAGCCCCACCTCCTCAAGTGAAATGCCTGCTGGGCGGTTGCAATTGCGCTGTAGTTCACCAGTACAGCAGTGTGACACTTGGGCATTTTAGTCTGTGACATGGTTCTGCATACTGTTGCACATGGCCTTGTGAGTTAGGAGTGACCCGCAGTTTCTACTCTTGGACTTTTTACTTGTTGGTGGTAATGTGCTTGGCAGTACCCTCTTAGTTCAAGAGACTCGACTCTCCTTGGCCTTGCAGTTAGTGAGTCTATTGTTCATAAAAGATTCGTGTGCCATCTTTCTGGATTCCTGAGGATCTTCCTTCATTTTCCTGGCTTGCATGCTTTGAGCCTGTGCACAGTTCTAGGAAGGATGCCCAGATCTCACCTGTATCACTTCTTCCCTCCACCTGTCATTTTTTCCCTTGCCCCTGTTTGCCAGTCTCTGAATTTTTCCTTCCACAACTGATGCTTTTGTTGTTGTTGTTGTTACATGAGAACAGTGTGGAGTTTAAGAGGGAAAGGTAATTACTGTTCTTGTTTATAGCCTGGAAATCTAGTGTTGTCCAAGCTTGGCTGTGCTGCTAGTGTGCAGACAGACTGCATGGATAGCCCAAGTCCAAGGCAAGAGAAGTCGCCTATCAAAACCTGGTCAGGGTGCTCCTCCAGTCTTACAGCATCCCTCCTTTGTGCTGTGTATTTTCTTGTGGTATAAGATGTAAGGAAAGTGCTGTTTTTCTCAGACTCTTTCATTTTCTTGAGAGCTATATTAAATTGTGGTGGAGACCTTGCATAACTCCCCCAGGCATGAGGCTCTCTATTGTGGCACTTGCTTACAGCTGGCGCCAGTGCAGAAGAGCTCCAGGTTATGCCCCCGGCTTTGCTGACTGCCCTGATGCTGCACATGTGCAGCCTGGGGCAGACTTTGGCCTGCCTTCAGTAGATTTGTTTCAGTTCTGGAAAAGGTATATATTTTTACACATCAGGAATGGACAGCTGCAGACCGTGGTTGTATCGAACGTTTGCTGCTCATCGTGTCAATGAGAAGCCGTGGTAGGGGCTCCGATTGCTGGGGTCAGTCTTGGCTGCGCAGAAGATAAATTGTAGGCATGCACAGGGCTGGCACAAGCCCAAGGATAGAGGGTTCAAGCAGACCTTCTGCTCTCTTAATGGAGAGGAAGGACCCAAATGCCCAGCACATGGCCTGCCTTTCTCGGTGGGACGGGATGGGAATCGCTGCAGCTGCCCAGAGACAGACATTAGCTTGCCTGAAGAAGGATGCAGAGAAGCAGAGAGGAAAATCAGAGATTTTTTTTTTTTGCAGTTCATGTGTGCATCTGCTGTCTCTCCTCTCATCCTTCCACTTTCCTTGCAGCAGGCTTGATACTGAGTTTGATGTGTTGTTTGACAGACTAGTCCTCTATGCTGAGACATGTAAGTTATGTTGTAACACGAAACCGTTTTCTATTACAGTATCAGGCAGGACAGGCTGTCTTATGTTGTTGTTTTTATTTAGTTTTCAGAAACCATTGTGAACATATAATCAGAGTTTCCTGGCTTTTTTGTTTGTGTTAGCAGTTTCTATAATTGCATACTAGTTTATGTTTAACAAGGTGATCATTAATGTGGTTTGGGTTTGTGCTCTATGTGTATTCACAAGGAACAAACGATACAAAAAAAGAACAAGGAGCTTCTAGCTGTTCGGAGGCTAGTATGTAATTATATGTAAATGGAAAAAAATGCTTATTCAGAAGTTGGCTTGTTGATGCCAAAGGCTCCTGTCAAGTGCAGAAGAAGTTTTTCTCAGTTTTGTGGTCAACGGGTGGCTGAGGACATGAGGCTGTTGGAAACCAGGGGCAGGTTCTGCCAGGTTTTCCATTGTGTCAAATTATAATTTGTTTTAATAACTTCTTAAATTAACTCAGTGGAACGAGATTTCAGTAACACTTGTTTAAAATTATTCCAGATCCTGGAGGTTAGGTGATGGTCACAGGTACTTGTTTTTATGGATGCCTAGAATTTTCATTGCCATAGTTTTCTTCAGGAAAAATATTGCTGACGTTTCCTTTTCTACCTAAGGCCTTTCCCAGTGAGCCTGGTAGTTAGAAACAAGCACATGCCTTTTATTTTTTTTTTTTCCTAAGGAAGCAAATCAGTGATTGGATTTGTAGTTGAAATGTTGCTTACAGTTGCTTGTCTGTGTTGCTGTGTCAGGCTTGAAGGCAGATGGGCAGGAGAATTCCTTCTGGGAGCAGCTGGTGCTGGGAAGGAAGGAGAGAAGAGTATCTGCTGAGTAATTGCTGCAGGGAGGTCCACTCCAAAGGACATTGAAGTTATCATGGTCCAAGTAGGTTTGTCTTAAGAATTTATTGACCTACAGGGCAAATCTCATTTCCTGAGTGATTCTAGAATTAATTTATGACTAGTAAAGCTTATGAAGATTGAATTTGTTTCTACCCATTAGAAAATAAAGAACTGCGTATGGTCTCGGTGTTCATCTTCTGGAGAGATGCAGTGAAGGAGGATGCTGGAACAGTTGACTTGCCTGGCTTTTCTATGGCTTGCAAAGTGTGATGGGTTGATGGTGCTGGAGGAGGCCTCCAGGATGTTGCTGAGGAGCTCATCCCGCTGTTTAGTTTGGTGGCAGAGTGCTGTGAGGTCAGAGCTTGCAGGCAGTGCAGACTCAGCCCACCACAGAAGATGCCTCCAAACTGAACATGCTGGAGACAAAAGAAGAGCCTCTCAGGAACAAGTGTCTTGCAGGCAGAATCCTGAAGGGGGAGCAACACAAAGAGCTGGGGGCACCGTCCACCCTGCGGGGTCATCCCAGCATCAGGAGTGGGCTTGTGAGGTGCTGGAAACACATCAGACCTTTTGTGTGTGATGAAGCCTGTGCTATTCACTGAACCTAAAGCCCTTCAGACAACCCAGGTTTCAGAATGATGTATACAAGAGTAGCGTGAAAACAGCAATTTAATGGTCTGAGAAGTGAATGGGAAGTACGCATGCTGAACTAAGTCTTTTCATAGGTGTGTGACCTTGAATACCACTGATGGTTGCTGTCCCTGAAGAAGGGGATGCTTATTGACTTCAGCTGTCACTTCAGGAGGCTTAATGGCCTTCCTGTGCCATCCTGGAGAGGTGACATTCAACAACAGTGTTAAGATTTGGGTGATAAGGGCAGTTTCACTGGCCGCACCAGCGTCTTGCTGTGCCTCTTGGGGCAGGTCCCTCATGGCCCGTTTTCACTGCTACGGGCCCTGTGTAAGTCTTTGACGCTGCTCCCACAGGCTGCCCCCCTGATAAAGGGCTGGCGTCCCCATGCACGCAGCTTGCAAGCTCCTCTGGGAGTCCTGTGAGGAACACTGAGTACACCCATGTCCTTCAGCATGAGCACGGTCACTTCAAGCCATGCTGGAGCGGTCACTGACCACCGGTGGGCTTCTGGAGCTGTGCACAGGCCGAACATGGCCAGCCCCACGTCATGCTGACCATCATCCATCTCTGGTGGTCTCTGCCTGCTTTGTCCCTTGTGCAGGACACCGGTTTGCGCCTCCCTCTGTTGCTTCCTTCGAAACTTGTGAAAATTTCATCATCTTCTAGCTGTTGATTGAAGTTGACCTGTGATTCAGAAGTCACTGCAATACAGCGATGCACAGACAGATGGACAGCATAGGTGCATCAGCCTTGTTCCTTTAATACACAAAGCTTTTAAAAACAGATCCCACAGAAGTTTGCTCTGGCTTATTTTAGGCTTTTATTACACTATTTAGCAAGCATCTCTGGCAGATAAAAAAGGTAATAATCATCAGACAATGAAAACCCTTTGCTGTTAATTCTGAAGAGGAGCTGGAACAGAACATAGCGTTCACTACTACTAGGGAATTAATTAGACACCTTCACAGAATGACAGATGCTGAGAGGGACCTGCCTCTGCCGAAGCCTCAGGACTTGGCAGGTTTCAGAATGAGATGGCCTGAGAGCCAGACAGGTAAGAGGGCTCTGACTGGGTCTGCTGGGTTAGCTGAAATTGGGTTGATTTTCTTCTTGCAGTTAGGAACTTTTCTTATTAGTAGCTAGCATGGTCTTTTGTTTTGGATTTGCTATGAGAATGAGATAATATGCTATGTTTCCCATGCTTTGCCTGAGAAGAGCTACCTTCTTTCTTTGCAGCAGCTAGGTGTGTTTTGGAGTCAGTATGAAAAGAATTTAAGAACTCACTGATATTTCAGCTGTTGTCAGGGAGACCAAGGACTTTTGAGCTGCCAGCTGCAGGTGCAAAATAGCAGCTGGGAGGGAGAGTAATGGGACAGAACCCAGACTAACATCCAGGTTGGTCAATGAAATATTCCCCACCATCAGCGGCATGCTGGGTATGTAACTGGAGATGACTTCTCTAGCTAGTTAGTTCTGTTTGGGAGTTTGGTTCCGTTCCGGAGTTTGGTTCTAGTCCATTTGGAGTGCTGCTGGAATTCAGCCTGTTGCTATCTGCCGTTTCACAGTGACCCTCTGGCCTGTCTGCCTCTTGCCTTTTTGTGCTCTCACTGAGATCGACTGGGACCAGGGTGCTCTCCTTTCTGGGATGGGCTGTTCAGCACAAATGGAGTTAGTGAGAAATTGCATTGAGTATCACTTCTGTGGTTGTCGTCATCATCTTATTAAACTGTTCTTACCTCAACCGATTATTTTCTCCCTTCCTCTTTGGTTTTCTCCCCTATCCCACTTTAGCGGGGGAGTGAGTGGCTACCGTGGTCCTATTTGCAGGCTGGGGTTAAACCACGACACTGGGTGGCTGCTCATTAACTCCTGTGAGAAAACCTGAGCTGGTAACACCTGAAGAGTCGTGTTTGTGTTGGCTGCCTTGGCTGGCCACCAATTCAAATCTTTCCAGGTCCAATGCTGCCTCGGGAAGTCCTGTGGTTATAGTGTGCCAGTGCCTGACCGGTGTGCGGTGACCACTCTTTAGCCATCAGGAGAGCAGAGGAGTGAGACATTTCAGCAGGTTTGCTTGTGTGGTCGGTGCATTTCCGTTACTCAGTCTTTCTTTTCACCCTTTTCTTTACTGGACAAGTTCCTGTGTAGGTAGCCAGGCCCTTTTCCTTAGGAGCCCTCCAGACCATCACAAAAACATAGTTTGATGGTGGATAGATAGCATGATGACAGCGTTTGGATAGGAAGTATGCTTTAATCTGTAATTATTATGACTTTGAAAACTCTTATGGTGGAGGATATATCTTATCTTGGAACAATTCAAAACAGCTAAAATACAAATATGAGATTCCCATGTGTCCTCTCTGCAAGGAAGAAAAAACAACCCTGTAGTAATTCTGTTGGCTTTCTTGTTTCAAAGAAATAAATACCAGGTGGGCTGTCCAGAGCCTCTGTAGAGTGCTGAGTGTGATACGAGGTAAAGAAGCAGAACCAAATCCTGATTTTATTTTTTTTCCACCCTGATTTCAGCTGTTTGTAGTCTCTCAGGCAAGATCTCCGCTACACAAACATAAAGGATCGTCTTCATAATATAACCTGAAAATGCAGAAGTTTAGTTTTACATGTTAGGAATCCTGTACATTGAAACTTCAGTAGATATCAACTTAGACCATGCTAAATATGGGAAATCAGACTCTATTTGAGCCATGAAAATGCCCACAAAATTCACCTTTGGATGTATGCTAATACCTCCAAGGATGTAATCAATCTTTTCTGACAAACATTCTCTTCTACACTCAGAATTCCTGTTGATGGCTGTGGTGCTGCCATGAGGTACCAGGCTTAGCAACACAGAAGGTGCAGTGAGACACAGAGCTGTCTCTTTTTGTAACCCAACTAAATACCCCTTGCCAGTTTGCTGTAAGAAGTATTATTCCTAGAAAACGTAAATGACATAATTTGGCATATGAAGAGTATCTGTCTGATGACCTGCAGTTTGCAAATAACACTCTGAGAAATCTAAGGAATGGTATTTGATTTCATAAGAAGAGCTTAGCAGAAATTTTATTTGCTGCAAGGGTGGGGTAAAGAGGGCAAATCAGGAGAAGAAAATTTCACCAGTGGTTGGGGAAAATGCGATGTGCCGACGGCAAACTTTCAGGACTCTCAGGGTTTGCTTTTCAGGCTCCAATATGCAGATTTAGAGAAGTATGTATTTAAGGAACTGTGAGGTTTCTTTACAGGGGCTACTGTGTTATATTAATTGCAACTGTTTTCCTGTCATGAGTGCTAAATGTATTTTCTGTTCTTATCACGTATTTCAAAGTCAACACTACTGTTGGCAGCTGCGTTTCAGAGTTTTTGCCTAAGGAAGGTTTTCTATTGTGGAAAATTTAGAAGTGAATGGAAAGTGAATCAAAGGCTACCTTCCTTTATAGAAGTTTTTTTTCTTTTCTTTTTTTTTTTTTTAAAGCCTTTCACCCTATATATGAATATAAAGGACAAGCACATGTTCTGAGCAAGCAGTAATGTCTTCCTCCGTGTTGTTATAGACCAGGCTAGCAATTTCATGAAATTGAGGTTTGGAGAGAAAAAGATTCACTCACCACAACTGCGATGTGTTTTTGCCTGCTGGTCTTGGATTGCAGAGTAAGGTATGTCTTTTCTGACCCAGGATCCTGCAAAGCCTGAACGGTGTTTACATATGTATAGAACTGCTCAGTTAAAAAAAGCACCGGTGTATAAAGTTATGCTAGTAAGTAAATCTTTACAATATCAGGGATTTTACTGTAGAACACTGGGGAGATTAAAAAATAGAAAGCTAGATAACTTTAATAATTTTTTAGACAACAGCAGATCGCATTTTTGTGCTCCTACAGTTAACCATATTACCAAGGTAAATATGATTAGGTTTTCAAATCTACATGGTGTCAAGGCAGATCAGACATAGGCACATCAGTTTATGGGTAAAAGCATTCAAAAGAAGCATAAATTTTCTTGCAAAGAAAAACAAAAACCACTGATTTTTTTAACTGGAAAAATCTATAAGATGATATTATGCTGACTTCTTTCTGCAACACATCACGCAGCTGGAACTAAGCTGCACGGAATGAAGAGAGATGAAGCTCTTCAGCTTGCTTTTCCCTTTCTCTGGGCTTTGGGTCAAATGTTGACCGCCAAGAAATTGGTAGTGCCACTTGGTTTGCAGCTTGTTTACAGGTAACTTTTTTTCAGCCATCTGTGTGCTATCTGGTGCACATGGCCTCGTTTGTGACCGTACAGGACATACCTGCACACATTCTTTGTGTAGACAAAGGGGACGGAGAAGGTTAATATGCCAGAAGGGAAGAGGAGGAGATGAGAGACCTGGAGCTGAGCTGTCTGACAGGAGGTGTACTTGCTGGCACTGTGGCATGGATTTTCATCATGATGAAAGGGTTGGATGTTACTGCCACTGTTTTTTATAGAGAGAACTGACAGCGCTGGAGCAGCCTGTTCCCCACTGCATCTGCTAGCACAGAAGCAGATTATAACCCTAGTGTGGTGGTGTGCCCTTTGAGGGGTGCAAGTGGCACATCTTTGCCAGCTGACTTCAGGGGCAGATGCGCTGCATTTCATAGTAGTTTCCTGGGTGCATGCTGCTGTAGGGGGAGGGCATCCCAAGGACCTAGGATGCCTTGGGCACTCAGGAAGGACCATTGGTGTCACCTGGAGGGATGGCTGGTTTCATCTGATACCCCCAGCACATGTGGGAATGGAAAAGGGGAACCAGGAGATAACTATCACATGAGGCCCTTTGCCTTCAGGCCTGCTTGGGCCATATGCATACATTTGTGAGTACACAAATACAGGCCTTACTTACACTTCAAGAAGCTCTGGTTACTCCTTGTTTGCACTGGCACGTGGTAGTAGGAACCTTAATTTCCCACCCCACTGTACTCAGCCCATCTGAAGGATATAACCTAAAGTGGAAGCTAGATGTCAGCTATGGTCTGAAATATGCTTCAAAAACATATTTTTCTTTTTTTTTTCTTTTTGTTTTGCTCGACAACTTCATTCCTTGTGTTTTCTCTGTCATACCCCTCTACAGGCAAAACTTTTATTTTCCTATTGCATCTACACTTGCAGTAGTACCTACAGATCCCACAGAAAAGGAGATTCAGTTCCTCATTTTTCAGTCGAGGTTGCTATCAGTTACACCCAGGCAAACGCCGAGTGACAGAAGGATCACCCACATGTCCGTGGGGTGCGGTGGACTTGCACACCAGAGAGTGAAGTCCTCCTTAGGTGACAGAGCTACATGAAAATGAGGACTCTCTCTTGATACATGTAGTGTAGGCGGAGTTCAGCAGGCTTGGTAGTTAACAAGCAAACTTCATAGTTCTCTGAGTTGCTTTAAGTGAATGATACTGTTTCCAACTGTAAAATATGGAGGTGTTTTTTGAGTAATATGAAGAGAGGAAAAACAGCTTTCAGACGCTACAGTGCGAAGTACCATCTAATAGCTTGGGAGTCGTGCAGGTGCTGCAGCAGGTTATGTAGAAAGGTGTGGAAATCTCACCCTCTGCTATTGTCTTGGAAGCGTGGTCTTTAAAATACAAAAGCGTAATTACATTTTCTACAATGGAGTTCACATAACCTCCTGTTTTCAACCCATTGTGTATCTTAGGAACCTTCCTAATATTATGAGGCTGTTTACTTAATTAAACCAAAACTGGGTATGATTTTTAATTGGTGGTTTTTACTCTTTTGTAGAATGCCATCTTTTAGCATAACCTAATCCAGAAGTGGCAGCTAAGAGGTGGTTGCTTAAAAAGGCAGAATTGTTTACAGCAGAACACAAAGTGCCACTGTCAAGTGCCTCCGTCCTGACCTTTGAGATTTATTTGTAAAATCCGTATTTTTCTGTGTGCATGACTCACCTCGAGATAAAATGCTTTTCTATTTTAGAAGGCACTCCAGGTCTGCAGAACTCACAAGCAGCCTCTCAAATAGCAAGTGTCTGCGCACATTTGTTTCAAGGAACAGACTTCATTGTCCAAGGTTTTTTGCTTCTATTTGTTTTAAAGGGATTATTATAAATATTGGTTTATTCGTTCATTCGTTTCCTTATTGATGTAAGGATATTCAAGTCAAAGATAGTGCTAGAGTGTAACAGGGAGCAGAGTTTGAGCAAATGCATTTAAAAAGTAAAAAATGCAAATGGCATGAATTTGCCAGCACTCTTAAATAGGCACTTTCAAGGGAGTATTTTCTATTACTCTCATCATCCCCTGTGTGAAGGAGGAATGGGTGATGAAAACAGAAACATGTATTTTCTCGCAGTGAGTTTGTGAGCTCATAAACTTCCTTCTTCTGAAAGGACATAGCCTTGCAGCAGGAATGAGGATTTTTTATGGTGTGGTACTGAAGCTGCGCTCAGTGCTGTACAAAATGCTGTTACTCCTTCATATCCCTTAGGAGCAAAGCCCCCAGCCCACAAACAGTTGTGTGCAGTAGGACCCTGCACAAAGGTGTGGGTTGTAACTGGAATTACCTCCCGTGGGAAGGTGGGATGGGAGCAACGAGCCTGGAGTGGAAAAGCCCTCGTGAGCCACTGTGTGTTTGCAAAGGTTGAGGCACCTGAAAACAAATGGGCTCTGAATTAATTGCAGGGTTGCTCGGGTACAAATGAGAACAGGATTAGGCCTGTCTTTCTGATTCGAGTTGCGGAGGTGGTATTTCCAACCTGTTGAGTGATTGCATATCTCAAATATCTTACTGGATAAATGAATGTGATATCAACAGTTTTGGGTATTTCGTGTAACTGGCAGTTGTCTTGCAGTCGTTGCAGTTCTCTGTTTTGTGTGATTGCCAGCAATATTTCAACATGGTAGTTTTGGTGGGGTTTTTTTGTGGCTGTCATTTACACACGTTAGAAGAAACCCAGCCTTTGAGAGGCTCTTGACCCTTACATCCACTTTGCCAAGATGTGGGGTTATGGTAATGAAGACTTCACTTCTCCAGTGTTTGTTCTGAGTTAGATGTCTGTCTTGTGTTATTCCAGCTAAAGTGAGCAGAGCAGTCGAGCAATTCAAACCGGGATTTTTGAAGGAGCCTCTGAACCATGAATTTTGAGGAACTCTCTGAGCTCCTTTGAAAATCTCATTTTGAAAAGACAGCATGTGCATTTTTTAAGGGTTTTCACAGATTTTCCTTACCACACTGTCCAAACCTGCTCCCGTTTATATACTTGTCCTCCCTGGCATTTTTTTGGGGAGTGGTTGCCGTTGTTGTGGGATGTAATCGTGGTTCTGCTTTTATTGATGCTAACAGCACACCTCTGGTTTAATCACTGAGTCAGGGAGATTGCTTTGTGCTGACCCACTAATAGAAATGGACAAAAATGCCCTTTATAAAATTTGAAATGTGACTTTGGAGGCCACAGCACTATTAATCCTTTGCATCTCAGCCTATGGAGAGACATGGGCTATAACAAGCAGAAAAATGGGGTGCAGTTTGTGCTTTTCTAATGCAATGTGAATGTAATTCTGTAATTTGATTGCTTCTGAAGCTGTTGTTTCCACAAGCTCAGAACAAGAGCAAAATTGAAATAAAAAGACATCTCAGAGGCTTGGTCAGCTCCTCACATGATGTGCCTGTGACATGGACAGTCAGTCCCACTGGGTTACACTGTTTCTTGTTTTGCACAAGTATTTTAAACATCCAGTGCGCTGAAACAAAGCTACATAAAACCCACCAGCGCTATAATTTATTTAAGCCTGGAGCCTTTGTGAGAAAATTGGGCCTTCTCCTCCCAGAAGGCCCATCACAGTGTCAACAAGCAGCGTGCCCATCAGGAGCAGATCGGTAGACCCAGGAGCTTGGTGCTGAGGACCAGATGTCCACGCTACGGAGGTTCCGACCAGCTCCAGCCTGGACTTCTGTACTGGACACCAGTCAGTCATCACAGAACAGGCACTGTGTTCCTGCAGCGTGCCAGCTGGCTTTGCACCATTCAAACACAGTGGAGATAAACCCACAGAGTCTCAGGTCCCTGTTCGAGAACAAAAGGATTCATATTGAACTAATTTAAATTTCTCACACCCTTCTCTCCACTTGGGTTAATACGCTTTTTGTTTCACCCTGTGAATTCAGATGCTTTTTCTCTAGTCATTTCCATTGGGAATTACAGACTTCCCTCTTTCCATTGGGGGTTTTAAAAAGATTTTGCAGGGGAAACATAATTTTTGCTTGTTGAGTCATACCACTGGGCATCGGTTTTCTTTTTACTGGTCAGTTGTGAGCTTTCTGAATCTTCATTTAGTAATGTTGTAAGTTGTGTGAAGATTGTTGGTTGGTGTTTTGTTGTTGTTTGTTTGTGGTGTTTTGTTTTGGTTTTTTTAAAATTACAGTTATTCACATTAACAGGCATCTTTCCTGTCTGTTTATTGAAAAAGGTGAAACAGGAAAACCAGAATTTCAAAATTCTGCATCACATGTTGATGGCAGTTTGTGAACTTGATTAACACAGAGGTCTAGTGTCATACCCAGCATGGTTATACCCTTGCCCTGTGCTATTTTTAGAAGGGAACACACAGCGGCTGAGGAAGTAGTGGTTTCAGTTCGAGAGACCTGGGGAGAAGAGTTCGTTTGTTTAATTAAAAGAAAGAAAAACAAAACCACTTTCATACAAAGTATAGCTAATTTCACTTTCAGCAGAAGCCATAATACAAACATTTGCCTTTGACTTCTGTGTGAGTAGCTACCAAATGAGTCTTCGTGGTTGGTCCCACCCAAGATTTGCAAGAGAGAACCACACTGGGGTTTGGCACAGAGGCCGAGGGTTGGGTGCCTCCTCTTCCAGCCGTGCTGTTTGCAGCTCCTCACATTTGCGCTTTTCCCCTTGTCCCAGCCAGATGCAGGCAGCGTTTGATGAACACATCTGTGCATCCCTCTGCTCTGGCCCATCCAAGCACAAAGCCGTTCCCCTCTCCCTTCTGTGTTAGACAGCCTCAGTTGTTCAGGTCTGAGAAGGCAAAGGAAGACAGAAGCAAAACAATACAAGTTTTGTGTAATTTGATTTTTTTTTTCTGCTGCTGTGGGGGCCGTTGCCCTCATACAGCAGCAGTTAGTTCAGACTTCTTCCTCTGCAGAGACTTACAGGGAGGAGGGAAAATGCTGCGGGTGCTTGGGCAGCTGAAGAGACAGTGCCAGAAGTGCATTTTTGGTTCCTTCACTGGACGGATTCTTTGTAAGGTTGCTGCTGTTTCTAAAGGAAAAAGAAAGATGTATAAATCTCCTGTTTTCCAACTAGTGGTTAACACATCCTGGCCAAGAGAGGCAACCTTCTCAGTTCTCCTTGTAGGTCTTTCACAAGTAACTAAAGGCTGATCTGTTAGCACTTGCATCCCCCATTTTACTTGTTAAACTTGTACGGATGGTTTCCCGCTGTTGGGATTGAGTGTCTCGGTCACCGCTGCCGGGAGTGCTGCTGGCTGCCTCACGAGAGCTCCTGTGGGAGAACCTGAGCACCAGCCATGGGAGAACCTGAGCACCAGCTGCAAACCCTGCTCCGCTGCCCTCCCCACCACCACCTCCTTGCACCGTCTTGCCCTGGAAAGCTTCACGGCAGGCACAGGGATTATTCAACCATCCCTTTTCTTGTTGACATTGTTCCTGCAGGCTGCAAGACGGTGTAGAGCCTGTTGGAGCATGGTGGGATGGCTGGAGCAGTCACTGTGAAGGATTTAGGTGTGCTTGACTTCAAACAATAGCTGTATGTCCACGTTATATTTGTCCTTATGAGTACAAGCAAGGATGTTTATTCTGTATTGTTAGCTGCATTTATTCTTTATGAGGTGCAGGGATAAGTTTTTCCAGTTGCCAAAAGAGTTTTTTCCTGTCTAGAACTGCAGTGGTTCTATTCCCAATTTTGGTTCTCTTTTTTTTTTTTTATATATATTTTTCTTGAAAACCTTCAAAGCATGGTATGCTTGTTGTGGTTAGGTGCAGAATTAGTTTAGACATTAAAAAAACCCAAACAAACAAGGAAAGGAATTGTGTAGGGGGAATATACAGAACCTCCTTCTCTGTACCCTTCAGGCTAATATGAAGAGAAATTTTTACATGCAAGAGAGTTCAAAAGGGTGCTAAGCAGTTCGTCTTCATGTGTTGTAGTATTGCCATCAGGGTACTAATATTTGTGTATTACTTACTTACCCAAATGCTACTTTATATCTAATCTGAAAGCTTTAGGAAACCAAAACTATACTACAAAGTGTATGCTTCCTGAATTCCTACTTAAAGCCAAAATAAAGAGATGTGTATTGACAGATAATAAAATATATTGCTATGGGGAAGTATATTGTTTCTTTAATTGCCTGAGAGCCTCCTTGGAAAATTAAGTATTTTCTGTTGCAGCTTTGTGGTCTATACCCTGTTTGCCTAATATTTGTTACAAAATGATGTAACCAATACTGGCACAGGTGAAAGGAGCTTGTGTTTAACTCCCAGACAGGGGAGTTTTAAATGGGAATTTGTTGTATACACATAATCACATTAGGCAACATTGGTGTTCAAAATCCATTTTTTTTCCCCTCTCACAACAAAGCTCCTAGGTCTGCAGTTGAATGTTTTGTGACACATTTTTGAATGGGCCTTTTGCCCTGCTTTCAGTTCTTTGATGCAAGAAGCTTTGCCAGGAAACAAGAATCTCTTTCTTCTCTCTCTGTGTTTATTCAGCTTGGGACCGTGATGCTGAATATGCAGACAGACACACAAGTCAGATGATCTAAGATGTGTGATGTTATAAGGTTAGCCATTTCACACAAAAATAATGTAAAATCAGTATTGGAGTTGTTAGGTCTGCATTTAATGTTTGTGCCATCTGTGTATGTCTTAATCCTTTTAAAAAGATAGATTTTTTTTCGTTTTTTCACCACCCCCCTGGCTGTTGTAAAGTAAATCCTCTTGGTGTTATATTTAGTCACTTCTTTTGAAAGAGGTGATTAATTTAAAATAAGTGTTTCTACATTAGCTTTTGTCATTGATATATATATATATATATAATTTTTTAAATCAGAGCCCAATCCTGCAAACATAGATACATTCAGTCTTATACTCCCAGGTAACTTGCTGCCCCTGGCTTATAAAGTCATTGCCCAAGACACTCAAAGTGAGCAGTTCTGTAGTTTCATTTAAGCACGAGCCCCATCAGCCGAGGTTTCTGCAAAAGTGCATCATTAATCATGCAGTTAGTACCTTTGTTTGGAATCTTGAAGTACATGAGGTTTTGAAGGATCAGATCTAATTATTGGTATTAGTGACTTTTTTCTAGTTATTAGCTTGGTATATTGTAAAATCTTGGTGAATGGGCTTTCAGCGGTCACCTTAGAGATGTTTCTGTAAATGAATGTGTGTAATTAGTTCTTGTAATATTAGAAGCTGAATATAACAATACAACCTGGGAGAATACCAGGCACTAAAGCAGTGAAGTCTGTGACAAAAACTCATTTTTATCCAAAGTTGTGGCAGAGTGAGACTGGTTCAATATATATACATGCTTAGTCTTTTAAGGAGACAATTTGCTGCTGCTTAAATTTTCTCCCGTCGTTTTTGCTGTTTTTAAGTTTTTTGTTGCCTGCCTGATGCTGCTTATGGAGCAAAGACTCTTCTGTCTGGAGGTGGCTGGAGGTGATTAAGGGCAATTAAAGGGATTACTGGCCCAAAGCAGAGGCGGGCTGAAGCAAATACGCTCACAATTCCAACATTTTATTTCACAACCAGTTCACAAAACACCAACCAGCACCTTAAACTGAAATAGGTGCTGGTTTAAGCTAGAACAGGTCTGACTCTGCTCTCTAAACCACGTTTAGGTTTTTCAGCTTTTGGAAATACATAGCTTTTTAAGTTGCATGGAATAGCAGAGCCAGATCCACTGCATCTGTTTTCAGGGACTCAAACCTTTTTTACGTGGATAGGCAAGTATCTTCAGCAGAACTCAGTAATCACATTTGAAAGGTAGCATATACATGCACATCACATTCCTGGCTAGGGGAAACAGGAGCAAACAACTTAGACTGTGAGCTGTGGCTTAGAGGTTTTTAGGATTTTTAGTAGCTCTTTAAAGGATTTTTAGTATGTTTTTTCTTGACAGTTGGAAGCACTAGCAACATTTTTAGATCACATGATCCAATAAAGGATCCCATGTCTCCTCTTTGTTGCATAGGGACTTATTCCAATATCACCAGCTTCAAAGTCTTGCAATGTATGAGAGATGGTTTTTTAAGTTCCTGGACTACTGGGACGAGGTGCAGATGCTCAGTCTAATCTTCTTGTATTCTGTCTCTTTGACAAAGTTTCTAACTTTCAAGATCAAAAAACCTTTAAAATGATGCAGCCTTAAAGACCTACATACCAGAAGGCAAAACCAAGACTCTTTAGGATTTACAGAAATTCATAAATTTTTAATATGTTTTAGCTTTGTATTGTGGTTTAAATGAATAACAGTCTTGGGTCTCTCGTGCTTTCTGCTCTCAGAGAATCAGTGATGAATACTGGAGGCCCCATATGCACATGTAGAAGAGTCCTTGCATGTATTTTTTGATAGAGATAAGGCTCTCAGAAAAATGCCAGATACCACTGTGGAAGTGGTACCAGCTGTCTCCATCATGATTTTGCTTTTAGCATCTGCCTTGGGACTGCTGGTCATGGGAAGATGCTGCTTCTGAGGCAGACATGGGTACAGCACAGACAGGCTGGGGCAGCTCAGGGACCTTGGTACGGCACTGTCCCCTGGGAGCAGGGCTGTCTGATGAATTACCTCTGCGCTGACATCTCCCCAGCGCACCCTGACGAGCAGCGATGTGGTTCTTGAGTTTACGGGGGGAGGTGTAGAGAAATGAAAGGGCACCCGTGCATCTCTCCAACCCTTTAATTTTGTTCTCCTGTCATCACCTTTCCAACTGTATTTGTGAGGGGGCTCTGGATGTGGGCACCCTCTGTGTCCAGAAATTTGTAATACTGAAATCAGTCAGGACAGACTTCTGATTTTTTTCTTTTTTTTTCCCTGCAAGGCAATTGCCTCCTGTTTTGAAAATGCTTTTCACCTGTGGACATGACCTGGTGGCACCATTGCCTGTCTCAACAAAACCAGCTGGCTGCTCTGGGGCGTGCTAAATCCCCGACAAGTTGTTAACCTGTCACGAGACGGGGTGTCATCACCTGCCGGACCGAAATGTTCAAATCCAGCTCAGAGCTTTTTCAAAATTACCTGTTTTGCACGAGTAAGGGTTTCGTAATGGTGTTTTATTGTCACACTGGGGGTGGTGCCTGGCTCTTGCTGAAACTCGTCCCAACAGCAGCCACTTGCTTGGGTTATGGTGGCTGCCCACAATCCCATCCTGGAGGCATGAAGCCAGTCATGAAGTATCTTTTTACAATACATGAGTTTGGATGACTTAATGATTTTTGACAATAGTGGAATTACCAGCAATAGTAAAAGTACCTTGAAGATCAAAAAGTGATACTGCAAAATGGTCACAGCGTGTAGTGTTGGGATGGGACACAAGGCTACCCCCTGTATTTCTGGTCCTTCTTTTAAGAATTTTTATTCGGTTGTTGTAGTCTGTGAATTGAAATAAGGTCTTATCTTCTCCCAAATATTTGTTAAATTAGGCAATGCCATGGCCATCTCCCCAGTTCCTGTGGAACTGGACAGGCTTATTGGCTGTGGTAGCTCAGGGTGTTGTTATTACTGAGTTTCCCTTCAGTTTGTGGGTTTTTTTAGGTATGTATGGTTTGTCAAATCATTTGCCCATGTAGATGAGGTTAGAAGTGTCTTCCAGAGATCAAGAGAAGTATTTTTAAAATTAAAGGCCTGATTCTGTGAAAAGCTTAATGGATATTTAGTTATGCTCTGGAGCACTACACTAGGCTTCAAATGGGAATTAAGAAACACTTGGAGTGAAATTTGTTTGTGTGCAGGACTTTGCAACCCAATCACAGCTGCTGCTCCAGGGCTCCAGCTCCCCAGCAAACCTGGCGGGGATGGGATATTTGCCAGAGCAAAGGAAGTTAGGGCTTTTTTGTCCATCTTTTTCTAGGAAAGAGGAAAAGAAAGCAGCAGCTGTTTTTACTCTATGTTTAAAGCTTTCAAAGGAAATACAAGGTTGGGAAGGGGAAGCAGCCAATTCCTTCTTCCTCCCACTTTCTTCTTCATTTCCCCGTCCTTCCCCTATTGCTGGGAGGATCTCGAAATGCTGCAGAGATTTGGGGTCAAGACTTGTTTTGTAGTGAGATGTGGATCAGGAGACTGGTTGGGGAATATGCCTTTGTGTAATTTTTCATACATTCATGTTAAGCATGGAGCTAAAGGTAGCATTCATGAGGCCTGCTCTGAAGAGGCTGGCTGTTGGGGTGTCTGTCTTTCTCTTGCCTCAGAAAACTGCAATTTCATTGGTGTAAAAAAGTCTCTCTTGACTGTTCTCATGTAAGGATAGATAATTTGGTGTTCCCTGTTTCAGAGAGCCTGTGCTCCGAATTGCTCAGAAAATTGCCATCCTTTAGTATGAAATCTTGCGGAAGTGTGAAGCGATGGAACACGTTACTTGTCTGCAAATGAAACTAAACAGGTTGTTCGAACAACTATCAAGTTGGTCTTCTCATTCCTTTTTTCAAATGCTTTTTGCAAGTAATCAGGAGAGCTAAATTCAAAGGAACTCCTCACTAGAGTGGTAGGACAGCTCAGGAAATACGCGGTGAAACAGGTACAGGATAAATACGTCATTTTAGTGATTCCTTGGTACAGCATCACACTGTGGACAGAGGGCCAGGAGGAGAGATACCTCACCACCTCTAAGGGTTTGGGCCACTTTGGAAAGTGCTTTGAATTCATTTCTTTTTTCCTTTTCCATCCTCTGCTGGCTTGCCTGACGTCAATGGCTGAATACCTCCGACTCCTGCTGTGGTTACAGCCTGGAAGTAGCTGCTGAAAATGCTTTTGGAGAAGAAAATTGAGAGTAATAGAGGACAGAGAGCAGTATGGCCACACTTCATATGTTATCCATAATGCCTGCCAGAGCTTCTTTAGTAGAAGAGATATTTTTCTCTGCTGTCCATGTATTAGTGGGGCACAAGCCTAAAAAAGAAAAAAATAGATAAGTGAATATTAATCAAATATGTCATTAATTATAACCAGAGCATGCTCTGGGAGAATCGGATTGCATTTTCAGTGGATTTAAATATAACTTTGCTTATGCAATTCTGTTAAACATTGTTGCAGTATGTCACTGAGAAAACTTATTATATTTGCTATGTAAAGATTGCGACTTTGGGGGCCAATTAAAGTGTTAGCAGTGGTTGACATCTTTCTTGTGGTCACAACGGTGAACTGTTATGTGTGGAGAAGAGGGAGGAAGCTGTGGGTAAGCCAGATTTTCCATCTGCCTGGAAACACAACCTTTATAGCTGTTAAGCCAAACCAGAGGAAACTCTTGAGGTTTTTTTTTCAGGAAGAAAAATTTTTCAGAAAGGTGACATGTTCAAACAATGGGAAATGGTTTGTTTGGTTTTTTTTCCTTAGTGTCTTTTCTATCATCTAATTAATATATATGCGTGTGTGTGTGTATATATATATATGTGTGTGTATGGTAAGACAAAATTATGAAGTGAAACGTTGGCTTCACGCAAATCAAAATGCTCTGTTCCCCACAAAAGCTGAGATTTTTAATTTTTACTGAGAATAGTGGCTAAAATAAAACCAGATTATTATTATTATTTTTTTTAATTCAGTCAAAACCCTGCACCCAACAACTAGCAGTGCCTCTGGGCTAGTAATGTAGCCTGTGGTCCTGATTGCTGGATCTACTTGGAGTTTCCAGCCTGAAAATTTTGCCCTTGGAACTGCGTTCTGCATTTTTTCTGTTGCTGTTATAAACCTAGGAGTGTCCCTTTGGCCTGCTCATTTCTGTTAGCGGAAGTATGAGCTCAGTGTAAAGGAAAGCAGGTCTGCCTTTGCTCGCAGTGTTTATGTTGAGATGCTGTTCTGCAATGTATTTTATTCACACCAAGCAGCACTTGCTTGAACAAGTCATCTGCTTGCACCACTGTATAATGATGGTATGTTTGCCATTGGATTAGGTCATGAAGCAGCTTTACTGCAGCTTGGAAAATCACGATAAGGAGAATAATTGGTTGAACCACTGTGTTAGCTCATTTCTCATAGCCACTCTGTCTTAAAAAAATTAAAATAAATTTAAAAATTAAGTTAAATCAGATTGTTCTGGGAATAAGTTGCCTAAAATCTGTAATGGATCAATATGTTAACATAGTGAATTTAATAGTTTCTGTGAATGTGCAGTTGTTTTGCGTGTACCAGTGTCAGCCTGCAGTTGCAGTTGCTTTGGTTTAGATTTATGAATTTGTCCCACATTTTAAAAGAATATTTCATACACTTTATCACACATTTATCAGCAGTAAAATAATTTATCTTTGAAAAAACATTTGCTTTTTGATGTCATCGGGAATTAGTCTTGGCCTCCTCTGCATTTCACTCCAGCAGCGTGATTCCATCAGCCATGGGGCATCCTGTGAGTCCCTTACATCCTGCCAGGCAGTTTATAAAACAATTTTTTTAAAAAAGGATGTTTAAACAGATAAAGAAAAATGATAAGGTGCTCATTTTGCTGCCAGCGTGTTGCTTTCCTTCCTTTACACCAAGCAGAAAACCATCAACTGTGCTGGAGCTGTGCTATGCGGTACCTAGAGGCCGAAGTTGGTCAGTATTGGCCACATGCCTATTTGGCATCTGTATCTGTTGAGCTTGAAGGAGTCCAACCTAAACTTGTTCCGTGTGACTGTTGTAGCTGCTAACTGGCTGAGTTGGAGGTGAGACCTGTAGCTGTGATGGAGAAAAGCTTGGGGACAGATGGGAGCTACGGGATCAACCGCCAGGGATGCTGGAACAGCAGGTCTGTTGCTGTGATTTGGGGATTGTTTGGGGCTGATCCCATTGAGGACAGTAGGTCTTTTCCTCCCTCAAAAAACCATATAAGAACTGATGACTAATCATTTTTTTTTCACTTGTGCACTTGTTAGCGGGATCGATTCCCTTACTTGGTTGGCTGCAGGAGCCCTTCTACTGGCATGATGCAGGGGTTGGGTAGATGGCTGGAAGCAGCACCGTGCCTTTTGGTCACAGCATAAGTTTATTAGCATAAATGAGGCTGGTTTAAACCAATTATGAAGCCGTAGTTTGCAGGAGGTCTGCATGGGGGCTGGCCTTTACTTCATTTAATCTTATTTTGGTCTCAGTATGTTCTGTCGGTCTCTGAAGGTTGTTGTCCATGAGAACAGTTTCTCTGCACATTAAGCCTCTTACTGTGGGCTATTCTGCATGTAAAGCACCAGAGTGTGATAAGTCTTAATGGTGTTCACTCTTTAAAACCTCATACCCATCTTAGACAAAATTCACTATGGTGTGGATTGATACCTGTTTACTGATGTCTGCTTACATCTGGCCATTTTTGTATATTTAAAGTGATGCTGCGTTGAAGTAGGTGTTGCCTGTTGTCTATGACATGGACATGATTTATGGTACCCATAAAAGGTCATGATCATACTGAATCTGGTTGCTACCTGCTCCGTCTGCGGCAGCTCCATTACTCTGGACACCTACAGAGCATTTGCTCAGTCTTGGAGGGAGGAGTGAGGAGCAGAAAATTACAGGAGAACATCAAACCAACCAATGAGACAAACAAGCGGTGTCAAATACAGTGTACCCCAAGCTCAAATACAACATACCCCATACTCAGAGGTTATCACAAGCCTCGTGTCTTTTCAGAAAATTGCCATGGGCTCAACTGGAAAGCAGGAGAAATGCTCCTGGAGATAAGCATGGTCCCAACTAGCCAGGGCAACCAGGTTGCCTTGCCTGTTTATCAGCTGATAGGAAGTACATCCTTATCAGCATGATAAATGGAATTTTTGCATGATAATTATGTGTACAGGAGGACAGATGTACTAATAATACATCCCCTAAAGACTTCAAATGATCTATAAAAGAACCAAATCTTTGCTGAAAATGCTGGCAGCAGTAATATTAATTGTGTAAGTTACAGCTGATAATTGTCTTGTTTCATTTGAGCGAGGCAGTCAGCTATTAATGGCTTGTGCTCTGTAGTACTGAAGCAGCAGACTGCGCAAAATTTGTCAGTCTGGATAATAGAGTGATATGTTAGCAATGCATCCTAATGGACATACTCCAGTGGCTAGGGAAGGAAAGAAGTGTTACAGTTAATTTCTAATGCTCTTTCATCTTCTGTATCAAAATACTTGCTTATATGCCTTCAGGAAGAGAACTTATTTTTCTTATCTACAAATTGTTTGATGTAAGACAATGCCTGCAGTAAAAAAACAAGTTCTCTTTGTGGTTATTGAGGATTGAAATGGAGAATGACTAATTAGCTGTCTTGTTCCACTTATCTCTTCCACACTGTTGATATGAATGAAAATCTTAGCCTTGTTTTTATGCATATGAAACATCCCACTGTTCTGCAAATCTGTTACAGAGCATGCATAAGTGTGTAAATGCATAGAGATATACATATATATAATATAGATGTGACCTGAAAACCCGTTAGAATAAGTTACCCAGCCTAATTTTTTAAAATAGTAATAAAGTGAAGTCCAAATTGGTGATCATACTAGGTATTGTGCCAGGTTTACAGTTAAATAAAGATCTTGTAGGTAACTAACCAAATTTAAAACCCTGCTGGTCCAAATCGAATTACTTTTTGTAACATCCTAATTCATTTGCATTCCCAAAGCGTGTTTCATTTCATCTGCAGTAAGTTGAGCTGCAGATTATATCCCAGAGGAGCGTGCTTCTCGCAGTCCTAACCCACATCTTTGCTCTGGCTGATTAATCTGTAAATCCTTCAAAATTTCTCTCCCATGCTATTACATCAAAGCATCCCCGAGTAAAACATGTGAGCAGAATCCTGAGATGTGGTCCCTTAGCATGAGAAGGACTCTTTGTGCGTTTCATTAGGCAATACTTGTGGGGGTTTTATGGGGAAACAGGCAGTTGACTTTCTAAAGAATGCAAGATGTGTTCGTTGGTTAGCGAAAGAGAGCTGATGACCTGGAAAAACTGCCTGGAGATGCTCAGTAAAAATTGTCCTTGGTTCCTTGTAACCTTTCATCAACTGAATTCATTGCTAATGAGCTGCAAGTTCATTGCAATTCGTTGCAGAGCTTTAAGATTGCTACTGAGTCAGATGACGAAGTGCCTTGTTTTGTGTTATCAAGAAAAATCCTCCAGTTCACAGAGGACTAGGCTGTATTACAACTCTTAAAAAAAAGTCTTGTCTCTAAAGGGTGCCAGTGGAAGTGCAGTGATTTTGAGAAGAAAAAGGAAAGGGAAAACAGAAAAACAGGAAATCTTTGTTAGCTTACATCCACATAGGTTTTATCCTTATGCCTACTTACCCTAGGGAAATGGTAATGTGATTGATTTGTTCCAGGCAGATAGGCAAGGCCTTAAATATCAAACATATCTATTTCTGCATTGCCTTAAAAAGGGTCTCAGCTAAAGAAGAGCTAAATAATTTCTTGCATCTGTAGTCATGGAATTTGCCATCCCAAGGTCTGTTACTCTGGCTAAGGTTGTACTTAACATAGCTATGCTTGTAACCACTGCTCCTGCCAGGCCCTGGAAATCATTCAGGCTAAGTAAGGGTAGGACACCTCAGCTTTGAGGGAACCAACCACTGCATCACTTCATGTTCCTGTGCCAGGTGTTCTTCAGGTCTCTTGTGTTTCCCAGACATTTAGGGAGAGGTACCTTGGGCAGCCACCTTTGACTGCTGCGTAGATTTGGAAATGTTGGGTGATGTTTTACACCTTTCTAAATGCTTTGTTAGTTGAGCTTATGGCAATCCGTTTGGACAAGGGAAAAGTCCATTATCAGATGTGGGATTGTGGGAGCCATCCCTGCCTCTGCTGAGCCTTGGAAGCAGGGGAGGGAGATCCACTAACAAACTGCCCCTCCTGGAGCTTTACTGTAATTTTTAGACTTTTTTCTCCCACCTCATGTGTGTATAGGTCTCCATCTGAAGTAATGTATAGGCACAGGCAGCTTAACATTTGTGTTAACAATTTGTTTGTGATGGAAAGAGCTGGGTAGTTTGGATCCTCCACATTTCCCGTAAGGTTTAGGGTGTGAACCCATTTTCCATTAATCATCTCTAACAGAGGATGGGTTGTAACTGTATTATTAATGATTGCTTTATCTGTTTGTTTTGTTATATGTACTGTAGATTAGATCAGGTCACGGGCTCAAGAGACATTTGAAGTAGGTCACTGTGACACTAGGCCAGCCAACCTCTTCCCATTTTCATTACGTAAATACAAATGCAACGTATCTTTAGCGTGTGCTGGGGAGAGACTGAACATGTCAGGAATCATCACTGGAGTTATTTCGTACAGTGATCTGTGCTTTAAGAGGGCTGCCTGGTCTTGCATCTGCCTGAGCTGCTGCCTCTGGTGCTTCTGGCACGTCATGGCTGTATGTGGAGATAGTGAACATGGCGCTGATGTGGGCGAACCAAGGCAGAGAAGCTCGCCAAGTACATAAATGTGAAATTTGGGTCTTGTGCTACCTTCTAAAATGCTGGTCTTAAAGCAGCCCTCTAAATTGACTTTGTTGGCCAAATTTGGCACTGAGATGTTTTTTATATCTCTGATAATTTAAAATATAAGTATGCCCAGTCTAACAGAGTCCTTTTGCAGCTTTCCTCACTTTTGGTATGTTGATGAGTCTGCTGTAGCATAGCATAACATAGGAATGGAATGGAATGGAATGGAATGGAATGGAATGGAATGGAATGGAATGGAATGGAATAGAATAGAATAGAATAGAATAGAATAGAATAGAATAGAATAGAATAGAATAGAATAGAATAGAATAGAATATTTCAGTTGAAAGGGACCTGCAATGATCATCTAGTCCAACTGCTTGACCACGTCAGGGCTGACCAGAAGTTAAAGCACGTTGTTAAGGGCATTGTTCAAATTTCTTTGAGTTATATTTTCCCCCAAAACTGATTGAAAACTGTTTTTTCAGGATGGGGTATTTGCTGGCCAACTAGTTGGCACCCAGAAAAATTCAGCCCTATAATAATTAAATAATTAATTAATAATTAATTATTCTATAGTATATAATTAATATATCATGCATAATACAATATAATTACTATGTACTATATAAGATATATAATATGTAATATATAATGTATAATTAATAATAATAGTAATTGATTAATAATTAAATAATTTACTAAGCAGGAGGCTTCTTAGATTACCAGAATAAGCATTTTTTTTGTACATCTGCTAACCCAGCTCTTTGAGAGTATGTGCAGAATGTAACGATATAAAAGGCCATAAATTTGGGACCCTTTCAGATCTTCACATCCAGCTGTTTCTAGGGTGGCAGAGCAGCATGTGTTCCCTGAGTGAGTGGGGGATGCTGGCCTTGGGAAAGGCTGTTTGCACCAGGGAGCGGGGGAGATGCTTTCTGAGTCTGCAGCCTCTGCCGATTGTGTTGTCCGCTCCTGGGGAAATACTGATCCGGGGAAAGGCAGTTCCCCAGCCTGCAGATGTAGGCTGCATTTGCCAAGTCGATGAAAAGTTAATTAGGGCGACTGCTGGGTACTCTCTGTTGTGAAAACAGACCAGGAGGCTTCTTGGCAAGCTTATCTAAATTTCGGACACTCCTGTGCCACAGTCCCTTAACAGTGAGCAACTGATACAGCTACACAACCAAATGTTACCAGTATTACGAGGATCCCTGTAATACTTGCTTACTGGGAGTAGCAAGAAATGAAGGTTTCTTGCAGAGATCCAGTTTCCTAAAGGTCACTCTCGAAACCATAATTATTCTTTGTATGTGTACCTGTGGTAAGCTGGACCATATGTTCAGTTTGTAGCTGGTCTTTCACCCTGCAGATCATACGAACGAAATGTTCTGAATAGAGTAAACCAATTTCTGAAAACATTTACATTTTTAATAGAGATCTGTTCCAGGAGAGAGCTACCTCAGGCTGGGAGTGTGTAAATTACGATTTGCTGTGCTTGAGCAAGGGACCTCAACAGAGAGAGAAGAAAGTGATCTAAGCCTATGCTCTACCACCTATGAACCCAGTGCCCAGTTACAGGAAGATGTTGTGTCCAGTCACAGTGGCAGGGATGAAGGGAAAGAGAAGGTAGTTTACTTTTCCCAGAGCAATTATGCTGTTTGGCTCCAGGATCTGTCCCTAGCGAGAAGGGAAGAATCATAGAACAGTTTGGGTTGGAATGGACCTTTGAAGGTCATCTGGTCTAATCCCCCTGCAATGAGCAGGGACATCTTCAACTAGATCAGGTTGCTCAGAGCCCCGTCCAGCCTGGCCTGGAATGTCTGCAGGGATGAGGCATCTACCACCTCCCTGGGCAACCTGGGCCAGTGTTTCACCACCCTCAGTGTAAAAAATTTCTTCCTCCTGTCTAACCTGAATCTCCCCTCATTCAGTTTAAAACCATTATCTCTTGTGCTGTTGTAACAGGCCCTGTGAAGAGGTCTGTCCCTATCTTTCTTATTGGCCCCTTTTAAGTTCTGAAAGACCACAATAAGGTCTCCCTGGAGCCTTCTCTTCTCCAGGCTGCACAACCCCAACTCTTTCAACCTGTCCACGTAAGAAAGGTGTTTCAGCCCTCTGATCATTTTCATGGCCTCCTCTGGCCCCTCTCCAACAGGTCCATGTCTTTCCTGTACTGAGGGCCCCAGAGCTGGACACAGAACTCCAGGTGGGGTCTCACCAGAGCAGAGCAGAGGGGCAGAATCACCTCCCTCGACCTGCTGACCACGCTGCTTCTGATACAGCCCAGGATACGATTGGCCTTCTGGGCTGCAAGTGCACATTGCCAGCTCTTGTCCAGTCATTTATCCACCAGTACCCCCAAGTCCTCCTCCACCAGGCTGCTCTCAATCCTTTCATCCCCCAACCTGTATTGATACCAGGGGTTGCCCTGACCCAGGTGCAGGACCTTGCACTTGGCCTTGTTGAACCTCGTGAGTTGTTCATGGACCCACTTCATGAGCTTGTAAGAACTGAGCTCCTTAGTATGTGACTTTTAAGAAGCACCCTTGCTTGTGGACAGACCTAAATATGCATTGTTTTACAATGCACAGAGTTTGTTTGTCAGAAACAACACATAAAGAATCTGTTAGACTAAGGTTGATCAGACAAAGGCTATTATGGTGTGGGTTTTACTGTCAAAAAAGGACATAAAGATGGATAATTTGTATGTTCTTTACAGTGTTATTATATCTGCTTTGGCAAGCATCCTTGTTTTTGTAAGGACAGATGATTAATCTAGTTGTTTGCTCCTTTGCTAGTTTTGAGTGTCTTTAATTAAGCTGGTGCCCACTGATGTCATACCATGATTATATGTGTTAGGTTATGAGGTAATGGCTGGCCTGAAAAATACAGCTGTGGCAGTGTTCAGGCATACTCAAAATAAATCACTGTGCACAAGCCTTCTGAATCTTCTCACATTGCTGCAGAGTCAGTAAAGTGAAGACAGTGAATCTGTAAATCATTGGTTACAGATAATAGAGGATGTAGATTCTAGGTGCTTCAGGATGTGTGAGAGCTCTGCTGTCTTTAAATGAATCTTACTGAATTGCAGCTTTAGCTCGTCGTTATGGCTTGGGTAATGGAGGAGGACTGGATACAGAGACAGCTGCCTGCAGAGGGAAGATGGTAGGTTTTCAAACAAGATGTGCTTTTAGTGAATTGGAAATCCAGCTGGGAAAGGTGAAAAATGAAAGGGCCCCCAGAATCAACGTGTGGTGATTACTGTTCCATTCTTCCCAGACTCAATCTGTTTTTTTTCCCTCACTAGAGATTTCATATCAATGCCCAATTTTGAATGCATTTCCTCCCAGAATAATGTCTTCCAGCAAGACTAATAATTAATATATCAAGTTGAACTGTGAAAGACTCTAAAAAACAGTTCTACCATACCTTCTGTTTTTCTGCACACCTGTATACACATTCACACTATACAAATGCCTTGTTAGTGAACAGTTTGCTTCTCAGCAATTCTAGTATAAGTCCCCCATCTCTTCACAGTACTGTTATTCCTCATTTTATATTTGATGTAACCAGACCCAGGTGATCCCTCTGGGACATTGTGATGAAGCTGTGCTAGAATTTTGTGAGCCATTTGAAGGATCACATGTGTAAAGCTACATAATAATTTGTGAACAGAGCATTATGTGAAAGGTCAGTGGGATACTTCAGTATTGTCATCTTGATTTCCTTCATTCCTTCTTACTTCTTTCTTTTTGCACTCTGTATTTGACACGAGTATGATTTGTACACACAAAAAAATCCTACCCTCAAGATGGCAACGGACAAATTTGTTACGCAGAGATATTAAATGCAGACAGGTCAGCAGGCAGCAGTTTGAGTGCTGTGTATTTCAAAGCTTCCGCCTTGGGTATTGCGGGAGGATGAGGTTTGAAGAAAGAGTTGGATGGCAATATGTGAAGGATACTCAGTGCAGGGGGGATATCCGGTTTGTGAGGAGTCTGGCCTGGAGGCGTGTTCATGCCGTAGCTCACCTTTACATTCTTGTTTTCTGCCCGTCTTCCTGGTTACCCCTAGAAGGTTGGTGGAGACTGAGGAGGCATTTGGCATGGCATTCTCTTGACTACTGATAGCCTAAGGTTTGAAGATCTCTCTCCTTGCAGTACGTATGCCAAGAGGAGCAGGTTGTCACGGGTCCCGCTAGCTCAGGATTTCTGCATCAGAGACTTTCCTTCACAGCACACTGTGGAACATTGTGGTCTTAAACCGTGTTTGCATCTTCCCTGCATGTAGGTGACAGCTAAATCGAGGTCTCTTGGTAGATTCTCTGTGTGTTTGGGTTGGGCTGCTGGATTCACAAAACAACCCATTTTCAGTATGTGCCAGAGGCTTCTAACTCCCGTTGTGGGCAACCTTGCCAATGCGCTGTGCAGCCTGGAAGTCCTAAATGGAGTTTGATGTTCTTTGCAGAGAATGGTTCTACTATGTAATTATGATAGCACACAATTAAATACTGCTTTATATCGATTTGGGCAGCTCCTGGAAACTCTGTTTCCCTTAATAATTTTAAATAGTCTCGGGGTTTGTTTTTCCTGTGTTTGTCTTCCTGTGATATTCACAGAAGATAGGAAGAAATGAGCTGGGACTTAAGAATCCCAGTAAAAATTTCAGAGGGAGGGCGAGAGGTGACTCATTAGCGGGTCTTTCATCTGGGTTCATGCTGGGCCACGCAGTCAGGGGTCAGGAAGCGAATGGGGATTCGTACACAGCTGATGTCTTGTATAATATTTCAGAAGAGTGTATTAATTGACAGCAGCTCAGCCTGGGAGTTCGGGCAGGGGCATTCAGCTGGCAGGCTGAGGAGTAGTCAGAGATGAGTGGCTTTTAGGTTTCCCCTGGGTGACAAAGGGACAGGGCATTGCCTGCATCTGGCAGGTCTCTGGTGCCAACCTGCTCCCCTGGGCCAGGAGACTGCGTTTCTGTTTGTACTCAGATCCTAACTTTGAAGGAGTTAAGGAGGAGAATGATAAATGTACCTGATTCAAAACTCAGAGTTGCTTGCAAGATAGGTTTGTGGCCAGCATGTGCTGAAGAAACTGAAATACTCAACAGCCAGGGTTTGTTCTGGACTATAGACCAGAACTGTGTTTATAGATACATATTTACTTGTAATATATAATAGATGTATTTACTTTAAATATTTTTTTTCCCATTCTGGCACCTAGAAGCCTGATCTTAGATCTCATTGAATACTCTCCTTGTTTACCTTTTACTGTTCAAGCTATTTTGGTGTTGGAGGGAACAATATGAAACACAATGAAAAAACAACCCTAAGGTTGCTCTTCCCGTAGAGGTAGGATCAAGGTGATGCATGTGGGAGCTGCACATCCAAAGCATGTTTTGGTAATTCCCCATGAAGTGCTTGCAAAGGACTAGTTTGGCTTTTGGGCAATGGTAGGTCAGCTTTTGGACAAGAGCTCCTCTTTGAGCTGGCACTTTTCAGAAGGGTGGGTGGATGGCAGGGGAAAACCCACCACTTACACCTCTAGGCAGGCCCTGAGGTATTCTTACCAGTATCCTGATCTCATTCCCCATCACTGCAAGTATACTAATGACTTTCTTTCCACTCCCCTTGTGTATATATATATGTATATATCGTAGTTTTCCTGTGTGTAGGAGACACATTTTGTGATGAGGGCATGGTGAAAATAAGGAATTCAACATTTTCTAAGCACCAAGCAGTCTTGCACTTCTCTGATGCTCCTAAGCCACGATATTAGAAACACTGTTGTGACCAGAAAGGTGATAGCCCTGATATTTCCTTGGCCCTTGAGGGGATTCATTTGTCCCAGACAAAGTGGAGAAGCTTGTCCTGAGGGATGCTTTTGTTCTGGGAGCCAGTGGTACTCACACTGCCGGCTTCAGCTGTTGTAGGTTTGTAACCTCAACAGAAGCAGGGGGGATTGCACGCACTGCTTTCACAAAAATGAGGTATATTTAAAATGCAACTTTTTCTTCCTGATTTTGTAACTGTGCTAGAAAGTCATTACACATGGATTTATTTTTCCTTATCTCTTGGATTATCATTGGCTTACTTCCTTCCTACCTTCCTGGATGAATTTATCCAGTGTTCTGATTGCAGCTCCATTTTTTTATCACCTCCCGTCTATGTGGCTTAAGATTCTGTATGTTTAATAATTGAGCTGAGTATTTTGCAACAATTGACAGTGAAGATAATTTTCCACCGACTGATGGGTTGGTCACAGTGAGTCTTTCTGCAGTCTGCTCACTTTGGCTATTTAATGTTTTGGTTACAGACATGCTTTCTGGTTTTTTGTCCTTGTATTTTATTTCATTTTTGCAACTGAGCCACATATTAATCAGACTTCAGAGAAGGGAAACGGAAGCAACATTTTAGGTTTTAAGAAACTTCCACAGAGATTGAGACAGCTGGTCACAGATAAATCCAGTATGCAAACAGGGTCATGAGTATCTTAGAAAACAGCTGTTTAAAATACCAAGGCATCAAGTTATCTCGAGTCTCTTTCTTTGGACTGAGCTTAGAATTTGATTGTAGGGTATTGGTTATTTCTAGACTCATGTAACAATTACAGAGGGAACAGGGAGGAAACAGGAAAACAAATATTTTAGATAGGTGTTTAAGGGAAAGTGGTATTACATGATTTTAAACAACAACAAAAAAATCTATTAATTAGATGAGACTGTGACCAACAATGTCCTGCAGGGACTGATGGTTAGAACCAGGAGGTTGTCATCTTCCCCAGAGCTAAACTACTTGCTCCTCTGTGTATGGGGGTGTGGAGAGAGAGGGGCAAGTGTGGTATACCTAGGATGTGGTAGTTAAACTAGGAGGACTTTTTTTGAGGTTTTCTGTGAACTAGGAGAAATTAACATTTTTACTGAAACATCTTCAGTTTTGTTATGAAGAGCAGTTGTATTTTAGTGCGTGTTAGCTGACTGACATTTACTTTGCACAACTTTTAAAGCATTTTATATTGAAAATGCATCTGCCTAAAGACTTACCCCAAAGCCTGAATCCTATATGAGTCACATAGTGCTATTTTATTTTGGTCTGTGTATAGAAGTCTTCCTTAACAATAGGAGGATTTTCCCCTAATTATAATTTAAATAGGACTTTTTTAGTATAAAATAAGTATCAACACAGCTTTAAATCAGAATGGTAGTGTTATGTGATATAAATCAGTTTGGATTGTTTCACTGCAAGTGCTTACATATACCAGCTGCTGTAGCACTTCAGCCAGTTTTTGAAAAATAACTCTTTTAGGTGTTGTATAGACAAGTCCTGACTACTTGACTGCAGAAAGATGATAAACTAGTTTAAATATTAAACACCAGTTGAGGCGATTAATTTTTAATTAAGACAATGAAAAACTGGTTTTGCTTGTATTCCCTGGAATACCCTTTCAAAAGCTTTGCTTTTCCAAAATTGTTTTTTTTCCCCTATGTGTGTGGCACAGGATGTGACTTTGTTCACAGCAGGTGGGTTCATTAGTTGGCATTTCTGTATAATATCCAGCTGTGGAAAGCTTATAAAAGGTTAGTATTTAGGTCATCTTAATTAGGCTTCAAAATAAAGATTTGAGATAAAGTGGAGTAATTGCACATACTTCATTGCGACTGAGCTCTTCAGCGAAAAGAGGGTGCAATTTCTGGGCAGAGTGAACTGATTTCAGTGGAGTTGCTGCAAATTTGCCACACGGCTGCTGAACTGATTAAAACTAATGATTTTGGGGACAAGTGAAAGATGTGGCAGTTTTCAGCTGGGTTGGGTGGTGGCCTGGATGTCCTTTCTCTCACTGCACAGGGAGGGGACTGGGCTGGGGCAGCCCCCATTTATATCCCTGCAGGCTTCTGTGGGACCCATGCTTCTTCATTGCTGGTGATTTGGGGGTGTTTAACTCCTTCCTTCCTTCCTTCCTGGATGAATTTATCCAGAGTCGCATTTATGCTCACACTAGTTGAGAGGGAGCTCAGGTATCAGTGCTCCTCTCACATGAGTGGGCGAGCCAAGGAGCATCCCCCACTTCTTTGTGCAGACTCCCTTGCCATGGTAGGTCCCCAAAATACTGCAGAATCACTGCTGTTGAAAATCGGTCTAAGCTCTTTTGTGCCAGAGATGTGGCAGTGATTCCTATCCAGCCCGTGTTGCATTCAAGGTTATCAAGCAAAACCCAGGAGGCAGCATCCCTGGTGCTGGGTTTAAGAAGTTGTGACCAGCAAGGAAAGTCCAAGGAATCTGAACAGGCAACTGGATGACCAGCCTTTAAAGCTGCCCTGGAGTTAATGAAATGCAGTCGCATGTATTTTTGCCAACCAATGCATCTGCCTTAATAACAGAGGCAAATGTAGGATCTTCCAACTGATCTCTGCCAAGGTATTGGCAATGAAGTTGAGGATGGTGCATAACTTTGGGTGAGGAGAGGCTTGGAAGAGAGTTGCAGTGGCAGCTGGAATATGCATCTGGTGATACACAAGCGCCTTACGGCATCTAAAAGGCACCTAGGGGAAATACTGTGTGACTAGTTAGATAAGTTTGATATGAAGAGGGTAGCAAGGCTGTACTGTTGTTTATCTCTCCTTGACCAACAACATGCAAAGTATGCTTTTGTAACACCACGAGATGGGAGGGTACCATCATTTAAGTGTGTTATTAAGCTAATGATGTATAAAGAGGTATTAAAAAGCAACAACAATGATCTGCTACATCAGCAGTGCTGGTAATTGAACCTTTTGTTTATGGACCAGTGCAACTGAAAATTGAGGGGGAGCACCTCCTGATCTGAATTTCTCTCTGTAAGAGCATCTCTGTGTCCTCTGACTATGGATGGAGCTGAGGCAGCACCGATGGGCACAGGAGGCAGATGTTTGGTACCTTCTTCCTCGTCTGTGCCAGCAAGTTCAGCACCCTCTGAAATGTGGACTTTATTTTTTCTTAGAATTTTGAATGTGTATCCTCTCTTGCACCAGATCTTCTAAAATTCTAATTTAGACGAAACCTGAGGGGATTTAAGTTTGCATATTTTCCTAAGAGGCTTACGCGTCACACTTAGTTGCTCTAGAAATTATTTGAGTTTTTTTTTTTTAAGTACACAAAAAGCCACATGCACATTCAAGCTGTCCTGAAATGTATTGTCTGGGGGTTAGTGATAGAAATGTGGTGTTTGAACTAGTAGTAAACTGAATCACTGAACATCAGGGTTATTTTGAACTGAAAAACATTTCAGTAATCAGATTTGCAGCACAGCTGCTGGAGCAGTTGTAGGAGCACAACTGGAGAGGCTAGCAAATTGCAAGATGGATTAGAAACTGCTTATGCTGGCATCAGAGAAAACAATTTGTTGTGAAAATACGGCCCAGGAATACATTAATGCGCAAGCACCCTTCCAAGCACGGGGGTATAAACACACTGAGATCTGGAAACTCTTCATTTGCAGGTCAAGGCAGTAAGGCAGCTTGGTAGGAAAGATATTAGGGTAATTGGGGAAAAAAATAGTGGTAGTCAATGTGGACTTTTATAATTTAAATTCATACTTGTACTTCACCGTACTGGGGTACAGCGGCTGTCGCAGCTGCTTGACATCCACCAGCGGGGTGGTTCTGATGATGGCCAGCTTAATTTTTCATTACGTGCTTTCAGATGGCCTTTATTTTCTACATTTATTTTTTTCTATTTACAGCGGTTTTTGGAGGGCTGGGTGCAGCTCCACAGTTTGTGTTGCCTTTGGGGTGTTTGGAGGTTGCTGCTAAAACCAAGCCTGTAACAGGCTTCTTCCTTGCCCACTAGAACAGTCAGAAAACTTGGAATGCTAGGTTTTCCTTACTTATTTTCATGAGAGGTGGAAGAAGGATCTGACTCAGCATAGAAAACTGGTTTAAAACAGCACTGAACTCATCCATGCTGCTCAGAGGGGTGGTCAGAGCTCCCTTTTAAACTGCTGGTTTGTGTGCAGTGCTGCTGCTCCATCATCTTTCATCTCTCTTCAGTCAGTCCTCATAGGAGAGATTAGATGGACATCACTGAGAAGTGAGTAGCATTTATCTGGTAAAAAAGGCACGGGGCAAAGAGGAATATGGCAGTGTGAATGACAGGCACTCTCTGTAGATCTGCATCTGTGTTATTTTATCAAAGAGCTGTACTTGCAGCATTGCAAGCTCTACCGTGGTAAACGTGGGACTGATGTTAGGTGGGTGATAAACCCTTGAAGGAAGGAAAACCAGAAAGCACAAACTGAGGAGGAGCTGTTGGGAAGTTTCAACTTCTGTTTTGCTACAGAAATTTGTCTGGAGTAAGTTTGCTTCTGGTTGGGATCAATAGGATTTAGTAAGGTAAGGAGAACAGAACAAAACTGATTAATATCCAAAGGTACAGCTCAGCTAGTGATTGTCAGTTTGTCAGCATTACTAAGTAACCAGCTCTGAGGACCTTCTCATGCCCTCTAACCCACGGCGTTCTTTTCTGTTCTGTTTTCTCTGCAGACGTCGGCTGATCTCCCAGCGATCTTCTCTGGAGACTCTGGAGGACATAGAGGAAAATGCCCCACTGCGAAGGTCATTTTGTTTACTCTCTCTCCGGTTACTTGTCTGTGAGATGTGTACAGACAGACCTACTGTCCCTGTGCATGTGGGAAACCAGCTGGGTGTTCACGTTAAGATGTTCTTTATAGTGGGTAAAGTGAAACCTCAAGCACCCTACAGGGTGGTAGGTGACATGAATTACACATTCCCTAGATTTAGGGTATTAAGTAAAAAGTCAGTATTTAAATTAAATGTCGGGAAATAAAAAAGTCAGATTTGATTAATAGAGAAATTTGGTTATAACTAACAGGAATTCCTAGCTTCTAACGCAATACCTTTAAGAACTAAGTAGGCTGGTTTAATAAAGTAAGCTTTTGAAGGGTAATGTTTTTAGTATTCTTATTTTTTATGGATTTTTATATTTTTTTTTTCTCCACGCACATGGTCTTATTCCAGTAACCAACGTTACTGTCATTCTGTATTGGCTGGTGGGTTTGTGACTGCTGCCTCACTAATAAATCTGCCCCATCCCTGTTATATCAGCAGCTTCAGTGCGGCTTTATTCCTGCATCCAGGAGGCCACAGCTTCTCTGGGCACTGCAGTAATTAGTCACTAGGGTGATGGAAAACGGAGCAACTGCTTAACAGTTCAGAAGCGGGCTGAGCGGTAATCCGACCGGTGCGTGGTATGCTTCCAGGTCAGCTGTTCAGCAAGGCAGCAGCTTGATTTTGAATGACTCTTTACCGTGGGACCTGCAATTCAGCTGGTTTATATTGATGTTTAGCCCATAGCCTTGTTTATCTACATGCAGTTTGGCTGTCTCTCCCCACCTCAAAGCAAAGACTTAATAGCAGAGGCTGTACCAACTGGCCTATTACCAAGACTTGATTATTTTTACCAAGCTTACTGTTGAATGCTTACCAGCATGTTATGAAGCAGTCTCATAAATGATTCAAACGCATAATTGGCAAAAGATACAAACAAATTATGGTTTGCCAGGCAGTATTTTTACTTGCTAATTTGCAGAATTGGTGGTAGAACCTCTCTCTTGGTGTTATCTTCCTGTGAAGAAAGTAACAAGGCTAATTGCAACCCGAGGCTGAGGGAATGTTAAGGAGTTTACTAGCAGAAGGAAGGGAGAAATGGCAAAGTGATGGGAGCCCACCTCAGGGTGTGCCCGTGCAGCATTTGGGGACAGCCTCTGGAGGCCTGTGGGACTGGTGGGCTGCGGTTTCAGTCCAACAAAAGGACCTCTTGGGGTTGGGAAGCTGCTGAACTCTGCCTATGTATAGGAGAGGATGGGGAAAAATAGATTAGGGAGCCTCAACACAGAGGGACTGTGCTGGTCCCGTCTGCAGGCAGAGGATGCTTGTCCCTTGTCTCCACGGAGGATGCAGTAGCTGCGGTCCAGCAGCCCTGGGCATGCAGCGAGCGGAGGAGTTATCCCCGCTGCCTGCGCGCTGTGCTGTGCCGTGCAAGAAAACAGCACTGAGATAGAGAAAAAGCTTCCACATGCATTGTGGTTTCAGCTGATTAAAAAGAGCAAAGCTGGAAGTGGGGGCGAATATTGCTGTTTGTCTCATCTCTCCTCCCTCTGGCAATTTCTTTCTCTAAGTGCAATTTAAAAAGTGCATTCAGATGTAAAATAGATTTAAGGATTAATGTTTTGAAGAAAGGTATTTTTTTTTCTCCTGAGGTAATTTATTTTTAGTTGTTTTCTATGCTGTCAGGAATGTGAAAAGTAATATTTAGAGTAAAAAGTAAATAGGCATTATCCTTGCAAATGAGAGATTTTTACATGTTTCTAAAATTAAAAGAAGAAAGAACTTTCCTTAGTAACTCCTTTATCAATAGTTGAGGAGGATACAAAATTGTGTGTGTGTGTTGCTATAAGGGTGAAAATCCCATCTTTACCACGTTTTGTTTTAGTTTAATCTTTTTTTCCTCTGAAAGCTTGGGCTAAGCTGTCACAGCAGATTACAGGAAATTTTTTTTGCGGAGATTTTTTCTATTACATGTTTTTTTGTGTGTGAAGGGAGGGGTGGTGGTGCCTTTTCTTATTTTTTTTTTTATTATTATTATTTTATTTGAGCTGTCGCATTTCCAGACGTATTGTCTTTATTGTTCTTGCTGATTCCTAACACAGGGTGACTTGAATCATTTGTCTTGTCTTTCCTTCCTGCCTTTGTGTAGATTTCTTGGCTGTACGGCAGGCAACTGAATACTTTTATTTTTTTCTTCTTTCCCGCCCTCCCCCACCCCGCAACTGATTTCTTTTTCAGATGTCGGACACTCTCAGGATCACCCAGACCAAAGAACTTTAAGAAGGTTCATTTTATCAAGAACATGCGGCAACATGACACCAGAAACGGCAGGTACTGTGCATGCAAAGGCTGCTTTTGCAAAGGCAATCCATGGTGCCTGAGGGAAAGGGCAGGGTCAGCATCCCCATGCAAGGGCACAGTGTGCTATTGCTGCTTAACCCAATGTATAATAATGGGCTTTAAACTAGTCCGTGAAGGTGCAGGTTGCAGTGCATCCTTCTTCCTCGGGTGAAGTGAGGGTCAGTGGAAGTGCTGACCTGTGGATTTTCAAGACCTGTGTCTCCATAATGCAGATAACTTGCGTAAAATGAAAATCAGTGGGAGTAAACTGTGCATTGTCTGCTTGCGTTTCTTCGAGAGTAGTGCCAGGTGTGAGAGGCCGAACCTGCTGGGAAGAAGTTTAGCAATGGCTGAATGATGTTTCAACATCTATTAGTGGGTGTGAGGGTAGGCGTCAAGCTAGCTTGCTTGTCAGGGCTGCCTCTGGCGGGAAGCTTAGCGGGCAAGTAACTCAGGAAAACAGCTTCAGGGACAGGTATTAAGATTATCCCGAGTCTTACAAGATAAATTACAAACGTGACAGATCCCAGTCACACCATTGTGTCCTCCCAGGCGCAATGTGCTAGGGGTGGTGGTGGCAAGGTGAGGAGTGGGATCCTTGTTTTTGGGGCAGAGGCAGGCAGGGGGGCACCCGGGGGTTGTGTGAGGGGTGCATCTGCCTGGATTGCAGCACCAGTGGGACGTGTACAGCAGCAGTCAGCAGGGACTTCCCTTACTGCAAGGGCACAGTGCCTCTCACAGTGTTCCCATCAGCAAAATAGGTTCTTTATGGCAGCATCATCCACCTCAGAAAGGAAACCAGCTCCTCCCTGCTTATGAAGACGACACCTGCCCTCTCCTTTTTTCTCCAAGACAATTTCGCCATGTGCCTCATGATTTTATTCTTGTCCTTCCAAACCTGAATAGGTTTGAAATAGGCCATCTGAACAGGCTTCATGTAGACTAAACCATCCCACTGAAAGTCGACCCTTGCCCACGCCTGTTCTCATACAACTGCTGTGGGCAAGAACCATGTACGTTCCTGTGGACTGATTCGTGCATGTAGCCTATGGTTTCCATCAAACATGGAACCAGGTCAATAGAAATTCTGACATTACATTGAACCACAAGTTTTATGAATTGAATTCTGGTAGGTGTTACTTGGCTTGAGTAAAATTTTCCTCATGTTTATTCTCACACGTACAGTTAAATGAAGTGAAAGGTAGTAATCAACATAAATACTGCAGAAGGTGGCTCTGAGAGATGATGGCTTTTAAGAAACAGCTTTTGTAGCAAACCAGACGTAGGCAGAACTGTTGACTTAACTATTGTCTGACTAGCAGCCAGTTATTATCTTTACAACGAATACATGTGGAGTCAAATGCTGAAAAGCAGCCCTCTCATTTCAGTCTGTTTTGTGCATAAATACATGTATGCTTTATGAATTTCTTATAGGAGAAAATACTTATTCCTAAGGTTTTATTTCACAGAGAATGTTTAATTTCTGAGATGCCTACAGAAAAAACAGTCATAAACTTGATAGAAATGTCATCTGAAAAAAATGAATAAATATTTGATTCATTAACATTTTTTTCAATCCATTGCAAAAAAGTGTTTGTAGGATATATCCTAGCATTTTGTCTTAGCTTATATATCAGTTGTTATGTCTGATAATATAACTTAATATTTTTCTTGCTAAGGAAACAGTGAGTAAGCTTCTGCTATTCAACTGGCTTCTTTATCAGCAGGCACAGTTTTCCAGAATATTTCCACAATAAGAATAATAATAAAGATCCCTTTAGGTAGAAGACAGATACAATAAGAATAAGATACAAAGTTTTAGAAACGCTTTTCATCCTATAGACAAAGAGCCACAGCAATATTAGCTAAAAATAAAATGGAAAGTCAACAGTTTGTGTCACCCCAAAGGCCAGCTAAGTCTAGCAGTAAGTAATCCGAGCACATACCCTGTTTTTCTGATGTTGTTGCAGTCACTGAAGTGAATAGGAATTCTAGATGAGAAGGACCTCTGGAAATCCAAGTGGATTTGTTCTATATGTTCATCCTAAAATCAACAGAGTTTCTGAGTACCTTAATACCTTTAAAAAAGTCCCTGCTTCCCTGTGACCGGAGGAGCACAGGTATTGCAGAGCATAGAAACACCTCTTGGGACTCCTTCCCATGCCCAGGACCTCGTTCCAGGCAGCTTGTGCTTGGTCACGACACTGACACTGAGCTGTGCTGGAGTTGGGCTCTTTGCGCTTTTTCTAAAACCCCTGAGCCTTCTGTTGCGGCATGTCAGCCTTTCACTTAACTTGAGGATCCCACCTTTGAAAACTTCTACACCGAATATATTTTTGAGTGGTGAATTTGATAGCTGGTCATTAAAATAGCTAGCGCTTTCAGTAATTGTTTCTCTGGCTTGTGACTGTGAGTGTCACAGCAAAGAAAACTGCAGTGTGGATGATGGAATCCTGGAACCATTTTGGTTGGAAAAGACCCTCAAGATCATCAAGTCCAACCATTAACCTGACACTGACACTAAACCACATCCCTAAGCACCTCACCTGTGCGTCTTTTAAACCCCTCCAGGGATGGTGACTTCACCACTTCCCTGGGCAGCCTGTTCTAATACCTGACAACTCTTTCTGTGAAGACATGTTTCCTGATATCCAATCTAAGCTTCCCCTGGTGCAACTTGAGGCCGTTTCCTCTGGTCCTATCGCTTGCTACTCAGGAGAAGAGACCAACCCCCTCCACGCTACAGCCTCCTTTCAGGTAGCTGTAGACAGCGATAAGGTCTCCCCTCAGCCTCCTTTTCTCCAGGCTAAACAGCCCCAGTTCCCTCAGCTGCTTCTTATCACACTTGTGCTCCAGACCCCTCACCAGCCTTGTTGCCTTCTCTGAACTCTCTCCAGCACCTCAGTGTCACTCCTATAGTGAGGGGCCCAAAACTGAACACTGAACTGATGCTTAGCCTCACCAGTGCCAAATATAGGGGGACAATCGCTTCCCTAGTCCTGCTGGCCACGCTGTGTCTGATACAAGATAGCTCAGGGCTCGTTTGTCTTCTAACTGCTCATATTTGTGGCTCTCAGCCTGTGAAATGAGGTGTCCCTGTCCTGTGGCCGTAAGAATTCTTCCCCTCTCAGCCATGGGGGTGACACAAGCTGAGCAGTGATGCTCTGGGTACAGCCTTCGACAGTCCAGCAGCAAGGCAGGACCGGCTGTGGTTAAAATAAGAGTTCATCTCTACAAACATTGCAGAAAAAACTGACCATTGATGACATTGATGGTTGATTCTGGAAAAAAATGAAAGAGAAAAGGTTTTGGGATTCATTTCTCAGAGTTTTATGATCTGGGAAACTGCTTTATGGCTTGAGCTGCATACTTAGGTTTCCAAAGAGCTGGGAAAAACTTGAAGAAACTTGACCTGCAGAAAACTGCTGCAGGGTGGAAGAACCCAGTCTAGACTTATATCCAACTGCAGGGGTGGAAATCGTGTCCATACAGAAGTTAGCAGCATCTGAGGGTGACGGAGCACTGGAACAGGCTGCCCAGAGAGGCTGTGGAATCTCCTCCTCTGAAGACATTCAAAACTTGCCTGGACACATTCCTGTGTGATCTGCTCTGGGTGAACCTCCTTTGGCAGGTGGGTTGGAATAGATGATCTCCAGAGGTCCCTTCCAACCTCAACCGTTCTGTGATTCTGTGATCTATTTCAGCACAGAGGAAAAATCACCTGTGCCCAGACTGCAGCTTGTCAGCCAGTCCTTTTAAAGCTTCCTGTTTATGGTTCTGTGCACTGGTTAAACCGGTTTCTTCAGATTTCTAGGATGTAGCTTATTAAAGGAGCTAGAAAATTAGGTTTCCTAGACTGTATTGTCAAAACAGCCTTGTAAAATAACACAAAATAAATTTTCCCTTTAAAAGAGAAAGGCAAGGCAACCCTGACCTACAAGTTAGCACAAGTAGCAACCAGCATGTGGTTTCACCCACTTTACTCAGCAGGTTTATTGGTGGTATCTTCCATAAACTGTGAAGCAGAAGATTCCCTATGCAGCAGGAACAGGCCACTGAAACAACAACCTGAGCCAGCTGAACAAACAATTCGTGGTGAGAGTGGGACAGGAACATTTCTAGAGTCATCCCATATTAGCAGATATAAAAGCAGTAAAACAGTGCTCCTCTCCCACCCCCATGCTATAGCTTTCTCAGTTTTTTTGTTAGTATACGTACAGTTCCATGCCAGGGCCAAACAGCATCCGTAGGGTATGAAATGTCTGGTTTGGTGCCCTTTTGATAGTTCCTTATTACTTTCAGCCACCTTCCAGCAGCCCCAGCTTGAGCTCCGGAGACTGCAAAATCATTTCTGCCACCCAGACAGCATCCATGGTTTCTGTGTTTCACCTTTGTGTGCACGGCAGCAAAGCCCTGGTAGACAAACATCATTGATGAGCTATGAAAGAAGAGGCTACAATATTCTGCATGTATATGGTACATATGATATACATCACATTGGCTGATGGCAGCCTTTTTGTGCAACACACTCAAACCTAGACAGACGCTAGAGAAAACAGACATTATCTTCTTCAAGTCAAGTGAAGTGCTTATTCTGTTGAGAGCCTTGTGCTCAATAAGTTTTTGTAGTTTTATAGGATACACCTCATTTAAGAAATTGCAAGATTAGCTTGTACAGTCTCAGACAACTACAAATTGTCGGAGCTCTCTTGCAAAATAATGGTTGCTCTGAACCATAGTAATCAGTACAACTTCTTGGTGAAATATGAGAGTTAGTGAGTAAAAACCTTTTCATGAAGTCATTTTAAAGATATCTAGGTGGCACAATAGCAATCGGGGCACGTAACCCACTCTGACTCGATCTGCTTCTGATGTCAGAGATAAGTCATTCACTGCTGCACAGGGTTGTAGATGCTCTTTGTTGAAGAACTGAAGTCCAGGAGACTTCCTTTTCTCCCACAAACAATAATTCCATTTTCTTGAACAGCAGCCAGCTACCACCACACCTTCTCTAAAGTGCACTTTATGACAAGTTTCTGGACCTTCTGCTCCAGCAAACCATTGCCGGCCCTCAGAATATTTTTATTTTCCATGCATATCATCAGTCCTCCAAGTAAAATGCAGTTCTGTCCCTCTGTGATGAGCTTCTGACCGCTGCCTGCCCTGCTTCTCTTCCAGTCCAGCACCTAAGGCTGTTTTGAACCAGCCCTCTCCAGCAGGTTTTCTGGCATTCTGGCAGTGGAAGCTGTGCGCTCCTTTCCTGCTCTGCCTGGGAGATCTTTATGTAAAGACAGTCCCCCAGTTGGTTTTTTGAAAGAAAGGCAGTATTTGGGAAAAAAATCTGAAAAAACTAGAGGCTGGGCTGATGCTTTCTATTTCCTTTCTGGCCTGATTCCTGATACACACAGCAAGTTTTTCAGTAGTAACTTCCCTCTGTTGTCTCTGCTGGTGGACATGGAAGCACTAGTTTGTTTAAGTAGTAAGGATTGAGGGGGTTTTGTTTTTATTGTTGTGGTTTTTGTTTGGTTGGTTTTGTTTTGGTTGGTTGGTTGGTTTTGTTTTTTTTTTTTGTTAGGGAGGTATAGGGCATTTGTGGAAGAGCTGTATTTTTTGAAGAAGCCAGAGGGAGTGGGGGCAATATGCTTAGTGGGTACTGTGGTTTTCGGAATTCAGAGCTGATTTCTGATGTCAGCCTCAAAATCTGTGCCAAGTTTCATACATCAGCAAACAAGGCTTCCAGTGAACAAGCAAGCTGTTGTGAGTAGCAACCATTCAGCAGTAAGCAGTGGCAAGGACAAAATTAATCATATGCTGGGTTTTTTGCTGCCTTTCTCAAATGTGAAAAATTATCCCCCCCTGCTTTATAACTTAGTGATGCACCATGAGGCCATCTTATGGGATCTGAGATGTTTACCATAGGTAAAGGGTGTTGTAGCATTCAGACAAACAATGAAATCATGCATTATCTGCTGCAGAAGAACTTCCTAATGCTGTATGCATGCCTATTATTAGAAACCTTTCTTTATTAGCAGGTAAATACCACTTTGCTTTTAAACATGCTTTTAAGGAAGAAAATAGGATTGCTCTAACAGAATGATCCAGGAGAAGGAAAATTGATCATTCTGCATTTTCCCAAGCATTACATACAGCAGCTCTCTTGGGGATCTAAGCCCTTTCCAAGAAGGATGACTAAGCTGGTCCCTTAAGGAAACAGTGTTTTAACAACAGTGTAACCAGTATGAGATTTGTAGACACATACAGTGTTTTTGGGGCAGTAAAGAACAGAATAGCTTGCTAGGGTTTGTTGTCCAGCTTTGACCAGTGTAGGACAAAGAATGAGAAATTCAGGTGAAATCCTTACACACAGACCTGTAGCACATAATGTCAGAAAAAATAAATGTTGAAGAGCAGGGCAAGGCAGTGCAGTAGCCCTGACAACCAACCTAGCAGTAGGTCCTAGCATTTGGACCACAAGTGAAGATTTTTAGAAAGGTAAAACACCAGTAAATTCTAAAACTAATCAGATTAGAACATGGCACAAACTGCCCTGATTGTGTCTCAGAAGAATTTGAGGGAATGCAGCCTGTTGGCCAACTCTAGAAGGGAAAAAGGGTCTTTTTAGCGTGTATTGTACAATTGTGGTGTCCTGAAGATAACAAGGAAAAAGTATATAGGGCCATGGTTTAGTGCTAGAGTCAGGTTATGGTTGGACTCGATGATCCTGAGGGTCTCTTCCAACTGAAATTATTCTATGATCCTATATTTATAAATAATCAGTTATTTATTAGCATTTTATATCTTTGGTCTTGAACAAGCTTCCCTTGGCTTCTTGCCAATCTGCATCTCCCAAAATGATAATAATGTAGTTACTGGTGGTCCAGACAGTTTAATGGAAAGTGGATCTTGACTTCAGGGTGGTTTTGATGTTGCCTAATGATATGTCAGAGCATGATGGCTAAAGGCAATAGTGTGGCTGTAAAACAAACAGGTTGCTCTAAGATATGTGATTTAATGCCACACAGTGACTTTGCAGATGATGCAGAGATTTGGAGACTGGTTAAAAATACAAGGCATTTGAGGTAAGAGTGGCCTGGATTCTGGGATAGCTCTGTGCAGGCAGATAATGTGTGCTTTTATGTAGCCAAATCTTGAGCTACCTGCCTATAAGGCAATGAAGGCAAACTGTGCTTAGAGGAGGGATTCAGCCCTGACAGTTTAGTGACTGAGACAGGTGCGGCACTGGAGGAGAAGGGGCGATGGGATCAGTCGTGCCTGAGTGTCAATGCAACATCAGAACCAAGAGGGCTGATGTGGTTACTGAGCACAGAGGCTGGCGGGTCGTCAGGGTTAGACACTGATCTTAAAGGTAAGACTGAAAGATGTGATGTTTATCTTCGCCATCTGTGCAACCACTGAGGCCAGTGATGCTGCCCAGAGAGCAAGAAGGGTGATGGGGAAAAACTGAAAAAGACTCAAGGAGAAACCTGGGAAACAGTGAAAGGATCTGAAAGCTTATGACAATAGCAAACTTTGACTTCATCCTTGAGTCAGTCTGTTGCAGGAACAGGAAGCTGAAAATCAAGGGAGTCCTCTGGTTTAGCAGAGAAAGATCATGTCTAGTAGCTGGAAATTCCTGTCCGATAAATGCAGACTCCAAATCATCCATGGAGTTGTGGTGTGCATCACAGGTGGTTGTTGGTGTGGGTCACCGGGGTTGCTGTGAGTTTTGACTGTTTGGTTTCAGCCACAGCGATGAGTTGCCAGAACGACTCCTTGCCTCTCTGGGTGCACTCCTCTCACCAGGGCTCCTTTCACTAGAACAACGTCTGTCTCAGGTTCCAAGTAATGTACTCCAGGTAGTCTTCCTAGAAAGCCTGTGGAGGGGATGGGACTCCACTACTCATTTGCTGTGTAATGTATGGCACAGGTTTCAGCGCTTCTGTGAAGAATCAGTAGCGTGGTAGCCTACCTGTGAGATAAAAAAGAGGAGGGAGAAATCATGCACGATGGAAGTTTTATGATTACAAATTTCTCAACGGTAACATCTGTTGCTTTGCTTATTGTGGTGGGATTTTTAAATTTTAGTCTTTGATTTCTTTTATTTTCTTTTATATTTTAGAATAGTCCTTATCAGCAGCAGAAGATCCTTCTGTAGCATATTTTCAGTGCTGCCATATCGAGACTGTACCCAAGTCGGGTATGTATATTTATGCATGTACTACATAGTCTTTCTGGGCCTGCATGTAGACCTGATAAGAAGACAACAGCATGATAGAGGCTAATGCTTTTATGTATCTACTCTGAGAAGAGATAAATGCACTTAGATATATTTGCCTTGTGGAACATTACCAAGTTGAAACTGCAGCTCTCAGTCACCAATTTATTTATATGTGTTGTGGTACCTTTGGTTATTAAACCCTCCTGAAATCAATGTTATTGAAAAATACACTGGTTTTATTGTCTGTTCTGACCTCACTCAGCTTTGACAAAACAAGTATTCTAGACATCGCAGCTTTTATTTTATAAGGAGTTTTAGCTTTCTCCTTCTCCCACACAAACATGGTGCTACTGTATCTAGATTTTCAGAACTATAAAGAAATATTTGGATTTAAACATAATACCCTTTTATTGTACATTTAACCATTAGTCAGATCATTCAGTCAGTTAGAACAGACTATTTTGGCCATACTACCATGCAGGTTCTTAGCTGGTATAAGCAACATCCCTGGAGCTGCTGTGCATCCCTTGGTGTGCTGAGATGCTACACCTCTGATAGAAAAGTTTATTTGGATTGAAGCAGTTCTCCAAAGGCTGAGAAGGCTTTTTGCTCTTGGAGTGAACCTGTTGAAGTGGAAGAAACTGAACTTGGCTAGGACACGTTGCCTGGCAGGCTCTGGGGCACGGCTTGCTGGGTGTTTCCAGAGGCACAGCACAAAGCTGGGAAGGGTCATGCTGGTGGGTGGCAGCTCCATGTCCCTGGGGCGGAGGGTGAAGCTTGGCCACCGCGGCCACTTGCCAAAAAGCTGGGAGTTCCCTGTAGCTTGGATCAGCTCAGAGCCTGCGGGACTTAAATTCTGTGTGGAACACTCGGCTGATACACTGAGGTGCATTCGAAAGACCCACAAATCATCCAGAGTCAAATTCATCAAGTGCAAAAAGGATGAATTTGGCTTGTATTTTTCAGCCATCTATTCAGTTCTGGAGGATGATGTGCCACAAGTTGCTTTTGCATCAGTAATTCAAAACAAAGGGAGATTATTTTTAATGCACAAAGAAAGGAGACACCTTTATAGGACAGTTGACTTACTCTCCTGTCTCTTACAGTACATTTTTTCTCTTGATTAAATGGGGATGACACATGAGGCAAATTCTTGACAGACTGACAGCTTTGTTTGTTCTTCTTGGGTACACTGTCATTCATTTATGGTCATTTGCCTGTGGAAATTGCATCTTTATTGAAAACTGAATATATTTTGAAATGCTGATGACTGGTTATAGTTTCTAAATTAGAGCAGTAACAAGCTCAACTGCAAACCTAAATATTATTTCAGCATGTCATGTCTTGTGCTGTGCTTACGCAGCAAGAAGGGCATGGGATGAGAAAGTAGCAAGTGCCAGAACAAAACAATCCAGCCCTGTTCCCTTTGCTAAAAAGCCAAGAATTTTAAAAAAGATGCCCTCTGTCTTTCTACCAGAGCATCAGAGGAAGAGAGAAACAATTCAGTGGCACCTCCTTCCAGGAACAGCTGGTGCAAAGAACAGATGAGGCAGTATGGCATAAACTGTAGCCACTCTGTTTGGGCTGCACAGTGTTTGCATGCTTCTTTGCACATTTTGGATATGTGGTGGGAGAAGGGGGAGACACTAGTACCCTTTTGAGGTGCTGTAGTGACTGCACCCTTTAGCTTTGCTTTCTCTGAATCTCTGAATCGCTGATGTGTGTCCCCAGGCAAAACGTCCTGACTGGTTTACATTCTGCAAACATTAGTGAATAGTTTAGGAAAAGAAATTGTTGCAGGGAACCTTGGCATGTCCGCAGTTAACACAAGCTGGAGTAAGCCCTGTCAGGAGTGCGGGAGAACGGGATGGACGCACATGCAGGGGACGCTGCTCCTTGTGAGAGGAGCACACGGCGGAACTGCTGCTGCTTCTCCACCTCTACCATGACTCATGGGCACTGTGGCCACTGAGGAGATCTCCAGGCACAGCTGTGTTTCGGAGAGGCTGACAGCTCCCGTTATGTTGTATATGCAGCACAGAAGAGCTCTACTGTATCAATGCTGGCAGATAAACTGCACTAGCAGACCTGTTCAAAAAACCTGTCTGAAAGGCAGTTCCCACAGACACAGTGAAACTCTACCTACATGGCCAGGGTGGATGGGGCAGCATCAGCCCTTGCAATGAGACACAAGCAGTGTCCTCCTGGCTGTGTCCTTTTCTTGCCCACCTTCATGCTGAGGTCAAGTTACAATAGCAAAAACCCTCCCCAAGCCCCCAGACTGTGTTTTTCAATGGTTGTAGAAATACAAATGAAGGTTGGGGGGGGGGGGTGTGGCGAGCAGAGCTGTGGAAATACATGAGAAGATGAAATTTGAGTTGTCCCCTGGGTTTCCCGAGTTCCCCTCGCTGGCAGCTGGGCAGTTGCCGGCTCACTGGAGCGTGGCTGGCAGCAGGTTTGTGAAGGGAAATGTGCTCCAGAGCAGCACAGGGGCTGCTGGTGATCAATGGTGGTTTTTACTGCTGGTGCTTTCAGAAGGCCCATCTGGTGGTACTTGCTGGGGCTGAGAAGCTAGGACAGTGTGTGCCAGGGGAATTACTTTCTCTAGTTTTCTTTGTCATGCTGAACAGAAGTGAAAATTACAAAGCAAAGAGTGACACGATGGGGAGAAAGAAGTCATGAACAGAAGTAATCCCCAGAATTTTCTGCCTTCAAAATTTTGTCCGTATCTTGTATCTGATGGAAACTCAATGCTTTAGTTTATAGTGCTTTTGTGCAACTAAAAAGGAGAGAACTAAAACAAAATTAACACAGGTTTTGAGACATGTTATCTCCTGTTGAAGTCACCAACAGGCAGGTACTTCGTGGATCTGGGCCATAAGTTCTCCTCTGCAGGTCTGGCTACATTAAGATTGCCTGTATTTTTGCTGGAGATCTGAAGAGTGGCACAGCGTCACCCGTTTCCATGACCAAGAGTAGGGTAATGTGCAGGACCAAAACTTGAAGACATTGAAAGCAGTTTAAGGAAGGCTATACTGCAAGGCAGAAGCTGAAAGAGGCACTGAGTGTCTTCCCTGTTGGCTTCCCTTGGCCCCCAGCATCCTGCAGTGTTAAGAGCCCAGAGTCATCAGGCCCTACCCGGGGTTTAGTGGTAAGAGAGCTGCCCTGTACTGACAGCGCTGTAACAGTGCTATTACCTCTGCTATTAAATTGACACACACACACATACACTCGTCATCATTACAGGCTGATATGCAGAGGCAGGTAGCACATACAGGACCCAACAACACTGATATTGTTGGCTGAATGCTTGGCTTTATGTTGTTATGAAATACAAAGTCGTGTGATGCACAGGTTAGAGGTGAGACAACTCAAGGGCTAACAGTGCTATGGCAGGATCAGTTGTGCAGTTGCTACTCTTTTTTTCAATGTGTTGGAAATCTTCATGACTAAAGGGTATTAATGATGTGGATTTTTCTGCTGAACAACATCTTGTTCACCTGTGAAACACACATGCTGTTACCACAGGGATTTTGTGGTAGCATTTACAAACAAAACACGTGCATGAGGAGATGCAGTAGTGATGACTAAACTTTTTTTCCCACTGTGGAGAGATACTTGTGCTTTATAAAAACTGGTTCTCCTATCATTTCTCACCATTCACTGATATTTTGCTGTGGATCGTGTTGACACCGCAGTATTCTTTAATAATACTTACAAATTTGAAACATCGTATCTAATATTATGCTAATACTATTCTTCAGGTTCCTCTTACTTAAAAATAAGTTCGTCTTTCGTATTGAAATATAATGTTCTGAAAGATGGAAGAGCTACTTTGCAAAGGGTATTGAAACTGTATTTCTGGCTTAGCATCCACTTCATATGTTCCTTTCAGCAGATGAGTATTAATCTCCATATAGCTCTGCAGAGGGGCAGAAAATGGGAGGTAATGACAGTTATCAGCGATGCACCTTGTGCACCCCCTGAGCTACTGTGGCACACACCTCCTTTGTCAAAGGTCGTCATGGTGGAAGCTCGTGGCAAGTGGAGTTGAGCCTTGGTGCTGTTCCTCTTCCAGGACAGGGGGAGATGCCTCAAGTCACGAACAAATAGCCGCCCCGCCACACACACACTCAGCACATGCACACACGCGCTGATCTGCTCTAGGCCCTCAGAGGGGATTCGTGTCATGGCAGACCAAAGAGTGGAACTGTTTGAAGATGGGTTAAACAAGACTTGAAGGAATTATTCATTTGGAGATGGTCCGCAGATGGTTTCTGGTGAACTGGATTTCAGCTCTTTGAGACAGGAGCTGGTGAATCAGACACAGCAGATATTAGCCCTTTAGGCACCAGGCAGGTTGTACTCTATGAGTGCCAGGATCCCTGTGCATGTCCCCAAAGAATTGTTACGACCCAGCTGTCCCTTGTGACCAGCACAGGGGAACATGCCAACAGATTTCTGCCCACCTAACTCCCCAGCATGGTCTGTGCAAGGGCGATCTGTGAACCCTCCGTGTGACCCCAGCTGGGATGGAGAAGGACCAGGTTCAGTTCTGCCTCCAGATAGCTACCCTTGAAAAGGCAGATTTCCTGGGCAGAGGAAGAAGGGAACCCATTCCCCATTGCTTACCTGCTCTTGAAGCTTCTCTAGACACCATTTCTTAACTTCCAAGGAGATGGTACAATTCTGACGGTCCTCATGCATATTTTTGGAGTTGCTCCATGTGGTCTGAAGAAAAGCTTGGAAGATGCTTGTAGAGAACTGAGAGCAGTCTGATTTTTGTTAGTATTTTAAGGTGCATAAGCATTTTCAGAAAAGTAGGTGGCCATGTATGTCTGTCACTGTTAGTGGTTTTACAAAGGAAGAAGAAGGTACCATATTGTCTTTCCCCCCAGGAAAAACAGCAATGAAGTTAACTGGGTTTATAGTTCTGTTTTTTTCTTCGGCATCATAATGGTTCATAATTTTAAACCATGTTTTTGACTTTTTAGTGACTTTTTAGGCTTGTTTTTGTTAGTGGCAAAAACATTCACAGATTGAAATCATACCTATTGGAATGATATTTTATTTTGTGATGTTATAAGAACCTTTTTAGAGCTTCTGGGGTCCTGTGAAGTCCCACCCAGGAGATGGATCTAGAAGACCCGGGGCAGGAGGAGAGCTGGTGGTGTTGCAGGGATGCGGCTCCGCAGCACGGCTGGTCTGACATCCCGTTCTCAGCCTTTGGGCTTGCAGTGGCACTGGGGCTGGAGGTGATGAGCTACAGGGCAGAAAATCCAGAGCATCAGGCTGTGCTTGTCCTTGTAAAACCAGCCAGTTCACTTCATCTTTTATTCTTCACAGCAGTGAATTTGTTAAGTGGTTAGAAACTTACCTGCAGCAGGCAGAGCTGCTGAATATTGCTGTCTTGACAAGAATATTGGTATTTATCTCACTGAACTTGCTTCCATTTAAGGGAAGTGACAAAATATGGGTAATTGAATGGATTGAAGCCCAGGAAATGGACCATTCTTCTGAAGTAAAGCAGCAAGTAATTAGATAAAAAGAATTTGTTCCCTCAGAAATATTACAAACCAGCTTCATCTGGTTTCTGAAGATAAATCATTGTTGAATTTAACTTTGAATTTAATTAAGTGCTTGCCAGAGTTCAATGATGCTGCAAGCAAGATGTTTTCAATACCATCACCCCAAATATCATGTAGCCACAACAATCAATGGGTCTATAGGCCAGGCATTCCCAGTGGCCTTAATTATCTAAACTCTGAGATCTTTGTTTGTTTAAACTGGGTAAGAAAGTTGTATGCAAAAGGAGGCGAAAAGAAGCATTTAGGTGAGATTGTCTCACGCACCGCACCCATGCTGTCACTTACTTTGGCAGGCGAGGTAACAAGCATTTCAGTGAGTGTGGAAGACAGGAATATTTACAGGAGAAAAGAGAGCATCCAGATTGCCGTAAGGACAGTAGCAATAAGCTCACAGCAAAGCAGGATAGTCTGTTATGCCCTCCAGATTTGTTACCCAGTGCCTTGCTATTCATGCCCAACAGATTTTGTATGCCAGGCAATTTTGATTAAGTCATCAATCTTGGCTTGGGGAAGAGTGACTATCTGTTTTTAGCCTATGACAGAGAAACTGAATTAGCTCTGCTTTTCTTTGCCATTGCCAGCCTTCCTTGCTTCTCCCAAACCAAACACAATCAAAAACCAAGTGCATGTCAGCTTTAGAGAAGGACACCTACATCTGTTTTTTTCCCACAACAGGACATTTCAAAACTAATCATCCCATACATGAATTTTATGGAGCCATTGTTGCTCATTTTTGTGAGTTGCCGTGTGTTCCCTTAGGTTGAAATTAAGCAATGAATCCCAAAAAGTTAATATGTTTACATTTTGAACTTTTATTCCACCTTGGGCAAAACATCAGGACAAAAGCTAATGTGCTGACGCCTGAATATGTTTGGAGAGAGAAAAAAGATACTGACCCATTAAACCCATCTTCCCAGGAGTTTCTCCACCTACTCTCCCTGTTAATTGCCGCTGGAGTTGTTCTAGCAACACTAATGGTAATTAGGATCTGAAAGCTCTCGATCAATTAAAGCAGGCAGTCTCAGGCAGCGGGAAATCTGCTGCTGGGCTGGCTGGCAGCACATTTTTCCAAAGATGTCATTGTCCTTGTGCATATAAACAGAAACATTAAGTAGAAGTTATTTACAGTGAAGGATACGAACAGTATCTTTTCTTGATGTCTCATGAATCACCTTTACTTTTAGATTAAATCTTAACGGTCAAGAATCACTAAGCATAAAATACATACACAAAAGGCTTAGATCTCTAACTAACAATTATCAGATTCCTTTTGCAATGAGCAGAAAGCTTTTTCATGTATCTGGAAATCTATTTAATATTTCATGGACTCCTAAATTATTCACAGGTTTAAGTGTTCAACTGTTGCTGTCATTTAAAGAGCAAGTGCCCAGCAGGAGTCTTCCATGAGGCTTTGTAGATCACATCAAAGCATAACGTTTGATTCATTAAAGCAATGTTATGCTTCCAAAGGTAATAGTATCCAATTTATATTTTGTTAATCCTGGCCTGACTAATAAAAGATACAGTGAGATTTCCTGGTTTTTTTATTATCTACCTGCTTGGTAAAACTTTTCACCATCCCACAACAAATTTGCAATCCCAAGTCACCCAGTACTGTTCCAAGAACATCTGTGAACTCTCCCTAGGTGGAGAAACTTTTTTTTTTTCCTGCAGTTCTGGACAACTAAAATGATGTGCTTAGTTCTGAGCGTAGCTCAGAACGCTGCTCAGCTTTCTGGAAATGGTGTGCACGAATAGAATATTTAGAGCTTGACACTGGTGTAAATCAAGGTAGCTCCCCAAACTTTGTTGAAAAGTGGGATCTAGTTTTTTGCATCCTAAGAAAATGTCATCCCTGATCTTCTCATTTCCTCAAGCTTTCCCTGCTCAAAGAAATTGAAGGTAGCAGAATTAAGTTCACATTACGCTTTTTGTTGTCAACTTGAATCCCTTAAAAACTTTTTTAAAAAGCACTTTCGGAAAATAGAGGAAAATCAAAACTGAGGAAGAAGGAAGTTTGCTTAAAATCCTCTTTGGCAAGGACCATCTTTCCTTCTCTCTATTTTGTAATCACCTTTTACTACTGGCTATTGGTTTGTGCAGTTTCTCAGTGCCATCAGTGATCTAAATAAGTTAAACACAGTGAAAGCTTGATTTATTTTTTTTTTTTTTAATATGAAGTGTCTATTCTCCATATGCTTCTGCCCCATGGTGCCCATGGGCCGTGGTGCCACGCAAGGGCATGTGTCCTGAAGGACTTGGTGGTTGTGGCTGACAGCGCTGCTGGGCTGGATGTACCCAAACAACCATCCTGACTGCTCCCCAGAAAAATTCACCCGTTTGGAGAGGGCAGAGGCAAACCCCAGGTCTTTCCTCATTGCTCTTGGGATTTCGGGATGTGTGGGGAGGAAGCAGCTGTGCTGGGGCTCCCCCAGCAGCAAGGTGGCAGCCCCTGGGTTTGCTGAGGCATTTGTGAACTTATTTGTCTGTAATAGGAGGGAGGGGAAAAAAAGAAGGTTGTCCTGCAAAAGCTTAACTAGCTTGGTGTTGGTTGTCGTAATAAGGAACTCAAAAAGCATGAGGTAAAGTCACCTAGGAATTTCATAGTAAGTGTTCACTGAGATCTTTTACCAGTGAGAGGAGGATGTGCAAAAGCTGGGATGAGCCTCTCCATTTATACATTTACAAGAAACTGCATATTGTTCAGTTCCGATTTTCCTCAAGAGACGGAGATTAATTCTCTGGTTTATGGACAGGTTTCTTTCCAAACACTAATATTTTATTACTCTGGTTTACAACACAAGCAATCATATACTATCTGGAAATACAGAGCATATGTTCAGGAGCAGTAGAAGCTAAGTAGCTGTTGCTACTCAGGATGAGGGATAATAACTGCAGTGTTGTTCCCAGGGTCCTGAAGGTAGAGTCTTCCTCAGAAACACCAGAAAGATAGGGAGAATGGAGGTCTTAACATCTACTGATCTTCAGCTCATGTCCAGGGATCATTCCTGTGCGTGCTCACGCTTTTCAGCTGACTCTGATCCCTGCTCCAAGAGCACTGATTTATTTTCAGTCCTCGGAGCTGCTTTATTTTTTTTTTTTAATTTTTGTTTAAAAGCTGCTGTGCCAATTCTTCAAAGGGTGCCGGATTTTAATTTGATGAGTTACAGACTTACCTATCCTAGTCTGTTAATTGCATGGAGAGATTTTTCCATGAGTTATTTTCAAAGTTGTAGTGGCATTATTCCTTACTCTGTGTCTGTAAAGTTTTGAATTGAAGGAAACTAGACTGTTCTTATGCTATGTCAGGTAATTCAGATTTTTGTTTTCATTTTTGGGGTTGGAGGCTTCCTCAGGTTGTGCGTTTGTTTCTAGGATAAGTCCTGCTGAAATGGTTATTATTTGGCATTTATCTTTATGAGAAATAGTACCTTTATGCACATTCTGTGCAAGAGTGGAGAGCCTAATCACATGTTTCTGACAGAGGGTTATTTTTACATAATTATTTGTCTGACCCCTCAGTAATACAATATCGGGAAACAGGAATGATAATGTGACACTGTGCTAAGTGAACCCCAATCAAGAAACTAAGAGGGCTTTGTTGGGATTAGAAACTTGATCCAGTCTTTTCCTTTGACATAGAAGTACGTTTTCCAGCAGATGGACATGTTGGATTTTCTAGCAGTAAAGTGCATGATTTATTGGGGACTCACTGATTGCCATGTTTCAGAGAAATAAAACGAATGACAGGTTGGAAAGGGAAGATGAGAAAACAGAGTGTACAGAGACAAAGTAGGAGAAAGCTCAGCCCTGAAACAGGATGAAGAGCCTGCACATGGCTTCTCCCTGCCTCAGTGTCAGCATCTCTCCCACACAGATTTTTAATCACATACTTGGACCTCAGCAGAAATCAGCCAGGAAAATACTGTGAGATAAATACTCTGCAGTTGTATACAGCTGTCATTTCCAGAGCACTAATTTGCTCATAGTCTTTTTTACCTTCACTCACATTTTGATTGTGAGGCTAAAGTGTGGGATACAGCCAGGTTGTCTTTAGCATCTTATGTATCTCCAAGTGTAAGATGCCAAGTGGGTCACTCTTCCTAAAGTGGATACCCAGGTTTCCACCGAAGGTGATGGAGGGCTGGGTTTCTCCAACTGGCCTCCATCAGGAGGGTCACTGGGCTTCGGACATTCTCCAGAGGAGCAGGAATCCCTCCCAGAGGCTTTCATGGGCAACTACCTCTGTCCAACAGCATAGGGGGACATAGGTTTGTACTCTGGGAGTGTCCATCTGCTGGACATGTGGCTATCAAGTGTTCAGGCTAAATTTCTGGGTCTCACCTGGAGTTTATAGGACTCCCAGTTCTCTCCCAGTCCCAGCTTCTGTCAGAGGCACCCAGTTACTGGGAGCCTTGCTTTATACCATAGGTGGGGTATGAGGTGCAACCTGGAACAAAGTGGGTTTTTTCTGTAACTAATCACTATAATGTATTTTAGACAATGCAAATGCTTCCTGTAGAAAAAGTTACCCAGGCTGTGCTTTGCATTGGCATGTTTGGATTAATGCTGCTATATGTTATTTCACCATTGGGTGCTGGAAGGTGAATAAGGCGTGCATGTGTATTAAGAGATGTTTCTGCTCTGACTTCTGTTCCCCAGGGATATGAAGCTGGATGGTGGACGCCAGTGCCATTCTGCAGGAGTGTGTCTCAAGGAGATAGTTGGTCTTGAAGGTGTGGAGCTCGGAGCAGATGGGAAGGTGGGGATTCTTCAGTTCCTTAGATCTTGTGTAGTAAGGGAAAAAATGGCTTAACAAATAACAAGCACAGATATAAAAATAAATTATAACGTGCAGTGTAACACAATAGGTAAAGCACAGTATGTGAAAACTGAAATTTGGGAGGACTGCCCAAGCTGTCAGTGCAAACAACTCTATCTCCTTGAAGAAATTTGCCTCTGGCAACATCTGAGTCTGTAAAGCATTACTGAATCACGCAGCCTTCCCCTGGCTCTAACAGGAGGTATATTGTCAGAGGCTTGAAAATAATTTCTGGTGAGAGTTGTAAACTGTAAGTCTGTTTGCTCTTAATTTTATTTAATAAAATAAATTTTGTTTAACAGTATGTTTTTCCAAAGAGCAGGAAGACAGTAATACAAATCTGATGAGTATTTCAAAATCCAAGAGTGTATTCACTTGAATAGAAAAGCAGTTAGGAATCTTTAGCGAAAGTGATCCATTTTATACAAATATACAGAGGAGAGACAATTTTAATCATAAATTTAAACTTTTTTTTTTTTTTCTGAAAGCCTGATTTACTTTTTACAGTTCAGTTTACCCAGTCTGCTGTCAATTATGGACTTAAAGGCCCTAGGTCAATGCTGCTACACATGATCCGCTCACCTAACCAGGTGTCAGGCCAGACCACAGGCTGTAAATTCCTGAGGACAATCTGTCAGCTTATAAATAAATGAAAGCTCACATGATTTATTTGATACCTGTTCTGACCTCCTCATAAACCAGTCTAGAGTCTGAGACAACTTTTTTCTTCAATATAATAGTATTTTTGGATAATAAACCTAGAAGAAGCAAGACTTAGTCTATTCCTGGCCAACGGTGCAAGCAGAGAATTGGTATGCTCTAAAAATAATTTTGTCACAAGTTATTCATTCACACTTAGTCCATATTGGGATGTAGTAAATGATCTCCCTCAACCATGACTGTAAACTGGTAGCTCACTTGTGACAGCAATAAGATTCTGCCAGACAAAATCCTAAAGGAGAAAAATACTGGAGAAAGTCCTTAAGTTTAGCAATGTTCAGGTGATTTGCCTCTGGCAGCTCTGTGCCGAGGGACCCATATAGATGATGCTGTTTAAGTAAAGTAGCAGCTGAAACCTGCTACAGAGAAGGCCCTGTAGAAAAAAACCAAACAGAAATGAAATTGACATATTTTAAAATCCGACCCTTGAGTAGGATTTTTAAATCCAGGGTATTTAGAGCTTGTATGTGTGCGTGCGTTTGTGGTTTGGTTTTGTTGAAGAACTAACGCCTTTGCAAAAGGTTTTTTTTGCATGGATAAACTGACTGCATTGAAACAAATGCACGTGACTGGTGTTTGTTCATCTGTGCCTAACTATTAAATCCAGAAAATCCTCCTCTAATTTGGCTCCCCTTGCTTCCAGTTGGGATGCACTAAAGGCACAACGCTGCGGCTGAGCTGGGCTGATAGTAACTGTCTGTCCGTTCTTTCTCTTCAGACAGTTTCTTACACACAGTTCCTATTTCCCACCAATGCTCTGGGAACTCGGAGGAACACAATCGACTCCACCTCATCCTTCTCCCAATTTCGCAATGCAAGCCATCGTAGCCTTTCTTTGGCAAGAGCTAACAGCACCCAGGGGAGCATTGACGCAGGTAACTTCTCAAGAAGCGTGTTTTAATATCCTTACGTACCCCGATGATAGGCAGTTATTGTGAAAGACAGACATATTTCATGGTTTAGCCCCTTATTTTGCTTAAATTAAGCAAAATATGTCTCACGTGGGTGGATCACGGCTCATTCCCTGTTTGTTGAGCAAAGCTGGCTTACAGATGACAGAAAGTTAAGTAAACAAGGCTGCTGGTTGTATCTCTAGCCCCCAATGCCACTCGACGTGCCTCCTCCTGACACCGGCACTGTTTGTTCCTCATGCGTCAGGCTCATTGTTACCTTCCTTTGCTATGGAAAATGTACAGCGGCAACACGATAATCATAAGCTGAAGGTGTAAATAATACTTGTGACCTTTGTTAGGCTGGAAGGGGCTCTGTTTACAAAACTGGTCACAAAACATAAGCCAAAGCACTATATGCTTAGGCTATTTTGGCCCATCAAATGAAACAAATCAAAACATCTGCATCAACAGATGAAAACTTGTTGCCAGAAACAGAAATCATTGTGGAGCTTTATATAATTTTGCAGTTCTCTAAGCCCTAAATTCACATTTACCAGGTAATTCATGAGCTGTAGGTCCTCTGTATTTTTTCAAATTTTATGAGTATTGAAAAGAGTCTTCAAAATTTAGGGAAATCTTTGGACTCTTTCAAAAATATTGCATGAAGGTAATCTTTTGTATTATTTGTGAACTCATTTACCACTTCTGTTAAGTCCAGATGTTTCTTCATGTAATTAATTCCTTTCTTGTATCTACCATTGTTTTATAGGTAGTGACCTGGGAGACTTTGTTGAATATGACCCAAATCTTTTAGATGATCCCCAATGGCCGTGTGGCAAACATAAGCGGGTTTTAATATTTCCTTCATATATGGTAAGTGACATGCAAAATATGGTGTAGCACAGATAAATTTTGGTAACAATATTTTGATGGTTAAGATTACATTTGGCTGTATTTTAAGAAGATTATTATTATTAGTATTAGTATTATTATTATTAATCTACTAATAACAGCTTTTTGGAATGCTTTGTTCTAAATGACAGTTACTTACTGGGACATGTAAAAACAAACTCATGGAGGTATTACAAAAGTAAACGCTTTTATTACCGCTGTATTTCATAAATGCTTTAGATGAAAGGCTTGTTAGAACAATACGTTCATTCTCTCACATTTGGAGGAAAATTTATGCTTGCTCTAATTGTCATCTGTTACAAAATAGGAGGATGCCCATTAGGGTTTTTCTGAAGTCATGAAGTTACATTGTGTTTTGATGCTTATCATTCACTCCTCAGAACAAGTGTTTCGGTGTCTAGTAGGGCCTTTGTTTCCCAGGTATTTATTTCACCATGGGATAGTCCTTCCTTTAATTGCAACAATCACAAGCAAAGCCTGTACGTTTTTCACTACGTCCAAACCCATAACAATACAGACACGTAGCGGTTCCTTGATCTGTGCTCTAACTCAGTGTTTTCTGTGGGAAGAGACTCCATAGCCTTTTTTTGGTTGCACCAAGTCTGTAGGCCGCTGTGCCCTTTTGGAAGGACTGTTGCAAGATGTAGCATTGTATGAGTGTGAGCACATATCTGTGTGAATTATACATCAAAGAAGTAGTAGGCAATGGGGTAAAGTTTTTTTTTTTGCCCTACAAAGTGTTGACCTAGTACTCTTATCTATATACAAATAGGATGGGATTTAAAACATTGAGGGCTAAAGTGTCATCCATGTCCTCACTTAACTTGGAACAGAGATTGGATTTAAGAAACTACTCATGTATATAAACATACAATCTTTGTTGGTTCTTTTCTACGTCCCACCCTGGTCTTTATTTGATAATAGGGCTCTTGGGTGCTGCTTCTTAAAAATAAATGGATTTTACGTATTCCATATAGATTGAAGCTTATCTCCTTGCTGCCAGGAATGTTCTGCCTGTTGCACAGAGAGGCTTGGTTGATCTCTGAGGCAGTGTTTGTACTAGATTTTCAAATGGGAAGTCAGGTATGTCCTCTGCTTACTTTCAAACAGCTTTACTTTTAGGGTTGGCGAGTTGTTTTTTGGCTGCCAACCCACAAAGTGTCAGCAGCCTTTTATGGCAGGTACATCTGAGTGGGAAAATATTTGTTAGGTTTTGATATGGTTACTGTCATGGACAGGGAACTGCCTTCCCTCAAAGAGAAAGATGTCGTTAACTGGCATCCGAAGTGGACATAGCTTTAACTGTCATGGTTGTGTCTCTAACCTTCCTCAGGCCGCGAATGTGCACCAGGTAATGAGTCCTCTGAGATCACCTGAGATCTTTGATCCCCTTCAACTTGATGTTGAGATAGATGGGGCCAGGCGAGCCAAAATAGGTCAGGGACATCTCTGCCCAAGAGCGGGTGTTCGATGCACTTCTGTTCCATATGCTGGTTAACCACAGCATTTTGAGGTACTTTTATTGCAGTAAGGAGCTGACTGGGGATTTCCACTGTGACAGAGGTATGATTAGATGCTTCAAAGGTGAAAAATGGATTTCAAGGGCAATTGCTAAAATCAATGTCATTGTTTGTCTAGAATATGTCTGCATTGACAGGATTCTCCCTGATTTCTCATTTTCTCTAGGGGTTAATTAACTCTGTGTCTGGAAAAAATGTCTTATTTCACATTTTGGGGTTTTTTTTGCCTGAATTTGCCTTTAAGACATCGCTGCTTCAGCACTGCCTGAGGGTCTGCAGCACTCGAATCTCCCTCTCTGAAGGCAGGCACTAATCTAAGAAAGGGCCAAAGGACATTAAATGCTGCGTTTCTTTTGGTGGTGGAAATCACAGGCCCGTGCCAAGAGCCATCTTGTCCCAGAGGTTTGCCTGCCCCCGGTTGAAGCAGCATAGCTGTGGTGCCACGCAGGAGCTGCACAGCTTTGCAAGAAACCAAAGAGTGGGTGCTTGTTCTTCAGTGCTCGGCTGAGAGATTTCACAAGGGGCTGGTGCTTCTTTCAACCACGAGGAGCGAGAAAAGGTGGTGCCAGAATGTCCAGGGAGCTTGCAGGTTAAATAGGATTTTGCAGCTTGGGCTGTGGGTAAGGAGGGCTTGTGCATCCAGCTGGTGAATATAGGGACATACCAGCTATGTAGGAGACCTTACTCACATCCACATAAGATGTTCCTGACTCGGCTGGCATTCCCCCTCCTTGCAGTTCACATCAGTGTGAACAGGAACATAATACACTGTGATTTCAAGTCATTTTCTTCCCCAAATATAAAAATCAGCATATGCTGCAATTAAAGCGAATTGCAGTGTGAGGACAGTGAGAAACCCGTGGTTCTTTCCTGACCGCGCGCAGCCATCATGGTAGTGACAGACCTCTGCCAAATGACCACAGGGCTGGAGAGCTGCTGTAGAAAGATTTAAACCAGTCTCTGGTCCTGAGCATAATATATCTGTAATTACTGCCTCTCACAAGTGCTGGAGCAGCTGAGAGCAGCTCTGATGTCAGCGCTGAACATTATGCTGTGTGTGGAGAGAGCTGCAGCTTGTAATTAAAGTTTTGTTACTTGGCCAGCATTTAGCATTAATGCTTGGCAGCTGCAAGCTTGTAGATATTTCCCCCACACACGCTCCCCAGTTGTGGTTCTCAGAGCAATTAAGGGGAGAAGGTGTGCAAGAGGATGGTGCACGTGTGGCGGTGCGGATGAGCGAGGCTGGGTGCTGGGCTGTGGTGCTGGCTGCAGGATAGAGCCACGTGCACCAGTATTACTCCTGGGAGCCTGGCTGGCGCACTGCAGGACAGAATTACACCGCTGGTAAAACTCTGTGGAGGTCTGTGTGAATTCTGCATCAGTAAACACTACAGGCTTTATCTCGAGGCATAAAACAAACAAAATGTGTGGTCCAGCTTGGATTTTACTCTGAAATACATGCAGTTAGCACTTGATGTGCAGTTCCCTCCATTTTCATGGAGCCTGAGTTTCTCATCACTTTATAGTCTTGTAATTTTACTGAACAGAATTAGTCTGAGCTTGCAGAGCATTTTTAACTGCAAGTCCTCAGCTGTTTTCAAGGAGGAGCTGAGCTTGCTCCTTGAAGAAAGCTGTGAGGAAGACGTGCTTTCGGTTTGGTCTTTTTTTTTTGCAGTGAAGTTCGTGGCTTGAAGGGGTAAACACTTCTCTGTTGCATTTCTAAAAGTAATAACCCACAGCCTGCCAGGGGACTATTATGAAAAAGCAGCTTTCAATACTTTCCCAACACAAACTCTATGGCTTCTATTAATTATATTAGTCATACTAAAATTCTGTTCTATCCTGGAGAAATTATTTCGCTTTGTGTCGTCTTTTAGGAGAATCTACAACCTCTGCCGCAATATAAACAGTAAGAGGTAGAAAAATTTCATGCTGGGGGCAGGAGGGAAACATCATGTCATGGTTAACAGATGTCTTCCTGGCTGATACTGCTAAAACAGGAATTCTTGCAGATTCTTAAATCTCTCTAGAACAGGAACTTTATCTACCAGACAGAGCAGTAATTTCTTTGCTCGAGTCTCATGTCAACCAGCGTATGTCCAGCCTCCCCAGTGCCTCCCTGGCCTCCATGCTTTCTTGTCAGCAGAGACAAACTCCTTCCATGCAGGAGAAAACTCACTCTGCAACATGTGGGAGGCTGACCCTGCAGTCCTGCTTTTGTTGGTAACAGAGAAGCACAGGGGCGTGTTACCTAGCTGCTGTGTGCTGCCAAAACTTGCAGTGAAAGAAGAAAAGCAGCATCTTGACTTTGAGTGACCCTTCTGTAATAACATCCCTGCAATATCCATCTGTCCGTGCCCAAGGGATACACTTGGAAATTGGTTTGGGTACTTAACTACTATTTCAGGGTAGTGGTTTAATTATGTCAAAAGAAATTGACATCTCTACACCACTAATAAAAAAGCACATCGCAAAAGTCTGCAGTGCTCTTACAGCAGGCTGACTGTTAGCCTGCACTTGCCAGGTACAGCACTAGTGTCGAGCACAGCCAGGCTGAGTTATTAAAATATTACTCCTTCAGTGTGCTTTTAAAATTAGAACTGCTTGCTGCCCTGGCCGTTTAGTCTAACAAAAGCCCTACGTGATGATATAGTGCATTTGGTCTCTCGCTCCCCCGTTCTGTCTTTCCCAAGGAGCATCAAGGTCAGGAGTACTCCGCTACAGCCAGCATCCTTTGGTGCCGTCACCCTGTTCTTCGAGCTGCTTCCGTAGCTGTAGATTAAGCATCTCCAGACTGCTTTTTTATCGGCTACTGACCTCGTACCCAAAAGCCTCAAGGAGCAGAGGATCGCAGTGGTGGTGTATATTCATATTTAAACCCTGTGCTCTATGTGTTTGATGCTATATTTGGCCGAGGCTCCAATAAACACCTATTTTGTAACAATGACACACTGTATTAATTGAGAATTATTTCAGTGTGTTAACTATATAAAATAATTGGCATCCTTCCATGTACTTTAATTCAAAGAGAGACTTTTGAGATTATTTGCTTTATGAAATTCTGAATCTTTCAGTTTAAAATCCGTGAATGTTAATACCTTTCTAACAACAGAAACATCTTTTAGTACTTTTTTTTTTTTTTTAATAAAGAAGGAATCTCTCCCGTTTTCTGTCACTGTTCTAAGCCTCTGCTCTAGCAGGATTTCCCATATATATGCACTGTCATCCGTAAGTATATGCATTAGATTACTGACAGTTTATAGGTACATATAAGGTAGCCAGGCAGTGCAGAGATATTTTCATTTCTTATATGGTTGAGAACTTAACATTGACCTACCGAAAGTCTCTTAAAGGTATCAACCTTCTGTCTGTCCTTTGTCAAGTAGATTTATCAGGGGTACAGAGTAATGACAGATGAAGAGAACCTATCATATACCTTTCATTTTATTCACCTATTCTGATTTTATCCTTCTTAAACAGGAGGTAGAAGCATCCAAGGCTAGATCATCTTTTACTGGTAGCATGCCAAAGTAGGATTTATTTTCAACAATATTTCATTTTGCCAGTCTTTCCAACCATTTCAGGCATCCTCCCTCCTCCCATATTTATGAAACTATATATACAGCTTTCCTATGAGAAAGCAGCTGTTTGAAAATGCTCGTGAATAACACGCAAGCCAACCTCCAAGTTCAAAACTGCCAGACATACAAAAAGTGTGCAGAGTACAGACTTCAGCTGAAGCATTTGTCATGTTGTCCAGGCATCTACTGTATAGCAAGGCTTTCATTTGTCTTGTGCAACTTCTGTTGCTAAACTAAAATATACATACACAGATTTGTATACAGAGGACGTGAACAGAGCTGACAAAGGAGTATGGTTGGATACTGAAGTGAAATGTGCTTTGTGCAAATAAGCTGTGAGAAACAAGACAGACGTTTCTGGATGACAGAAGTTACAAACATTCGAGATTAGAGTATGAGAGAGACAGTTTGGTAGTTCCCAGTGCCTTGCTCGTGTGTCTGACAGGTCTGGGAGTGCAAAGTGCCTGCTTGGTGGGGAAAATAACATTGGGTATAAGAAAGCATGTTTGGATAGAAAAACACCGTGCTCCTTTTAGGGAAATATTTGCAAACCCTTTGTAAAATTTGGCACATCAGTGTTGAACGGTGATTCTACGTGGGCAATACTAGAATTGTTCCAGACAGACAAAAATCCATGCCGTTTAGCGGTCTTTCAGTACGTAAAAGGGGCCTGTAAGAAAGATGGGGACAGAGTTTTTAGCAGGGCCTGTTGCAGTAGGACAGGGGGTCATGGTTCTAAACTAAAAGAGGAGAGATTCATGCTAGACAAGAGGAAAAAAAATTTTACACTGAGGGTGGTGAAACACTGGCCCAGGTTGCCCAGAGAGGTGGTGCATGCCCCAGCCCTGGAGACATTCCAGGCCAGGGTTGACAGGGCTCTGAGCAACCTGATCTAGTTGAAGATGTCCCTTCCAACCCAAAACAATTCTATGATTCTGTGACATCTTCTCCTCGGCATGGTGGCTTCATTTGGGACACGCAGGCAGCTCAAGCACCAGGCAGTGGCCTGAAAGAGTGAGGAGAAATGTAAATGCTGAGCAGAGACCAGGCAGGGAAGGATGACGTTAGGTCAGAGCCCTCCTGTGTCAGATCCCAGCTGGTCCTTGTTGGGTCACTGGGCCACCCCAGAGGTTTCCTGCTCTCTGTCCCTCGTGGGCAGGGTTGCTGCTCGGTTCCAAGCCATTCATGGGGTGCAGGAGGTGCCCTGGGCAGGAGAGGGGTTGGGACCAGGATTTCTGTATAGCCTCGTGGGTGCTGTGCCGCAGCCACAGCATGACAGCAAGAGGGGTGCTTGGGTACCTGGTCAGAAACAGTTAGAAGGGGTAGCTAGTTCCATCACTCAACCAACATGAATTTAGCATTGATTTAAACACTTGTCAACTTTTTTTTTCTGCCTGCCTCTCTGGTGGGCAGGGTCCCACATGCATGCATTTCTATGGGCACCAGCTGGGCAAATCCCACTGATCAGACAAAGTTGGGCATCAGCAGCAGCCAAAAACAAACAAACAAAAAAAAACTTGAGGAGAAGAAAGAAAAGTTGCACAATTCCTTTTCTTGAGAATAAGGGCAGTTAGCTGAGCTCTCCAGCATGGCACTGACAAGATGAGACAGCTGCCTGAGAGCCAGTGTGTTCAAACATGCTGCCATTATCCTGTTACATGAATCAAAACCAGCACGCACCAGCTTTCATCTGGATTTCATTATTGTGATTTATATTGTAGAGACTGTTGTCTCGCAGGAAGCAGCAGTATTTGGAGTTGGGGGGGGGCGGGGGGAGATTCTTATCAACAGGACAAAATTGACAAATCTCTGTGTTTAAAAATAGCCGTACCTCCTTACCATTTTCAGTTTTAAGCTGTCTGCTTGTTCTCAAGCCTCGAAGTGCTTTGCTTTAATTTTTTTTTTTTTTAAAAAAAGGGCTTTTTTCCTTCTAAAGAGAATTTAACTGAATTCTGGCAAATCTCCCAGGGGCTGGAGGAGTCCTGGGTAAAACAGAGGGTGTCTGCAGAGCAGCTGTGGGGAAAGGTGCACCCTGGCGGGCTGCTGCTCCCTCTCTGTGCAGTCACCCCATAGCTGGGGTCGTGCCAGCACCCACTTGTTAGAGGTGAAAGCAACTGAAACTTGCTGTCCATCTTCATTTCTGTGCAGCCCTTTGGCTGAGTCCGGAGGATGGTTGTGCTTTCCCTCCACTGCCGTGCCCTTTCGGCTGCAAAGTGGTGTCTGTCACGCACGGGAGGTTCATGTGTGATTGCCTCCTCCTCTGTGCAAGGGAAGATGATCACCTGGAGAGAGCCAAAGGCAAGCCTGCCAGAAAAACCTGTGATCATTTTGCAGGAGGTAATTAAGATAAAACTAAGAAGCTCTGTGATAATGGAGAGCAAACAGCGGGCAGTTAGGTTTGCAGTGAAGCATGAAATAAAGTGCCATGTAGCTTTTCACAGTAACAGCGAGCTCACTCTTTCTAGGATTGCCCAGAAAGTGCTGGTAGTAACTAAAATCATCTTTGGATTAACAGCAGGTAACCTTTATGTGCTCAGTGTCTCTTGACTCTCTAAGAGCGAGCAGTGTGGACCAATGTTTCTGTACTTTGAGTATCAGATGGCACTGTTCAAAATTACGTTATGTGCCTGTTTCAGTAGTCCTCTTATAGCAGTTGTGGGCAAGGAACTCTCTTAATAACACGAACTTGTGGTGTATCTGTGTAAGCATCAGAAGCACCCAACTTGCTGATGGTCCTCTGGCAACAAAACCAAAGAGTAGGCAGACAGGCAGTGATGTCCCAGGGAAAGGAGAGGAGTAATTGGTGAGATTTTTGTTCTTCTGGTTCAGAGGGCTGAGCCCTGCCAGGTAAAATGAAGCACGTGAGAAGCTGTCTGTGACAAAGAGCCGCGACCATACGGGTGTGTGCATAAGTCCTTCCAACCTCAGCAAGATTAAAACCAGGCAGACCCAGACATTCAGTTGAAGCCTTTCCCTCCAGCCCCAAGCAGGGCAAGGTTTCTCCTGCCTATCTTCTCCTCTCTTCCTTTTACTCAAGCATGGTAGCATGTCATCAAGACAGCATATGAGTTTTTAACCTCAGTGGCACTGCAGCTTCTGCCCAGACCCGCGCTCTGGCTCATCTGTATGCAGGCAGGGCAGCAGGGGTAGCTGAAGGGGTTTGATGTGGCTTTCTCCTTTTTGATGATTTCTTACAACTGGCAGCTTTCCTTAATAGGACTGAAATCCCTTAAGTTGTCGTCTTTATTGAGCAAAATTTGGATTGGTGCTTAACATGTAAGTGGGAGGGTGGGGAGGGCTTGCAAGCATTTCTACTTGGGACAACAGCAGGCAGCTGTTGTGTGTGATGTGCCCAGAACTGCCTGCCAGGACATAGTGGGGGGTAATTTATCTGGACAGAGGATGCTGCTCACGTTGCAAGTCCGATAGTGGAATAGCCCACATCTTAAAACATATATATGACCATAGCAGCAACCTGTGGCAAGAAGTTTATTTTTTTCCTCTTTATTACAGTACGTTTCTCTCAAATACTGCTGTGCGCTATTTAGGGGAAACATGTACTCTGCTTTCTTTGAGATTCCTATAATTATCCATTATTTCAGTACCATAGCTCCTAAATGAAGTGCAGGACAAGTTAGGTGTGTTTCTCTGCCCTTTGTGTTAATTTCTTATCCAGCCAAGAACATGATCGGATAACAAGAGTTGTCCAGTTGCTCTCTAGAGCCATTACACTCTCTCCTCCCCAAGCCCTTCCATATACTATTTTAATTGTTGAAAAAAAACACCTGCAAGCATATGCAGTCAGTCTTTTTGGCTGATTTAGATTCCCATGAGTATATATACAGCAAGGGTGCATCTTCTGTAAAGGTATAACACTTGGCAATTGTTTTTCACACCTCTTTCCACCTCTTGTTGCTTAGTGTTAATGGCCCTTTGCCATAATATAGGTTAATCATAAACAGAAACTAGAGGGAAAAGTTATTTTACTGAAAGGAGAATGCCCTGCAGACTACTGCTGTCCCACTGCCTGTGCTTGAAGCTGGCCAGGAGCTGGATGGTTGGGGACCAGGTTGTCCCCTGGCTGCCCTGGGGCTCCTCTCTGCTTCTGTCCAACAGCCAGAACAGTGAAAGCCAGGAAGAGACTTGGCACGTCCCCAAAATGAGGGTTGGTTTGTTGTGCAGCTGATAGATTTTGGCCAGGTGAGAGGTGAGAGAGGATTTGGACAAAATGCTACCTGAAAGAAGACTGAGGGAATGAGAGAAGTGCTGTGCACCCGTAGATGCCAGCACTGGTATCACGGTACTGGCCTGGGGGGCCCTCTACTGCCTGGGGAAATTCTTTAGGTTGTGACAAAAAGGAATAGGAAGCTCAACATAATGGAAAGAGGCTGTACACTTTGAATGTTGTGCTAACTCAGTATTTCTGTCTGTTTACTGTGTAACTTATGAGCGTATTATTACCTTGCGCTCTACTGAATTACCTGACGTGTAGGCTAATCACCTCTTTCATCACAAATGGCAGTCAATTTGTAGCAGCAGTTCCTTTGAAGAATCAACTTGAGAGAAACTCACAATATGCCTCAGAACCTCACGGAGATACGCACACAAAATCTGGTCATCAAACTGGTTATTGTGATGATTTCTTTTGGTTTAACAAGACTTCTCAGCTAGGTTTTATTCACCCACATTCGGCTTAAACTCACTCTCAGCAATACTTGAAGGATCTTAATATGTGTTGCTAGGGGCTTGTGCTGAACAGTCATCTCAGATTTCAGGTCACTTATTCTGACGGAGCAGTCACAAATTGTTGCCTTAATTCAGGCTTAATTTTCCCTTCTACTGAAAGCATTGGAACTGACAGGCACTTGTTTGGTATTCCTTGCTTTTGGGAATCAAGTGATGTTGTTTGTTACAAACTAAAAGAGTAACTCTCTCTTGACTGTGTGTTACAGACCACAGTCATAGACTACGTGAAGCCATCAGATCTCAAGAAGGACATGAATGAGACCTTTAGGGAGAAGTTCCCTCACATCAAGTTAACCCTCAGTAAAATAAGAAGGTAGGTTGCAAAGCTTGGTGAGGCTGCAACATGATGCAGCTGTCTCACATTTTGGTGCAATTGCTGTTGTACCTGAGGGGAAGCACAGCACTGATTGATCTTCCAGGAGCAGTGACAGGCAGAGGTGCACAGTAAGTCAGATGATTGCTTTGATTAGTGGGATGAGTAAACAAGATAGGGGAATGTACAAACATGCACTGTTCAGGTGTCAAATGTGGCACCTAATGGACTGAGTTTGCAAGTTGGGCATGCACTGTACTAAAATATCCAGAAAAATAACACAGAAGAGTCTCAGAGCTCACAGTACTTAGCTTAAAAAGAGACTGAGGAAAGAGAAACGTTGACTTCTGTGCCTTGTCCAGAGAGCATGGCCAGAAGCAAAACAAGTGGTCAGCTTCACAGGAAAGCTGTGATATTTCATCACTGTTTCCAGTGTAGCAGGCTGGACATATTGCTTCACTGGACTAATGATAATTTCATTTGACTGAAGTAGCCGTAAGGATCCTGAGTCGTGTTGCTCTGTAAACAGACAATACTGGGGTACATGGAAGGACTGTCGGTTTGGATTTGACCAACTATAACTAGCAGCAAAGATGCAGACAGAGCACAAGCGATCAAGCTGTTGTTACTAAATAAATGGTATGCAGCTTAAGATTTCTGGTGAAATATTGTTACTAAAATTGTCAGAGCTTTTCAGTTGACACAGTTATCTATTGGGGGCAGTGAGGGGGAAGGATGAGATCAAAATGTGCCATGAAATGTGTCCCCAAAACAGAGCATAAAAATACCTGCCCAGTAAATTACATTCTCCTTTTCCCCTCCATTTGACTAAGGAGGAATCTCTGAAAGGATGGCTCTTAGGGTGAAAGGAGAAATGCTTTTTAAAACACAGTTCACAGCATATTTCTCTGGTCTCTTTACTCAGCCTGAAGAGAGAAATGCGCAAGCTTGCACAAGAAGAATGTGGTTTTGAAGAGCCCACAGTGGCCATGGCCTTTGTCTACTTTGAGAAGCTCGCTCTCAAGGGGAAGCTGAACAAGCAGAATAGAAAGCTGTGTGCTGGAGCCTGTGTTCTTTTAGCAGCCAAAATTGGCAGTGACCTCAGAAAACATGAAGTCAAGCATCTTATAGATGTACGTATCAATAGATTTTCAGTGTTCCTTCTACGTGAAGTGTTGGTGTGGCGTCTACACAAGCGCGCTTGTCAGTGGTCACACTCCCCTCTGGGTTTCCAGCTGTACAGCCAGCTAAATACCATTTTTGTTACACATTTATGTGGAAGTAATAGTGATCTATGTCACTTGCAGAGATGTGGGAGGCTCATGTGATGTCATTGAAGACCCTGGTATCAGAAACTCTGAGGTCTGAGAGGAATATGATCACCATTCTGTCAATACAAGTCGAAAGTTAGCCCTCAGGAAATTAATTTTGCTTTTAATTATGTTTTCAAGAGTGTCAATAGGGACTTTCCTTCGAGAGGTGAATGCAGATACGAATTTCAGAGGGAGTTTGTAGTTCTTTCAACAAGTTAAGCTTTTGGGCAAGAAAACTTAAAGAAGTGTTCCCACTAGAACACCTTACCCCCACTTTTTTTTTTGTAGAGTATGATGTTTGGTCTTTTAGCCCATCCATATGAATAAGTTAACAGAGGGGAGTGTTATTCCATAATCCATTTGCAAGCACTGAGATGCCAATCTGATTTAGTCCTGCAGCCTGGGCAGGTAGCTGAGTGCTTGGCTACAACCAGCTCAGTTCAACAGGCATGGGAACTTGGTCGGAGGGCAGGACTGGACTCGTGTCCTTGTGCCACAGTCACAGAGCTGGATTAACAGTCAGTTTGTTAGAATCCAGTCCAAATAACCAGAAAAAAAAAATCAACCCAGTGGGAGTTGGAAGATCTGACCTCTCTTGCTATCCTGAAACACTGGTCCGTCCTTCAGACACATTGAGCTTTTCAGTAGACCAGAGAAGTAGCAAGCCAGGGAGATCAGAAGAAGAGAACAGGGAGGGGAGAAATACCCCCAAACAGCTGGTTGCCTACTTGTAGCGTCCAGCTCCAGGGAAAACAACAGATGGGAGGTTTAGTATGTTACAGCAGAAATCCAGCTATGAAACCCATCTCATCCCCCTTGAGGATAGTAGTTTCTGTAACTCACTGTTTTCATGGTTGTTGCAGGTGACACCTTCTGCCTCTGAGGTATTAAGATCAAATGTATCTAATCGTAGCAGAAATAATTTCCTCATTAGGGTGTCATAACACAGTCTGATGATGGAAGGAAAATTAGATATTTTAAGGAGCGTGAGAAGTTTGTGGGCAGTTACGAGACGCGTGTCTTGAATTAGACAAGTGATTTAAATGTTTGCACGAAGTCAGGGGATTTCCTCTTCCAGCAGTGGTCATCACTGTGATTGTTAGATGTATCTGCTGGAGATGGAACGAGTGAAACAACAAACATGGCAGAAATTGCATGGCTGACTGAGCTTTGTGAGTTCACCTTCACAGGAAGGAATCACTACATCCCGTTCATCCTGCTCTCATTTTCTGAACCTAGAGCCATGCGAGTCCAGCAGGACAGAGGTTTAATGCCAGCAGCACCTGTGTTTTGAATACTGTCTGTAAGAAAGCGCTAGAAAGTCAAATCCTCATTCAGATTTTTTTTGTTTTCCGTGGCTGTTGTTGCAGAAACTGGAAGAGAAGTTCCGGCTGAACAGGCGAGAGCTGATCGCCTTCGAGTTCCCAGTGCTGGTGGCCTTGGAGTTCGCTCTCCACCTTCCTGAGCACGAGGTGATGCCGCACTACAGACGCTTAGTGCAGAACTCCTAGCACTGGCTGCCCTGCGGGGAAGGAGCTCCTGACTGTTCCCGCTTGGCTCTCCCGAGCTGCAGTTACTACTGGAAATGCAAAATCAGACTCCTAAAACTTCACTCTCTCTCTCCCCACAAAACCAGTTTTTCCGGCAACATACAGGAAACACTGAGTCGACGTAAGGCTCTCAGCTTTGACAAATTCACATATTGCTACTTTCTCAAAGCAGGTGAAGACTGAGCTGTTGGTAAATGGTTGATGTGCTGAACCTGGGTGGTGAGTGACCCTACCTGTGGGGACTACAGCTACAAAAGTAGGCAAAAATTAGAAAGTCAGCTCTTGCCACCCCTCTCTCCATCACACAAACCCTGGAAGCCCACGTAAGTGCATTCTCATAGCGCTTTTTCTACAGACCTGCTGCAACTTCCAAAAGGACTTCTTAACATTGTGGAAAAGCTTTTAAAGAGGATTCTCTTCACTGTGTCAAAAAAGAATGTGCCAATCTATTTTTGTATCAGCAATTGAAAGTGCACTTTCTCCTGTGGGGTGTTTGTGTGTGTACCTGTGTGTGTGTGCGTGTGTGACACCGAGCTGATCTCAGTCCAGGTGGTTGGCTTAGCTGTTTCCGAGTGGATCAGTTACCGATGGCGAAGATCAAGGTGACCTTACGTGTTTACTTCTTGAAAAACATAACTACTGGAAAAGTGGTAAATGGGATCATTTTTGGACACTTGGGGTTTTTTTTATTCTCTGATCTTTCCAATGTTGTACCTTTGAAAGGATTACACTACTACTACTACGAGAGAAGGATCAGCAACTGACCTTAAGTTTTCAGTCATGTTTATAAAGATGAAAGCATTAGTATGAGATTTCCATGTCTTGTTTTTTAAAAATATCTTGTGTTAAGCCACATGCATATTTTTAACCTTCGCACTTTTCCCACTGTGGAGATGGTTAGACTTGCACTCTGTAGTGTTGTATTTCTGTGCTCTATGTTAGAGTGCGTAATAAGCACATTTATTGTGCTCTATCTTAAAACAGTGTTTTATTAAAAAAAAAAAAAAGAGTAGGGCTCAGCAGTATAACAGGTGTCTTAAGGCTCCAACAGCAGGGGCATCAGCTATTACAGTTTTGGTTTTTAACTAGAGTTAACTGTGCAAAACCTAAAATCGGTGCCCGTTGAAGTTAGAGGTCCAGTTCCTTTAGGCATTTCAGTACTGGAGTTTTACAGTAAAGCTTCTCTCAGCTTCCCTGGTTCTGACTGGACACCCAGAAAGCTGGAGGGTTTCATCCAAGCTCCCCAGCGCTCCATACACACTAAGCTATTGCCATGCTTACGGACATCGTTCAATTGCTCTTATCCTGTGGGATTACACCCCTGTCCAATCTTCTCCTGTACTGGTTCACTTAACAAGTGTTGCCCTTGGCATGCCCCACACGGATCTGGTAAATCAAATACATTTATGGTATTTGCATAAAAATAAATCTCAGCCAAGAGATTTTAGCTGAAGCCTTACCTCTCTAAGTTTGGGAGTGCTTGCTCAGAGCATGGAAAGGGCTTGTGAGCAGAACATAGAGAAGTGGGATGTACCAGAGGATGTAAACACACTAATGCTTACTTTCTTTTGCTCTTACTTTAATCAGTTGTATTATTTCCTTCAGTTAGGCCAAGAAACATCTAGTTTCTTTACCACCTTTGACTCTTTTAAATTCTAGTATGCAAAACGCCTGCATATGATTGCTCTATAGGATCTGGAAAGATTACACATGTCAGGACAAAGGGGTATTTGTTTGATGCTGTTGTTCTCCCTCCATTTAAAGGGGGAGGGTGACAATGCTAGCTTATAGTTATTATTAATACTTATCTAATTACTGATTAGATACATTCCAACAGGATTGGGGAGGAGGGGGTAAAGAGAGAACCGTGCACTTAACCTCCCCGCTGCAACACACACATCACTCGACCGGCTGCGGAGCGAGGGGAGGACAGGGCCCTCACTGGCACTCCTGCTCCCTCCTCATCCTCCTTCTCCCGGCCCCCATGCAGCCAAGGAGCAGAGAAGCCAAGAGCCTGATGTGTGCTCAGCACCTACAGCTGCCCTGCCAGTGTGTTCAGCCCAAAAAGGAGGTGTAGTGTTGACTTACAAGCCAAAAAGGTCTGCAGGTCTGTTAGAAGGGCTTCCATCCTTGGCTGCATCCCTTCCCACCAAAATCATGTATGTACATTCGAGATTCGCTTCTGATTGCAGAGATCTGTTTCTAATAGCGACCACTCAAGGCTAAGCAGAAGCTTTACTTTTCTGTAAAGGCTTCTACCTTTTGCTTTTGAGTCTGATTTTTTTATTTCTGTGTTGCTTTATAGTATTGCAGGGAAAAAGCAAATTGTGATTGCAAGATGCCGACTAAAGAATGACAGTCTTACAGTAGTCTTTAGAGACGCTATTGAATCACGCTGTCACATCTTTTGTCTTCTGTGCTGCTACCCAACCCTGATCTACAGTTTACACAGATTTCTGGGATGAAATCTGATTGCTGGAGACTTTCTGCTTTTTGTTGCTGTTCTTATTGGCTTGGGGGTGGGAAAACGTTTCCGAGTGATGTTCAGTTACAGTTTGAATGTGGAATAAACACTTACGATGGTGATGATGTTGCACTGTTCACTTAGGAACGTATATAAAGCCATATGATGCTAGGTCTCAGAGCACAAAGCTTGGTCAGTACGACTATGGTTAGGACAACAGGCAGGATTTGCCCCCCTTTTCTCCCCAACCCTGGGAAGATTCAAGCTGAAGTGGTAGAGAAAATACGTACCAAACAAAAAAAACCATGTTGATTGTTCGCCTTTGTCTTACATGGTAATGAGTGTTGATTTACAAATGATTTTAGGTTCAACTTTAAATAGTTGGGGAAAATAATCCATTCCATATCACTTGTTCTGTTTTGAAATTATATACCGTACACTCTACCATGCAGAGTTTATTCCTTTTCTAAAAAAGAATAAATAAAAGTTTAAAAAAAAGACGAAAAACCGAGGCTCTTTTTCATTGGTGACAACATGTCAAAGTATTCTGTTCTCCCATGTCTATGTGTCAAATGGTTTTGGGTTTTTTGTTCCTCTGCGACATAAAGCTGCTTATTAAATAAGCCAATGGTGGGATTTTGCAGAGTCCCCACTTCCTCCAGCCAAGATCTTCACTTTCGTCTTCTGAAACCACTGGTTTTTTTGGTTTGTTCTTTTCTAAGCTCTTCTTTTTGGCAGCACCTCCTCCTCCTGGATCTGCCAGGCCCTGGTTCTCCCAGTCCAAACTGTCAGTGTGCAGAAGGATGAGGCACAAGCAGACTGCTCAGCAATGCCCCTGTTTTGTGACTCCTTGTTCACTGGAGAATATGGGATATACCACTTCAGTCCAGGTGTTAGTAAAATTTACAACTGGCCCCTGTACCAGTTGTAGCTTACAAGCAGTCGCTTCTGCTTGAGAGGACAAAAGTTCAATTTTGGACATTCACGAGTGTGCACACGACCAAATTATCCACCACCTGTTGGCATTCAAGCTATTTTTCTCCCCTAAATCAAACACTTAGGTGGGCCTAGGTAGGCCAGATGGTGTTGACAAACAGCATCCATTTATTTAGCATTTTCATTCCACTCTAATAAAGATGTGCTAGAGGTTTGGCTCCCCACCTCAACCTACCTCTAGCCATATTTGTAGCCATTTGAACATCAGCTGGATTTACACAGGTCTCAGAACACAGAAATATAAGGAAGACGCTTTAGTAATCACTTTCTGAAACTACTCACTTACAAGCAGTGACTTCCTTGGGATAGTCTGTAATGTCTTTAAATGAGAGAACTTCAGCTAATTGCTCCTGCCCCATCATATGTAGCTCACAGCATAAGCCCTTTTCTGGAAGCAGTGAGGAGTAGTTTGGCAGGAGACGATAACACCTTCCCACGACCCTAAAGGATTTTGGCACCAGGCCCCAAATAAACATAAAAAAAAAAAAAACCTGAGAAAAGGAAAAAAAGGTAACAGCGGTTTAGCAAAGTGATAGACTGAGTAATCACAGCAACGATGCCACCACCACTAGCTGAGGCTAAATCTGTCCCAAGTTGCATGTTTGGGGAGGGGAGAAAAAGGTATGGGAGGTGAATTTGACCTTAATTGGTTCATCTTATATTTTAAACTTTGTAGTGAAGGAGTGAAAAAAAAAAACAATTAGGAAGAAGGGAATTCAGGTGCATCCCTTCAAAGAAACATGTACACAAGCAAAAAGGTCTTTCTGAAACCCTGAATGTTGTTCCTTCCCACCAACTTTGCTGTGAGCCCACAGACCCAAAGTCTCCCTGCCTCAGCCTGGAGCCTGCTGGTCCAGATGAGCTCAGAGAAGAGCTTTTCAGTCACTGTAAACCAAAAATTGCCTTGCCCAGACCCCCCAAGGGCAAACACCAGGATCAACAGTGAGAAGTAATGTTTCCAGTGTGCTGCTGGGAAAGAGCAGACACTGTGATCCTGGAAAACGGCCTGTATGCCTTCAAAGCAAGGCAGGGGGGGACCAAGAAGTTGCTGCTGATTTGGGTAGCTTAATGAGTGCTAAATATTGGCTTCCATCAGAAATTAATTTACTTTTTGTATGCATTCCTCTAGCCTGTCATACAACCCTTTCCATAAGCTTACTGAGCATCATCTCAAACCAGCTAGGAACCTCTGCTACACTGTTTAGACAGATGCTCCAGGGCTTAATGCCTCACACCAGAAGAAGCCTTCCAGTTTGTGAGTGAAGTTCAATGGTGACTAATTTATAACTTCTTGAACTCATATCAGTATTTAATCTAACCTGAAACCGAAATATTTCTGCATGGGAACTAGGAGGTGGGTGGGTCCTCCATGGCAGCAGGTATTCTTAACAAAGGTCAGGTGTCTAGTTAGACAAGATACTGAAAGGAGAAAGGAGAGGTGAAAATAATCCTCTTCCAAGAGCTTCAAAGTGCAGTGGCGTGTTGCCTTAGCTAATGCTAGAAGGTACCTCCATTGAGGAAGTTGTCCAAGCCAGGCTTCCAGAACCACCAACACGAGGTCGAAACCTACACTTTTTCAGTTCACCAGCACCAATGAGCCAGCCTTTATACTCTTCTTCCCAACACATACAGACATGAAGGTCAAGATTCCTCTTCCCCATTGCTTCCCCCCACCAACAGCTGGAGGGTTTTTACTTTGAGAGTTGACTGGGAGAGCAAGAGGATGACCAGGCAGAAGGGCAGCCTAATAAGCCTGGTTTATTTACAATCCAGTATTAAATCCCGGTGTTCACAAGCAGAGCATTGTTTACCAGGAATGGATTCTGTTCAGTGATTTAGGAAATGGAATATTGGGATTTTCTTTTAGTTTTTCAGCGCCTGTAAAGACTGGAGCCTTCCAGCAAGAAAGGTTTGGAGACACCTATGCTACCTCAAGCCACCCATTTCTTCTCTGCTGCTCTGCTACCGTCTTGCAAGGAGCACGGGTGGCAGTCTGGGCTGGTACAGCAGCACATTCATGACTCCCTGAGCTCCTCCACACCTCAATATGGTCCTGACTAAACAGCCGCCCAGGGTGGGGAGGGGAGATAACGCTCCGGGAAGAGACTCGGGAGGATTGCCGAGAATCACAGGCTGAGGTGCTGCTCGGGGGAGGGAGGAACCGTTCATGAAATTATAAACAAGCACTGGGAGTCTGCAGTTACCATGGGTATTTTCTGCTGGCAATTGAAGAAGCCCGATTGTATTTTTTGGTTTAAAAAGATAAAACCTAATATAGAAACATAGTGGCTGTGAAGTTCAAAAAATACATTAAAAAGCTTTTATTTCTGAACTGCTCTCATCCCTTTCAGAGCAAAAATGATGGAATTGCTACCATTCCAGCCGGATTAACAGCTTAGATCATGCTGTTTCCCCAGTCCCTCCCCACTTGCCAGCAGCTGGATGTCCCTGCAGAACACCACACGTGTGAACACCCCTAACCAGAGGCATGAACCTCTTGCACTTTCCTCATGTCCTGCCACTTCCGTGGGTGAGAGCACAATCAAACTGCCATGTGCCATCCCTTTTAATCCGGAAAGGTATGAAGTCTGTCGTCATTGCAGGGCAGGAACACATGGTGGGTCTGGCTTCCAACTGCATACCTTGGCTACCTCTTGGTTGCGTGTTAAGACCTGGCTGTGCACCCACCCACCACATGTTCAGCCTTCCTTCAAAAGGAAACCCACAGCACTGGCAAGGAGTGAAAGGGGCCTTCACCACATTTGTCCACATGAGCATCCCATGAGGAAAAGGGGGAACTGAGGCATGTTAAAGTCATATTCACCTAAAGAAAGGAGAATTGAAGCAATGACTACCCACTCATCATCATCATCATCATCATCATCTTCATCTGCATCATCATGTCTTCTGAAGAAAAGGATCTCTTCTTCCATAATCTGTGAGAGGTCGAGAGAGGTTCTCCTCCCCCTCTACTCTGCCCCGGTGAGACCGCATCTGGAATATTGTGTCCAGTTCTGGGCACCTCAATTCAAGAAGGACAGGGAACTGCTGGAGAGAGTCCAGCTCAGGGCAACAAAGATGATTAACGGAGTGGAGCATCTCCATTATGAGGAAAGGCTGAGGAAGCTGGGTCTCTTTAGCTTTGAGGAGACTGAGAGGTGACCTCATTAATGTTTATAAATATATAAAGGGTGAGTGTCACGAGGATGGAGTCAGGCTCTTCTCGGTGACAACCAATGATAGGACAAGGGGTAATGGGTTCAAACTGGAACACAAGAGGTTCCACTTAAATTCGAGAAGAAATTTCTTCTCAGTGAGGGTGCCAGAGCACTGGCACAGGCTACCCAGGGAGGCTGTGGAGTCTCCTTCTCTGAAGACATTCAAAACCCACCTGGACAGGTTCCTGTGTAACCTTATCCAAGTGTTCCTGCTCTGGCAGGGGGATTGGACCAGATGATCTTTTGAGGTCCCTTCCAATCCCTGAAATTCTGTGATTCTGTGTGATTCTGTGACTAAATGGGCACAGAACAGCATGACTGAAATACAATCACTAGCAACTTACCTTCTGCCCCCAAGGCCAAAAGTGAGCTATTCAAGAGTGCCAGGTCTATGATCTGGCCTCCCATGATGCAACCCACCAACTACCTGCACTGTAGCTCCTCATGGAGCATAAGCATTTTAAGAAAATATCTAAGTATGATTTAGATGTTTCAGATGGATGAAGTCCAACACATTTCATTTGCAAACATCAGGAAGTTGTTCCAATCTCCGTCTCTGCTAGCTGTGAATGTTTTTTCTAGCCAAAACTGGACCAACTCATAAGCAATTCCAGGGCATTTACATGCACTCTGTGCTCAATATTTGATGCCTTCTTCTGGAGCAACACCCTCCCAGCTATCTTGAAACATCCTCCAGCGAGCAGCAGAGACTGAATGCCCATCAGTATTTCCGTGGGCAACCAGTGGAGTGTATGAGGCATTGCATTCAAATGTACTCTCTGAGGAACATTCCAGGTATCACAGTTTAAATTATGGATCATGTAGATGGATTAAGAATCATGAAATCACATTCTCTCTTTTATTCCTTGTTAGCTGCTTTTCACTTGACCGCTGCTGTTTAGGTGGGGTTTTTCTTTATTTTGTTTCTTCGTTCCTCTTGGTTCACCTTTTATTATGTCAGTAAATGCAAAGATAAGCAGGAAGAAGCTTGTGCAGTAGTGGGAGTTGGGTCTGGCTGACTCTTCCACATGGTGTACCCCGAGCTGCAGACTCCACCCTTTGTCTGATTCATTTTAAAAGCCTGCTGTGTCCATTAATGGAAAATTGGAGTCTGTTCAGGCTGTGATGGTCCAGGCTATCCATGGGCAGGAAAATGGAAAATTTCAGATTAAAGCTGCAGGAGGTCAGGAAGAAAAATACCTGGTGAATTTAATTGATGGTGGCAGCACAATTATTAAGGACAAATTTTAAAGAAATGGCAGTCTGTGACCCAAAGCAGCTCCTTGGTTAGGAAGATAAAGAAGGGTACCATGAAAGTCTTTAAGGCCACAGGGATGAAAAATCTAAATATTCCTCACCAGTAGGAAGTTCAGACACTTTGCAGAATTGATCTTTTGAACATATACGATAGGACATTGATCGCCATGACGTTAAATTTGCTAACCACCCAACTTATTCTCTCCTTAACTACTTATAGACCTGAGACATATCTGATAACACTTGGGCTTTCTCCACTCACTTTTGTACTCATCACTAAGTTTGAGAAAGTGAAAGGAGGCTCAGGGACATCACTCTGTAGTTTCATTAAAATAAGCAGCTGAGTAAAGGGAAGAAGGCACTGCAGCAACCTTCACTGAAGATCTCATCAGACATTAGAAAAGCCCATGAAGGCACATGGAAACCCATCCACACTGGGTTGCTGCTGCCCAGAGAGCAGAAGCCAGTAAATTGACATTTCAAAGGGCAACTGAACTTAGGTCGTAGCAATGGGGTTCTTAAGGGGAAAAATAGGTAAATAAAAAGCTGGAAAACCACGTTGAATTGCTGCTCTTAAACCTGCTGATCGATTTAATTACAATACTGCCCTCATATTATTTTCTTTTTTTCAGTGAACAGTGTAGCAATAAAGTAAAAGAAATATTTATTTTTAGTATAATTGTAACTATGGTTACTTACATAAGACTACTATAGAAAATAAGAGGATATGAAACCAATATAATGACACGGAACCTTAATGGATTCTACACCAAAAATACCCCAAAACCTTAAAGAATGTTCCAGCTGAAATCTCATGCCATGGGCTTGGTTTCTTGTTTGTTTTTAAACTATCACATGGAAAATGAAGATAGAATTCTATAGCAGGAATATATTTTTGGAATGGTCAAAAATATTTCAGAGCACTTTGTACCTTCCTATTAAGGAAAGATGGTCGAACCTCCAGCCTATGAAAGAATTTGTCATGAAGTGAGTTCATGAAGTCTCTCAGAGAGACCAACGTGAAAGACATTGCCTATTTAAGAGTATGTTCCCATTTCTCCTTTCCCTGAGAAAAACATAAGAACTTGCAAAACCCTTCCAGTCTTTACCTTTGGATGAAACAACTGAGCGGACTGGGAGCTGATGCAATATTCCATTATTTTCCTTCTCCTAGCTGCAGTCACAGGCTAAGACATTCCCACCAGCACAACCATCTGTTTAAGGGAGCTTTACCTAGGCCAAAGCCCATGTGCAGTGAACAGAGTATCATAACTGACTGATAAACAAATTTAATCTGCGTCAGTTTAAAAGAAGATGTGCTTTATTAAATCACAGTGCGGAACACTGTGATAGACCCAAGTTTCCTCTAGTCTGGAAAACTCTCCCTGTTTTCCCCTGGGCTGCTGAAGGCCCAGACACTGGCAGCAAGAGGTTACACAACCATCTCGGCTGTTTTCCACTGCATTGACTCCTTTAAAACAGACTTCCATGGTTTCAAAGAGGAGTTCAAACCAGAATGGTGCCCTTGCATCACATTTTCATAAACAAGAAGAGTGAAAAACACAAGAGAGATTTTGAAGGGAAAGGGGAACTTACTGTCTATCTTTTACACCAGTTTCTGTAGCAGGAGGTTAAGGGTTCCTCTGTGAAAATTTTCAGTGGTGCTGCTTTTGCAATTCAGCATTAGCTCTGGTGAACCACACTGCTTTTCTCCAAAGATTTCTGAATCACCGTGGGTTTGTTTTATGGGTTTGTTTGTTTGTTTTAACCCAAAAGAAAACACTATAGTTGAGGTTTTTTCCATTTGAGGGGCTGTGGTAAGCAACTTACCCATACAACATGGCTATTCACAACATGAGCCATTCAATTCGTTGCTCAGCAATTTTAATATTCCACTTTGAATACAGCTGAGCCACATGAAATTCTGTTGTGTAAGGCTCCCCTTGAAAATAGAGATTTATTTTCTTTGGTTACAGCTCATCGAGTCTTGAGGCTACAACCATCTGTGTTAATCTGCACAGTCTATTCTTATTCATCATCAGTAATAAGCCCAAGGAGCAACCATGCTGAAGACAGTATGAACAGACAAGTCTAATAAAGAAATAAAAGCTGCCTTACTGAAATTTTTAGCTTCTGTGTCTATCCTACATCCTAATTCTCTGAATATAACTGGAGACATTAAATGAGAGAAAACAATTAACTTTGCCCTGAAGGAGCATAATGTTTGAAAGAAAGTTCAGTGCTGTTTTCTGAGTAGCCATCACCGGAGTGATTTGCAGATCTGAGTCGTAGGCAGTGGGACAGCAAGAAGCAGGATGAGAAGAACTTGGGCGCTGCTTTCTTCTGCCCACTAAAATTTATCGTGCCTCTTACACTACAGCTATCGGGGTGTTCTCCACAAACTGCTAAAGTTTGCTTCACAAGTAGATGAAGTCATTCAACTGCTGGAAAGCGAGATCCAGGGTAATGCCTGCAGAGTCACACGCAACTTTACCTCTAGCTTGGTCTCCAGTGACGCCAAAATGGGGTTGGCATTTCTGTCATTCAGCTTAAATGAGGAAACTCACTGTAAGGGCTGATCACACTGAGCAACCCTGGCAACACGCTGATGATCTTTTTGCTGGTATTGGACTGCCTGCAGGGTTGCAGACTTCTAGGGAGGGAGGGTCTCAATTAAATATTTTCTGACTGCTCTAACCTGAATTTAATTCATCCGCTAACTTGTCAGCTTGTGGAGGTAACTGGTATGAAGGCACAGGGACCCCTCCCTTTAGAAGGCAAAGAACAGACTGATTTCTATTAAGGGAGAAGTGACTCCTTGAGAGAAGTTTTCCATGGCTTGTTTGAAGCCAAAGCTCATTCCTTGATGTTCCAGAACGTGTTTGACAGAGGAACAGCAAAAACCCCTGCTGGTTCCCATCTCTAGCCAGGGCTAGAGGGGACGATTAGCCAGAGCGGCTTAGTCTCAACAGCTTTCAAAGGAAGGTTTGAGAAATATTTGCCTTGCAGTGTTTCCTACCCCAGTCCATGAATCCTTTATGCTTTCGTGCTGTGACTGCTAATTACTGCAGCCTAGTTCTTGCAGTGGGTATTTTCAAATCTCCAAAACACTTCTGCTCAACAACAATTTCATGCTTGAGCCACAGTCCTCTTAGCAGGAACTTTAACCCACTTGTTAATCTGTCTGGTGTTAGTGATGCCCCTTCTGCAACCAGGTATGGCAAGTGGCATTTCCAGCTCTCCACCTTTCCTTTCCATCTTCATTGTCTAATGACTCAATGAACGTAACTCCAAACTACCAGTTCCTCAGTCTGAATATCCATTTCCTCCAAACAACATCAGTGCCTTCTCCTTATCAGCTGGGGTTGTGCTGGAGGTTGGTTTTATCCAGCCAGCTTGCCTCTGGTCGGCATTAATGTTACCCAGGTTTGCAAGGTGCTGCATGCCTGCAACTCCAGCATCAACAAACCTGTTGGCACACCAACTTTCCTCCTCATCATCATCAAGGGGTACAGAAATCAGAAGTTTAAGCATAAACATGGATCAAGGTCCTAGAGGAAAATGGGCCTTTCATCTGCTTCCCAGGGTACTTGGACCAACACAAGTCTTAGGGTAGATCAACCACCTCTTCCTCAGCTTCATCTGTAGAAGCACAAGTTTGCCACCATCTCAAAATACTTGTGAGGAGTCATGAAAGGTATGGAACTGCCGATAGCAAACAGTAATAAGAAAAGCTCAAGCACTCTCAGCTCCTGACATTACGCAGCCTCTCTTACAGTCACGTCTGCAAATGCCATTAGGGGATTTCATCCTTTGCCAGGTGGTTTTTCGAGAAGATTGCACTCATTTTACGATACATAAAACCATGTGCTTTGCTTTTCTATGCAGGTACAAGCTGGCAATTGGGCAAGTTCTGAGCTATATGTTTTTAAACCTTAATGGCAGAGCATGAGACAAAAATATTCTAAGTTTGCTCTCAGTGTGGTTTTTGAAGAGATTTTTGTATACCATCAAATCAAGAAGTTCACATGCCAGCTGGCTCCTCTCATTTTCTGGAAGCCCAGACATTTATGAAAAGGTAGAAGAGCACTGTGTGACTGCTTTCCATCCCAGACAGTAGGGAAGAGGTACACTCCTGATCAAGAAGAGACAGCACAACTTTTTCACCTGCATCCCTCCAAAAAATAATAGTCAATTTTCTAACAGAAATCAAAGCTTACACAATGCCACTTTCAAAGCATAGTTAAAAAAGGGTTAAGCTTCTCAGACAAGGCAATTAATATGGAAATAGTTACACAACCTTCATGAGCGCCTTTAATCCGTTTTTGGGACTAAACAGACATGTATTTGTAATATATCCGAATTTAAAAAACAAAACAACAACAACAAAAACACACACACAAAAAAAATCCCCCTATGAATAAGCAACACATTTTTCAGAAGCAAATCTCTTCCGATTTGATTTCCTCGTATGAAACTATTTTGGCCCCAACTCTTTTCAGTCCTGCCCCCAATCTCCTTTCCCTCACCCACACCTTCTCTTCAAACAAAATGAGCCTGTCCCTGTGTCTGTCGTCTGGAACAGGATTAAAGTTTCACACTGAGCCTGTCGCCTGGTTTGCGGTAGCAGATGATCTGTTTGAAAGCTGCTCATTCAGCTTCTGCTCCGGGCAAGGCAAATTTGCTACGGAGTTTTCTTCAACCCACCATCTCCTTTAGCTTACAGGGAAAACAAAGCTGGAGGAAACCTTTCCTCAGCGCTCAGCACAGCTCCCAGCAACTAACTTTTCTACAATATTTAATAAAAGCATCCTTTTCAAAACATATCCTATGTTGACATCACATTTCTTGAATTTTTCAGAGCTTGTTTTTTGAGATGGGGAAACAAGAACATAAATATATATACACTCATCCACCAACTCGGACATATGTGTTAAAAAGAGTAATAGTAAATCAGGACTCTATCCCCTACCAAGCTTTTTAATAGGTCTATTGCTTTTTAAAGTATAATTAAAAAAGCTTTTCCTATTGCTTCTTGCTAAGATCTCTTGTTCTGCAGACTTTCAGCTTCAGTATTAAACTGGTACTGAAAGCATGGCATAGATTCTCTTCCAACACAAAGCACAACAGCCACTCAGCAATAAGCAACAACAGAATCGCTTCAGTGGTGAGCATCAGGTTCATTTAATTAATTTAACAACATTTTCTGCTGGAAGCTATGTTGCAGCCGCCAGATCCACAAGACTGTTTTGAAACAGCATCGCTGCTGCCCGCGTTTTAGTAACTCACTTGTAGTCAATATCCATCAGCTTTAAAATTTCAGTCTTCTTTCCATGGCACTTGGCTTTAAGTAGAGGCTCCTTAGCACAAACACCAGCCACACACGAGCCTCTGCAGCAGATAATACAAGCCTTGCCACAAACCTATTACTTCAGCGAGATGAAAAAATAAGACATTTGAAAAATAAAAGTGTCAGCAAGACAAGATCAGAAAGGGTTTACATGATTCAGGACCATCTCTGTCTGAGTGGTTTTATCAAAACCAGTAGATAAGAAAACACCACAGTGGGACAGCCTCCAGGGACCTGCTGTCCTTCAGAAAGACTAGCACACTCTGACTTCTCTCTCTAGTCTGACATGGAGACAGTTCAAGAACTTAAATGACAGATACTGATAAAACCAGAAGTTCTACCAGCAGCTGAGATACAGACCTACTGTGTTGTAGTCAGGCAGTAATTAGTGGCTTTAATTAGTATCATTGAAAGTAAAGGAACTCCTCCTTAGAGCTGTGTGTTTCTCACTTTGTATCTTTGACTGACTGGAAAAAAGAACAATTAGATATAAATAATCCACCCTTTGCATGTTCATTCTCTAAATTACTAAACATAACTGTTCGCTAGTCTTGCAAGAGCCATCTTAAGCTTGAACTTCTGAGTTTTCCTCCTCATTGTAACAACCCCAAAGTACGTTTTTTACCAGGCACTACCCCTCCTTCTGAGGCAGGGCTGAACTAAAGCTCAGGTCTCTGCTTCCTCAGGAACCACCAAGGTTTGTTCTGCCCCATCCCCTCCAGCCACCAGTCTCCACAAGTGACCAGTCTGCGTCTGTCGTCCCCATGTCTCCCCCCGCCATAATCCCCTCCCTGTCTGGGGCTGTTTACTGCCAGGAACAGGGAGCCCAACCCACACCTCTTTGCATCTCTTCTCCCCAAAATACCACTGGCAGGAACACGCCCCTTCCCAAGAGCTCACCATTCCCAGGCCAACATCCCCACCCTAGCACTCACCACTGACAAAGGCACCACTTGTTCCAACAGCGAGAAGCCCACCAAAGGTCTCTCTCTCTGCAAACTCTTCCCTCGAGCAGGGTGAACCCTCTGCCGCTTGCTGCTGGGAAGGCCTGAGCAGCCCTTCGCTCGCCGGCTGCCACGCCAGACCCCGGCTCTGCTGTCACCTCTGCCACTGCCTGAGGAAGAAGGAAGCCAACCCATGCCATGAACACCTTGGGACAACTCTGAACATGCAGAAACAGATTTTGAGGGCCACAAAGCTCCCCTTCCACCCTCCTCTGAGTCTTTAGCAAGGCTGATGAGCCTTGTTTGTGCTGGTCTGCAGGAGTCATCCTCACCTGAAGCAGATCAGGTCAGAGGTTGCCTTTTCTTCCCAGCCGTGTTTGATAGAGGAGCCCAACTTCACTGTCAACTCTGCTTCCTCGATTTGGTTATGTGGCAATAAATTTAGACCTTACTTACATCAAGCAGAGTCTTAGAAGTGCAAGCATATTGCACTAAGGCACAAAAATGAAAGCAGAAGCAAACAGCTCAGTGTTGTTTAACATGCATGACGTTAAATAAAAAGGTAGTGTTCTTATTACGCAGGGAGATGCTAATTCAGCAGCTGAATTCCCCCAGAGCCAGCACGCTGCAGCCATTACTCCTAGCAATGTCTGATTTTCCAGCCTGAAAGGCCCTGAGGGTCTATGGCTGGCTGTGCCTTGGCTCACTGGGCATGAGGATGGGCTCAAGTCCCTGTGCCATGTGGTTCATGTTGGTTTCAGGACCAGTGCTCAAGTTCAAGCACAGGTTTCTTGCGCCTCTCGCTGCCTTTCTTCCCAAACCTGAGTTTTACCACCTGGCAAGAAAAGGGCTCACTCCAAACTCAAGCCAGAGCGTGACCCAGCCTACATGGACAACATGCAAGCATAAACAGACACCTTGCGATCAACTGGGATAAGCTTAGGTACAATACAGGTCAGACTACTTCTCTGAATTATCTTTTTTTAATTGAAAGCTTTTTTTTTTCTGAAAACCAATGAAAATTTACTTAAAACTTCTCAGTCATAGAAATAGACTGCAATCCTTTGTAAAACATACCTTCTTTGTTAAGCTATGGTGTTTTATTTGAAGTTTAAACATGGCTATACTTTAAAACCCATCTGGTGGAATTTGTTAGGTTGAAGCAGATATGCCTCTGCTAACTGTAGCCTTCTAAAAGCCACATGTCTTGCCTAGACTAGTCACCAGGGTTCCATCTAGAGAGAGCTGCACTTCCAGAGGGTCTTTCAGTCATATTAACACAGCAGTCTTTTCAAGAAGAATCATCTCTGTGAGGGCACCTCTCTCCTTCCATTGACTATGAAGGAAACTTTGTCAACTTAGATTAAGGTATTACTCTTTAGTTATCTAATGTCATGTGAGACAAGTCCCTCTACTCATTGAAGATTTGTTATCAAGCTCCTTTTACCATGTAGACCTTCTGCACCATATTATCAACTCATCATTTAATATTACTTCCACATAGATTGGTTTCCCAGGAACTAATATATCCAGACTAATTTCTAACAGCCATTAAGCAACCAGAAATGAAATTATTTTAAGAACTCTTGACATGAATTACCTTAGAGTCTTCATGACATTCAGTCAAGGTTCATAATCTTTGTTGCCTCTTGCAGTAATTTAAGAGACAAGCCACTGCTGGGAACATTATGTGTCCCTCCACCCCCTCCAGCTGACAAAAATTTGCGGAGTTCAAGAGAAATCTCAGAAAACGAGAGAGGAAAAAAATACACACAGAGCAACCACAACAGATACTGAGATTTATTGCTGATTTCCCCATTCTGCAAAGCTGTCAAACCACTGCAGATCCAGAAGGGGATTATCTCCAGACTCCCCATGGCCTCAGTCACCGTGTCAGTTCAGACGACGTGACTAGAGACCTGTGTGCAGCAGCTTGCTGCTTATGGAACAGTTGGAGACAAAAATCCATCCCTCCTGATCCTGAATTCATGGCAGGATCTGGGCTCTGACACTGTTTGGTACAACCTGCCGTCAGCTTCCACACAAAGAAACAGGGACATCCAGTGGGGAATGCTGCTTTTCCTGAGTTCCATTCCCTGTGCAAGAAGCTGCTCCTGAGAGGTTCTAGCACAGAGCCACCAGCATGAGACAGAACAGTTTTTCCTTTACCACATCAATCAGAAATAGTTTGTCTTCTGCTTTGAGGCAAAGGCCCCTAACCATCCTGCCAACTATGCTGCCCTCTTACCAGCACTATTAATAGCACAGTTTTTCTTTCTCAATAGAAAAACAATAGGTCTCTTTCCTTGTGTTTGGTTGCACTTCTTCATTCCTGCTGCCTCATTTTATTCATGATAGAGTCTCTAGGCTGCAAGTCAGCTCTTTCCCAGCTGGTGAGATCCGGTTCCTCTTTATGTGCCTGTCCTTTCAGTGTAAACAAGCAAAGCTTCTCCAACTCCACTGATCACAAGGCTGTAAACAAAGTATACCACAAATTTAGGATCATGCAAGTCCCCCTACTTCACACAATGGCAAACAGCACAACATTAAGAGAAAGGTATTGTTTTGTCTAAACACATCTAAACCTAGAGACAGTAACCCAGTGATTTTTTCATTTGCCTTACTGAGAAAAGGCTGAAACCAGCAATGTCGTCTTTAACTGATCTCACCAGAAACTACCCTTTCTATATTTTAGGTGCTATTCACATGAAAATCAACAGACAGAAATCTAGATGGAGAAGGTTGCACCTAGGTAAAAGAACAGCTGCACACCCATACACTAGCAAGAAGAGGAAAGGAAAGCAGGAAAGTTTGAACCTTATTAGGTTAATAATTCCCCCTTGCAATTTCTGTTTGTGTTGTGTTCTGTCCTGAAGTGATGAAGAGATATAAAGCCTAGGTTTTGGGAACTGAGGAAACAGGGAAAAATAATTTTGCTTTGGGGAGATCCCACTGGTAGTAGCAAGGTGGGTAGAATTCCCATGTTTGCTTCTGTTTGTGAGGAAACTGGTGAAAGAACCTGCCCCAGACAAAACAGCACTAATGCTTCCCTCCAAGACTCAGGCTAGAAGCAGGGCTCCAAATCAGGATGAATGGTTTTACAAACAAAAGCCATTCATTGAAATAAGCTGTCAACACATTCAACCCGTGCAACAGTTAATAATCCCCAAATCTCCTCTGCTATCTATCCTAGCTGACAGGAATATGGTAGGATACCAACTCCTCTCCCCTTTTATAACAGTGCAAAGCTGAGTGTACAGACTTTTCATCTTAGCCTCATGGCTTAGTGAGTTTATGAAACAGGAAAGCTCCTTAATGAACAGACTTCTGTTAAGTTCATTTGTAAGAGGGCGCTTTTTTTTCTTGGAAAAAAACCCCAACATGTAAAGCTGAAGGCTCTCTGGTCTTTAACAGCATTATATTCGCTTAAATCTTACCTTTGGTGAGCTGTTTTAAAAATCACATAACTGCTCTTGTTCCTGAGAGGATCAGACATTGTATAACAACAGTACAATATCTTACACTTACACAGTAATCAGCCCTGGAAAGTAGGTGCTACAGACAGTCTGTAGAGGGTCCACTTTGGAGACAGAATAACTTTGGGTGTGGAATTACCAACAAGGAGCAAAGGGCTGTGAGAACTGCAGGCTTTTCAGAAAGATCTAAAACATATGAGTCTGTCTGCCTGTGATCACTAACAACCTCTGAGCACTTTTCTCTGGAGAAGCTTAACCCCATGTCTTGCCTGGATTTCAGCTCCAGTTATAAACATCCCCTCTGCATTAATTCCTTCAGAAGCTAAGGTTGGATACTATATTCTTTTTTATCCTAAGGAAAAAAACCCATTGAATATAGGAAAAACAAAACCTGACTGTTAGAAGTTACTTTTTTTTTTTTTTTAAATTTCTATAGACACATTGTTTTCTACAACATTTTAAATGAAGGCTTTAAAAAAGAAGCCTATCTCTGCTGTAGCGTTCTAAAAATTAGACTGGCAACTCTATACAAAAATTAGTGAACTGTACAGCCCTGTTCTGTAAAAAAGGTGACTGTATCTAAACTGTTCTTTAATAAATCCCAGGTATCCACGTGCCCATGCAATCCATACTCACCAGATTACTAGGTCAATAGAAATCATCATTATAACTTCAAGATGAAGCAAAGCAAAAACCATTGCTAAACATCAAGCCTTGATTTACCTTAATTTTACCATCTGGCAAATCCTCCAGCTTCTGTTTATTGTGGGGTGACAGCTAACTGCATTTGCCTATCACTCAGAAATTAACATATTATATTGTCTATAACAACACTGGAGAAACATTAAAAAATTCAGTGACTAATGATCTCATGAGTGATTTGCAGCTGCTATCATCTAACTATTTCCAGAGCTTTGCTGGTAGCCAAGGCACTGCTGATGCACAAGCAATAACAGCACTCAAAATGATTAACCAACTAACTAACTAAATAAATAAAATGGTTATATTTTTGAATTATGACAGTCAAAGTGCAACAGTGGCCCAAGGGCTAAAGCAAAGTTTCTTTTAAAGGTACATATGTGTTCATCATTTATATTACTTTCAGTGCATATGGGGTGTGTATGCAACTATACAGGTCTATGTTCTCATATTAACAAAGGCATACATGATTTTTTAGTATACATGTCAGTGAATACATACATATTATAAAAGCCTACCTCTATGATGCACATGATAGACCTGCACAAACACATGTAAAACACGGTGAGGAATGGCAAGTTAATGGTCTGCACTATGAGTGCATTGATATTTGTTCAACCTCTTACACACATCGGCCACATAAATGTATTGCAAGAGCTAAAAAAATTTGCACATTACTTATTTTAATATTTGAGATTACCTGCACCTAACACACATACGAGGATGCATATTCACATATGTATATGAGGCTAGTTTAAACCGAGATTCTCCTTCCTGTAACTTCACACCTGAAAAAAGAATATGCTAATTCCATTGACTGCATAGCTGTTTTTTTAGGATGACAATCAAACTGTGAGGGGAAAAAAGCAAGCAGATTTTCATTTCCGACAACAAGTCTGTCTTCAGAGATACATGCCCAACCTCATATCTAGTTGTTATTTGCATAGCAGAAGCATCTAGGAGCGTTGGTCATAGGCTGGAATTCCCTTTCACTGAGTGCTGTCCAAGCACAGACCAAAACTATAGTTTTTGACCACATAACTTTGCATGCCAATCCTTTCTACTGCTACCTAAAAAATTCAGGTTAAGGCAATTCATAATGTGTGGCCATACATTACAAAATACAGCTTTAGAAAAAGTTTATTATAATTTTTTTTTCTACTATTTTCATTGTATGCATTCACAGTACACACTGTGTTAGGGCACTTGAATGTACCCTATTGGTTAAAAAGATGCTGTCACCAAACCATGATGCCTGTGTTTTATTTCCAATTCCACCACTACTTTATAGCATGACTTTGAATGGGTCATTTATTTGCCCATTGCTTCCATTTGTCAAGCTGTAAAACATGCTGAGTGAATTGTGGTGAGGCTTTATGTCCAAAATGTCTGTGTTCTCCCACAGAGGCAGAAGAAACTCTCTGTATTGCTGAACTGCATCCATCATTGCACACCTGGTTCTCCTTACATGCAAAATATTACTGGTGCTAATAGAAGGTGACATTTAGAAAGTATTTTCACGTGAAGCACTGTGTGGAAATTAATTTCTACTGTTAAGAAAAAAGCTCACGTAGGCACTTACCAAGAAATTGTTAGTACATTGGCAGTCATGACAAAGAAGAACGGTGATAAGCTAGCAGTGATAACCTGTAAAATTGAAAGAAAAAGAAGCAAACCTTGTGATCTTGTGATATCACGAATGAAAAATGAAATACTTTTGCTGAAGCAATGTGCAGTCACATTTTTTCTTTTTTCTTTTTATTTTTTTTTCTTCGTTGTCTGTCTTAACCATTACATTTAGTACCTAAAATAGATTGTCAGTGGACAGGAGAAACTCAACAACTTTGCTAAACATGGAGCTTCTACTTCAGCCCAACCTCCCTCCCTGATATAAGTGAGAGATAGCAGGAAATAGATTCAGAGAATCATAGAATTGTTTAGGTCGGAAAAGACCTTTAAGATCATTGATTCTATCCGTTAACCTTGTACTGCGAAGTCCATCTCTAAACCATGTCCCTAAGCACCATGTCTTTTAAACACCTCCAGGGATGGTGACTCAACCACTTCCCTGGGCAGCCTGTTCCAATGCCTGACAACCCTTTCAGTGAAGACATTTTTCCAAATACGCATTTTAAACCTCCCCTAGTGCAACTTGAGGACACTTCCTCTTGTCCTATCGTTTGTCACTTGGGAGAAGAGACGGACACCCGTGTTAACCCTTCAGATCAATCCATGAAGCAGAAGAAGTCCCAACAGACAGGGATACAAGAGCTGCACAGCCAGCTTGGGGCAGGAACCTCCCTGTGGGGTATTGCTGGAAAAGCACATGCAAAAGATGCTGCTCGTTAGGCTGGAAAGAATGGAGAAAATGGTACAATGGTTATGTGTCACAGTTCAGTTGTCACTCCTACAGAACCGGGACAGGGAACCAGAGCAGAAGGTCCCTTATCACACACCCCAGCTGCCTTGGCCTGGAAACCTCCTGGCTTTTATTTGCCCACAGCAGGCTGGGAGAGCACTCAGATCCTGGGCTCGAAAACCATCATATTTCTGAGAAGAATGGGAGCTTGAAATGTGTTGGTGGGTGCAGAAAAGCCAAAGAAAAGGAACAGGGTACGGCATAAGTAAAAACAATGCAACTTCAGTGGGTTTGTATCACAAATACCATTACACCAAGGTGTTCTAGGCAGAGAAGCTGTGAGCAAACAACTTTATATTTTCACAATACTGATCCTAAAACCAGCAAGTTCCCGACATACGATTTGTAACAGCTCCCTGCCTCAACAGCTACAAAGCTACCACATCTGCATCCTGTGCGCAGTTTGGGACATTCTGTTGCCAGATGGATAATGTAAAATGGAAAGAGTTCAGAGAACAGTGACAGAGCCATTAGATGGAGGGATTGATTTTCAGTCAACAGTTAGGATAAGCAATGCCTGTGGGAAAGGAAAACTTGGTAGTGATTTACAAATACTTGGGAAACACAAGCACTGAGGAATGAGAGGCACTTTTTAGGATAATACAAAATTGCCCAAGGAAAAGGATGAAATTAAGAAACAAAACATTTAAACAATTATCAGCTAAGATTTTCTAATCATTGTTTGTCTAGTTGACTCCCAGGGGTGACAGCAGAAACTTCATTCGTTAATCTATTACTCGTTAAAACACTACTACATGTGCAGTAGGGAAGCAAATGCCATTTTAGAGTAGACTCTGTGCACCACAACTTGCACCAACCATTTGTTAGTCAATACCGCCACATTTGTTAAGGCTGCATTTTAAAAGGCAGGGTTCTGAATCTGCCTGGAGTGTGATCAGTGCAGGATCATGAGCAGCAGCGGATGAAAAAGAGATGATTGTCCCCTACTTCTCCAGCCCCACTCTAATGAGTTAGCCGGAGCGGGGACAATCAAGCAGAGCCAGTAGTGAGACCCCGCAGTGGCAGGAAGCAACACACAGGAGTGGTGGTGCTTAATGGGGATTACACAGTGAGCATCTCCTCTGGCCTGTTAGGGGTTGTTCTCTAATTTAGGGAGACTGAGGCATTCAGATGTTTTTTAATTCCTAGATATTACCATAAGTCACACCCTGACTGTTCTGCATTTGCCTATAGCAGAGGCACCTTGTACAGGGAAAGATGCAGGAGATGGACTTCATCCAGGAAGGATGCCATGAAACTGCAGATCCACTCCATTCCTGCACAGCAGTCATATTGCTGGTATCCACAAAACCACAGACCTCCTGATAGGAACTATTCATCCATCTGACTTAAGTATTTGCACACAGCCTTCCAGAGCAATGAACAACATGGACAATACTGTAAAGCCCAAAGCTAACAGAAAAAGTGAGCTCCCACTCCAGGGGAAAATCAAAGGTATGTATCAATCAGCTCTACCTCTATAGCCTTGGATGTACACGTATCACAACATAGGTGCACCCAAAAGAGACTGACAAAGGAGAAGGAAAAGTCACAAATTGAAAGTTATTCTTCAAAACTCAAGAAACGATATTGCAACTGTCCGCATTCAGGTCACACCTTGGCCTGTCTCATAGTCGTTTGCAGCCAGAGAGAGCTGACACCTACCGCAAGTAGTGGAAGTTAAGCACTCAGGAGCTGAATCTTTCCGGCACTTCACCCAAATACAGCTCCTAAGCTAAGCTGAATATCTGTCAGTTCAAATGCATCACTCTAAAATACATCCACGTCTTCCTCCAGCAGGCAGGATTCTCCTCTCACACACCTTGCAGCAGCTGTGCTGACCTACAAGGAACTATTTATCTTTTACATCAGCATGAATTATTGTAGAATCAACTGCACTGAGGTTATCTTAGGCTAATACTAACTTATTAAATAAAAAGATACAATATTCATTACTGAGCATGTAAACAGGAACTAATGAAGGATAGCAGCTGTGGTATCTACAGATCATTCTTTTCTTTAAGCTGTCCTCCTGAAAGAAACTGAAGTGCTGTATTTGAGAAGTGACACAAGTTAAAGTTGTGTCACCCACTCCCTTGTAGAGTCTTGTTTATCAGCAACTTGAGAAGAGGCCAACAGCAGAGAAACAGCCGTTTAAGAACTCTCCCAAAACAGGCCTTATCAAAAACAATACACCATTCTACTGTGATCATCCCAAACCTCTGCAAAAATGCAGGCTGTAGCCTTTTGGGCTATTACAGCAGAACACTGTTGTATTTTTGAAAAATTATGTAAGAGTCTCTCAGTGCCAAAGAGAAACAAAATGTGGGTTGGAAGAGCACATGAAGTAAGCGTGTGAAAGAAAAAAAACCCCAAAACAAAAACAAAGCAAAAGGAAAACACATTGCTAAAACATCCAGCTTTGATTATATCTCTAAAAGAGGAGCGCATTTAAAAATAGAAAACAAGTTTTCAGGGAAGCTAACTGTATTATTTGTTCCAGGGGAAGAATCTTAAGTCTAAGGACATAGTTCAGAAGGTAATTTTCCTTCAAGTACATTTCAGCATTTTCCAAAGTGTCTTAAGTGCCTATTTCGTTCAGAAAAACCCACCCACATGGAAGTCCTGAATGTCCTTAAAAAAAAAAAAAAACAAACAAACAAACAAACAAAAAAACCAACAACAACAAAAACAACAACAACCACAAAACCATAACATGCTAAGTGCAGTAATCTCTCTTTCTTCACTTCAAAGGTCACCATTCAGATGCTTTAGGAAAAGGAACACTGTCAGGCTTGGGGCCGTGACACCTTCCTGAGGAGCCTGTTCCAGTGCTCCACCACCCTCTGGGTGAAGAACCTTTTCCTAATGTCCAACCTGAACCTCCCCTGGCACATCCTCCTGACATTCCCTCGGGTTCTGTTGTTGGTCACCAGAGAGAAGAGATCAGTGCCTGCCCCTCCTCCTCCCCTTCTGAGGAAGCTGTAGACCATGATGAGGTCTCCCCTCAGTCTCCTCCAAGCCTCTCCAGCAGTCCTTCTACAAGTTTGCATCAGAAGTGGGGTTAGACCCACCTAGAAAGGGTGAGACAGCAGAGAAATAGACTCCTCTGTCACCTTGCAACCCAAGTCCCTAAAGAGGGAAACAAAGCTTGTGAGATCCCTGCTACAGTTTCTGAATAAGAGCAACATATTTTGAGGAGATTCAGTGATAGGAAAGATCTATTGTAAACATCAAAACAGAAACAGATGAGGCTGAACTCATTGTATCTAATGACCACAGACATCCAAGAGTTCTAGGGTTTGTGCATTAGAGAAACCATGGCCAAAGATAACTTGTCAGAAGTTGGTAAGGCAGGAACTACGGTGAAGCTTTAAGGAAGGATCATGAGGAATCAAGCAGGAGGAAACAAATTGCTATTTCCTCAGTGGTAAAATGCCTGTCTGAAAGTCTGAGCTTCGAGTACTGGTACACCACAGCCTGGCAAAGCAGGGGGACATGGGCCTCCAGAAAATTAACCCAGAAGTGGGACAGTTGGAGGTTTCAAACTCCTTCTTGGTTAGAAGAGATTCCCAGATTCAGTTTCCCACAAAAAAACAAAAGGGGGGGGTGAAAACCTCAGGAATTCTCACCATTCTGGGAACCAAAGACAGGCCCGGATGCCATGTAAAACCCCCCACACTGCCTACATCGTCATTTATATTTAACAATATGCTCTGAAGGACAACGCAGTGCACATCTTCAGGATCCAAAGAGAAGAAGGGAGTCAATTCCACAGGCCCAGAGTTTGCTCCTTTTCAAGCTGAATTAGGGGCAACAAGAACAACAACTGTACTGGTGAAATGCTGGTTAACGGACTAAGACTCACCAAGCATAAATATCCTAATATATGGAAGAACCTGCTGCACAGCAGGGACAAATCCAGCACACAAAATCACCCTTGCACAGCCAAAAGGAGGCATAAGGAAAGAACATGCTCTCATACATCTGCATTTGTAAATTTGCTTTAGTGATTCATGAGCAGAGGGAGGCACTACTACCAACTAGACTTAAAGAGTTCCCAAGGAACTTTGATAGACCACAACACAACTCATGACGTGAATGATCCCCTCCTTTCTCCTAATCACATTATGGGCAGACAGGAAAAAATGTTCAGAAGGGAAAGCCAAATTTATTTCCTAAAAGTTTTTTTTAAAAATTAGAAATACATTTATACATTAATTTAGAATTAGAAAATAATTAAATTTTATAGATAACGAAATAAAAATTAAAGACTGCTTGGAGTATTCTTTGCTGGAGGACCTTGAGTACAGGCAAGATCACTGCTGAGCCAGTTTCTCTGTTAGAGCTATTTCTTGGCCAGATAACATCAGAAAATTCTGGTAAGTCTGACATGTGGCTTGAAGACAGGAGATGGCAATGGCATCCTAAAGGTTCCTGGTACTTGACAAAGCAGAAACTTGGATCCTGGAAGATACAGAAATGGGGGACATTTTTTTTGCGACATTCTTTGCTGCCTGCCTTCTCCACTGACCAGCTGTGGTTATCCCACAGCCTCTACGGTGTCAATTCTCAATCATTTCAAACCAGCCAGCACTGATTAGATAAATGTGTCATTCTTGACCAAGCTATCGTTGCTCCCTTGCATCTCTGACTTTCCATCACTTTAGAGAAAGATTTTCAAGCTGCAGGAATTGGCTGTAGATTTTAAATATCTAACACTTCTGAGGTGTTCAGGAGCATGTTGTCTACATAGTCAAGAACATGGATGAGGACATTTTCAAAATTTAGATTCTGATTTAATCTTCCTATCTGGAATGGAAAGATATGGCGGATTCAGTCCAGACATGACCGTGATTTGTTAATATTACAACTATACTGGTACATACGATGTAAAAAGTATGTTTCCTCTGATTCACTGTAAAACTGCTAGAATGTTAAACGTCATAGTTCTTGCTGTAAGTGAACACAGAATACTTTACAAAGTTTTCCTTAATTTGTGTACACAGAGCCAATCCTTGTAACCTCAGTTCCTCAAACTGCCAAAACTTTTGTCCTTACAAGAATGTGCATTTTTTCCAAAGACAGTGTTTTGAAACAGCTCATCAAGTTCACTCACTGTTCAAAATAAATTATTCTATTTATCATCAGGTCATCTTCTCAAAACATAAGGAAAAAGCTTCTGATGTACACAACCTTTGTTTTCATTCTACTGGTGGAATTAAAGCAATGTCAAGCTTTTTATAGACATAATATTTGTTTTCTCCCTCTTCTGCATGTTTTAACCAGCTGCTAAGATAATAATCAAATATCATCAGGGCGATGGATCACTGTTAGTGCCACTCAAAACAGCTACATCAAGATAATCCAGTACTACCAGAAATTACAGCTGGCAAACATCAGTAACAACACGTACTCTTCTGTTCCTTGAGGCATGGCCACTGAAATAATTTCCCAGATTTCAGAGTTACGTCTCTTGTATACATGTCTACTTGAGAATAAGCATATGTACATATGTGCACACAAAATGTTATGTCAGGTATGGAGATCTAGCAAAAACAAATATCTTCAGAACAGGAAAAAAAAAGGGCATTGATTCTTTAAATGCCATCTTCTTTATTCATTAATTCACAGGAATTTACTAAGCTATTAACACCAATCCTCCTTGTTTACATACATTTTTCATCCCAGCCGGACTACAAGCCATTGCTATCTAGCTCTCCTCCACTGAACTACATCCAAAGGTTGCCAGATCGGTAACTTCTCTGCGCCTCAGCAAGAATATTTTGATTCACAGAGATCCAGAAGATACAGAAACAGAAGAATAAGGCATTAATTGGGACAGCCAAATACATGGAAGGAACACCAAGGGACCTGGATCTCTCCTGTCTAAACCCTGACTAAAGTGGCCCAGCACGTACTGACAAGCCTTTCTGAAAAAGCCCAAACTTGAGAGGAGATCTTCATAGACCAGGTGCTGACTGTTTCACAGACTGCAGAAAGTCGGCAATGAACAGCGAGAGGCATCAATGACCACCAATAAGCTCACCAGTTGTGGACAGATGGCTGGAACAGGCACTGGACACCTGCCATAAGTGGGCAGCAAAAATCTCTGCTGAAGATGACAAAGATGGGAACATTCTTCCTCACAAGAAAGAAGACTAGAACTGAAGTCAAATACAACTGGCTTGCTTGTGAATGAGACAGGGGAAAAGAATCAAATATAAAGAAAACATGGAGAAAAAATGAACATACTATTTTTCTCCCATAGTTGTCAGTCAAAATAGAGCACTATTAACAGCTGCAGATATTGTGCACAGAAGATCTTCCCAGTCCTGCACAGTACCTGAATGAATACAGCCTGCAGAACCAGACCAAAATCAAACAAGCATTAACTGTTTAATTGCAGGTCAGCTTTGGGGGAATCTACCACAGAAACAAAAACTTACCTGGAAGCTTTCAAATGCAATTTAGATCATTTCTAGAAGCTTGAAGCCTCCTTGAAGGCTCATCTTTAACGTGACGCAGCCAATCTCTTGTTAAAAGACATACAGCAAATTGGGGCAAAATTCCTCTGACCAACTCTTCTGTAAAGCCTCCTTCCCCTAGATATTGATTCAGGTGTATTAATCAACACATCAAAATGAGCTGTGAGAGTTTTCAGCTTTGTTCTGTGAGAGCCTGTTGTTACCAATCCAAAGGCAAGACAAAATACGCTGCTTAACCTAATGGCTTCCACTGATAATACAGCCCCCTGAAGGAGCAGTACTAATAAATCCACCAACAAGGAAGATTTAAAGCAAAGACACAGTTTTTTCCAAGGAAAAGTAATGAAGCTTTAGCCTTGAACCACCAAAATAATGGCTTTTTCCAAAGAAAAAATCAGTGCCATGAACCTGCCTGAGAAGCTGAGTAGCCCAAACAAGGGAAAGAAACAATCTTAAGTGAAATATATTGGAAAACAGGGGAAAACCAAACAGGTTTTGCTCTCAGTTCTGCTCATTAAAACTAACTTCAGCCCAGCTACTGCATTACCCTCACCGCCTGAGCAAAGTGCAGACATGCCCTAAGGGTTTTTGTTCCCTGTCAGACATAACTGGAGACTGTCAGTCTATTAATTCAGCAGACGGTGCAATGGGTTTGTGCATTACAACATATTTAGGTGCACATTGCTCACAGGTGGATTCTGCTCAGCTCTCCTGAAGGAAACAAAGCTTTTAACCCTCCCTGACACACACCCATGACCAAGAGGTGCACAGGCCTTAAAGGATATTACTTAAAGGATGGCCTGGTGATGCTGGCACCATGGCAACAGTGGCATCATGGCAACGGTGATAGAGTCAGTGACTTCATCATCCACACAGCTTTGATCCAGCCACACAGAAGTTTTACCAGCTTCTGCAAATTTCTTTGAAATCCTTTATTTCATATTTGCCTAAATGCCTGCACAGATGTCCAGCTTCTCTAAAACACATTTTTTCTCAAAGGAGGTTTGGTCACTCTCTTCTGTCCTTTCCTTATATTTTATTTTCCTTTATTTTGTTGAGCATTATTAAAACAATAATGGTAAATTCCAGGGGTTCTTTAAGAATGCAATTAGTTCCGTGTATTGTGACTCAAAAGCAGCCAGTGCTTAAACATGCCCTGGCAGTCAAATGCTTAAGTGTAATGATAAAACTTAGTTCTAGCGTAAATGAATCTATCTGGTTTTCATAGCAGTTAATTTCTGATCCATCTTAAAATCAGCTACATGTCGCATTTAAAAAATAAAACATATTAAAAAAAAGAGGGCAAGGGTGGATCAAATGACAAACACAATCAGCAGCCTGCTCTCTAAAATGTTTTCGGAACAGAAGCAGTATAAATGCTCGCCTCCAGCAAAATAGCCAGATATTTTTAAGGTGGGTTTTTTCACCTTACTGACACACAAAACAATAATCTCTGTATCACGGAGGGACATTCCTATATATCAGCTTTTCAACTGCTATAAGAAATTAAATTTCTTAATTATCCCTAGTATGTATTTAGAGGGCAGATAATCCTCTGCATTTCTATGCCTAGATACCCATATGCAGTTCCAGTATTTAGGGAATTAGGTATCCCTCCTCTACTTTCCATCGCATTTATGAAGCTTTTTCTCAGTGCTGTTTTTTGTATGTTCTTCTCATTTCCAGGACACGGTGACTAATACAAGCAAGATACTGATCCTGCAAGTGCAAGACTGAAGCAATAAGTGGTTGTATCAGCTCCCTTGAAGACATTCAGCATCCTGTTTTATCAGATTAACACAATGTCAAGGATTATTGTATAATCCTTTCTCATTAATATGCCACAATAACCATTTTTTAACCCTGAGCATCATGTGAATGCCAAAAGAATTGCTAAATCGTCGCCGAACTTCTTAATTCTTCTATTCCTCATACGACAAAGGTGGCCAAGCTATTGTTCTTGCACCGTATGCATCTCATTAGCAGTCTGGCAGCAGGAGAAAATGAGCCATCAGGGGATACTGTGGTTACTGGGTCCTGCTGGAACCCAGCTGTATGCTCAGCCCCATCCTACAACGCAGAAAAGCCCATCTGCCTATTGCCTCTGAATCACTGCTAAAGAACCCTCTGCCTTCATCTCCTTAAGCTGCGTGGCACCTTAAAGCTCTCAGCCATACAAAGATTTAATGTGTAGCTAACGGATTGCCTTTCTGACTCTGATTCTGGGCAATACCTTAATTTCCTCATTTCTGCACTGTATCTTTTTTTTCAAACCTCACAAGGGCCACCACAGAGAAAGATACAGCAGTTATTTTATGTTGCAGAGACATTTTCCAGTAGTTAAGTACAGAAAGTAAAGAACGGTATGTGGGTTACTGAGTGTAATTAACAGAATTTGCAAAAGCAATTATCTTTTGAGAAACAGGATATCATGGTCATATTTACAATGATCAGACAAGACTTTTTCTTTTCAGAAAGGCCTACATCTATCAATGCATAAACACATACCTATAAATGCTTTCATATATAAACACTTGTTATATATAGCATAGAAATATATAAATATACACCACTGATAAGACTGAACAATTGCAAGCAATGATAACTCATTTTCCTTTCCTACAAAAAGTGAAACATACCCTGAGATTTCTAAAGAAAAACAAAACTCTTTGCCCTTTGTGAAATACTAGATTGACTTGAAAATTATGGTAGCTATTTCTTTTTGCACATCAAGTAGCCACTCCACCCTACCTTCACTCAAATGCAAACATCAGACTTGCTATCATCTTAAAGAGAAAACCAAAGCAAGAAGCATTTGCCCTCCACTACTGGAGATAATGGCCAAAACATATATTTCCCTTTCCTGTGACTAATGAGATAGCTGGGGAAGTGCCACCAATCTTCAGCCTGTAAAGTGTAGAGTGGTTATAGTACAGAACTCAGTTTTAACAGTGCCTCTGTTCATATGGAAATATTGCTCTTAAATGTGACCACTGAAAACGTAATCCAGATGCTGTCACTACTCTCAGTGCTCTGGTTCTGTAACAAGGAGCTGAAGGGGAAACCCTGCGCAGTTCACGGCTGTTCTCCCTGAAGTAAGCTCTGCTGATGTGGAAACACTATCAATCATGATTCCAACAGGTGGGTGTGCAGGCACCAGACTAACAGCATCTGTTCGGGTCAGTTCTGTAAATGAGGGGCACGATCCAGGAAGCTGAAGCTTTGTCAAGCAAGGACAACATAAGTCATTTATTGAGAAATATGAGAAGGCTTCTTTTGGTGAAATAACTTTATTTTTATTTGGCTCTGCCAATAAGTGCTTTGTCCATTCTTGCTGTTAAAAGATTGACTGTCGATGCATGTATATTTGACCAAAAGCTGAAATATGTTAGTATTTCCAGTTTATACCAAACTTAAGCCCCATAATCTCCTGTTTCCTGTAAATGCTGCATACATTATAATGCTTCACTGTACTTTTCTTCTGCTCTTTCAGCCTGTCGAGAAGTCTCTTTTCCTTATATGCTGCCCCATTACCGCAAAGGCCTTAAACTGCTCCTGCCATTTAGTCTCTTCCCTGATACCTCTGAGCTCAGAAGCTGACAGGGCAATGTGATTTACCATCTTGTTCTTATTTTATGCATTATTAAATATTTGTGTAATGGAGTAGGCATTGCAACAGTAACAACAGCAGCAGTGAAGTGTTCTACCTATTAGGATCACAGACACCAACTGGAGTGGACCAAGGGTTTGTTCAATCAAGTATTGGCTGATGGCAGAGAAGTCAGGAGAATTTATGATCCTCCCCTAATGCAGCAAGTCTGCAGTCAATGTTGCGCATCAGAGAAAAGGAAGAATTTGCATCTTGGCCTTAGTTGATACGAAACTTGCACACTGTGGCACACAGTATATTAATCTTTCCATTTCTGTCCTAGAAAGATTTCTATATAATGTCTGCTTCTGCTGAAATTACTAGCGATTCAGTCACTGAAACCCTTTGAACAGATCTGAACCTGTAAAAATATACACCTCTCTTTACTTTTACTCAGTCAATTGTCTCAGCATTATCTTCTATTTGATGCCCTGAACTTTACTGGTCAGTAATATGGTATACTGTGTTAAAGAATTATTTTTTCTGATTTGAAAAGTATTGCTTCTCAGAGCTGGGGAGCAGCCAGCTGTTCTAACGCTCTGTTGCTGTAAAATACACTTCATCTTATGTTAAGCTCAGCAAGAGCTTTTGGCATCCCAAGTCACTCTTCACCTCATCTAACCCTGATGAGATCGTGAAATTGAGGTTACCACGAAGAGACAGAGAAGGCTGATAACTCAGATAAGAGGATGATGCTTTTCATTGTCACAGTTAAGCGGCAAATTTAACAGGCAAGCTGACAGTTTGCTACATATATCTGGCACAAAAGGAATTGGCTCTTTGGGAAGGACTTAGCTCAGCATCTGCCTATGTCTGTCTTCCTCCCAAGTGTTAGATGCCAGCGGGTGGGCCAGCGGCCAGATCTGGCAGGAACTGTTACTATAACTGCCCTGCAGTATCAGGACCTCTGCCTAACGGCGGGAGAGGAGGCAATTCCAAAGTCCTCACGGTTGGACCATGACCTTCCACAGCAGTATCTCAGTGGTGGCTCAGCTGGCATCCAGGAGAAAAAAGAAAAGCTGGTTCCAGCAGGCAGAGTGTAAAGTTCCTGGCAGCTGGGGTCCATGAAGAAAAGGAGAATTGACTTGAGTTTCCTTAGAGGCAGAATCTATTTGCACAGTGGTGGAAGACACTTAGTGACTGTGATAATTCTTCAGCATTTAGCCACTTTATGACCACCATTTCATAATTCTTACCAAAGTCCAAATTAACCAGGCTGATACTTTCAACCCCTGTCAGTTTATTCTTTTAAAGTTCAAGAGAACACAGCTCAAGGGATCACAACTTCTGAAAGAGAACTTCAACACTGTAGAGAGAGAGGCAAAAAAACGGGGCCAAAGGCAGATGTGCTACAGGCCACATCAATGTGTTTCCATCTATCACAAAAACTGAACGTCTTTTCAAACGTCAGCTGAACACTCAAGCCAAAGCCAAGTGCTTAGGTATTGCCGTATACCAGATAATACCTTCACAAAGCACACCAGAGGACTGACAGCAGAAAATACACCCTGAGCAACCTGGGAATCATAGAATCATTTAAGTCGGAAGAAACCCTCAGGAGCATCTAATCCAACCATAACCTAACTCTAGCTCTAAACCATGTCCCTAAGAACCTCGTCTAAATGCCTTTTAAACACTTCCAGGGATGGTGACTCCACCACTTCCCTGGGCAGCCTGTTCCAATGCCTGACAACCCTTTCTGTGTAGAATTTTTGTTCTTAATATCCAATCTAAACCTTCCCCAATACAACTTGAGGCCATTTCCTCTTGTCCTATCACTTGCTACGTGGGAGAAGAAACCAACATCCTCCATCCTACAACTCCTTTCAGGTAGTTGTACAGAGTGACAAGTTCTCCCCTCAGCCTCCTTTTCTCCAGGCTAAACAACCCCAGTTCCCTCAGCTGCTCCTCATCAGACTTGTGCTCCAGGCCCCTCACCAGCTTTATCACCCTCCTCTGCACTCTCTCTAGTACTTCAACATCCTTCTTATGATGAGGGGCCCGAAACTGAACAAACTTTATTTTCCACACAGATACCAGGTAGGTGACCACCCACCCAGCTGTCTGCTCTGAAGCCACCTCCAGAGCTGGCTCAAATGACCCAGGTGGGGACTGGCCCATTTTGCCAAGACCGATTATACCTGGAGTACCTTGCTGTAGAGGGGGTGCTGGGTAGGATGCTGAATACATTCTCAGTGACTGTTCTTTCCATGCTGGATTGCCCGAAGGTCTCAGGCTGAACACTGCAGATTGAGGCCATTGTCACTTCAAGACCTGTGCATTTTTTGAGTGCCTCTTCAAAGCTCTTCTTGCCTCCAGTATCGCTGCTATAAGAGGCCAGATCCTACGCACGCTGCTTTATTCATTCATGGAAAGCACAAATGTTGCTGGAAGGGTTTGAGGATATTGTCAGAACTAAAGAGGATGCCTGGCTTAAGGGGAATGTTTTAGTGAAAAGCAATATAATGCATTTTCCATTGTTAAAATCCATAGAAATACGTGAAGTGCTTATGTTCCTTGTCAACATTATCAGATGCAAAACATATTTCTGTCATGACTAACTTGGAACTCTGTGGAGGATATCACTAGTATCAAAAATAGCATAGGAAACTTCAGGGTGTGTGATCAAGTATTTTTAAAAAGCTGTTAGCAAAAATAGCAAGTTTCCATCAACCTCTCTCCCGCATGACACTTACAATCTTGGTATTTCTGTGCATGTACAAAGTCCATTTCCTATTGTATTTCCCATCTCACTACTCCTTTGGGAAAACCTAATTCATAAACAAACAGTTCCCAGACCAGATAACTAAATCTCCCTGCTGGCCCCCTTCTGTACAACCCAACAATTATAATACAGACATAGGCTCTGCATTGCCATTCTCTGGTGTGTTTATGCTGTTTTAGTGATGATGTAATGGAAAGAAATCAACATGCTATTAGTAGCAGTATTATTCTGCTAAGGACTGCAAGGAAGAATTGGTGCTCTTTAAGGTTTTCTGTTTTTATTCAAAACCAAAAGTATTTCCAGGGCTTTCTAACCATTCAAAAGGTCAAAATATTCCATCAGAAACCTTAAAAACTGTGATACTTGAAAAAAAAGTGTTTTTTAAAAAAAACTTTAACCCAGCTAATCCATTTTGAGCAATGCCTTTTATGAGCAACGTCACAAGGTTACACACTTAGCCCTGTGGGCACCAGAGGGCCCTTTATGCCTCTTGCATGGGACAACAGTGACAGAAGTGACTCTAGTTGACTATAGCTTTTGGCCTCCCGTTCCCTCAGAAAGGTTGGGGAAGACTCTACAACAGGACCCATTCCCTTCCACCTCATTAGGACAACCATCCATAGCAACACACATGAAGAGAAAGCTGGCCTCTGCCCTCTTTTTCTTTGTGCTACCCATGGATAGGCCAAGGACAGCTCATGGCCATCTCCTAAGACTGTTTGAAGCCTGTGTGATTTCCCTGAGCACCACATGTTCCAGGGACAGGACATAAGCCATTCAGTCTGCCTCCTCCAGAGCCCTGTGGCTGTTTGCTGACTCTTGTTGAAAGTCAAAATCTAATCCTTAAACAGTTGTACAGAGGGGGATTGAAAAACGGATGCACTTGAGAATTTGCAAGGATTGGTTCTGAGTTGGGGAGGGAAAGCAAGAGAAGGACTGGGACACCCGTTTCAGACAGCAGCAGCTCACTAACATGAGGAGTTTCTGAAGAAAGGTCAAGATCTGTGAGGCAGCCTGGAGATATTTCACCCATGAAAGTTTTTAAGAATCAAAACGGCAACTAGCGAGCCAGATCCTGAAAAGAACAGGGAATGAGCAAGGGAGAAGAATGTGGCTATTTCTGCTCATTTTCGGAAGCCTAGCCTTAGCTAGCTTTGAAACCTTCTGCATTAATATGTTATTATATATAGTGCACAGTTCTCCCATATGATTTTGGCATTTGCATCAGCACATTAGCAATGGAAACAATTTGCAAAAAAGTCCTCATTCTTTTGTCTTCTCTTTGTCACGCTTCTGATTTATCTCCCAGCCTCAGCTCTCCATATGTAAGTAACTCCAGGACCCCAAATAAACACACAGGCGACTTGGAATCTATTATGCAGAGGAACCAATGATCCTGCATCCTTTGCAATTCAAAATTCTGTTAAGAGTTGACGAAATCTACTTTTAAACTGTCATTTTCTACTGATAAGTATATAGAGACAGTTTGTCAAGGGTAGGGGTGAAAAAGTACCTTCCAAAGACATACCCTAAATTAATGGTTCTGCAGTGAGCTTTATGTTCAAGAGAATGACAACACCAAATGTACATTATGTGCTTCAAATGGATATCATGATGGATAAAAAGGAAACAAACTAATTCAGAGCATCCCTTAAGGTTCAGTCTATCAATAAATGACTTCTGAGACTGGATTTATTATATCGAGCACAGATGAAAATCGTGCTGTAATACTATCACCAAGTTGCAACACATAACTTACGTGCTTATTTGTGTGACCATGTCATGCTCAAAAGTTGTGTAGCTGCCATTTTCAATGGATACACAACTGCACCCCTTATACAACACCTCTTAATATACATATTAAAATTTTCCACTACCTGGAGATTCAAAATCTCCAACGAGCCTCTGCTATTCTTTCGAGACAGTTTCCTTGAATTCCATTAGTGCCCCCAGGGAGCACATGACACTTAGCTTAGTGGTCATGTAGCACACAAACGAGTTGTTATGGAGACTGGTCTTCCCAACAATTGTATGGTGTAATTAGTGTTGGATGCTACAACATAACTATCAAGCTGTCTCCATGGAAACTACCCAAAACCCTATACTTCTAAGGTTTCAGCAACTGTTTTTTTTCCTAGACCCTTAAGGCACAGTTAGGAGCACACTGTTTGCCTAATCTGCTTGTCAAGTTCAGCTGAGGAAAACATTTTCTTTCCCAAGGTATTTGCATAGTCCCCATGGTGACCCCCAAGAATCAGATATATGTGTCAAGAATAAATGTGTGTATTTCACACAGTGAGGACCAACCACAAATCCATAAGGATTTTTACAATTTTTAATTATCTTTATGCATATGTGTGTGCATATACACGTGCCTGTGAGTACCCAAGGTGCATAGATAGAAGAAGCTCACTTCTGCTTTTAAGAACCCCTCTTGGCACACTTGAAAGCTTCGGATGGGAAATTCCATCTCTCAGATTAGAGACAAAGTTCAAACTACACTGGTGCCACAGAGAGCACCTACCAGCAGAGTCTGGTCAGGTCTCTAACACAACTCTCCCCCTCTCCCAGGGCCTTGGCTTGTAGTTTTTCCAGGTTTGCAGAGTTTTTCCAGGTTAGGTGAGCACAGATCCTGAGACAGCCTTACACGCAGGGGTTAGGATCTTTGCTGAGTGCAAACACATTGTGTTTATGGAACTCCAGTGGGAGTTTATGACATTCTGCATAAAGCTTTAGGAGGTCTAAGCCAAGAAAGCAATGTGATTTTCAACCAAGAGTCTCCCTGTCACTTGCATGCAAAGATGACACTACTTCAGTCTACAATATAACCAAGTGGGCAAGTGCAAAACAACCAAATACACTCTTCTTCTGGTTATTATATATATATAAATTGTAAACAGATTTTTTTTTTATCCAGAATCCTTTCCCATTAGGGCAGAGATGAACAAGAAGAGCCATTTGCTTCAGAAGGTACCAATGGCAGGAATCTTTCAGAGTGGCACTTATCTGCAAGTAAATAGCCCTTGGCAGAAGTAAGGAACTGACATTTTGGACTGGAATATTTTATAGCACCTACATAATAAGGAGCAGTGAGACAGGAATTAAGAGATATATGAATAGGAGTGCACGGTTTAGCAGAGGCTTTAAGACTGCAAAAATGTGGAAAACCATGAATTTATTTTATTACTCTTGGTTGGTTTGCCTCTGGAATTAAAGCAGATAAAATTCTCATGTGAACTGCTATCTGTGGAGAGAGGTGCAGTGGGCATAACCAGGATAGGAGCCCCAGACGACTTGCAGTTGTGGCCTCTCCATTTTATGAGAAGCTGAAAAAAATAAATAATATTTTCTGCTTTAGTAAAAAACATCAGTACTTTCCCAGTCTTTAAGAGAGACATCATCCATTTTTTTTTGCACTGACATGAAGATGGATTTAGTCTATCCATTCTCTTCAAGAAACCATGGGGACCAAAGAAGCAGATCTAGAGACACAAAACATAAAATCAGAGAGTACAGGAGTCATTCTGAACAGCTGTCCTGTATTTTGGGAGAGGACTACAACTGCTGAGGTGTAAGTACAGTGGGCTACAGTTAGGCACATAGGAGCCATAGGTAAGAGTCTCTTTCAGATGCTTCTGCAGATGTACTTTTGCAATGTCTGGTAGCCAATATTAAACACAGGGTAACCGGCGACAAACACTTGTAAAGTTAACAAACAAGGAAGCAAAGCAGCTGTCAGGAGATGCTTTTATGTATCAGGGAGCCTCCAACACTATTCAGCTACATTAGAGTACATAACGGTGCAGGGGAAGGCCATAGGGAAAAGGGCTGCACACTGCTGCTCAGATGGATCTAAATTTTCTTCCAACCAATGCATAAGAAAATCAGTGTAAAATCCAATGCAACTTCATTTCAGTTATCCAACTTCAGTTCTTCAGAGCTGAGAGGAAGAGAGAATCCAAAATTCATGTTCCACTGACCTTCCCATGTATTCTTCCTCTTTACAACAAGCTGTTTCAATAAGTTCCTGTTGGAAACAAGCTGAATTCCCTACTACAAGTTTACTGGGGTAACACTAAACATGATACAGAAGTATGAATTCATAAGTAACCACTGTCTTGAAGAAATATTCTGAAATACCATTTTCCTCTTCTATTCATGATTTAAATTATTTCTGCTGCTTAGTTTTTAGAAACACTAACAGGTTTCAACACCAGATATAGATTGGCAGCCTTAATCTAAACAAACTCACTGACAGCACTGTTACAGCTCATTAGCATTCTCACCAGATGCTTCTGTCTGTATATACAAGCACGTCCAGTTTTTCTTTCCAGTATGTGACCCATGACACTAGAACAACTTTCAAATTAAAACAAGAAAACTCAGTACAGTTTCAAGTCCTTGCTCTTCTGGGGATTAAATCTGTGCAAGGCTATGACAAAGCATTCCATATATCTTGGGCTTCTTAAAAGCTTTTTGTTTGTTTGTTTTACAGATCACTTTAGTGATTTTTTGGCATTTCTCAAAAATCTATACAGATGTGACTAACACACACACTATTTGCTTTCACAGCAAAAGTGCAGAGAGTATTTGTCACTATAAATACAACACAGGGCTATATACACAGATGAAACCTGTGCTTCATCTGTCTCTGCACAAAGCAACGCTTTGACACGAAAGCTGTCAGAAATCATTATGGGGAAGAATTTAAAAACCTTATACAATGATTAACTTGCCACAGTCAAAGTAAGTATCATAAAAACAAGTTACGACCCAACTCCAGTTTTTAAGTGAATGAAAAATTAGAGAGCAGAGAAGCCAAACATGTGGGCTTCACAAAGAATGTCGTTTCAAATCTGCAAAGCAGGCCCGATCAGATCTCATGGTTAGTTTATTGGTCTATTGGCACTTAACAAGAAGTGAAGTGGTGGCAACGATTTCGGCCCCAGCTCAGTCACATAGGTACAAAGCATCCAAATGGAAAACAGATTTTCTGATTCTCTGCACCTCCCAAGAGACCTCCACTGCTGTCCGAGGATTGGAGCCTTCTCCTTTCTTGGCTTATTTGCAAGACAAACATATTCTGGCCTCATGTGCTGCTCCTTTCCAACTGCTGGTGAAAACTTCAGTCAGTCTGAGAGATTAAGAGGATGATCTAGGGCACTACTCAATCCAAGAAAAATGCTCATGTGGGAACACAAAGCCAGTGTTATGACCAGAATTTTTTTTTCCACTGGATCTCATTCTGCAAGTCCAAATTCAAATATTTTCTATCTTTATTCTTTATTCACATCAACTTCCTTCTTTTTCCCTTTTTTCTTTTTTCCTTTTTTAAAAAAGAGTCACACACTTGGATTTAAACAGATTTTTACAGCATGAGTTAGATACTGCTTTTCTGCATCTATGATGACTTAAGATGTGAGTGAGACAGCTCCCATACCCAGGCAATGTTGGGCTGGATCAATGTGTAGTTTTAACACTTCCAAAGACCTGAAGGAAGCAGCACCAGCGAACAGACAGACAGGTCTCTTCCTAACTACACCACATGTGAATTTATGCTTCCTTACAGTTAAAACACACCCTGTGAGAATTTTGTAGGAGCTGGTAGATCAGCCCTCACCCTTGTAGACAAGCTCCAGTTCAGCTCTTGCTTTCTGCCTTTCTGTGTCTGCTTCTGCAGTCTCTTTTGATCCCTGTTCTAAAACTGACATATTGTGTTATTGAATTTTTCAAGTATTCACTAACTTCAAAATCACTTGGAGCAGCAGTTCCTCCATGTTCCTCATACTGCCTCAGATGGGTACGACAGAGCCCTGAAATCACGCTTATAGCAAGCTTTAAAACACTAGTGAAAAACACTAGTGCCACAGACAGATCTCATGTCCAAGTAATGTATAAGTAATATACTTATTCAAGACATAAAAGCTGAGCACTGGGTTAGAAGCTACGACAGGAAAAGCACTAATCTGCCCTGTTATAAAAACCTTCCTAAGCAAGATAATTTAACCATGTACATTAGCAAACAGAGATGTTTAAAGCTGAAGAACAGATTAAATTATCATAGTGACACGGGGACAAATCTTTACTTGGTATAAAGGCATGTAATTTCATTGACAACAGTGGCCAGAACAAACTTTGTCTAATTTAAGTCTAGAACTGGCCAAAAGCCCACAAATCTAGAAACTCTTGAACTTTGGAAAAGCTTTGATCCTGTCCAGACTTTGTGTCTCTGATCCACTTCAACTGGGAAGGACCCAAATCTACTTAAAATATATTTCACAACACATCTTTGCCTGCATTTTTTTTGATAGGTCAGAAATACCACATGTAGAACCATTTCTCCTCATTCACAATACCTACCAGCAGAGCCAGCTATTCCCATCTCCAACCCAGAATGTTAAAAAAGAAAATAAAAGACGCAAGAGCAAGCTTTAGATCAGCTGACTTGCTACCAAGGAGCAAGAAGAAAGCTAAGGTACTAAAATCTGCACAGTCAGAATGTTTGGAAGAAATTCAAACTGGTAAGAAACTCTACGTGACTTGTACATTGTGGAACAGCTTGCAAAGCACAAAATGAGGCATATCACTCCCTTCTTCTTTTCCCCAGAAAAACCAAAGGCCCATTTGACTACAGTTTCTAAACAAGCATATTACGCAAGTCTTTTTTTTTTTTTTGTAAGGTAAGAGCTTCATTCACTGTAGTAGGAAAGCTGCGATCACAAACCACATGGGAAGGTTGTGGTTTCCAGATGACTTAGCTGAGAGTGATGAAACTAAGTAAAATCTAACCAAGGAAAAGGAGTCTGACAAGATCTTCTGATTGCAGTTACCACTGATAATTTAACAAATGAGCTGTTAATAACTTAAATCAAGTACAGCCAAACCCTAGATCCACAGATCATAAGATAATTCCAGTAGGAATGGACCACAGGAGGTCAGACTGGGTTGCTCAGGGCTTTGTCCATTTGAGTCTTGAAAATGTTCAAAGCTGGAGACTGCACAGCCTCCCTGGACAACCTGCGTCCCTGCCTGAGTCATTCTTGAGGTGAAAAAGTTTTTCCTTATACCAAATCTGAAGCTCTCTTCTTTCAACTCACACTTATCCTTCATCCCTGCCCCACCCCACCATGCACCATCCTAAAGAACCTGGATCTGCCTTGATAATTTCTCCATAGCTACTAGGTGCCTGCTGTCTCTTAGGTGCTCCCAAAGCTGTCTCTCTCTGCTCCTCACAAAGAAAGTGCTCCAGCCCCTGACTTTCTCAGGAGCTGGCCAGGTCCCTCTGGAAGGCAACCTTGTTCTCCAGTGCTATAGACTGATCCTCCCAGTTCAGTGTCCTTTGCAAATGTGAGTGCACTCTTATAATCTCTGATTCTTCACCAAAGATGTTAAACAGGAGGTGTCCCACCACAGGCCCCTGTGCTACTCCAGCTGTCACAAGCCTCCAGTTAGAGTAGCAATCATTAACCTCTATCTTCTGAGCCTGATCATCCAACCATTTATTTACCCATCTAATTGTCTGCCCATCCAGACTGTAACAGTCTAAATTGGATATAAGAAGAGTGCAGGAGATACTGTCAAGAGCCTTGTTAGTGTCAAGCCAAATGACATCCACCAGTCTCCCCTGCAATGATAGCTGTGGGAGTTCTGGTACTGAACTTCAGAGAAACAGTTTTAACTCTTGCCTCTGGGAAGACATACTGGAAACAACAGCTGGTTCACACACTCTCAGAAGGAGTATTCTTCTCCAAAACACCTTTGGAAAGTATAGGTTCGTATTACTGGGATTCAGTAGGCCAAATACTTCGCTGAAATAATCAGCCCAGTTCCATTTAACTCAATCTATATACAGCATTTCACCTCAGCTAATGATCCTGGCCTGCTATGCACCTGATATTTGTCACCTCAACTCTACATGGAGGTTGCACTGACAGGCCCTAGGAGCATCACACAGGAATCACAAGGGAAACTAGAGAGATGCAGAAATTCCTCAGTTCTCCTGGGAAAAGCACAGATCCACTGTGTTTCTATGACGTCCTTTCTCTTACCTTTGCAAGGAAACTCCATGCTGCATATTGCCCTGAGGTTGTGCTGCTTTTTAGCTTCACTGTGTGCAACATCAGAAAGAATCCCAACAGTCCACTGCAAGGGATGGGGAAAACTTGTTAATAAAGTCTCTTAATTTCAAATAAGCAACCTCTTACAGGCATCTTGGTTTTCCTAATGCAGAATTGAACAGTCGCCCTCCAAGCAGTGCTAAACATGCTTGGACAAAGAAAGCTGGTGGACAAAGAACTTTCATTATGTCTAGTCTATCTCAGGTTTTGTTCTAGAGTCTGAGTAAAGTCTGACACTCTTATGGCTGGCCTCTAATACACTTGCATAATCAGAAAAGTAGAGACTATTGGAAACATGAGGTGAAATACTAACTTCGGGCATCGAAATGGCTCTGAATAAAGGCACTGCTAATTTCAACAGGAGCCACACATGTCTGGCAACTAACTCACTTCAACCTCCACAGAGCCTCAAATCGAAAAAATAACCACTGGAAAGTATCTGCCTGTAGCTTTCAAGCTGTTTAACTTCATGAAGCCTAAATTCCAATTAGGAAGTCAAATACATTTCTACTGTATAACAAATAGACAGATGACTCAGTAATGCTGGGAACAGCATATTACAAAGCTCTCTCCTGACAATTAAGTGGATTTTGATTCTCAAGTCATATAGAACAGTAGTCCCCAGTGCTTCTGTAGCCAAGACTACTCTTAAGGAAACTCTGCTCCACACCTCACAGAGGTTATAAGCTTTGGCTCTAGATGTTGTTTCAAACAAAAAAAAAAGTTGTATCTCAGCCACATGTCAGTACAGGTGTTTTTGATACACCACAGTAGGGTAAGGTAACTGCCCAGGAGCAGGAGGTACAAGAGTCTCATACACTGAGCCCTAACACAAGACCTCAAAGGACCATCCACTGTGCCTGGAGCCAAGAAAGCAGATGCTGCTTTATTGATAAAAGATGAGGCCCAAATTCAGCTCCCTGGTGCAGAGGATGGATTGCTGAACATGAGTAGCACATTCCACTCTGAGAAATCAGTGAGTTCAATGAAGCAGCATTGCCCAAACATTTGAGAGTTGGCTTAAGTTTGTTCCACATCTACCCTGCTGAGAAGGGCTTTTAGTCAGAGTGATTTGAAGCCATTTAGTGTAATTCAGAGATAAAAAGTGAAATGGCTAATTATAACACCTGAAATACTGATGTCACAATTAATATTGATTTATTAATATCTCATTAAATAAATTGGGCACTTCACACCTTATTACTAATGCTTCAGATATTCTGCAGTGATAGTAAATTTAGCTGCATCAGTTACCCTTACTTTACATTGTATATGTTTTCCTCCAAATCCTTTTACATCTGCAAAATCACTAGATTTTGGAGATAGGAGAGTAACCGAAATGCTTGTTTCTCTATCTAACTATTCCTTTCCACTTGTGGTAGTGTACAGTGCTAAAGTTGGGACAATTGAAACAGAAGTGGGAGGCTACAACAGTGGTAAAATTCCAGAGTGAAAGAGAAGAGTATCTGGGCTAGACAGATACCCACTAGCGCCTGCAGTTAGACCTTGCCTTCAAGAAGAAACAGATTTCACCTACCTACCGTGGAACCTAATTGATATCTAACTGCAAGTTACTTGTAGCATGGATTGTCCACCCTTGAAAAAAAAGCCACTTTCATACCAAAAAACTATGTACATAGAGAAATTATTTAACAATAATTTTTAATATCCTCTTTTAATGGAAAATCTGGATACAATTAAGAAAATCCCTAACAATCAGGAAATATTTTTGCCAACAGTTAGCTTGAAAATATTTTTTCCCCTCTAAGAGGAAAATACTTCAATTTGGCAAGAGACTGGAGGGGAAAGACAGGAATAAATTATTCTGAGATAATTAAGATCTACAGAAAACATACTTACATTGTCCTTTGAGAATTACACTATTGGGCAGTGAACTTTTGCTACTCAAAATAAAGGAATGTTTGTTAAAGCTTTTCCCTTTTACCCCAAAAAAGCATTCTGCCAAATAACAAGATGTACAGGCAAATAAATCCATGTACACCCATGTACTGTTGAAGACTAATACTTTGTAATCACTGCAAACAGCAAGTTTTACAAGGGCTAATCTGACTTGAGAGGCTTTTGAGAGATGCTATTTAGCAATGCTTTGCTACATTAGGTAAAAAATATTTTACTGGTGACTGTGAATTCTCCTGGTCAGAATGCACTCACTCAATTAAACACATATACTTCCAGCACATTTGAATCTCTGGCCTTCAAATGCATATCCACACATACACACAGATAAGTATTATCTACAGTTTTACTGGCTTATGCCAGCAGAAACTAGTATAACTAAGGTTTTGCATGCTCCAAAATTTTTAATGGAGAGTCAAGGTTGGAAGTCAACGGGATCTCTTATTTTGAAAACATTAATCTGGCCTGTTATAAAGAGGTTACCTGGCGCAGCAGCTGCTATGAAACCTGTAGAAGTACAGGAATGGGAAGTCCAAGGCACTGAAGAGATCACCTGAGGGACAAAGCAACACATCCAGTGGAACACAGCAGAAAAAAAATTACCCAGTCTCACAAGCAAGTGAACAGCAATTAAATGAACATCACTAGTTTAACATTCCTTTGAGCATTTACAGCTGGTTGACTTTTCCTTTATGATGGCTTCCACATTTCTAGTGTGTTTAATGATTTCTCTCTGACCTTCCTTCTAGCCAGCTCCTGCCTTTGGTTGAAAAAAGGCAAAGGGATAAATAAGAGTATTCTTTGCTAGTGTACAAAGATCCTGCTTAAGCAACAATTGCCAGTGGATAGACATGCAGCATATGCACTTATTATATTACAGAGCTCGTGACAGTTCCTACTGAAGCAACAGGAAACACAGACATATGTTGGCTGCTTCCCCCTCTGGCACGTGAACTCTGTCACACCAAGCAAGTTGAGAGGTTTAAAAAAGTTCTCCCAGATCCAAGCAGAGGTCTCGAGTACTTGCATTTCCAGGAACCTGAGCCCCGGTTGTTCTTGGTAACAACAATTCTCAGGAGCCTTCAGGCTCTACAGATTCAGAGGAAGCTCATCTTCCACTTTTTGAAATGCAGGACTATTTTGATTAACATGTTGTCTATCCTGGTGGGGGAATGCTTTATACACAATATGTGCCACCAGGAAAAAGGGGAAATTTGTACTTTTTTAAATGCTTCTTCCTTTTTCTGTCTGAGCAAATGTCTAGTGAAAGCAACAGACAATCTTTATCCTTCCAACTATTTAAACACTACTATGATAGGAATATTAGTCACCATGAAATATTCCATTTCTCCATTTTTAGCCTTTGTTCTGTTGCTACTTCAAATCCTGTGATGGGATACATCCTATGAAAGCAACAGAACAAAATCTCTGCATAGCACTGAGAGCAATGGACTTCTGAGACACTGCTCTGAAGAGGACATATTCACCTAGGGAATCTTTGTTCTTTACGATGCCCCACCTCAAAGGCTGTTCTTTGCTGTCTGTCTCGTGCTGCTTATTTGCAAAGGGCAGCTAAGAAAGGTATAGTAAACATCATGCAATTTACACAGTGTTATATACCCTCCTCTTCCTACAGGATACCCTATTATTGCTCGTATTCTTGTTAAATTCCAGGGCTAAAGTCCTACAGAGTTTGGCTTCTGAAAACATGCATGGAAAGGAAAGGCAATATGGAAACATAAAAAAGGAACAACTTAATCCACTTTACCTGCTGGATGTGATGCAGATGCCAAGAGCACCACACTGAAAAATAAAAAAAAGATTAATTGCATACTACAGAATTTATGACATAGCCTAAACATTATAAATTGACAGCTTTGTGCTTGTTTTTTTTTCATGGTGAAACTTTTTCCAGTTAAATAGAATGACTGAGGCATAAGTATAAATTAAAAAAAAAAAAAAAGTTGTGTGGAAAGGAATCTCTGGGGTCACCTAACACAAGCTCTCACTTAAAGCAGGACTATCACTAATATATGATCATGTCCTCTGTGGTTCTGTCTCAAAAACCCAGGTTTCAAATATCTCCCAACTTGGAGATTCCACACCTCTCAGGGTAACTTGTCCCAGAGCCAACCTATGCTCCTAATGAAGAAGTTTTTCCTGATGTCCCATCTCTAAACCACCAAAGCTGCAATCTGTGGTTGTTGTTCCATGTCATATCATCTGCCACTCTTCACAAGAGTTTGGCTCTGCCACCTTTGCAACTCCTTTTCAAGGAGGTGTAGGCAGTTGTCAGGCTGCACCTTGGCCTCCACTTCACCAGTCTCCACAAGACGAGCTCCTTCAAACATTCCTTGCCATGTACTCTAAGTCCCTAACAATGTCAGTGGTCCTCTGCTAGATCTTGAATTTCTCAGCATCTTTCTTGAACTGGAAGCCCCCAAACCGAATAGACTATTCCAGCTGCAGCCTCAGCAATGTTTACAATAACATCTCCCAATCTAATGGCCACACTCCTTCTCATGTAGCTCAATGCATGGTTTGCCTTAATTTGCCATGAGCATGCACTACTGCCTCATATAGACCTCAGCATCCAGTGTTATCCCCAAGTTCTTTTTAACAGACCCACTTGCTTTTCAGCCAGCTGGTGACACCACTGAGCCAGAATCTATAGAGAACTGTACTTGTGTCTAGACCTGAGTGTCTCTCTGTCAGAGGATTAATGTCAGCTGTGTGCATACCAATGTCCACTTTAAAGGGATGTGCATATATTACTTATAAGAGTCAAATACTGAGTCTTATGTTTATGATTGTCCATGTACTGCACATTCACGTCCCAAACATCAGAGAAAGGACAAATGCTGCAATTAAACAATTTTTTAAAAATGCATTAAAATAAAACCAAGTACCAGCCCAAATGCTGCACACTTTTCAGAAAGGTACAAGTGAACAAGAAAATGAGCTGGGACCAGTTTTTTGTCTGGAGTATCACTTAAGATTTTTGAGGTCCTACAAAAACTTCACCTTCTGAGTTTGTGGTATAGGCTGTACAGAGCCTTTTTCAGTGCTATCAGTTCTTCTGGTAAATATCTGTGTGGTTTTTCCCCCTCCCCTCAAAGTTTTTTATTCCTTGTTGTTTCCATGGTTAGAAGGCTATAGGAACATATTCTGGGGCACTGCAAGATGGAAGAAACATGCAAGCCTTCAAATAACAGCTACAGCTTCCTCCCATTAGCAACAACATACATCCATGACAAACACAAAGGACAAGAGGGAGAAGGAGAAAAGAGTACCTGGAGAGGCTGCTACGTGCTAAGCAGCAAACACTGTACTTACTTAGAAAGGTAAAAAGACATTAATCCAAGTTATGAATGCTAAAGCTAGGCAATTTTTCCTGGCTAATTGCCAGTGATTCTTACAGTTCACTAGGCCCAGTAATGGCAGTGAAGTGCCAGCCCAGCCCACAGAGGAAGGGAAGCCTGCACACGGAAAAGTGAAGGCAGAGAAAGAGCTGGAAGTGGTTCCCAACACACAAGGCTATGGCTAGAAAGCTGAACTTGCTGTAAATGAGCTACCTGTAGCAGTACAGTATCATCAATGTGGTGCTCATAGCAAGCAAACTCCCTTTTCTAGTGTTGAAACAGCTACTGTTCCCAAGCCTGCTCGCTCTCAGCTGGTCCCAGTTCTCTACATGATGGGGCTATTGTGCACAGTGGCCTGCCCTCAGCATGCTTTGGTGAATCTCAGTGTCTTTTGCAGAGGTGCCAGTAGCAAAAGGAAATGCAAAGCATGGAAATCTCATGGCCAAGGAAGCCTTGGGGGAAAGCTTGTCACTGAAACCAGGTGTGGAAGACAATGGGCTGAAGGAGGCAACTTCTCAGCCTGGAGAAGGCTCCACGGAGACCTTATTGAAGCTTTTCAGTACTTAAAAGGGGCCTATAAGAAAGATGGGGACAGACTTTTTAGCAGGGACTGTTGTGATAGGACAAGGGGTAATGGTTTTAAACTAAGAGGGGAGATTCAGGCCAGACAGGCAGAAAAATTTTTTTACAATGAGGGTGGTGAAACACTAGCACAGGTTGCCCAGAGAGGTGGTAGATGCCCCATCCCTGGAGATATTCCAGGCCAGGCTGGACAGGGCTCTGAGCAACCTGATCTAGTTGAAGATGTCCCTGCTCATTGCAGGGGGTTGGATTAGATGACCGTTGAAGGTCCCTTCCAACCCAAACTATATGATTCTATGATAAGGTTCATGAGTGAGAGAGATAGGCGAGTATTTTAGGCTTAATGTTTTATACAATGTCTTTGAAAGGCATCAGCTGTTACAGTATGGTCACATTGTCAATATTTATGTATGTTTTTGAAAGATGTGGTTGTCACAAAGACATTAAACAAGGCAAAGCAGATCACTTACAGTAGGAATTCCCCCCTGCCGCTCCTCCCCACACATGCACATTCTTCCTGCATGGGATGCCAAAAGGAATTAACAATAAACAGACCCAATTCCTCAGTTTCCTGGTAAAAAGAGAAAAGTAGCAAAGGCCTATTGCTTTTGACTGAATATCAAAGAAAACAGGAGACTGGCAAGTCAAGTGAAACTGTATCAACACTGATGAGAATTATGACTAAGCCATGTTTCTCCACTTTTTCTTTTTTGCATTATTAATTTTTAGACAAAAAAAAAGTGAGATGGGGAAATGCTCAGAGAGAAACTTGGTTCTGGAACCAAGAGGAATTGATAATGCCAGCAGACATCCCAGGCCTCAATCCAAAGAAAATATAGAAGGCAAACAAAACCTTCTTTGTGAAATGGCAGGTTAAGGCAAATGGGTTAGATGGCATTAAAGCTGTACCGTAACTCTGCTCTAAACGGAACATCAGTAGAAAAGACATGATGATGTTGTAAAATGAGATTAGGGATTCAAAGGTTTCCAGCAGGACAGCTTGAACCTCAGGCTGCAGCAAAAACAAAATCCCTGTGCCAGATTTCTCTGCTCCTCTCTTTTTCCCCATACTCAATACTGAGGGCTGGGTCACTCGTGGTTTTCTTTCTGGCTAAAAAGCGGTTTTGTCAGCAAGAACAGCAATTTATGCCTGCAAAGCTGCCCTTCCCTATTGCAGAAAATTTACTGCAGCTTTTTTAATTCACAAAAGTGACAGATTAGCAGCTCTTCCAGAAGCCAGATGTAGTTTAGCTGCATAGAGTAGAGCCTTTACCTCACACCTTTGTCAGTGCCATTTATTCACCATTTGAAACTCTCCCACTGTCTTTGTTTTCTCCTCACCAGTCACGGCTAGGTTATCTAGTATGCCTTTATGAACAAATTTCAGACAGTGACAGATGCTGGGATGTTTCTTACAGGTTCTCCACAAGAAGTAAAATATCTCTACCTGACTCAGCACAGGAGAAAGCCCAAAATGAGCTGCGACCCACTTCTAAGACATGTCATGTATCCCTCAACATGCCAGGCAGACCCACTACCCCTTGCCAGCTTGCTACGGGGGAAGAAATCTGGCTCCCTCCTTAATAAAAAGTGAGGGGCTGGAAAGGAACGAAAGAAAATGCGAGATTACTGCTAAAACCTCTAGAAAGTAAAACACCAATCCAGAAATCAGAGCACAGGGAAATACAATGCTGCAGTGGGAACAAGACTGAAGGATTAGAGGGAGATTCTTGGAAGTACATTTCCCTCCTTTTCTTCCCCCTCCTTCCTGCCCCACCTCCTTAAACACAAGGAGGATGGATGAACACGATGGCGTTGGGCACCATCACCCCTCCCATCCCTGCATGGCACGGCTCTGCTGTTCCTCCTGAACTTGTTCTGCTCTGACTCCCTTTATAAAAGCCATTAAATAATCACACCGTAAGTGACAAAGTGAGAAGAACGCCACACTTTCAACATCAGCAAATATTTCTTCAGATCTGTTTGGTTCTGGAAAGTTCCCACTAATGTACCTTTGCTTAAGATGCTCTCCCCTCCCAATTTGTTCCAGATTTTAAACCAAGGAACAGTGTGTGGCATCTAGAGATAGCATCTGTTAGGAGACACTGCTAATTTCAGTTGCACCTCTGGAAATGGCCAACAGAGCAAATGCAGTTAATGTTTATGTTTAATCTAAATGTATTTTTTTTAATCTAACATATTCTTACATTATAACAACCAGTAGCTTGGGGCAGAACCTTTAATCTGCTCTATCTAGGCAGTCTCTACACTGAGAGTATAACTGTGCTTCTGCACCAAAGAGACATTTTGAACAACCTCTATTGTAAAAAAACCTATATATTTTCCTATATTTCTCTAAATATTAGGAAAAATTTCCTCACAGAAAGGGTTGTCAGGCATTGGAACAGGCTGCCCAGGGAAGTGGTTGAGTCACCATCCCTGGAGGTGTTCAAAAGATGCGTAGACATGGTGCTTAGGGACACGGTTCAGTGGTGGACTTGGTAGTGTTAGGTTTATGGTAGGACTAAATGATATTAAGGGTCTTTTCCAACCTAAACGATTCTATGATTTATGATTCTAAACACCATCTGGCTGTGCCTGTACAGCTGCTTTCTTTTTCCCCACACAGCTTGTTGTCTGACCTAGGTTAGAAATAAGGATCTATATAAAGGCCTATTGATAATAGTGCTAAGAAGAGCAAATTGCACTGATACCACTCTAGCAAGTTCCTTCATAAATCACAGAATCTTACTCAGAGACAAGACCACCAGTACACATTAGACTGCCCTGCTCTGGAAGTAGAACAGAGATAAACACACATTCATAGTAATTCTGACCCAGAATTACCCGTGAGAGTTAGGCCTCATTCAGAGAATGTTCAGAGTAAAATGCCTTCTACTCAGTGTGATTTAACTTTTGACTATTTTCTACAGAAATGAAGCTTGTGCAATAAAGCTGTGCGTACACATACAAATATAGCTCTACATAGCTCTCAAACACGCTGACCAGCTTCATCCAAATCTGGGAAGTGGCAATCATCTCCAAGAGGTCTCACAAAGAGACAAACCCTGCCAGTGCCTTCTGCAGCAGAGATTTTGGCCCCATTGAGTACTGGAGGACCTTCCTGGCACAGGCACATCATGGAGGTTGCAAACAAGAAGAGAGCTTCTGCCAAATTTCCCACCCTTTCAAACATCATCCACTATTATGACAAAACAAAACTCTAAAAGAAATCAGATATCACTTATCCCATTGCCCATGGTACTGTTTGTTTTCCCTAGACAAGATGAGGTCCAAATGATACGGACCACAAGCTTCTCTAACACGTAGAAAAATATACATACATACATAGATACAGACATATAGATATTCACAGACCCAAGCCAAACAAATAAGCATCCAGTCTTCTACACCTTCTAAGCCACTTTTACACAGTTGCTTTGCACCATCAGCTCACAAGCTACACTGACTTTTGAGAGTCTTAAAGACAAAAATCTTCCCAAGTTTTGGCAACACCTTTTTGCTTTTATTCTATTGTTGTTGTTGGTTTAAAAACAAAAGAAAACACCAAAAAAACCAACACCACACACAAAACCAAGAACAGTTTTCAAATACATACTATTGCACCTCACAGTTCTTTAGCAAGAAGTTTCTCCCTTTCAAAAGCCTCTCAGTCAATAATCATGCTCTCCCTGTAATGTGGAACTCCTGCTCTCTGCTGGACACAGCTTCATAGATTTCAAAGGATACCATCAACTAACACGGCAGGGAACCCAGCCCTGACTTTTCAATCAAAGCTGCAAAATTATGACCTTCAGCCAAAATTTTATTTTAAAGGTTCAGGCCCAAATGCAGTTTTTAACTAAAATGACAACAGAGAGCCATAGTCAGGCAGGTGCCAAATGAAAAATCAATTTATTTTAGTGCTTGTTTCACAATTCTCCCTTCAATACAGACAAATAGGTACAGCTCATTCAAGACTTTATGGGTGGTTGTTACACATCGCAGCATATTTGCAAGTTCCATATATTCATATTTCATATTCATAATTCTTCAGAATTCTTTCAATAAACACAGAAATCTTCTTTGAGTACAACTGACTTGCTTTGCACCTCATAGTAGATGGAAAACAACAACTGACTTGCTACTTCAAGCACACTGATATTCAGATATTATTAATGCCTGGGACCCTGGGGAACAGACACCGGAATCACACGAACCCCAAATCAGAGGCCTGTGTTACAGAAGTTTTCTATTCCCTTAACAGTGTGTGTTACTTCTTTATTGAAATAGGAGATTTGATTGAACTAAGATTGAAAGAGATACACAGTATTATAATGCTTGTTCAATTATAATTATCTTGTTGACAAGATAAATGGGAATTGAAGTGAAGTAACTGTCTTACACTGGTGTCCCTGACACATTCCTATCAAGGATCTGAATGTGGTCAGACAAGAGCACATATCCATCTAATCAAATGTACAAGCACAACTTCATTTTGTTATGTTTATTCCTAACTTCTGCTCTCCATTCTGCTCCTTCCTGAGCTAATTTATGGATTTCATTCCTTTCGACCATCTTTTCTTAAAACTCAGTATCCATACTCTACAGTGCTCCCATACAACTTCAGCTACCATTCCAAGAAAAGAGTTCAACACATACAAGATATGATTACGGATGGGGGAAAATCTAGTAAAGTCTCTATATACCTTACCTCAAATAAAGCTTTACAAAAATCTAGCAGAAGCCACGCACACCAAAAGTTCTGGCTTATATGGCTCTTTGAGGAAAGGATTGACCTTTTAAAAAAAAAAAAAACACCAAACAAACAAAAAAGCCCCACAGAGGAGTCTGGTCAGTGACTCAGGCTCTTTCACTAACTATAAAATAACGATCCACTTTTCTATCTCCAAATCAGAAAACCAAATGAAAGTCTGAATTACTCAATCCCACCGCTAACAGCACACTGAACAATCAGTTACTGCCCATGTTCTTTGCACATTGTGCTTTTGTAATCACAACCTCCCCTTCTGGCAATTTAGTATGAGTTTTATTTTCTGAAAAGGGGCATTGCCAGGGAGTTACTCTGTAAATATTATTTCTGGAAATGACAGATCGCTTGTGCACATGATGATTAAAAAATTCATAATTAACACCTCGTTACCTCCCCAGGTGTATATTGGCATGTTCTCATATAACCAGAGCCAAAAAAAATTGCGCTGCTAAGCCATTCAGCTTAGCACTGTTCTTTCAGTGAATGTCTGGCCAAATAAATACATTTAAGTAGTGGTAGTTATGAGTTTCCTAAACAAGCCATGGTTGAAAATGAAAACATATACCATATAAAACCAGCTATGGTGTATCAAAGGCTTATTCATTTTACCTGAATACATAGTTGATGTACTGTTGGTCCAGATCACTGGGAGAGGAAGGAAAGAAAAAAAAGGTGTTCTTTTAGTACTGCAGTTCATTTAGTATAAGAGATCAGTGTATTATAAGTATTATAACATTGTAATATTACATTATATTAATATTAAATAATATCTGACACAATAGTATATTGAGGTTAAACTAACATAATATTATAATTATATACATTATAACCAAAATATTATAAATATATTAGTCAGCATATTAATTTACACATCATTTGCACATTATTTTTGTTGTTACTCTGTCAGTGGGAGTTCCATTTGAAGTGAAGATAAAGTGAGACTGACTAAAATTTAGACTCTTTAAACTGAGATGGAAAAAGGTTTTGAAAGAAATGAGCTTAACCATATCCTAGACATGTAAATACTATGTACATACACATAATACACAGTGGCAACGTATTGATCTGCATCCATACAGACAACTGCAGGTTATAGACACTGTGAACGTGTAATGTCACCTGCTCTCAGAACAACCATTGTCTGGCTGAAGTTCTAACACCACATGGGATTAGCGAGAGGTCTCAAGGTTTTTAAAGTGCTCAGCCTCCGAGTCCTGCAGCAAGTCACCAGCTGCTCAACACTTTTGAGGTGGTGTTGCAAAGGGAGATACTGATAGATTCAAGCCATGCAGCCTGCAAGGCTAACACAAACTAACATTTCCTCTTCATGCCTGTGCCGGTAATTAGGGGTTCTTTTTCCAGGACCGAGTCATCACTCTTGGATAATACACTGCTTAAAACTAATTCAGTGTTTGAGTTAGAGGTATAACTATCAATAACCACATGCTATTGTTATCAACAATAAATAAGGCTCCTTGTGCAAGCTAAGTCATTAATGATTAACCAAGAGCGGCCCAGCTCATGCTGATAATGCAGAGATCCCTACAGTTTACCTGGGTGCTACACAGATGTGTCTCTAACCCTCTTTGATAGCAATCTCTTTCTTCTTAAAAGAATATTAAAACATGTTACCTTAAAGAGCCAGGTTTCCATAACTTGTGAAATACTTTGTAAGCCCCTGTAATTGAAACAACGTGTGTAATTGCCATAACATGCAATCATTCTGACAAACAACAGCTTGTGTGGCTGTGGTACCTGCAGACGTGGAACCCCTCTGAATTACAGTTTAGCAACGTGGCACAAAGGATGCCCAACCCATGAGTAAAATGAACCTATTGCTTCAAACTAATGGTTTTCCAAGTGTTATTGTCTCGGAGCGCTGCCATGCCATGTGTTTCTGCTAGTCCTTCTGAAGAAGAGACAACTCCTAGCCCATGGCAGCTACAAAGGAGTGTGTGTAAATACATACAGGAAAGTGTCACAGAATGGGTTCTGCAGCCCACCCCATTTTTCAGGTAACTTCTATGATGTGTTCATCTCTGCAGACCCCTACAGTTGTTGGCTCTGAGCTGTCTTTCCTGTTTAGGGTTCTGTCAGCTCTAGGGTCTTCACATTCTTTCCATTCTTGACCTACCCACCTCTTGGTCAGCTCCCATTTCTATTCTTGGAAAAGCTTTAAGCACTCAAGGAAGGAACAATACAGCTTCAGGCTCTATTTTATCACACCCCTTCTTCAAGGCTTTGTTGGGGTTTTTTTGGTTCACAAATTAAACCAGAACATAAAAAGCATATCCAGTAGAACACTATGTCATAATGTCCTCAATTCTGCCTCTGTTAGACAAGCTGAAGGGCAGAACACATGTCCTGTCACTAATGCTCTGTCTTTATTAACTGTGTGATAAGTCAGTTCATCTGTTTGCCCTTTCTTGTAGCATCTTAATTCTGTGTTAGTTGATAGGAAATCTAACTACAAATAAAAAAACCCCAAACAGTCATATCAACAACTTCCTCTCAAAAACAAGTGAAATGGAAAGCGACATTTTGAGCATAAACATTATGTTGGCACTTCCTACATGTTTCAAGCACACAGAAGAGGCCTCCTGAAGACTCTCTAGGCAGCTTTCCACCTCCGTGCCTTAGCACTGCTTTGCAAATGAGACCTCTTGGCTTTGACAAAGCAATATCATCGCTTGTTACAGCTAACAAGTATTTGAAGTGAAAAATGCTTAGCTTTTTGTTTCATCTAAATGAGCAAATGTTTACCATCTAACATTTCCTAAAGGGAAAAGAAAACCAACTTATTTGTATGCTAACAATATTTTCCAGTGGGATCTCTAGACCTCCCTAGACACAAATAAGCACAAATATATAACCTCTGCCCTGAAAATTTTACAGTATGAATATACAAAATAAAGAAGGAATCATCCCTAATTTGCAGACAAGACTTAATTTAAGAATGAATCACTCATTAAGTCTATAGGATAGCTAAGAACCAAATACAAGTTCCTTATTATTCAGCCTAATGCTCCAAAAGACACCAGCCTCCTAGTAAAAAATTACTATTCTTGTTTTCTGCAGATTTTCTGTGTCTCATTGTTTCCAGCTTTTCAGGGAAGAATTATGTGTCAACTAAATCAATGTTTGGTCTGAAAAGGACAACAGAAAACCTGACAGGTCATGCAACTCATTGTTAAAATTTTTTAAAAATGCATATGATTGCATAAAAAAACCCCAGCATTTCAACATCCTTCCTCTGGGACCATATTCCGTGATACTTTAGAATATTTTTGTCAGTTTTTAAATAAAACCAGTGTGTGCAATAAATCTCCAACTACAAGTTACTGCTTGTTTTTGGGTTTTTTCCGTGTTTCTCCTCTCCTCAGAAAGAAGCATCTCCTAGTAGACAACCATCAAAAATTCTCAGAAAAGCTTAATGCTGATTAATACTGTACGTGCGTTTTCTCATCCACTGTTAACTGACTGCAGTATCTAGTTTATTCTGTTGTTGTTTTCAACATAAAAGGTATAAAAGGAATGCACTTTCTTATATTTACTGAGCTGCTTCATTCTTTCCAAGTGTTTCTTACATCAAGAACCTTCAATATCAATAACTTCATAGTAAAGCTGATTTGCTTCATCAACACATTTACTCCTTCTAATTAGTTTTCCAAAAGAAAATCACTTACCGACACAGATCAAGTGAATTAGGGCCCATAAATAACCGTTTGCATCAAACTGTAATAAAGAACACCTACATAAATAAATGCACGTTCATGTAAACATACATATTGTCATTTCCCTGCAGTTAACTTCACAGAGCAAGCACAGCAAGTGGGAGCTGTGCTGCAAAGAAAGAGAAGGCAACTAAAGAAGATGAGGAAGAGTAAAGCCTTTCCAGTCCCACTGAGAGATCTGCATACATCCATTATCCAGGTTCTCGGTTAGTCCTGGCAAGAATAGCTCTATTTCTTTCAGGTATGTACACCATTTTAAACAATCTGAAAACACAGACCCCAGTTTGTTTAGTCTTGTTTTGGCAATCAGGCAGGGGCAAGAGGATCAGAGGAACATCACTAAGGTTTTGGTTTTGCCTCCTGTCCCCTCTCAGCCACTAAGCACTCTCTCCCTGAGGCTCTCACTAACTCCGAAAAAGTGCTTTAAGCAGACTTCTGCCTCCAAGCAAGGTAGGTTTTTTTCACAATCAATGGGGAAAATACACATGGAAGGCTTTTTTTTTTTTTTTTTTTAATTGAAACAAGTTCACCTGGCATATTTTAGATGTCTGCTTTCAGGGGAGATTAATTTTAGACCAGAAGTTCCTGGCTCTGCACCACAGACTATGAAGGGAGCCAGAGCAGGTGCAACACTTCTGGTGGTGACATTTGATCAGATGCAACCAGACAAGTTCCCAGATTCATCCCACCTGACTTCAGATATTAACTACAGTATCTAAACCACAGATTCCAAAAGAGAAAAGCACCTCCAAGGAACAGATCTTTGCTGGACTAAGCACTCTCTGGAGGTACCTTCTTTCCTTCTCCAGTAGCTAGAGGAAGCATGTAGATTACAAAGCTAATTTAGGAACATACCGAAAGCACTTGCAATTAATTCAAATCTAAGTGATCTGCTATAAGCCTTGTAAGAAGTTAAACTGTGGTTTCCCCAGCGACCACCTTCACCGACAAGCTGCATGTCTGCACCGTTCAGAGGTTTTACCATGATGCAAACACGTTAAAACCAGCAAGACTACAGCATGGTAACAGGCAACATTTACAATTCCTTTGCAGGAATCCCACCCTAGCTTACAAGTCAAAGCTGCATTCCCCATTTTCTAATAAGATGTCAAACATCAAGGTCTAACTAGAGCAGCTGTACAAAGCAGAGCTCACCTGTGTGTCACACCAAGGAAGGCACACTGCTGCTGCCAGGAGGAACAGCACACTGTGGAGAAGAGAAAAAAGACCAAAAGCTCGTAACCTGGATTTGTTCTCTCCGCAAAGTATAGGCAATTCCACTCTATTTTACACTGACATTTCATTTGTTTAATTTTTATTCTATATTTTAACAGTAATTTCTGCCACCAAAATTAAGTTTTACATCTTGCATTCTTCATAACTCATATACAGTGAAGTATGAGAAGCAGCACAAAACATCCCAGCAGTGATAAAAACCATTTTTTTGGTATAGAATACTACTCTTCACTTGCCATCTGGCTTCCCTAGGCTGCTTCACAAAGCCAAAATAAACTGGCTTGTGGCTGTGAACAGCTATACAGAAGTTTTTTCATCAAGGTGAGGTGACTATTTAAAGTTATGCTGTAACTCCAGAACACAGAGCAAAGTGGGAGTGGGTGGTATCACACTAGAAATGGCTTAAGGACAGCACAAGTCCTCTCCTAGCTACTGAGTTGGACTAAGTAAATTCTTAACCTGTGGCTGAGTCAGTATTTCGACAGGCTACACTGAACACACTGATGTGGAATTTCTGTGGACTGTCATTGTTAATAATAACACACATTTGCTTTTGTAACTTATTTTCTTGCTCTCTAGGGGCATAGGAAAAGACAGAATGAAGATGATAAAAAACTGGTATCCTTGACAATAATCCAGTAGGGAAAACAAGGCCACAGTAAGTCAAATAACGGAAACAACAGGGAGAAATTAGGATAGATGGTGTCTCTAAGTACACTAAATAATAACCCAATGTTATCCAGAGCTAAAAGATTACAGAATGTAGAAGACAGCAAATATGCATTCTTCCAGGGGATGGGGGGTAGAAAGAAACTTCTAATACATGACTGGCTGTCTTCTGTTTGTCCCTTTCTATCTCCTTTTTGGAGCCTAAACAACTGGGGCCAAGGAGATTTGGTAGGTTGTGTAGCTTAATATGAACTATTCTAGCAGAACTAGATATCACTAACCTTTTATTTCTTAGGAAAGGCATTTTTTAGCTATTTTCTATCACACTCATTATCTTTCTCCTAGTGTTTAAGACTACCCACTGGAACTTCAAACCTGGTTTCCATCTTCTTTCCAAAAACATTCTTACAAGCACTGCTTTGTTATTCAGGAACACTGGCCTTCTGGCTTTTTTGTTTTTACAAGGAGACAAATATGTATCTACTTAAGCAATTGGTAAAAAAAAAAAAAGGCAAATACATTTTAAAAATACTTAATTACTCCTATGTTGCAATTTGGGCTCACCACCCATGAGAATGTGCCTTACATTCTTCATTGTTTTGGTGTGCCATTATCTGAAGCAAATACAGAAGCTGGAGTCAAAACAAGTCTGAATCTGAGCAGTTTCAAAAGCTTACCTACAGACTTTCAGATGAGAGGTTTGCTGTAAAAAAAAAAAAATGATTAAAAAAATTAACATTTGAAAACCGTAAAATAGTGCTTTCTCCTTCCAAAAAGAGGAAAGTGATGACAGCTGATCTGACTGCACCAAACACATTAAAAATCCAGCAAGCAACATTCAACAGCCCATTACATTTGAGCACTGATTAGCAAATGTAATCTGAAAAAAAAAAAAAACAAAACAGGATTGCAGATTAGCCTACTTCAACTTGATTTATATTTTCAGATTACTTACCAGCAGGTAAACCTAAAACCAGATGTGAACTTTATACCCGGTCCTCAAACTTAACTTGCACTATACCAAAACTGTGTATTGTATGCACTCAAATATTGAGTATTCTTAATTAACTGGGTACTACTCCAGCCAAATCAGCCTTGATTTAAACTCATTAGAGTTTCCCAGTCCTTTGGTCCAAAATTGTTCCCCAGAAGCTTTCCAGCAAGACCTGTTTTTGCATTACCCCTGTCCATAGCGCTTTTGTTTTTAAAGAGAAGAGTAATAAGCATGAGAGCTAGAAGGAAGATATGAAATACTTCGACAGAGACACTAATCAGAGGACAATGCCACATGGACATGCCATGGTACACACTGCTTTTTCCCTCAGGCATAACCTCAGTGACCTCTTGAGTTTGTCAGGAGTAGCCAACACAGGCCACTTCTCTGTCTTCTATATACACAACACATGTAGTGAATGGAAGATCTCTCCCACAGCGAGCCAGAGGCCACTGTAGAAATTACTTCTGTGATGAATGATTTCCCAGTGTTACCTCACACAACAGCTCTCTGGTCAATTAGAAAAACATTTTATAGCCTAAAAAGAAGAATCCCCAATGCAGTTTGTGAGAAACAAACCCAGCTCTTACTAAAGGGCACCAGAAATATTCTTCTGACTTTAATAGGTGTTGGGACAAATTCTAAAGCATTTAAAATAAATCCAAAAATGCTCTGGTTTTGCTGCATTTCATGTGGAGATGTGATCTATCTATAATCACACAACACAGTAAATATATCACACTGATTAGATCTAAGGACCCAGTCCTCCTCCCTCTCATCACAAACAAAGAGATCCTTACATGGGGCACGAGAAAAAGGGGATATTAACTTTCAAAAGGAAAAACCAAGCAGGACCAAGCCAGTCTTAAAAAAGCAGATTAAACTGTCGATAGGCACTTGCAGTGTTTCATCAACTAAAGCAGAAAAGAAAACATCAATACAGACACTTGCCAACAGCAAAGCTCTCTCTGGGTTTCATTAATGACTAGATATCACAGCGAGACTAGCAAAGCACGTGGCATTCATGCCCATGTTAAAAGAAATCAGGTATCTTGCTACAGGGCAGTTATATCACAGGAGGTGTCTTGAATGTATCAATTAACAGATCAATTACCTCTTTCTGCACAAACTTCTGGAACCCACAGGTTATAACTTCTGCTGCATTGTGCACAGTGAGGAACACCGGGATAGGCTGCCGTTGAGAGAGAACAGAAACACTCAAATGAACCCAGGACAGTCACATACATAGGAAGGAGTACTCCTCTTAAGTACAGCTGTCCCATATGTTTGTGGTTGCTTTGTTTTTTGTTTTTAAATTGTAAACCCATGCTACATCTCCTAAAAGGGACTTAGACTCATTCCAATCACTATTAGATGGCACAGGCATCTTTAGATGCAGACCATGCTTGCTTCTCCTCCTGCTTTCCAACACTCGGTTTGTTTGAACACAGCTACCTCGGTGAGATTTGCACCAGGTTTCTGCCTCTAGTTTCGTCTCTCTTCAAATATCTGCAGCCTCCACGGTAAACAGTTCTCATTATTTTTCCTATCTCTGCCTGCTGGTGCTAAGAATACAGTGTGACTCCTAGCAACAAAATTATGGGCAAGATGATTTCAAGTGATTTCTTTCAGTTACTGCGAGGAAGAGCTGCCAGAAATTAGCATAGAAATATAATAGTTCATACACGAGTGATGCTGAAATTATACCCAGTGAGGTATCTGGACACCATCCCAGCATGAAATCATTAGGAAACAAACCCCAATGATAACAATTGTGAATCAAACACCCATCGCCCCAGGCAAAACCAACCAGAATTAGTGGTTCATAATACTTCCTCTAAAGCAGATCTGTGGTCTCTCAGCTGAAATAGTAGCAATTCTCTATTCCAATTAAGATAATCTAAAGACTAAGGCAGTTTTAAGAAGCAGTATTTCCCCACTTCTTTATAGTATTTAAATCACATGAGTAGAGAATGAGTTAATTTCTCAGTGAAGTCCACGCCTTTTAAGTATCAGGTGATATAAGCAGCAAATACCTCTTAAATTTGACTTTGTTTTCAGAAATCTGGATTTTTTTTCTCATTTTCCTTTTCATTCCCATCAAGCTGGATAAGCATCGCTAATTAAACATTTTAAGTCATAATGACTACTTGGGTGTATCCATAAACTTAACAGTTACACCAAGATAACTTTTAACACCTCTAAATTACCAAGGAATGAAAAATGTCACACAAACACAACTGGCATGACGTTCTCAGTTCCAGCTTCAAAGGTTCTGAAAAACAGTTCTCAATCCTGTTGCTGGACAACTGAGAACAAAAAACCAGAAGTATCTAACAGCATCCTGAGCCTGACACAGTAATAGGACATACAAGAAAAAAACACAAGTTGACAGCAGAATTTACATTCTTCCTTTTGTGAAGGCAATTTGTTGGGTTTTTCTTTCCTTCCTCATGCTTTTGGCTCTTCCAAGTGTGTTTTGGAGCCAAGAATGGCTCCAGTTTGCCTAGCCCAGATAAACTTCTCCATATGTCTATTGTCTTTGATGTGAGTATTTCTTAAATTTCTGAGTGGGCTTAATGCTTACGAAAAGCAAGGTTTACTGGTTGGGCAGACAGGGAGAATAGACTCTGTACAAACCTCCCCTCACAGCTCTGCATACTTTTGTTAATGCATCACAGTCCGGAGCTAACCAGCACTCCTCCAGCTCCAGCCCTGACCTCCTGGGCAGGGGAGGCTGCCAGCACCTCTAGGGAGAGGCACAATGAGAAATTAAGATTATCACCCTGCCAGTATACAGGAGTGTTTGAAAGTGGGTCTCCTTGGATTTGATCAAAAAAAAAGCATACATAATTTTCTGCTTTAAGAATAAACCCACTCAATTCAAATATGCTGCTGAGGTGAGCCAGTTCAGGTAGACGTTTGGGAGAGTCTATTTTCCTTCTCACTGTGTCATAAAATTGTTGTATGCAAAGTTACTGTAAGTAAAGCTTCTATGTAGGATTGAATTTAGCCCCAGCACAAGGCATCACCTCATAACTATGGCCTGAGACTACCTGTCCTTTTGTCTATCCTTTCAAAATGGCCACAGAACTAGGCCTCTAAATCCCCACTCATGTACATCAAAAAGCCATTCAGAAATGGGAGATGCACCTTAAGAAAGGTCTGGGATACAAATCAAAACCATCCACAGCCCTTCTGCCACTCCAGTGCATCTCGCTCTTGAATGATCAGAGCGGGGACAGGAGGGAAACGGGGTGACTTAGGGATGAATAGGAAGTAAGAAGAAATAGCAGAGAGGATGCAATTTATACCACCTCCACTTCCCAGGTGAGCAGACTGAAAAGATGCTGCCACCAAGGCTTTATTGCTGTTTGCAGGCAGGGCTCTCCTTAGGGATCTTTGCTCAGTTTACACCAAGGAAGCCCAATGGAACTTGCTTTGACAAGGAGCTAAGAGGAAATAAATGCAATCACCCCCAGACCGACCTGATCTGGAGGCACAGGGCTTCTGAGCACATGCCTGTGCTTCCCAAACACCACTCAGGTCTGAGATGAGGCCCCCAGCCTTGTTTGTCGGGACAGAGACCTCCTGTCTTTTTCCACACTACCTCTCCACTGGGATGTGCAAGGGATCACTACAAGCAGAATCTTGTCAAAAATTCCCTTTTGATCCTTCTTGGGGGCTTAGGAGCTGGCCCCAGAGTTAGATTAAGATGCATTGACAGAATGCAGAAGGGAACTAGTGCAGAATCTGGCCTTGCAGACTGCATAAGACCAGTAAAGCATTGCTGGTTTTTAAAAATTCACATCACCTTTATTTTTTATTTTAAACAAAGACTATATCATTTAAGTAAAAAGCATTTAACTTCAGTGAAAGTAGATCCAATATCCTCTAAACATTTGGTAGGCTATTGTGATTGGAATGATCATAAAACTGATTAATCTAACCCTTCCCATAATCTCTTTCCAACCTTCAATTTATTTTTTCTCAAATCCTGGAAAGGATCTCACTGAAATGATCTTCATCCTTTCCTTGGAAGGATTTCCCACAGGCCCATTCCCCTTTTACAAAACTACAGCTAGTAACCTCTTACAGCTTCTCCCTTACTTGCACAATTCAGACCGCTGAGGATCTGTTCTCAAAACACGAAGGACTCTGGAGAAATGCTGAGTGCTTTGGACTGTCACAGAGGTGCTTTTGGATACTGCTCCACACTGTGTAGGACTGGACCACTGCTCTAGCACCATTAATGGATTACGTATTACTTAAACCCCTCCTCCCTTCTTTCCTCTCAATCCAGGATCAGCATTAAACACCTTGTAAGAAGCGAATGTTTTTTGCTCATAGAGGTAATAAAGAACCAACTTCTATTTGTGCATTTCTTACCAATCTAGACAGTGCCCTAGAGCCAGCATAAATAATGCCAACAAACAGTACTGAAGCAGGAAGCCATGACAGGATTTCAGACCTGTGAAAACAATTAAAATCCCATTACTTCACCACATTCTGTTTACATACAGCCAGCAACAGTGGTTTCAAAGGAATATAATAATATGTATATATGTACATGTATTTCAAGGGTGTGCATATTAAATTCATTGTCCAATTGTTCAGTATTCCTCTCATGTAGTAAACAAGTCTGAGGCAGATATTAGTTCCTATCTGGGGTTAGATGAAGTGACTATCTGCAGATATATATTCTTTCTTTTACTTATTCCCTGGCTTCTATCACTCCAGAAGTGTTTGTGTCATGGAAATTACTCCTATTGGTTTTAAGGAAGAGAAATTTCAGCTAATTTCCTTGATGCACTGTAAAAGGAAGAAAAACTGACAAATGAAGGCATAAAATGGCGTACTTGCACAGACAGCACACATTTTCACTATGTACAGATACACTTACCCACCCACACATTCATTTCTCAGCCAGACTTACAAAGAAATTCTTCCTAAAGATCAGATTGTCTCTGTGGGAGCCTGTCTCTTGAGATTTCCTAATGATACTCCTCTGACTAAGCCAAACTCCTAGAGGCAGTTTGACAACTAATGGAGGAATGAAGTCATCGCAGATCGAGCTGATATTTTTTTCAGCCATGGTTATTGCGGTAGGGTCAGGTTTCAGTTCTGAGAAGGAGCTTCAGAATTTGCACTTTTCCTCTTTTTTTGATCTTGGTATTTAAGGGGAAAAATAGATTGGGTAGGTGGCAAATTACAGAGAGAATAATGTAAGATTTTGAGCAAGGGAGAACAGGAGTAGCAGTGATCTAAGGCCCTGCTCCAAAGGCTTCCCAGGACTGAAGACACTGCTACCCCCATTCACTCTTCCCAAGCTTCAAACTAAAGTCAATAAAACGCTAGTGAATAACGCTGGTTCTCAAAATGAAATCAAATTGCTTGTAGTTCCTTAATTTGGATTACATTTGCAGCTAACATGTAAGAGTTAAAACGTAATTATAGGTACCACACTTCATGGAACACAAGAAAACCAGACCAGTCTGAATGAAGATAAAACATATCCAAAAATTCATGTAAATACAGACCAAAACCACACATTTTATCTTTGTTTTATACATATAATTTTCTAAGAGACTTGATCAAAAACCCAGGGTAAGGAAAATAGAGTAACCTTTAGATCCTTTCACTGGCAGAAGTATTTGCTCTGTTTTTTGGGGTAGCCACCATAATTTTTTATACAAACACTGTTCCTTTTAAGGTTATTGACTTCAGCTGCAATTTCATCAAGATCAGGATCTAAAACTGTCATACCTCCTTATCAACAAAAACACCCCCATCCTATTGGAACTGAAACAAATGGAAGAAAGGGGGGAGGGGAGAAAAGAAAGGATGGCTGGGAAGATGAAAAGAACACACGATGAAAACTGAATTTTCATTTAGAACATAATGTCACTCTTTCATGTTCCCCACCATTAAATTCTAGGAATCCCAAATATATCTTCATCTCCAATGCAAGCGCAATGGAAAAGGACTTCAAATGCCTTTTCCATGATGTAATGGTAGAAGTTTATGCTGCCAAGTGGAAATTTCAGGACTGCAAAAGAATGCATGGATGTTTGATGTAATGTGTCAGCACCAACAATCTGTCTTGTATGTAAACCAATTAGTAGCTTCTTATGTTGGCAATACAGTGATATACAGGCAAAACAGGAAAGCTCAGCGACATAAAAGAACCGATGAGTTTGTTGTGGCTAAGGCTACACCCAAAGCCCGCTTCAGTCAATGGGTAGCATCCCCTAAACCACACTTTGGAGCTTTGGTTTAAGCAAGGCTCTAAGCCTGGGGTGTAAAACTCATTGTCACTGGGGGCCACTTGCCTTCAAAGGGCCGAATGTAATTTTAGGACTGTATAAATGTAACTACTCCTACATGGGCTGATGTGGCCCCTGGTAATAATGAGTTTGACACCCCTGCTCTAAGCTGCTGCTTAGTTGTTGGGAAAACTCATGTGCTATGACAAATATCAAGCAGAACACACAGGACTTACAGTGCATACCAGGACAGGCAGAAGCTGGGCAGCAGATCTCAGCGCTGGAAGCTTTGTGCAGATGCTGCACACATTGCTCTGCCCTCCACAGAACCCTTGCTTTGGATACATGTTTTGCAGACAGTCACCATTCACCCCCTAGAAGCAACAATGATGGCGACAAGAGCCCCTCACAACTGGGAATACTGGGGGTAAGCAAATGAAAAGCAGGGTATCCACAAAACCTAAGAGAAATTACTCCAGGTAAAATTCTTTTGTTTGGTCTTTATCATGAAGTTAGCATTCCTGATCTCAGAAAAAAAGGTGATGATCTCTATGTAATAAAATCATTCTGCTGAGACACTTTGGGATAGCCTGAACTGGCTCAGAAAGACTATGAGATCAGTCCACATGACAGAAATACAGAGATTTTTGTGGAAACAAACAAACAAATGGGTGGCAGTTTATTATTTGAAGCAAGAGAAGACCAGGGACTAGATATGGTATTCTTACATATCCCAAACATACACCAGGAAAAAAAAAAGGACAAAAAAAAGAAAAAGAAAAATCACCTTTGGAAATGGAAGGAGGGAAGCAGCTTGAGTAGAAGTGGTACACAGAAGCTTTGAGATGTTCTGTTTATCTGTTGTGGAGTTTTTTGGTTGTCTTGGGGGCATCTTTTTGTCTTTTGGTTTGTCTGTATTTTGCTTGCTTTGTTTTGGTTTTATTACAGGAGATAGACGCTTCAACTCCAGTTCAGCAAAGCATTACAGCACATGCTTAATTCTTCTTCTAAAGACAGACAGATTTAAACTTATGCTTCAGTAGTTGGCTGAATTATAGCCAAAACATGTCAATTCATTCTGGTAATTGAATTCAGTCTATTCTAGAAAAGGCATTCTGGATTAGCTGAAGTAATGACCAGGTTTCTGACGATGTATCTTAATCACTTTTCCTATAGTGTGCTGACATCTAGCGGCTTGAAATCAAAACATGAACTAATTTTTCACCTAAACCTTTCTTAGATAAAAACATCCCCTTTGACAGCCGAAAATGGTTCTTTTCCAGTATTTTCTTTAATGTCTTCAGACTTTTGAAAAAATAAAAATACCTTTTCCAAGCTGGAAAAAAATATTCAACTTCTTTAATTTCACAATTTAAAGCAAAAGTAACCATCTAGTGATGAAAAGCTGAAGTAAAAAGGACACTATTGATGGTCGTATTCCTTTGTCCTTTAGACTGTACTGTGAAGACAAAGCCTGCATAAACAATATGTTTTATAACAATGTATATATATCAGTAACTGTCACTAAAGCAAGGTTTGGACCCAAATCCTGCCTCTACCAATATCAATGACAGCTTTTACATCAATATTCTCATTTTATCAATGCCGTTGATACAAGATGGGAAGTTAAATCCTTTTTCCATTTACAACTTGACTAAAGTTTTGGTGGTGATGTAGTCACTTGCACAGACATGAAAACAGAACTAAGTCTGGTTCTTCTGACATAAAAAAACCAAAATTTCATTCCAAATGAGGAGATTCAGTTTTGCAAGACAACTGTTTGAAACCCAACCAGAAAATTCATCAGTTGTCATTTACTAATACAGAATCACTGAGAAAAGTTACACTAGAAGGGCACTCTGGCAGTCATCTAGTCCAATCCTCTTCAGCTTCTGAGTCAAGTCACATTACACTGGTCATTGTCCAGTAAAGTTTTGAATATCTCCAGAGATGGAGATTCAACAATTGCTGTGGGCATACATCTTCTAAATTACAACATTTTGCAAAATAAAAAAGATACGCCACATTTCATACCACAGAATGGACACACCTGAGCAGAGTGCAGTGTGCTGGACAACTCTTCTGAGTTGCCATCACACTCAGTTCAAGCAGGTGACCTTCGTCTACAAAGCACCTTTTAATTTGGAGTTTGATTATTATGCCAATCCTGTACTGCAATGGCTGCTCTTGCTGTGTGGCTATAAATGCTGGAGTTAGGCAAGGGTGAGTGATTCCCATTTATAAGACACATTTCTTAGAGAAAAAGTCAGATGACATTTGTGGACTTCACTGCACTGGGGTTTTGGGGAAGGGTGTGTCAATGCTCTTAACGAACATTACTAAGGTTTCTCTTATAATGCTATAAAATACTCCAGGGAAGAGATGTGGACAGACGGTTGAATAAGTTATCCTTTTAGTTTTCACGAATGGCTATGCTTTTTTGATTCTCTTACCAAAGTTAAACTGAATCCACTTCATATTAGTAATCAGTTGAAGCATGCATCATTGAACATTCATTAGACCAAACCACAAGATCTCTTCTACACCTATGAAGCAGAACGCATACATGCACCCCGACTTATATTTTAGCAAGCTCCTAACTTCCACAACCAACCTAACTACGTCATAATGCAGCTACAGAAAATAAGCATTTAGCAGCTACTGAGAACCCCACGGTACCTTGAACACAAGTTTATCTCCACCCAGCCCAGCTTCCAAGAGACATGAAGCAGAAGTCCACCCACTAATGTCTGCCACCTGAAACAGAAACAAAACAGCACCTCTTAATTCTTTATCCTTTTTAGCCATGGGGAGCATGACCTTAGAATCCACAGAAATTCTCACAGCACACCCATGTCTCTAGTTATCTACCATTTCTCTAGGTTTCCAGGCATGCCACTATTCCTCTTTGAATCTTTCATTTTTCTGGGCCTTAATTTCCTCCAAATTCTTTAATAGTCTGGTTCTCCCACCTCTTGTTTCAAATGCTTTGTAAATTACCATCTACCACAATTACTTTAGTCATGTTACTGAATCCAAATGTTATCATCTCTTCCCACATAAGGTTTACAATAATAATAGTGATGCTACAGTCATGATGATCTGAAGATGAAAGTGAGATAAGGTTCACGACAAGAGATTAATATATTTTTATAAATAAACTGTTACTGTTAGAACAAATAAACAATATTTCAGGATTCAAAGAATCGCTTCAGCTGAAATAATAAGCCCTAAGGATGACGTGTGTAGTCCTAGTAGTTTCAAATGTTAGCTCTGTGACTTCCCATGGTTATTTGTGCTGGGTTTAGATTATAAACTTCCTCAAGCTCAGAACACTTTCCTGCCCCCCGCTACAACTTGCGTAGGAAGCATCAAGTGTCATCAACAATAACACCATTATGCTGCATGAACCTCTGATTCAAAGCCTCTAAAGAAAACATCTTTACAGGCAGATAACCTTGCACATAAACCACAATTCTGTGGTTTTCTCATTGAAAAGGTATGTAACAATTACACACATTCTGCACTGACTTAACTGACTTATACTACCATAAAGGCATCCCTTAGTCTATTATGGAAATAGTATGTGAGGCCTTAGAAATGCTTGCAGATAACTTAAAATTAGTAGTGATGCACACAGATTTTTTTAAGCTTTAAAATAAGTTATTAGCTTCCTTCTTCCTTAAGGTAGTGGTTTTCAGAGAGGTGTTTCATGTTCCTTAGCGGAAAATCCTTGAACATCTAGCACAGTTCAGACAGAGATACTGTACTACAGTGTTAAATCACATTAACATCTATAACAACTAGAGAAGTAGTTTTATTTATTATTCCCATTCACTGCAATGCATTTAAGAAAGTTTTTATAATCTCTCTCACACATAGACAAATAAACAAATATTCACTCTATGCAGTATTACATACAGTTGGACAGTGTCAGAGAAGGGTGAGCTCATTGTCCACACGGATATGATGAATATTCAATGCTATTATCACAGCTCACTTCACCTTTTTTTAGATTAAGAGCATATGAGAGCTCAAAAGCCAGGTATCCCTGATGTTTGATGACCTATTCCAAGCCAGTGATTAATTCCCATCAACTTTACTGTAAAGAATTTCCTCTTGTCTCAGGCTTTAAGGACAGAAGTTGAAGTTAGTAACAGTTCCAGATGCTTAGCTCTATGAAATATAGTCTTAAATTACATAGGGAACAAAACCAATGACAATGAACAATAACAGTGTGAACTGAGTCTAACACACTTTTCCTTCTTTGCTCATCTGTCATAGTTCTAAATGAAAGTGCATCTGAGCTACTTAATAATTTTCAGGGAAAGGTCACCTTTTAAAACCCAGAACTTACAGAAAAAGATTAAGATACTGAGATGCATTTCCAAATATTAGAAAAAGGAAGTAACTGTTAACACAGATGCCATAAGGCAGTTGCTTGCCACTGAAATATGCTTCTTTACTGCTGATTTACTGCATTTGTATTTTACATACATTACTCAAAATCCTTTCCCCATGTGACTGAAGAAAGTATTCATCATATACTTAATAGAGCTGCATCCACTTAAAGAAAATGGAGATTCCCAAGGCAGTTATTCTTAAAATCATCAGAATCCTGTGGCTGTAAGTCAGGGAAAAATATAAACCATGTCAAGCAGCAGTAAAGGAATTAAATATATCCAGTGTCTGTGGATTTTCTATTATCTCAAAAGAACAAATGGGTGAAGTCTTGACTCTAAGAAGCCAGATTTTCACTAAATGTCTCTCAAAATATTAACTGCACTGAAGGCATATATGGATAGTTGACAAAACACTAAATTTCTCATTACGATCATTAAGATATGACAATGACTTGTGATGCAGAGCTACAACAAAGGGTGAGCATGAAAATAAGCAACATAGTAATTGTATGTGCCTGAGATGGGTTTAAGGTTGGTTTTCATTAGCACAGTGAAAGAATACACCGCAACTGCACATTATCCATGAGTGCCATTTCCAAATAAGACAGGCTGTATTATACTACTTTTCTATGCTGAATCATAAGACTTTCAGAAAAATGAGAAATGATGGAGGCTATTTATTTTAATTACACCACCATCATGATGTTTAAAAATTAGCAAGACATATTAATGAATGCTTTACTAAGGCTTCATAAAGTATGTTCCCTAGACTGTAAAAGCCAGTAACGACAAGAGGTACTAAAGTTAGTTTCAGCATGGAACAGTCAGACACTTACTGATTAAAGCCATTTTTCAAGCAACTGTATCTTAAAATGGTACTTACCCTTGAAAAAGGGTAGGGTAGGTAAAATTCAGGACAGACAGGACATACTGGAAAACAAATACCAAATTAATGGACATCAAACACCCACAGCATTTTAACATTAACAAACAACCATGAGGGCAACAAAACACAAAAAGTTTCTACCAAAATAAATACAAATTAAAAAGACAACTGAAAAAAAAAAAAAAAAGGTAATTTATCTTTCCAAGCCAGAACTGCTGGATGCTGCCCCGGTCACTGTGGAAGTTATCAGACACACATGACTGGACACACTGAACGATAGAGAGAAGGCTACCTTCTGCATTGATCATTCACTTTCTGAGCACACTCCATGCATTGCACTGAATGTGAAAAGAGTGAAACAGAACAAAAAGATGGAAGCACTTGTAAATTAAAATTGTATCATACAGCAAAGGCAACCTTTGGCAGAATCATGACCTATAATCTTAATGTGATGATTAATTCATCTTACAGACCTACCATTCTGTTCACACAGCATTTTGTGTAAAACATTAAGCAGTCCATAAAGCCCTTTGGAGATGCAATAAATGATGGGGGAAAAAGCAAAGCCTCTGTATTGTCGCTTTATTATGCTGTGTCAGGGTCTGCGAGTATGGATACTAGCGTCCTTTCCCACTATATATGTACATATGCAAATACAAGGCAGAAATACATACACCTTTTGATATGTATATCAGGATCTAACAACTTCCCATAAAGAAGTATATAAATTCTATTTCTGCAAAGAAGAATGACTGAAGCTTCCTCAGAGGAAAGGAAAGGTACCTGCCATTCCTTCCAGGAGCCAGCAGAAGCTGTCAATGGCAAAAGGAGAAGTCGAAAGCTTTCAAGAGGGAGGAAACTGTGCTGAACACTTTGCAAGGCCCAGTTTTTAGGTGTGAGGGGTGTCACTAAGAATCTGGTATCAATATACAGAGCATGTTGATTCACAAAAGGTCATGTTACACATATACGCTTATCAGAACTGTCACATGGGTTTTAAATCAAGAGGATACCTGCACATGCCCGTACCCTGTTTGCATTTATATACCACCTGCAACAACTGAGAGGTCTATATTCTGGTTGTTTTTACTACATTAAACCCTACATTCAGGTTTGAAAATGGAGGCCCTATGTCAAGGTCCTTCCAACTTCCACTCAAGTATACTGAAGCCAAGTGCCTTTTTCAATGTATGATGCAATCTGGCAGCTCTTCTCACCCCTTTCTGCTTAACTAATCTCTGCTCCCAGCTGTCTGTCAAATCACGTGCATTATCTCTTCCTACAAACTTTGTTTCAAACCTGGACTTCAGTCTGCTTCTGGGTATCTTTAATGGCAAGTACACCATGGAACAGAAACCAGTAGCCAGTGCTGAGATTTTATTTTCACCTCCAAAATCATGCTTTCTTCCTAAGTCTCCCTCAGGATATCCATACGCAAATTGCTTCAAAAAAATAATTTATTTTCGAAATCTGCACCAGAAATACAGACACACTCTCTGATAAATCAGACAGCAAGGAGCAGTTACTCTATCTCCCCCTCTCAGAGTGAAAAAAAAACACAACACAAACACAACAAAAACAACTTCAAATTATGTTTAAACTCTACAGCTTTATTCTCAATGTGGCCATCTTCAGTCCACTTCTCATTTTGCTTAGACATTTCAGCAATACCAACAGGCAACCGAGCTGCACAGTAGGAAACAGCCTTCTTGTCCTTAATTTGCCCGTTAATTAAACTGTCAAATGGTCCAAGGAACCTAATATTTGCATCACTACTGCTGTAACACTGAATATTTCACATTTTTCCTTGGATACTTGGTATTTTTGTTCCAGTTAACACATATTCCCAGTTACGAGTGCACACGGGGAAGGGCAGCCCTCGGGCTTTGGGATGAAACGCCAGAGGTTTGGTTTTGGTGGGGCTGTTTTTTTTTTTTGTTTCGTTGGGTTTTGGTTTGTTGTTTTATTTTTCACTGGTGGGATAGCCCTGACCCGCCGGCTCCCCCTGAGCAGGGCAGGACGAGTAAGGACACCATCCCTCTTCTTTCTCCTCCTTCTCCTCCCGGGTCCCAGCTCACCCCCCGCTCTCGCTACAGCGGATGAACTCCCCATCACCCCCGGCATCTCCCGCTGCCTCGCCCGGCCCCTCCGCGCCCGCCCTCACCTTGTTGGTAAAGCATGAGGCCAGGTAGAAGAGGCAGAAGGCGAGCCCGCCCGCCGGCCGCTTCAAATACATCTGTCAGCGCCCGCCCCGCCGCCAGCGCCGCGCTGCGCGGGCCCGGCGGGCGGCGGCCATGGCGGCGACACGTAGCGCCGCGGCCGCCCCAATGGGCACCGGCTGGCGCCGCCTCCTTAAAGGGCCGCTGGTATCGCTGCCTGGCAGCAGTGCCGGCAGCCCTGGGGTGAGGGGCATCGGTGAGTGAGGAGCTGGAAATGAGCCGGTAATGTGCGCTCACAGCCCAGAAGGCCTAGGCTGCATCAAAAGCAGCGTGGCCAGCAGGCCGAGGGAGGTGATTCTGCACCTCTGCTCTGCTCTGCTCTGGTGAGAGCCCACCTGGAGTTCTGTGTCCAGCTCTGCTGGAGTCCTCAGGAAAGACATGGACCTGTTGGAGAGGGGCCAAAGGAGGTCACAAAAATGATCAGAGGGCTGGAACACCTCTCCTGTGAGGACAAGCTGAGAGAGTTGGGGTTGTTCAGCCTGGAGAAGGCGCCGGGGAGACCTTATTGCCGCCTTTCAGTACTTAAAAGGGGCCTGTAAGAAAGTAGGGGACAGACTTTTTAGCCTGTTGCAATAAGACAAGGGGTGATGGTTTTAAACTAAAGGAGGAGAGATGTAGGCTAGGTATGAGGAAGAAATTTTTTACCATGAGAATGGTGAAACACTGGCCCAGGTTGCCCAGAGAGGTGGTAGATGCCCCATCCCTGGAGACATTCCAGGCCAGGCTGGACAGGGCTCTGAGCAACCTGATCTAGTTGAAGATGTCCCTGCCCATTACAGGGAGTTGGACTAGATGACCTTTGAAGGTCCCTTGCAACCCAAATTATTCTATGATTCTGTGATTCATTGGTGATGTGTAAGCCATAAATAGCCCAGGGAGGTAGAGAAGCAGTGAAAGACATGCCCTACCTAGTTACGATCACTGGGCGTTCTTTTATTATGACCTAGGTAAACCTCATTCTTCCAAAATCCGGTATTGGCAAGGCTCTGTCTCTGGAGTCCTCACCTTGACTTTGCTGAGGTGATGCAAATACAGGCCTCTCTCTGTACACCCTGGTTTTAGATTTCCAGTGCTGAAAGGTTTCGTCCCTCTGGGCCTACAGAGATCACTGACATGCCACAAAAATGGATGTGATAGAGAGGGCAGAGTGTGTGATACAGCGTTTATGCTTTGCAGAGCATATGTTTATGTAAGCATGTCAAATGTGTATTTTGCAACAAAGATATACCTTACATTGTTCCAAAATTCAGCCTATAAAGCTTCAAAAAAGAATAAGAGAAGTTTGCAGGTATCTACAAAAACTAATGTAAGCATGTGATAAGAATACTTTTGAATTTTCATTTTAGTGGAGTATCATTGTCATACAAAATATTACAGTGATATTGCTCTGTGTTTCTTACTATAAGTCAGAAACTCGGGCAAAGATGATATATCTTCCTACAGCAAAATTCAGAGGCAGGTTTGAATTCTTGTAAGCCACTGACGCTGAGTGATTAAGTATGAAGATATACATTTCTGCCAATGTTGTTTATCATGATCATGACTAACTTGAATTACATATTGAGTAATTGCTATACAGCTTTGGAATTATTTTCAGTAATATGAAGGGAGGTTTTTGCTCTACCTAGATTTTAAGCTATTTTTATTAGGAGATGTGAATGTGTGGCAAATGATTTTGTTTGCATGTCATTTTATAGAACATTTATTCATAATATAATTCAGTGGAAAGCTAGATCCCCATGTAAGAGGTCATGGGATCAAGGCCTAATCAGGTAATATTTAAGAGACTCATACAGAAGACATATTTCTGAAAATTTATAAATAAATAAAATTACATAGGAATATTAAGTCTTTGCTAATGTCTTTTTGAATCAAGAACTACCAAAACTCATTTTCATAATCAGTGCTTCTACAGCCGCGCTACAGTAATGATTTTCTCAGGGCAACAGGACATTACTTTGACATTCTGCGCATTTATAAAACTGATAAATTTAGCCAAAGAAGATAGAAGAGGGCACAGAAGCAATCTTCATGCCCCAAAAAGTGGCTGCAAAGGAAAAAAAATAATCTCTTTCCTCCAGGGCTAAGGGCAGAGAAGATAAGAACCACACTGGTACCGCATCACCAGACAAAGCCATCCCAATACCTCCGTGGCACACGCCTCTGTTGTGCCTGCGGGTTGTGCACTACAAACCTCTCCCAACCCTTCAGCTGGGGACTTGCTGCAGTAATGAATGCTGGAACAGATTGTCTTGGGAAACTGTAAAGTCTTACATCATTGTAGGTTGTTAAGGACAAATTAGATGAACTTTGGCCAACAAAGCTGATTCTTGCACGCTCAAGAGTGGCTTTTGCTGGGCCTGCCCTGGCAGTGTGGGCTTTGCTCAATGTGCACACAGGAAACTTACTCTGCACTGGCTGGGGGATGCTGCAGGGGCTGTATGACCCCTTACCACTCCTCCTGCTCTGGGAGCCAGCCGGCTTGGTTCAGCTGCTTTTCTGGTTATCGTCAGTGGCAGCAACGGCACAGTGTTGGACGTTTGCAGATAGTGCTGACAGCTGGTGGTGAGCTGGGCCCAAGGAGGTTTCTGGGCATCGCTTCCTTCCTGGTGGGAAACTTGCTCAAGCAAATGTCAGACAGTGACTGTATTGTAGCAAAACACCATCCAGTCAGCCCTGTCCTGGAAACAGAGCATTTTAATCACAGTACTGTTTTCCAGGTAAACATTACATAAACAATTGAGGTGTAACAGGTGCCAGATAATGTATGAAGTATTTAATTTTGTATTTGTAGTGAGTCATGGGATGAGGATCAAATTAATTTGTTCACTTATATTTTTTCCCCCTTCCCTTGCTTACTTCCTTAGATAAAAGCAAACATTGCCTCTGAATAAACATTTTATTCTAGTCAGCAAGAGATGCAGTGGCAACACAATAATCAGGATAATTAGAATAACGCTCTAAAATAAGCTCATGTAACCTTATAAGAGCTTGTCTTCTACCGATTCTCGTGGAAGGATTATGAAATGAAGTACCGAAAATACCTCAAGAAGTAATTTAATAAACTCAGTACGGCAAACTCTGATTGAAAGAATTTTGACAGTCACCTACTAACGGGTGGAAAGAAAAGGTCAGTTTGCCAGTGCCAGTACCCTGTGGAGAGAGGGGCAAAGCCTTCCTGGAGAGCTTGCATACAAGTGGACACACAGTCCGTGTAAAACTCGCCAAAAAAGAGTCGGTTTGTCGGTGTCAGTGATGTCATCACGGTGGTTTTTCTGTCAGCACAGCTCCCCGGCGGCCCGGCTGCCCCCGCCCGGGCACCTGGCGCTGCCCCCAGCTGCCGGCCCCCCCACCCCGCCGCCTCAGCCCCCGGGCGGCCCCGAGGCGCTCCGGACTCCACCAGGGACCCCACGGCCGCTCCGGTGACATCACCGGAAAGGCGGGCGAAGCCCCGAGCCGGTCGGCCAATGAGGAGCCTGACGGCAAGTGACGGTAAAAGAGAGAAGAGGGGAGAACCCGGAAGGTTTCGCATTCCGAGCGTCGCTGCCCTGAGCGAAGTCCCTGCTGTCGCCGCGCTGACCGCCCGCCCGCCCTTGCATGCACAGATGGATTCGGTAGAAGTCGCCGCCGCTCCCGACGCCGGGCCGGGCGCCGCCTGGCAGAGCAAGGTGAGCGCGGCCCGGGCGCGGCGGCGGCTGGGCGCTGCCAGGCCGCAGCCGCGGCCCGCGGGGCTGTGCCCGGCTGCCCACGGCTCCCCATGGTACTTCCACCCTCCGGGGCCGTGGAGGCGCGGCCGGTGCTGGCCTGGCTCCTTGGGGTTGGGGGATAACGGGGCTGCCGGGGCTCGGGCGCCGCCTCTGGCCCAGCTCCGCTCGGGGCAGGGGGCAGGCCGGGAGGTAGCGCCGCTAGGCGCCTGCTCTACTCCCGCTCCCGGGAGGCTGGGGCTTCCAGAGGCCGCGGTGAAGTTGTGTCAGCTCAGCGAGGGGTCACGCTGATTTGGCAAACCGAGCACTTGGCTCCGCTGCTGAAGTGGGCAGCGAGCTGTGCCGGGACGGTGGGATTCGCTGCTGCTCGCAGTTATCTTGGTGGAGAGCTGCTGTCAGACACCGATAAAGGAGCCGCTTGTCTCCAGGCTCAGTGGGTGAGCAGGGAATTGGATCCAAGTCAGTGTGGTTATCAAGGCAGTAGGCAGTGAGTCACAACTGGGTTGGATTCATCATTCCCCAACCCCCACCTTTCCACACAAAGTGTGTGTGTGTGTGTGTCCTGTGTTTTTGAAGGGGTGTTTATGACGGCTGTCCTTTCAGGGCTCTAAAAGTGGGGGAGAAAGCTGTGCCTAAGCCATTAGTGTTGTGTTGTACTGAGAAGTATTACACAGATTCTGCATAAACTTGTGAGTGAGTTTACTGGGAAGGCTTTGCCCCTCTCTTCAGAGGGTACTGGCACTGATAAAGTGACTCTTTTTCTCCCCAGTAGTAAGTAACCATCAACATCCTTTCAATCACAGGTCTCTTATTGAGTTTATGAAACTACTCCTTGAGGTATTTTGAGTACTTTAGTTCATCATCTTTCCCTAAGTATCTGTAGAAAACAAGCTCTTGTAAGATTACATGAGCTTATTTTAGAGCCAATTATCCTAATTATCCTGATTATTGTGTTGTTACTGCATTTCTTGCTGACTTGAATGAAACATTTATTTACAGTGTCCATGGGGAGCCCATAACGCAACATCAATGTCATGTTCCCTTGCTGATGTGATGAGCGAACAGCTGGCAAAAGAGCTACAGCTAGAAGAAGAAAATGCTGCTTTTCCTGAAGTGGTTGCGTAAGTTTAAATCCTGGATTAGTGATCTTCATAGATATGAAGCCATCTTTTGTGTATTTTCTTACAGTGTACTTAATGCGTAGTCACGTAGTAAATGCTTTGCCTATTTTCTCCTGACTCTTCTTCTTCAGGTCTTTTTCAGTGAAGATGGCTTTGCCAGTTAAAACTCTTCCTTAGTAAGGGTGACAGAGAAGATAGTCTTCTTTCTTGATATTTTCTGCATATTGTTTTGGGTGCTTTAAGCAAGTCAGTAGACGATCTTTTGAGAAACATCACAAATATGTTTTTTCTTCCCTTTTAGAGATTCTTGTTAGCAGTGTAAAATGTTGTTTTGAGAACTGTCACGTGTGTCAGCCATATCCTCCTAACACTTGGAAGCTCTAAACATAGGCCAAGAGCTCACTAGTTCAAAACTCATACAAATTTTGCTTGTTGTCTTCTCTATTCACTGTTTTTGATTTTATTGTTATTTCTTTTTTAAAAAAAATTGGTTTTATTTAGTTATAAAAAGATATAAACATAAATATACATACTTTTAAGATACTCTTTCGTGAAGAGTATCTTAAAAATAGAGCCTAATGCCTCTTACAGAATAGTAAACAAGTAAAAGTTTAAGTAATATTTGCATTGCAAAGAACTGGCAAAGAGAAATAAAGTCATGCTCTATTAATATTTAGTGTTGGCTTGGAGGGGGGTCAGACAGTTGAGATCCATTAGTTTCTATGCTGCTCTGCATGATGTCTTTTGTATAGAGTGAAATGTTTAATTTTTTAAATTTCTGGTTTCATTTTACATAGTGTTGCTGAAGGACCATTTATTACAGGAGAAAATGTTGACACTTCTAGTGACCTAATGCTAGCTCAGATGCTGCAGATGGAATTTGACAGGGAGTATGATGCACAGCTTCGGCGTGAAGAGAAGAAGATCAATGGAGATAGCAAAGGTACCCTCATCAGAAGAGATATTTTTGCTTTGGAGATATCCTTGGCACTCTGTTTAAGTTGAGAGAGTTGTGCGGAGGTAGCAAATCCCTGGTAATCAGACATGCTTGTTTGTTTTGTTTCTCAAGTCTCCATATCCTTTGAAAATTATCGGAAGGTACATCCCTATGACAGTGACAGCTCAGAGGATGAGGTTGATTGGCAGGATACCCGTCATGATCCTTATAGAGCAGGTATGTGGCTGTTTTAAACAATACAATTTCTTCAGATGATAGACCTAAGAATGACATTAGTTTTTCTTAAACGTAAGGAGACCTACCGGTTGTATGTAAAATCAGGTCACGTAATTGGGAGGTGTTATGAAGGAAGTTGGGCGGGTAACTTCAGGTTTCTGTCTGTCGGTGTATTTGCCTCAGTGGCTTAATCTGGTAAAATAACTACTGTACATTGAAAGTATTGTGGGATATGCCTGTCTGTCATGCTAGGAGCATCTGCATGTTACATTGAATATTTCTGTTTTTAAAATGTCAGAAGTGTGTCTGACACATCAGAGAAGACAAAGAATTAAGTCATAACATAGCAAAAGAAGTTGTCATGTTTAGGATAAAAGAAGACTGCACCATACAATTGAAGTGTTTTGTTTTGTTTAATAAGTGAAATTATGTTTGTGGGCATTGTGGAACCTTTATGAGCATTACTTAGGTTTGTTTAGATGTGAAGTTGATTTATTTTTCTCACTGTTGGCAGATAAACCTACTACTACACCAAGAAAGGGCTTCATAGGAAAAGGAAAAGACATCACTACTAAACATGATGAAGTGGTATGTGGAAGAAAGAACACTGCTCGCATGGAAAATGTAAGTGAAAACTTGTTTTGTGTGTAAAACTGAAATGCTGTAACTCAACCAAAGAAATAATGTTTGTCCATCTGTGCTGTGGTATCTAGTGCAGATTTTTTTTCAGTTGGATGAAAGCAACGCAGTGTCTGGATTAGTTACTCAAATTGGCTGTTTGAGTTGTGCAGGTTTTTTGTTTAATAATAGTTCGTTAATGGCTGTGATTCAAGAATTTGCACAGAGCTGTTTTGGCAAAACAAAGCTATCAGCAAGTTTGGTACACAGGCAAATGAAAAAAACAAGGCTATTTTTGAAAAGCATAACTGTCATGTAACCTACTTTTTTAAATTAATTTTGCCTGATGAGCCAAGTAACTTATTTTCAGTCAATTGTTTGACTTTCTGCTTTTCAGTCTATTTATCCATACTACATACCTACTGCTTACTTTAATGTAATGGGTGCAACTTCTGCAAATAAGGAAATACTGCAAGCGCTATTTTACAGGATATTAGGTAATCTCAGATCAATTTGGGCAGAACTTAGAGTTCTCAGCTTAGAGCAATATGTTTTTTAACGTAATAGCAACATTACACAAAGTGAGTTTCACATAGGTCCTGCTCTACACTAGGTTTTTACAAATCAGAAAGAGAAATTTCTGTTTGTGCCAACTTTTGGTGTCTGCTAGTAACAATGCTTAAACTTCTGTTATTTCTACTTGTAGTTTGCACCTGAATTCCAAGTTGGGGATGGAATTGGAATGGACTTAAAGCTGTCAAATCAAGTCTTCAATGCCTTAAAGCAGCATGCATACTCTGAGGAACGTCGAAGTGCAAGGCTTCATGAAAAGAAGGAGCACTCCACTGCTGTATGTTTTTAATAGAGTCTCTCTATATACTTTTTATCTTGTGTAACAGCTGAACAGTGTTTTGGTAATTCCTTGAAACATTTGATCCTTAGTAAAACAGTTAAATGACATTATGTTCATGTTGCTGAAGGAGATGGTACCAGCCAACTCCTACGAGAAAAAGGCAGTCTTTATTTGAGCTGCATTATTGTGAGTGCTATATAAAAATCAGAGCAAGCAGCTTCAATTTTTTTCTCTTTGTCTTTCTAAACTTCTCTTAATCAGCTACAATGAATAAACTACGCAGAAGTTACTTATTAGAAACAATCCAGAGGACTAATCCTCTGCAGCTGAATCATGTGACTGCAAATATCTGTCTTCATAGCAAGTTTCAGGAAGGTTATGTGACCAAGTAAACCTCTGACTAATAGTTTAGGAAGTCAGTTGATATGCTTTGTGGGTGAGTTTAGAGCAGGGCCTCTGGTAATTCCTGCTATGGACTTCTACAAATTTGGGTGTTCCATTTTTTTTATTTTACTGTTACTGATATAAAAGAGATGTAATATTTGGGATATTTTTATTCAAGATTTGCAAAGACTTCTTGAAGACACTATAGGAAGTACTCTTGTACTTCATGCGGAACTGGTAAAATATTATGTCTGCTACATAGCTGATAAGGTACTTGAGAGTATGAAATCTTAAGACGGTAGCACGGGAGTAGTTTGGCTTTGCTTCATTTGTTTGTTTTTCTGTTTTGTTTTTTCTCTACCAGTTGAGAGAATGATCTTCATACATGAGTCTTTCCACTTAAGTGAACACTTACAGTATATAAATACTCTAAATTCACTGTAAATCAAAGAATTATTTTAATGAATTGAGTGTTCATTTCTTGCTTGTAGGAGAAAGCAGTGGATCCTAAAACACGTTTACTTATGTACAAAATGGTCAATTCTGGGATGCTGGAGACCATCACAGGCTGTATCAGCACAGGAAAAGAATCTGTTGTTTTTCATGCATATGGGGGAAAGTAAGTATATTGTTTGTTACTGACAGTAGCTTTAAGTATTATACCAGACATAGTTTAAAAAGCAGAAACCACAGAAATATTTAAACTAGATGGTACCAACCGTCAAGTTAAAAATTCCCCACTTTCCTCCTTGGAGACGGTTTAATGAACAGGGACAAATCCACTGTAGCTTTCTGTGGAAAAGCGTATTCCTTTTACAAAAAAAAAAAAAAGAAGACTTGAGATTTTGAGGAGCTCTTTCCACTGACCTGTCTTACGCTGCAGATCTGTCATGGTTACCTTAGGCTACCTGAAAATTGTCTTTCCATACATATCACTGTATTATTGGCTCCATCTGTGCAGCTCCGTGGAGGTGCTGTTAATTTTGGGTTACCCTGACAATAGTGTAGCAACGCTGTTCACTTTGCAAGTCTTGCAAGAGTCCAATTTTAAACACTCTCACGCTAGAAGGATTGTACTGTTAGTAGTGATTGTAGTGCATTGAAACACCACTAGTTTAAAGCAAGTTAAGAAAGAACTAATAAAATCCAAATCCAGATAATCTATTTAGAGATGTCAAGAGGGACCTCCCTAAGTTGTTGGGGTTTTTTGTTTTAAATCTTTGCTTGAATGATGTTCAGGAGTGTTCTTTTGCTTAGTATTGTTCAGTGGGCAGTATTTTTGTGGTGCTTAACAAAACATGAAACTACCATTATTCTAATGTAAGCCCTTTTTTCAGTTGTAATTTCTTAAACCAAGTACCAACTGTTAGCTATGATATTTAAGTAAAACATTAACAAACTGGGAGATGGAACCTATTTGAGAAGCAACATATAATCAAAAGGCCAAAATCCAATCACTCATATATAAGCTTAATCATTGACCTTGTATAAATTTAACTTGAATTGGCTTCCAAATTTGATAGAAAATCAGATCTTCTCTTATAGAAACAAATCACTATATCTTGCAATATTTTAAAAGAAATTAAAAACCAAGCCCATGCTTTTGCTTGTAAATATGTGAATAGTTAACTTTGTTATGCATTTGATTTTTTTCCACAATAAGTGCAACCGAAGATAAAGTTATACCTCCAGAATGTGCCATCAAAGTGTTTAAAACAACTCTTAATGAATTCAAGAACCGTGACAAATACATTAAGGATGACTACAGATTTAAAGACCGCTTCAGTAAATTGAATCCACGAAAGATTATTCGTATGTGGGCTGAGAAAGAAATGCATAACTTAACAAGGTAAAGACAAAAATACCTGCTGTTCTTACCAAATGCCTGTTGGTTTCCTATTCTTCATTTAAGGAAGATACACTACTTCTGCATAGAAGTTTAGATTTGGTTTTTAAGCTAAGTAATATACAGCCAGGCAGAGATTGAATAAGCGTCTGGTTTTGTACAGGTTAGTGAGTTGTCTGCATCTTCAGTGATGTAGCAGCAGAATTTATAAGCCCATTAAGTTAACAGGCTTTAGCTGTAAAAGTGTTCAGTTTTTAGTGAGCATTTTTAGACCCACGTCTGACTTTAAGATCTGAATTTTCCAACGTGAAATACTGTGAAATATGTATATTCAGTTTTCAATTTGGTCTATTTAAAAAACTTTTTGATTCAGGATCAAGTTTCTCACACACAGACTGGAAATGAGCAAGAAGGAACTAGAACTGTAGGGTTTGGGGGATTTTGTTCTGTTTTTCTTAATCAGTATCTGTTTTTTGATCCACAGAATGCAAAATGCAGGAATACCTTGTCCTCAAGTGGTTATCCTTAAGAAACATGTCTTGGTTATGTCTTTCATTGGCCAGGATCAGGTCCCAGCTCCTAAACTAAAGGATGTAACGCTTAGTAGTGAAGATATGAAAAAGGCTTACTATCAGGTTCTTAATGTAAGACAACGCTGATTTCTCTTCCAGTTCTGGGTTGTGTTTTCTTTTAGGGGAATACCTTAAAGGAAAAATCAGCATTTATTTACTTGTCAGGATGCTTGCGTCACTTTTGAGATATGGAGTCCAAAGGCTTCTTTTCCTGCTGTTTAATGTGTGACTTAGAATAAATAAGAAATTATGCACAAAAAAAAATCAAATCTTAATCTGAGCGGAAGACATGCTGGAACTTCATGACAAACAGCAAATTAGCAGCTGTTTGTCATGAAGGAGTTATGAGCATGCAGTTGCCCTTTTATAGAAGCATATGTCCTTTAGAAAGTTCTCTGAAGTCTTCTGTGCTTCCTGAATAATTAATTTACAATGTTGAAGCAGTCTCCAGTGCATGACCCCCTCCTCAGCCCCCTCTCTTTTTACCCTATTTAGAAATCAGAGAATGAATTAGAATATTGCATGGTGGATACATTACTTCCCTATTATCTGCCGTAATTGGTTCAAATGTGTACCTGTTGTCTACTGACTGTGACGTTATAGACATTAAAACCAACCAACCCAGCAGCTTGATAATATGAATTGTCTGTGCCTCAAATCTTGAGACCAGTGGAGCGACACAAGTGTGTTTTAAGTGAACTTGCATACTAGTTGGGGTTCAGTACCTAAAACTGTGCAACTTCTGTCCTATGTGACAGGGATGAGAATGACAAGTATATTTAGAGAACGTGTTTATCTGTCTCCTGCACTTGGACTGGTTGGCAGAGCTGGCATGAGTTTGCGTGACTGATTCTTCTGACTTGCCAAAGCTAAGCTCAGTGATAAAATCGTAGTTTGCTGACAGTTTACCAGAAGTGTGATTCCCTGTATTAAACTTTATTGAAGACTTGGGAAAAAATGGTGTAAATTGGTTGGGTGATTGGGAAAAGGCTTTGTTTTGTTATAGTCATGGAAACAATATTTATTTGGAGTATAGCAGACTTCATTGATTCATTCATCTGGTTCCTTGCAGATGATGCAGCAGTTGTATAAGGAGTGCAACCTGGTCCATGCAGATCTGAGTGAATACAACATGCTTTGGCATGATGGGAAGGTGAGCATGTTCTTAATGTGGAAAGGAAAGGCTTCATCTAATGTGAAACATTAAAACAAAGTAAATCGTCATCTCTGTGACTACAGGTTTGGCTTATTGATGTCAGTCAGTCTGTGGAGCCAACCCATCCTCATGGACTTGAGTTTTTGTTCAGAGACTGTAGGAATGTTGCACAGGTAAGACCTCTTCATCTGACAGTCTTTTGTTATACTGAGGGTTCTCAAAAATAAAATTAAGAGCTAACTAAAAATCAACCAATACAACTCCGTAACAAAACCATCACCACCACATGTATATATGTATATGATTACTCTTGCATATTGTCTCTACTGATGGTGTTCTCCAAAAGCAAAAAAAAATGTGGAAGAATGAAACAGTACCACAGAAACTTAAATCTTCTTTCAGTTATTTTTATCTGTAGGTCAACAAAAGCAAAAAATTTCATTTTAACTAAATATTGTAATTGTAATTTGGGGAAGGAAACAGAATATTTTGGTTTGTGTAGTAGTGTTTAATGTGTACTTTTTATATTGACTAGTTCTTCCAGAAGGCGGGTGTGGCAGAAGCACTTAATGAGCGTGAACTCTTCAATGCTGTCTCAGGTTTAAATATTACAGCTGACAATGAAGTAGACTTCCAAGCAGAGGTATATCTTTGTGTCTAACATTTTAATTTGGTTAGCTGTTTTTAATTTAGTAGCTGTTGTAATACCTTAACTGTGCATGTGTAGCTTGTACAATTAGTGTGTGTGTTTCAGCAATCATTCTGCATGTCTCTTTCAAAGCTTGATTATTTCAACCTAGTAAAAACATCTTCAAAAAGTCGGATTGACAGACCTCTCCACCACCTTTCCTGCTCCCAAGTATAAAAGGCTTCATGTTGCATGTAATTGCTTCTTTCACCCTTAAGGAAAGTTTAGTGATCTGTTTTAGTTTAAAAGCTAATCTTTGTCGTCTTTCCTTACATATGTTAAAAGGTTGTGCAGGGAAAGGAAAGCTAGGTTAAAAATTGTTCTACAGCTTATTTTTCATGTTTTAGATTTTAAGGTTCTTGAACTGAAAGTTTTAGCTCGCATTTTCAATTCTCAAGCCTAAAATCATGCTAGTGTAAATATGGACTAGGAATCTTTGGTCACCTTTGACTTTTAATTTTCAAATTTTGGCTATAACTCCTCAAGGCATACATCCTGATATCAGATATATATAATCCATATTTACTAATTAAAGTAAGGGCAACATGGCAATTCTAGCTACTCAGTTCCTAATGACAGTGTAGGTTTATGCTTGTCCAGCATGTAGCTTGTGGGAGCTTGAAACTAGTTACCTCTCGATGTAGGTCCTCAAAGTGAGGAAGAGATAAAAGGGAACACAATGTCACTGTTCCATGATCCTTATGTATCAGTTAATCAAGCAAAAAACAATTCCCTCACTGACTGTGTTGTGAGTGTTCAGGTAGGGAGTGGAGGGTTCTGTTTTACATCGTCCTTTGTGCTTATAAGTTTTATGGGAAAGACTTGCACTGCTGTTTACATTGAAGTGAATTTGAGCAGCCCATCCTTAAACTTTGGGCTTTGACTTTAGTTGCTAGTAACTAAAATTATCTCCCCGGAGTACCAGAGGAAGTAATCTAAACGTAACAATCTGAAGATCAAAATAAGCTACTGTACTGTGTTCTTTTGATTGCACAAAACACTGAAGTATAACTGTCTTCAACTTTCACCATTAAAAATGGTTGCATTGGGTTTGTGGTTTTAATATTACTTGGAATTTCTCCAATGCTGATGGATTGGCTGAGTTACAGTAGCGGTGTTCAGAGTTGGAGAGATATCTCTGTACTTTGGAGAATACAGCTGAAGTCTTAAGGATCATCCAGTCCTGCCTGCAAGTTGTGCATTTCTGTTATGTAGCATGAAACTATAAATGAGCGCTTCTCATTCTACTAATTTGCTGAGATGTTTCAAGCTGTACTTCCAAAGTGTATTGCCCCATACATGTGACTGAATCACTGAAATATTGATATTGTATATACCTATCAGTCATCTGTAGCTACCTCTTAACACCATGTAGAAACATTCTGGTGCCAGTGTGGTTTTATGATTTCAGCATGGATTTATTTTTGGCTCTCTAGATTGAAGCTTTGGAGAAGATGAATGAAGATCACGTGCAGAATCATGGAAAGAAACTGTCAGTGTTTTCAGGTGATGGAGACCCACCTATATATGATGAATAGCACTGAATGTATAGCTGCTAACAAAATGAAACACAGATTTACTGCTTCTAACTATGTTGGTGCAGTGGTAAATGTCAACTGCCAATATCAAGAGAAAGTGGTTGGCTGCGAACATCAAAATGGAAAACACAGTGAGCATACGGTGATGCCTCAGTGTTTTGTTTTATTTTTTTTAAACTTAGCCCACATGTCAGGCTGGCACTGTGAGAATGGACTGTCACTACCTCTTTGGATGGTCTGACAACTTCACCAATTGCCCAGTTACATTAGACTAATGTAGCTGAGACGGTCATATTTTGCATGATTCAGAGCTTTTATGTTTTAGTTTAAAAAACCAAAAAATTATCTAGATCATCTGAAGTATTTAGTGGGAAACCATACTAGGAGAGTCTCCTTTTTGTTTTTTTTCCCCCCTATTGCTTCTTGAAAAAAACAATTAAAAATTGTGTATAGACACAATGTCAGTGAACCTTTCGTCCTTCTCCACCAAGAGCAAAATGAAAAGCCAAACTATGTGCTGCAGTCATATGAAACTGTAAACAAACCAATGTCTTTATATATGCAAAAGTCTGGACCTTTTCATTTCAAGCACATGGAATGTGGCTTTAACTATCTCTGTAAATACAGTTGGATATTACATGAGAAACAGATTTGAATCCAACCAGCAGAGGACTTCTTGGTGACATGCCAGGAATTTCTGAGAGCTGCATCCAGGCTGCATAACAAAGAGTAAGTTCAGTTAGCTTCATGCTTAATAAACAAGTGGTTCTAAGAACTAGGTGCTAACAAACAAAAAATTATAATAACTGAAATTCTGAGTAAAGCATGGAACATTAGTACTCTGAAGATAATCACAGACCATGAAAACTAATTATTGATCATCATTACTTTTAAATTAAGCTTTTGCTTGCAAGAGCAAAAAGAATACTCAAATTTTTGGGTTTTTTCCTCATGCTTTTATTCTTAATGTTAGTCTTTTTATTTTAGGAAGTTCTAAAAATCCAGCAGTGTTTCTCTCCAAAACAACACATTAAAAGGTGCACTGATGTAGTGGGATGGTTTGGAATTCAGAAATTCTGATCAGCTTATTTTTAACTGATTGCTGTTTCTGATGCTGCTCTTTATCAAGCAGAATATAGTGTTGCTACATGTGACATTCTCACAGTGTGCTGTGAAAGTGATTGCTTTTTTTTTTTAATTGGAAAACTGGTGGTGAAGTAAATGCTTAAGAGCTGGTGGGATTCTTGTGTGGTTCTTTGCTTTGTACTGGCCTTCATCAATTCTCAGTAGTGCACTAAGGCAGTGTTAAGGTAGGACTACCCTAGTTCACTGTAACAATAAAAAAATTACTATTTTGGTGGGTACTATGTAAACAGTAAACAAACTCGATGTTTTTGCCAGTTTTATTCCAGTATTTGGATCCTCTTCCATTTTCTAAATGGGACAATTATCTTGCATTTACATCTTGCTTTTGAAATAAAGGAACTGACATCTTTTGGATACTTAAGTCTATTCCTAATTGCTTGGTGAAACAGTTGTCCAAAATAATGATATTGGGGAAAGCACAGACTTAGGTACTGAGAGGGAGGTGCTACAGTTATCTAACCCCTTCAGGAAGAGTGAAAGCAAATACAACTCTATCTTCGTCGAAGTGTTTAGAGGAGAAGGCTTTTAAAAAGAAAAACATAGTCCTATTCCAGACTTTTTACAAGTTTTGATACTTTACCATTTCTTAGAGGAAAAATCTCAAAGCAGTTGCTAATGCCTCACAATGTGCTTGTCTAGGAAAGATGTTGATTGTTAAAGATATTTGCATCAAGTGAGGGGAAGAGAGAGGAGAAAGAAGGGGAAGTGGGGGTGGGTTTTGAGCCATCCTCTGAAACAGAGGAGCCTGTTTTTGTCATTGTGCTTGAATGGAAGCTTGAGTTGTTACTGTTATTTGTAATTTCTTTCTAAAATATGCCTAGCACAGATTTAAAAAACACACAAAAACCCCCAACAACCAATGGGCCTCAGGTCTGTGATATAAAGCTACTGGGCCTGATTATATTGCCTAAACATTTTTCCACTTCCAGCAGTAAAACTGGCTCAGGAATTTGTTTTGAGATTTTAAAACATCTAGGAACTTCATCAAGTAGTTGAAAACATGGAAAAAGTTGCTAATGTTAGTGTGTTCTTGGACTTTGAAATAAAAGGTTCTAGGATTACTATTAACCAAATAGAATGATTGAAAGTAAATACAGTTTTTTCATTGTTAACTAAGCCATTAACTTTTCTGACATTATGGTTATTCTAATGGCCAATTCTAAAACTATCACAATAGCAAAATATATGAAGACACAGCTTGAAACTGATTCCCCGACCCCCTCCCCTCATACCTTCGTTTTCTACTATCTCAATATTCCTTTTGCAATTACAAAAAGTACTTGCTGTCCTGTAGGGAAGTCATAGAAGGTTAAACATAACATCAGTAGAATTTCTTAAATTTTTACCTTGGATTAATTAAACTTTTGGCTAACATACCATTAACTTTTTATTTTGTAAAAAATTACAAACTTTAAGGTACTCTAATCGCTCTGGAAACACTTGCTCTTTCTAGCTAACATAGAATTGTTTGGTCACACAGGGGGGTCAGTTCTGCAGAACAAATAGCTTGCTGCAGTTCCTAGTTGTGACTTGAGTTTCTCTAGTCTGATGTGAAATTATTATAGTTGGACTGAGTCACAAGTCAGCAAGCAGATGTTTGTGTGATACCATGTTAGTACCTAGTAATTAAATTTGTCTTTCTCCTGTACTAAGTTGTGCCACTCTGGTCTAATCTGAAGACTTGTAATTTGGTATCACTTCCCCCTTCCTTCCCGCTCCCATATTTTTTTTATTTCTTCTATTTCCCTTTCTGAACCTGATAGCAAATAAGCAAATACGTAATTGATCATGTTCTCACACAATTTCCAAATTATACTGTAGGTTTTGCAACTAGTGAACTCAGGCGTTAGCCAGTGCATCATCAACAAAAAAACCCCATAACTTTGCTAGTTTATTGCTTGAACTAAAACACAAATCAGAAGCATAAGCTGAGAAGCAACCCAGACTTTAACTTCAATAATGCTTTATTAATATTGTTACTGAAATAAGGACTATTTGCAGAGTATGAGTTTAATTTCCCTTTCCAATCTATTTTATAACCACAGCCACTAAAAAGCAGCTTCATGCATAAAACCAGTATCAGTAATCAATAGCAGCTGCCTTTCAGTCCTGATGCAGCAAAGAGCAAGTTAAGGCAGAGCAGTGAAACAGTTGCTTTCTCCACCCACTTAAAATTTTTTGCGTGTTTTTGGTTTTTTATTGAGAAAACACTATAAAAGGTTGGGCCAAGCGTATTTACCTCCTGTATGGCATGTCCCACTGTAAGTATTTTCTGTTCTACCAAATCCACCGGCTGTCCCTGAGGCCCTTCCGAGGTACGGGGAGGGATTTCAGCGTGGCATTGCGCTGCAGGGCGGTATCGAACCCGTGGCTCCAGACTGCGACTGGAAGCAGCGCCGCCCTGCGGGCAAGGGCCGGGCGGCTGCACAGGCCCCGCGCTGCCGTCCCGGCCTCATTAAGAACTTCCTTCTCCCTCCGGGCGAGATCTGGCTCCCGACACCGGCCCGCAACAAGCCCGATGCCGCAGCCCGACACACCGGGCAGCCGCAGGACGCGGAAGTAGCGCTTCCCACGCAGGCGGACCTGAGCCTCTAAGACACCGGCGGAGTGGGCGGGGCCCCGGAGTGCCCCGCCTCCGCGCGCCCGAGGGCGGGGCGGGGCTCCGTCAGCCCTGAGCCGCCGGCCGCCGATTGCCGGCCGCCGCTCTCCCCCTGCGCGCTCCCTGCAGCCGGTGCCGCCGCGTCCTGCGCCTTTAAGGCAGGGCTGGCCCCGCGTCACGCGCGGGGGGAGTGTAAACAGGAAGCGGCCGGTCGGCGAGGAGGCTTCGGTGGGGACCGTTTAGCGCCGGGTGACTCGAGCCGCCGCCATGAGCCGCGAGCCGCCGGCGGGGGAGGAAGAAGCGGCGGGAGGAGCAGAAGGAGGAGACGGGCGGGCGAGACCCGCGGAGGGCGGCTGCTACCTGGCGCTGTGCTCGCGGCCCGTGCACTTCGAGAAGGCCAACGCCGTCAACTGCGTCTTCTTCGACGAGGCCAATAAGCAGGTGGGCGCGGAGGCGGCAGCGGGCGCTCCCCGCGTGGGAGGCGGGAGGCCGCGCTACCCGTTCTGACAGGCTGCCCGGGGGGTGCTCGTCGACACACGGGGTTGTCACAGAATGTCAGGGATTGGAAGGGACCTCAGAAGATCATCTAGTCCAATCCCCCCCGCCGGAGCAGGAACACCTAGATGAGGTTACACAGGAAGGCGTCCAGGCGGGTTTTGAGTAGCTCCAGAGAAGGAGACTCCACAACCCCCCTGGGCAGCCTGTTCCAGTGCTCTGTCACCCTCACTGAGAAGAAATTTCTTTCTTCACCTCCTGTATTCCAGTTTATACCCATTGCCCCTTGTCCTATCATTGGTTGTCACCGAGAAGAGCCTGACTCCATCCTCGTGACACTCACCCTTTATATATTTATAAACATTCATGAGGTCACCCCTCATTCTCGCCAAGCTAAAGAGACCCAGCTCCCTCAGCCGCCGCCTCCCCATCTCGAGTCCCCACCCTCCCCCCTGCTCTCTCTACCGGGGCCGGGTGAGGACAGAGCGCTGCCCTGTGCCGGTGCCGAGCCCCCAGCCGGCCGGGATGAAGGAGCGGCCGGCGGCTCCTGGGCACCCCCTCCGGGCTGGAGTGGCGGCTTCGGGCCTGTTGCCTCAGCCCTTTCCGGCTGCTGCTCGGCTCACTCTCCGAGCAGAGGGGCCTGGAGATTCTCATGCCGGGGGCTGGTTTCCTCCCCTTTCCTCGGCTGCTGAGATGAGGCTGGTTCCACTTCTGTGGAACTGCTGTGGTGCGAGGTCGTGCTGCTGGTTGCTGGCTCAGAACCTGTCATCTTGCTAGAGACGGTGGTAACTTTTTTTTTCTTAAATACATCAACATAGATTTATTAGGTTGAATTTCACTAGCCTTTATTTTCACTGCTGTCTTTCTGTAACTCTACAGAGTCAGCACTCTTTCTTTCTGTTCCAAATGTCCCAACATTACTGACAGACTATGTCACTATAGTGTGTCACTTCATTTCTCTGATTTTTTTCCTTTTTAAATTCTTAAAGTTCAGTATATTCATAAAAATTAATACTTGAAGCTTTACTTGTGGCTCAGACCTGAGTTGATGCTTTGCTTTTTGTTTCTTGGCTTTAGTTCTTTTAAATGTGTTTCACCTTAAATATCTCTGTGGGCTTCTGAGTATTCAACTCAGTATAATTTGAAGATCCACAGTCTCTCATGAGGCTTGTGTAGATGTGGATGCGTTCCGCTGTCTGATTTCTGTAACCATTCTCTGATCTCAGCATTCACAGAATTGAAAAATTCAAGCTTTATTACCCATATAAATGTCATGATTTGCCATGTGAAGTGTGGACATGATCAGGGGTCTATTTGGAGGTGGCCAAGTATTTCTGGGATGTGTTTCTTGCTGTTGCACTCTGTTCAGAATTAGTGGTGTCCTTTCTCTTTATAAATCATAATCCTTTACTTAGGTTTTGAGGGCAAGTTGAAATAAGATTACTTAAACATGCCTGTCAGGAGACACTATATCATAGTGTGAATGTGACATAACTACACAGAAACTAGTGGTTAAGAGTTCACTTGAAATAAACTTATTTTCAACTAAAGTTGACATTTAATTCTTTGTGGTTTTTTGCTACTCTAAAATTGTTCCATTTCTGGTGCGTCTCTAAACCATTTTGAACCAGTATTTCAATGACAGTTTCCCAGATGAACATCCTTCTGAGAGATCTGTCCTTGGTGTCTTCTCACCTTGCAGAGATTAAGACAGTTTTGCCTTCATTTTCTATCTACATCAATATTAGAAGTAGTTAAATTAAGTATTTGTCATTCTAGTAAGGCTGTGGACTTGTTTGCATTTTATAGTCTTGACACCTGTATTTCTGCATGAGCATGCTGCACCAATAGCATACCTAATGTAATAAAACCATATATCTGTTATTCTGGGAGCAGATCTGTGTGTCTAGTGCTTCTACACGTACAACGAGTATAAATAAGGCATCTGCCTGACTTTCTTTTTCTAAGCCAGTTAAAGTTTGTAAGAGCATAACTTTTTTTTTAATGTTACCTTATTCCAGCTCAACAAGCCATATAGCTCTCACAGGTTTTATACATATGTGTGTGCAGTTGTGCTAAAGGAATTCTTTAAGTTGTTAGTGCAAGTTGGCTGAAACTTCTCAGGTACAGATAAAACTGCAGATTATTATTAAACTATTCCTACCTAAGAACATGTTCTGACAAGATAAAGCTTCTGGATCACTGAGTTATGCTGCTTCCCAGTCCACGAGCTGATTTTGTTTTAAACAATGCCCGTTTGTCTCAGATACTTGTGCCAGTACCTGACTTAGGAAAATAAGAATCTATTAAAAAAAAAAAAAAAAAGGAAAGCTTATACAGACTTTCTTTTTTAACTTGCCCAGTAGTTCAGAATATGCCTACAAGACTGCAGTACCATTGTAAACCTATGAACTCCAAACTCCAATTAAACTTGGAGCTCCAGAGAAAGGGATTGGTTACTTACTGAATGTCATTATGAACGGGCATATCTGTACAAGAGCAAAAATGGTGTCTAGTAAAAAAATTAAAGGCGTGGCTTATAGAAAAGAAAGCATTTTAAGGGGTTATGATTTTTAATAAGCTACAGATGTGTTCAAAACACCTTTTTTTTTTTTTTTAAATAGGTTTTTGCTGTTCGATCTGGAGGAGCTACGGGAGTTGTTGTTAAAGGTCTGGAGGATAAAAATCCCATTTCCTTCAGGTAAGGCACTGTCATCTTTGTCTTGGGCTGGAATTCTGCAGTCTTAAAATTATGTGGTACTTAATACTGATATACTACAGTTCATGCATAAAACTTACAAGAAGTTGTGATAATATTTTGATTTTTTTTCTTAGACAGAATCTTGTAATTAAGATGGCATGCTTTGCCCTCATGAATTTATAATCTTCCGGGGGAAGAAGTTATTAGGCTGTGGCCTTTTTTTTTTTTTTTTTTTTTGTCTTGATTAACAGCAATGCTTTATTAAAACATGCTATGTATGTAGTAGAGTGTGGAGATTCAACCTGGTGATTCCTACAACAGCAATAACTTTTTCAAGGATGCTATTTAGCAAGTTAAACAAAATGAAGTAAACTTAAATTTATAGAGAACTGTAATTTCTGAATTTTATGCCTATGATTCAAACACAATGTTTCCTACATTTCTTGCATGATTTCTTGTTTAATCTAAATTGTCTTTTATATCGTCCATTTTTTTTGTTGAAATGTGGGGGTTTTTTTGCAGAATCGGACAACAGTAATTCCAATGAAACTTTGTCTTTAGAAAACTATTTTATATATGTTTCTGTAAAGAGCAATGGCTCTTTGTACTCTGCTGTCCATATATAAGGAAATATTCTTTTGCTCGAAGGTGGCTTCAATCCACATATGGATAAAGCAATTTGCAGTCAAAGTGTGTTTACTGTGATCTGTCAGGTATTACATAGGGTCTATCCTGAAAGTTGCTGGTTTTATTTGACTTTTTTATTGGACTACCCTTGTCACAAATCCTGAGAGAACACTCAGTGAACTTCAGCAGGTTCCACAATTTTTCTGCCTATCTATTTCTCTCTTTGTCTGGACTTAATAATGCATACTGGAAGTAGTTCTACTTTATTCATGCCAATTGTACTGATGCTTGCTTGGTAAGAATACATTTCTTATTCTTTCAAATGGTGTGAAAATAGCCTCGCTCCTCCTTTGACATCAGAAATTCTTCTAAAGTATGTCTCCTAATGGAGAGGTGAGTGGGCTTGTGTCAATTAGCAGTAGTTCTGGAAGTAAAGGAGCTGATTGCAGGATGTTGGTGAGTGTCACAGAGCTTCAGGCTCACTGAGACAGAACGGAGAACACAGGTTTGAATAGTCCCAGTCTTCCAATTCCACATCACAGGCCAGCAGAGCTGAGCATTTGTAATAACTTCAGGTGCTAATTTGTGCAGCCTTAGCTGTGTTTCTGTAACAGATGTGTGCAGGACTTCTGAAGAATGAACTGCCTTTATTTTCCAGTCTGAATTTTGAATCCTGTAATTGGCCAGCAACACTTGTGTTATATTCAAAAGCATTTGCATTATGCTTTCAATTCCGTCATTCTCTTTTTGAGGGTGTATTAGAGTTCTGGAGGAAACTATTTTAGATGATACTTCCATAACTCCTTTTTCTTTCTGTATAGGATGGAAGACAAAGGAGAAGTGAAGTGCATCAAGTTTTCCTTGGGGAACAAGATACTGGCTGTACAGAGAACTTTGAAGAGTGTGGTAAGAAACCTATACCCTGCAGATAAGACAGGGAACTGGAGCTGGAAATCTTATAAATACTGACAGTACCAGAGTAAAAGCCTGAGACAAATGTTCAAGAGGACTGATGGCTAACAGCTGTAGTGAAAATTCCACTATCATGCTGAGAGGCTGAACAGGCAACATTGTTGTTTTGCTAGTGTCATCATTTAAGAAAAAGTGGGGGGGAGCCAACTCCTGTAAAGAATTCCCTGGCAGGGGTGAAGTGGAATATAGTAAGTTTTTCTTCTATATATTTCAACCAAAACAACTTGATAAACTAATATCTATTCTCTCGTGTCTCTGTATGTATCTTGTTTGTGCTTCATAATTGCTGACATACTCCATGGGCATTTTTGCAGGATTTTTTGAATTTTATTCCGGATAGCCCTCAGCTAGAGTATACACAGGAATGTAAGGTAAGTTAAATGTCCAAAGCTTGTATGCTTAGTGAAACTAATGTTAGTTACACTGGTGGCCTCTACTCTACAAGAGAACTCATTGAGATACCTTGCGAAACACTAACATGAAGGAAATGAGATATGTAATTACTACTATCTATCTGAATTGAGGTAAACAAACAAGTACGAACAATACCATTAAAAACTTCCTGGTCCAGTCACTTTAAGTCTTTCCTAGAAAGGACTGGAAATGCTGTGGAGGCAACAAAAGTCAAGGTTGTAGAAGGAGAGGAGAGACTAAGTACTGATGATACAAAAACAGTGGCAGTAATGATACACATGTTAATGTGGAGGTTTTACCTTAATTTCACTGATCAGTGATAGTAAGATATTACTAGTTTGCAGACTATGTTTGGTATTTTTAAACAACCCTTCTGGTTTTTTGACAATTTTTTTAATGAGAAACAAGTACCATTATTACTGTTTGGTATTTTCCAACTAAGATAAATTATATTTTGGGGTAATAGAATGCTGAAGTAAATTGTTAAAAATCTGATTTGCACAGATTCTTTTATTCCTGTAGACTTGAAAGCTGAAGCACTCTCTGCTTTGTTATTCAGGATTGTGTGTTTGAGTAAACCATTCTAGCAAAGCATTAATGGTAGTGTTCTGAGTGAAGTCACTGTAAATACGTCCGCTTAGTTCTTGATTTCTGTCCACAGAAGGAACCATCTTTTCATGTCAGGAATGGGTTGAATTGGCAGCATGATTTGGACCAGAAGAACTTGGCTGTATAAATAAAATCTGACTGTGTAATTAACTTGTAAATCTTACACGCTGCCCAAAATCCTACAGTAGTTGTATTAGTACATAGTTTTGTGAGTCTTAACAAAAGTAGCTGATGCATGCTGGGTGGCCAAAAGCGTTAACTCCAGTGTTTGGATAACTGAATTGCCCTTGATCCCACGTTCTTCATTTAGTAATATTAGCTTATCTGAATAGTTCATTTTTTCCAAGTAAAAGAGTGTTTGTTTACTTGTTTGTTAAAAGACAAAGAATGCCAATATTTTAGGATTCTGCTGGACAAGCTCTACAGAAATTGTCTTCATCACAGATCAAGGAATTGAATTATACCAGGTAAGACAAATTACTCCTGTAGAACATATTTAGAGATTTGAAAATGTAAATTTGTGACAGTATTTTTGAATTCCTTTCTTCTAACTGTCCAATTGAGAAAGTGCACTGCTAAAACCAGAAAGATAAATTCTGCTGTTTTGTTTGTAGATTACGGTTATTTTCTTTGAGATAAATACATTTTTGGGCAGAGGGAATTCATCATTAACAGGTTATTTATCACAGCTAACAAAGACCCTGTGTAAAGGAGTACTGAATTAAGGCTCGATAACTCTAGATTAGTAAATGCTTTTGGCTTGTATGGAAATGAGTATCTAAATCTAATGTGAAATATCACTTAATGCAAAACAAATTGGCATTGAGGAGGATATGCGCATGCTTAAAATGCAGCAAAGAACAAAGAATTTACTAGATAGTGACATCCTTCTGCAAATTGGCAGCTTGCTCTTGTGTTAGTCTCATTGTCTGAGTTCCTCTGTGTTTGTCTAATTACTTTAGCACATGCTTTTAAGAAATCTCGTGAATAAATAGCCCTTTCTGACATTCATGATGAGGGATATTATGAACTTCCTCCAAAGTTGTGCACTTCCCAATAGTTCTGGTCCTGGAGCTAAGACATGGTGTTTCACGTAATTACTCTTACTGATAACTATTACTAAAGGAAGTAACTGAAAAAGCAGCATTATTTCCTGCTATTTGAGGGGAAAAATACGTTTGGCACCTAAAAGGATCATGAATGTCAACCCTGCAGGTAAAAGGATCAAATCAAATAAGTATATTTTTGAAGAGAATTATTTAAGCCCTCTAAATGAAGATAATCAATTTATGTACTATCTTAGTTCTTAAAAGAAAATATTAAGGAAGCTGGGGAGTGAAGGCAGCAAAGATCTTGCAATAACTTTCATAAAAATTTGACTAGTTGCGTAAAGCTAGTTGTTTTCTTTGTTATGGACAGAACTTATACCCAGACCTGAATGAGGGGCAAGGCGCAGCACCTTTCTGCTCATTAGCATTTGAGGACAATTCGATGCACATGTCCTTGGCTACAGTAAATTAGGACCTAAGCTGTAATTGTCACGTTTCTGATTTTTAATTCTCACGCTGCAAATGCGCTGACAGTTAACTGTTTCTCACTTAACAGTCCTAGCTACTGTGTAGAACTGTTGATGCTGTGGAATCCTAATGGCACTATAATGCTAATATCCCTCGTTTCCAGGTATTACCAGAGAAACGAAGTTTAAAACTTCTGAAGAATCAGAGTATTAATGTCAACTGGTACATGTATTGTCCAGAGAGCTCTGTTATTCTTCTGTCGACCACTGTTCTTGGTAATGTCCTGCAGCCTTTCTATTTCAAGGTAAAGAGATGTGTCCCACACTTGTCGTTTTGTGTGCTTCTGGGTTTTTAGGCTGCTTCTTTGTTCAAATATTCTGTTGCTTTTCCTGGATTTCTTCCAAGAGGTGCATGTGTTCACATCCTTATACAGCAATAAGCAAAGCACAAAGCAAAAATATATAACACAGTTCCTAGGTGATGGCTTAAAATTAAGTAATTTGCTCTTTCTTATGTCTTCTTTGGAAAGAGGTGTGTCCAGTTGGACAGTTGACTTTGAGAAAGGAGAAAAAAATTAGTGACACAGTATTTGACAGCTTAAATATCTTTCAAGAGATCTTTTTTTTTTTTTCTTTCCCTTAAAGAAGTATATATTATTTAATTTTACTATGGGCATTTGCACTCTGTAGCATGGCAATAAAGAAAAATTAAGGGCCTTTTACTTGTGGTTATAACAACCACCTTCCAAATGTGAGTGGATGAATTTGAAAGAAAGAAAAAACGTAGTGCTTAAACAGCTGTTGTCCCAAGCATGAGAGGACTTTTTTGTAGTATTTATTTCTCATAATGTTCTTCCCTGTGGATAACACTTAAGGTTACTGGGAAATGATGTTCTCTTAGGTGGCGAGGTGGGACTTACTAGACTCTCACAGCTTTATTTTTAAGGACCTAGGTCATGCTTCCCTCTCCTTAATGTTTTGTGTCAAGTTGTAGCTTGAAGCTAAGTATTTTTTATTTTGTGTTCAGAAAGTAATCTTTAAAGATTTAATGAAAAGGGTACTGTACTAAAATAATCTTTGAAAACAGAGCTCTAGCAAAGGACAGACTTCTGTAGTGTTTACACTTCACACTCAAGAATGAGTTAATGAGAATGGGAAGTGAATTGCAGAAGTTTTGGAAACTCTGAAAACTTGCTTAAATGTAAATTCTTTAGGAAAAGAGGAAGAGGAGAGAGGAAACCTTGGGTGGGAGCAGGAATATGCTGAGTGTAATGCAGATTCTGGAGTTAGCAGGAACAACAGGAGACACTGACTGGCAGGAGGTACTGATGTTTTCCCCTTGCCAGTAAGCACTTATTTAAAAATTGGAGCATATGTTTTGATAAAGGAAGTTAAGAGAACTGCAGTTTGAGATCAACTGTAAATGGGATCTGCATACAAATTTATCTTGACTTAATTAAAATGGAAATGTTTTGCTAGCTGAAGCTGATGTTATAAAATCAAGATGATAAAGCTGCTAAAATTAGAATACTGGAAGGATGTATTTAGCATCACGGTAGGATAAAAGTGTCAAACCCTTTTTTTCTTTTCAGCTATCATCACCATCCTTCACCTCATGGGGGTGCTATTGATGGAGCCTTTGGTTAAAGGTTACTTGAGAGCTTTCTGTTTCAAGTCTTAACAATTAATTTCTTTCGATTTTTTTTCTGTTTAACAGAGTGGAACAATGTCAAAACTATCAAAATTTGAAATTGAGTTACCAGCAGCACCGAAATCCTCCAAGCTCAGCCTTTCTGAAAGAGACATTGCGGTGGCTACAATGTATGTATCTAACCAGTCAAGCCTTTCATGGAGCAGTGTGACAGTTTTGGGGATACTGAGAAAAGACAAGAACATTACCATGGTTGCACTTGCTTCTTGTGTTAGCTGTACTACTGTTTTAAAGTGTTTCAGTTACTGCCTTGAACAAAACAACTCTCTTGGGGCAAGGTGGGGAGGGGAAGCTAGCTGAGAAGTCTCACATGAAATTGTTCTTGATTAGTACAGAAGTTTTGAGAATGCTTCATTTTTGAACTGAAGCATTGGTAGAGTTCTTAGAAGTCTAACTTGCATGAGTAGGCATTGTGATGTATCAAGTGCTGGTTTAGTCTTTCACCTTTAATTAATTGATCACTTGACTTAGGTAATTCCACATCTGTTCTTTTAGGATTGAATGTATAGCTCTAACAGACTGGTAGAGCTCTTACTTGAAACTAATGCTTTAATCCTGTTGTCTCATTAGATATGGGCAGCTTTATGTTCTCTATTTGAGGCATCACTCAAGGACTTCCAATAGTACAGGAGCAGAAGTGGTCCTCTATCACTTACCAAGGTAAGAGCAAAATGAAGAAGATTAGTGGCAATTCACAGGTGTGTAAGAGACATCTGCTTTTCTAGTTTAAACAGGCTTACTGACCTGTTCTTCTCATCTCTGTTTCCATAGAGAGGGCTCTTGTAGGAAGACACATATTTTAAAGCTGAACAGAACTGGAAAGTTTGCACTGAATGTTGTGGATAACTTGGTGGTAGTCCATCATCAGGACACTGAGGTGTGGTTTATTTATATTATGTTGTATTTTAACTTCTAAAAGCTATGGGCAGATTTTAATAATGATGGCTGTTAGCTTTAGAAAGTATTTTTGCATGTGCTTAGCTTTTCCAAAAGCCAGAGTATTTGCAGGAATAAATCCATGAAGGCATAAGAGATACAGACTTATCCTTTTACCTTGTTGGGCTAACATTTTAGCAGGGTTTTTGCCACTGCCTGCTTTTTCATGCACTTCTTTTTTCTTGTTAGTTTCCTATGATACTCTGATGCTGCACTGTGTAGACTTTTAAGACATTATATGAAGAGGTAGAATTAAATCAGATACTAAATTGTTGAAGGCCCAGTTCTGCAAGAACTTCTATGAATACAAATGATCTTATGCATGCAGTAGCACAGGTAAAACTTGCTAGCTCACTACTCAATAGCAAAGCCTGATCAGTGGTAAGGCTCAAATGGTACTTTTCTCTTAACTTGTGGAAAAGCTTTGGCTTCTTTTATTTTCTCTTGGACAACTTCAAGAACCAGAGCACATTATCTCATTTGGGTGGTTAGTTGATGTTTCAGCTATAATTCATGTTAATTCTACACTCAAGCATTTAACCCAGAGCACATATTCTCCAGCATTTTGGTCAAGCTATAAACATGACTGTGTGAATACAGAAAACAAAATCAGACCAAATAAGGTAATGATTGAATAATTGAAGTCATGTTTCACTAGCGTTAGAAGTGAAACTGATTTCCACTGTGCAAGGATGAGAACATTGTCCATACTGGGTAGAAGCATTAGTGACCCAAGTTGAACAAGAGTGAATGGTAGAGTGAAAAGTAGTCTGAATGCATGTAAATGTGTGGTAATTCACATCTGTGAATCCTAATTTCCTCTTCTGAATTGCAGACTTCAGTTATATTTGATATCAAGCTAAAAGGAGAATTTGATGGGTCTACTACAATCCATCAGTTTGTACTTCCACCTCGATCAATACAACCCTATCAAATACCTGTAGCAGGTAAAACTACTATATAATAAATATCCTAACACTGTTACCAAGATTATCTAAATATAGCAGCTGGCATACAAGAGTGTTTCAATTTTTAAGGTGCTGGTTACTAACATTTCTATTATACATACTTAGGAGAGGGTGAGAAAGAAGGTAATAAGGTATTGAGTGTAAATTTGTGTTCCAAACAGAATAATAAGAGTTGCTATTTAAGACACATACTTCCCCAGTGCTTTGCCTTTATACTTCAAAGTTGTTTGGTTGGTTTGTGGTATGTGTGTTGGTTTGGTGTGTGGTGTTTGTTTTTTTTTTTTTTTCCCCACCTATAAAAGCGTGTGTGTGTACTCAAAAGCACTCCATACTTTTCTGGCTTAAATCATGGCTACATAGCCATTCCTAAATAACAGAAAGAGGCTGGAAGATAATCTAAGCTAGAATCAAGTTTAGAAGCAACTCTCAAATCAATATTAGGACTTAACCACTTAGATTCTTCATGGATTATCTTTCTGTTTTCATGTCCTAGAAGTGTAGCAGATAATTACCCTCAAGCTGGAAGTAGCTAGAAATAGTCTGAGTGTAGTTCCAGTAACATAGGGCAAAGCCATGTGGTTCTCTTTACAGAAGAGAAAGATGCTTCTATAGGAACAATTGCACCATAAAACCTCTCTAACATCTGAATTGTGAAGTCACTAACAGCAAGTATGACTGAAATCTGCAGGTGGAAGTTTGTATTAAACAAAGAAAGTACAAACCAGTCTTGCTTTTTTTTTAAAACTAATGTGAGTACATATAAATACTATAATTCTACATAGATTCCATTTGCTGTACTAGAAATGGAATACTTCTGCACCCATGGTTTAGCTTAGCTAAAAAACAAGAGTCAGGTGTTGAAGAATTTGTTTGTCTTCCCAGTGTCAGATTTTTTCTGTAGATTATCTGTCTCCACAAATGGATATATCTTTTTTGCCTGTGTGTTTTAACATGACTGTTAGACATTACAATCTATACTTGCCTTTTCAGTGTAAGATTGTAGTTTGTATTTTGTTCACGTAGGAGAACTGCAAGACTAGTACTGTTCTTCACATGATGTTAATTTTTCTGCAGGTCCAGCCTCTGTGACAAGTCCATCTCCTGTTCCATGTAAACTCTGTATCCTTTCAATACTTCAAAAGTGTAAGAGTCTTGGTAAAGCCTCATTCTATGTACCAAGCATAGAAGTAGCTGGCATTTCTTACCTTGACCAATTAAGTCCAGCTTTAGCTGATTATGCATATTTACTTTAAGACAAAAGAACATGCTTCCCAAAAGACCGTAATGCTTTCATTGAGTTGTAAATATGGAAATCTAATATAATGCAATACCATGTTTCTTGGTCATTTGAGATGCACATATGAAAGGACTGAATAGGTACACTATGGAATTGAAGTTCTATTTCCAAGAATATTGTTCAAGACCTTTTACAAGAAAAGGTGACAGTAAAGTTAAGTGACACTAATGGGATCTGCTTCAGTACAGAAATGAGAATTTAGTAACAGTTTAGAATCAATGTTAACTATGGATGTTAGAACTTTAACATTTAGATTCTTCTTCTTGGATTGTCTTTCAACCTGATATAATCATCAGTGCAAGTGAAGGTAAGCGGCAACCTTTTCTACGAATGAAGCAGAAAAGTTCAAAGGTTCACAGCTTGCAGAAGTTCTGCTGAGCAAATTTACTTATGCTGAGTAAACTCTATATAAGCCATTTCTAAACAACTTCTCTAGGAGGCAATATACCAAATAATTCAGTAAGCTAAGGCAAGTCTACTCCCTAACAATACTTAGTGTCAAAAAGAGGCTAGTTTATACCCACAGTGCACAAACCAGCTTAAAATCAATGACTAAGCAGATGTACCTAGTAAGATGACTACTCTCAGTAGTGATAACTGAGGATGACCATATTTTTACTACAACTTTTCTGGGGTAATGCTGCTCTAAAACATAGGTGAAGGCAAATAAATCATGATTGAGATGTAAAATGGAAAAGTATAGCCTAGGCATCCAACTGTGTAAGGAAATTCACTTCTGTTTTATTCTTTCAAATCAAGGTTACCTCTGGAGTCTTCAAGTGAAACTTGAACCTGTAGTTAACCTCTTGCTAGATAAAGGAAAACTAATGGATTTCCTTCTCCAAAGGAAAGAATGCAAAATGGTTATCCTATCTGTATGTTCTCAAAGTAAGTTCAGATGTTTTATCTGTATCTTGAAAGTACAACACTGCTTTTTCATAAGCGCTCACACAAGTTAGCCAGGTATGTTCTTAGATTTGAGATCACCTCTGAAACCACCTTGGTCCTGTAAGATGTCATTTACCTAGACTACCCTCAGTCACCATTCTTAAAGGAATTATGTAACCACATGAAAGAATTAAATCCCTTCTCCCCCACTCCTTTGGTTAAGTAAATCTGACCTGATTGAAAGTGTTTATTTAGAATAAACCTTAAAGATCACCTTTTGAAAAAGGCAACATTAAGCTCCTGGTTGTTTTTCCTCATAGCTATTTTTTTCTTTTTATCTTTTCAGTGCTTAGTGAGCCAGAAAGGGGATCACTGTCTGTGATTGCAACTGTTTTTGACAAACTGAATAATGAATATAAGAAGTACTTGGAAGCTGAGCAAAGCTATACAATGGTAAACGATGTTAGATACAGCAGCTTACAAAGACAGGCCAATGCTATTTGCATTTCAGGTTGCATCACAGTGAAGGCAAAATATCTGCTCTTCCCTGTCTGCCTCAGTCTCGCAGCAGAAGGTCCACTATGCAAGATGCACCAAGACCCCCACTCAGTGCTCTGCTGTGGCAGATGCTGCATAGCTCATCTCCAGCATGACAAGTAACATATTGCAGTGCTTGAAAGCAGGAAGAGGGTAGAAGCTTAAAAAGCAACTTGGAACCCGTAACTATCAAAATTTCCAAACCACTGATTTCATGGCACACTGTACCACTGCACAATAGATGAAGCCCTTAATTCTGCTAAAACTCTCATAGTGCAGCCACATGCTAAAAATCCTTCTAAAGCAGCATGCCTGTGTCAACATAGTAAGATTGATTCACCTCCTGGCTTTAAGACTTATAATAGGAGCTTCATTTTATATAACTTGTAAAAGCAGTTCTAATGTGAAAGCCCACACTGAATAGAATGCATCTAGTATTACCTGACCACAGATGTGAATCTGCTCAGTAACAAAACATGTTTATAATTATGTTCCCCATGGAAAAAAAACAGTCTGAGACTAAAACTGTACTACACCACTAGTTTTCTTTTAAAAAGGCTTTTTTCTTCTAGGTGGTAGAAGCAGGCCTGAGTAGAAGTAATCCACTCCTGAAACGTCCAGTCCGCACTCAAGCGGTCATTGATCAGTCTGACATGTACACACATGTTTTATCTGTATTTACAGAGAAGAAGGTAAGTTAACTTTAAGTGCTAGCAAACTTGACTGCTTGAAATAGCCTGGGGAAGGGTTTATTATCAGGATTAGGGTATTTTGATGCCCATTCTCATGGGGTTGTCAATAACAAGGGGAGCTGTGCAAGTTCCACGTAACACTTGTTTCTTGTCCAGGAAGCACCTCATAAGTTCACTATAGCAGTCTTGATGGAGTACATTCGCTCTCTTAACCAGTTCCAGATTGCAGTTCAGGTAAAGGACTTTCATACATGAAATACCAAGTACATCACCTCCATGAAATTACACAGAGTTTCAAACCAGTCTCAGTCATGTGTTTAAGTCCTATACAACACTACCTTCTAGACTGTAAAGACTGGTATTGAGACCTACCTTTGATGGTCTTCTTCCTGCATTCACAGCACTACTTGTATGAGCTGGTCATCAAAACCCTAGTTCAACACAACTTGTTCTACATGCTCCATCAGTTTCTGCAGTACCATGTGCTCAGTGACTCCAAGCCTTTGGTATGTAAGACAAGGTGCTTCAATAAGCTAGTGGTGGAGGTGGGAAGTCTTCAGAAGTTCAAGGTTATTTCTTTCTTTTGCCCTAGGCTTGTCTGTTACTGTCCCTGGAAAGCATTTACCCTCCCGCACATCAGCTCTCTCTGGACATGCTAAAAGTAAGCATTTCAGACTATAGTAACTCCATGTCACATGTGGGTTAGACTTGTCAAACAGCTTACCTGACCAAGCTTGAAGTGACTAACTAGCATCTCAATCATTTGTTAGAAGTCTTACAGCTGTAATTGACTTCACAGAGACTTTCTACAGCAAATGATGAAATAGTGGAAGTTCTGTTGTCCAAACATCAAGTTTTGGCTGCCTTGAGATTCATCAGGGGCATTGGAGGACATGACAGCATTTCAGCCCGCAAATTCCTTGATGCAGCAAAACAAGCAGAAGATGACATGCTTTTCTATACAATATTCAGATTCTTTGAACAAAGGAATCAGCGGTTACGAGGAAACCCTAGTTTCACACCAGGTAAGCAACAAGCAGACCGAGATACTCATAGTGCAAGCAGAACTAAGACTTGTTTCAATTCTGCTCCAGCTGAGTCCGTATTACAAGATAAAATCCTTGGTGCATTTTAGTCTGTATTTTAGGCTTAGTTTTAGGCATAGTTCCAAATTTGTCTTACTCCTTTGTATACTGCACCCAGGAGTGAAGAGGCTGAGCCAAAGAAGAACTTGCAGAATAAGCTAACCTGTTTGGCTTGCAGTTGCTTGCACTGCTTAGTTTAGCAAAGCCATTATCTCTAATTAGTGCTTTCTCCTAAAGCCAGGAACTGGATCAAGAAACCTTTTAGTTCAGTTGTCTTTCCACAGATTACAAAAATTCAAGGCCTGTTTTATACAAGAGTTCCTTTCATTCTAAAAAAAAAAAAAATTAAACTGCTAGTACCAACAGCATGTTCTTAGTCACCAGATAGCCTATAGGCACAGAATGCCACTCCAACATCTCGCATCTTGACAGTAAAGAACTCTCATGGATATAAATCCACTGGTTAGATACAGGAACTATATCAGACATCTGCTCCATTACAAGAATACTTGTTAAAGGACTAGAGACACTCCAGTATTCCCTTGCTTTAAAATTGTTCAACTCCTTTACTCAAAAGCATTAAGTAATTAGTACTTTAAACTGAGGTTAAGCAAAACTACAGCGTTGCTTCTCAGTTTGAGTTTTGAAGTTAACTTATTTTCCACCCTCCCCTTTAGGTGAGCACTGTGAAGAACATGTCACTTTCTTCAAACAAGTTTTTGGAGAAGAAGCTCTTATGAAGCCCACAACATTCTGAAAGACACTTCAACTGATATGTATAAACTTAATTTATTGCATTTAAGTAGATTTTTGAACTACAAAATTGCTATTTTATAATAAAGTATATACAAGACATTTTGGCAAAGAGTACTAAAAATATTACAACTTGTGTTGGCTTCCCCCTAAAAATAGAGACAAAAATTGCATTGACTTGCATTTAAAATTAGTGTCAGTGGTTTAGCAGTCCATTCTCCTACACTTCACCTCAGTTTCATTGACAAGAACAGCTATTCAACTTGCAATACAGCTGGTTTAGGTTTCTAGAAGAAAAAAACACAACCTCTTGAAAACAGAAGTGTTTCAGTAATCTTGTTAACACACCTAAGTTTTAGTAATACTGTTATGTGAGCCACACCTAGCATTTCCTGAGTTTAAAGCTACGTCCAAAGCTGCAGCTGGTATCTTCTAGTTGAATCTGTGCATGAGTCAAGTCAGTGATGGTTACAGTGTGATGTCATAAAACATTGCTGCACTTTGGTTCTTAAGAGAGTTGGGCCTAAGCCAGAGTTCATTGAGTCCACTGAACACTGTTAAAAACTAGAAGAGGAGTCGCTCCTGTTCTGTACCTCTGGTCCTCTCTTGTGTAGCACGAGTTTTAGCTTTATTTACTGATGGGCCTGAGTGAGAGAAAACAGTTACAGCAAAGTCTCAACATTACAGCATATCAGTCAGTCATCAAGCAGCACACACAAGGCTAGGTCCAGCTTTATGTTAATGCTACTTCAGAAACATGCTTCTGCTCAGCTGTTAATAGCTGTCAGCAGCAGCAGGTGAATCCACAGTCTTAACCTCCTTAAGTAAGGCTTAAAGTCTGCTTTTAAGAACTACACCATAGGCATGAATTCCCAAATTCAAGAGGACAGTGTTTGGACCATCCTTACTAAAAAGTGAGATCACTCCTGCAAATGCAGGAACACTGTCCAACAGCAGGTTTGTTGCTTCCACCCACCATCCTGTCCCCAGGTTAAGAGACATTACCATGCTGCTGTCAGTTGGGCCACAGCAGCAGCTTCATTGCAGAACAGCACAGTGCAATCACACAAGGCCAGCGGTGGTTGCTTCAGTTCAGTGAGCTTCCACTGCCACCAGTCAACCCTTGCTTTCCAACAGACCCGCTACTTGACCAAAGGCACATTTAAGTGCTGCTTTTTATCTCTGTTATCTTATCCATTTAATGGAGAGAAAGTGTCCTCAGGTAGCTAGCTATTGCCATTTGAAGTGTTTTAGAGCAGATTGCCACATCTTACCTATGTAACTAAGCAGAACTGGAAGAAATATTAGTCCATGTGTTGCTCCCAGCAGAACCATAGCTAGATACATCCTGAAGTAGAATATCTTGAAGATCTGAGATTTGGAAAAAGCCAGTACTACAATTCCTCCAAATTTGGTCAGTGTGATACCACTGAAAACCTGTCAATTAAAAAGAAGTATTTTAAAGTTATAAGTAGGGCTTTATGTAATCCATTTGCTTTAAGTATTTAACATTTGCTAAAATTCTTACATAATTTGAGGCTCCTATGTGCAGCATACTTCCTTGACTGTTAGTCCTTTGAATCAGATCAAAGGACTACTTGGGAGAAGAGTTCAACTTCTTTTCCCCACTAGAACCTGACACCACAGGACAGGCTCAGTATGATTAAAAAGTCACTCTAATCTGTACAGCCACTTAACGTTTACTTCAGGCAGATAAAAACTACTACTGAAGTAACTCATATTGCAATGAAGTGCCTTACCTGGGTGCAGTACATGCACCACCAGAACAGTCTATTCCAACCCCATCCAGGTCACTTATCTTAGTCTAAGTGACATGAGAGTACCACCTAAACACTGCACCCTGCTTGCATTCCCAAAGTTCCAATTGCATACCTTTTTCAGAAGAATCTTTCCTAGTCACCTCTGAGTATGTGCAAGAGAGAAGCACTTCAACAGGACAATTCAAAATTAATCAAAACTACTAGTTCAGCTAAGGCTTTTAGCTCTGTTCTCTAGAATTAGGTAGTAGTATTATCAGACTAAAAACTGAGTCTTGAGCATCTCTATTACTGGTAGGAGCCTAGGTTGACCTTTAAGAGTTTTAATCAAATATTCTGAAAAGAAAATGCAAGGCCATCCTTACAACTTCAGGATATCACCATAGTCTAAAGTTGTAACTTAGCTACTCATTCCCACCCTCCCCTCAATACAGTGGATACTTACTGAACTGCCCATGTGAGACAGAGCTGCTTCTGCACGCTCTACTCTACTGCCCTTAGTACTAACAGTGAACGCTCTTGTCACATGACTGCAGAATTCCACAGCAATACCACAACTCTAGAGTGAAAAGAAACATATGTGAAAATACCATTTAAATGAGCACTTTGATGGTAAGGTCTCAGACCTCTAGATAAGCAAGAAAGGCTCTAGCAGGGTTAGAATGTCATTGGAAGTTACAGTATTACTTGGTTATTAGAGGCTGTTGTATGGCATATTACCACCAGTTATTACTAATGAACAACTAATCTGATTAAACAGGAATCAGAGCATGAAATCATTTTGGAGAACAAAAGTTTGTTGGTGTTGAAAAAAGCCGGCTTCGATACAGTGCCTGCAGTGAACACTGAGCACTAAGATCAGTTTACAGATATTAGCTGCAATAACATTGCTTTAGGATAACACTGAATATACATGCTGATTTGATACCATAAGAGTTCAGCTATTTAAATAGCCATTTAGAACACTAAATTAACAGTTGGCAAATCTCATCTTATCTAGACTTACCTAGCAGGTGACTTACATGAACGTATGTCTGGTTGTAATACAGGGCAATAGTTTACTCTCTCATAACTGTGTCAGATCTGCTAGAAATATCTCCAGAGAAAGGTAAACCAGAGCTCCAGCACTCAGCAATTAGTTACCAAGTTCTGGAGCATTTCACTAAGGCACTCTCTGCCCAAGTGGTTTCACCCATTTATGCAAGAACCAGGCTGATGCTAGCACACAGATCTGCTCTGTAGAATGTGAACACAGCAGAAGCCTTAACACTAACCTATGTATTCTTACCTTAAGTATCAACAACCTCTGATGTGCAACAGCACCTGGCCTATACAGTAGCAATACAACTGGTGCTGCAGAACAGAAGAGACCACCACTAGATACAGCAACTGAACTGTCAGCTATGCACCATCTTATCAGTACTAGGACTAGTCATCAGAATAAACCTGTTTTCTACCCACCATCTAGATGTATTAAGATAGTTCCACTACTGTTCAAATGCCTGTCAAAGCTTAGTGCAAAATACTATTCAGCATCAGGAATATAAATATGTAAGACACAGAACTGCTCAAGACTTGGAAACAGAAACAGAGGGATGCCTTGTTAACTTACCATGACAAGATTCACTAATGAAACCGCATTCAAGCTGATGCCCCAGAGCCACATCACTCCAAACATGTTGACAATTATCATAGCAATAGTTATTGAAACTACAACAGCAGCCCATACTTCAAAACCAAGCAGCACCGTTGTCACCAAAAATATCGATCCCAAGGAGATGCAGAGGTTAAAGATGGTATCATGCACAATTGTCAAGTATTGTTCATAGAAAACATAAAACACACTGTGGAAAGAAGAGAAGTTGCAGTTAGTCATCTTCCTATTATATGCCAAAATCAGATTAGCTTCTGTGCCAAGGATAAAGTAGTTCCCTCCTTACAGAAGTCAGCAACAGGAACTGGCTTCCTACCATCAGTGGAACAGCTCCTACAGGACACTGGCTGTTATACAACCTTTATTTGAGGAGTTAATGAAGAGCTGGTGTATCTGGAAGCCAGGGTAACTCCCACAGTTCTATACATGCAGCTACAGTAGTTCCCAGAGTGTAGTTCCTCAGATCACTTGTGGTACCTGTAGGAACTACTGCAGAGGGTCTGAACTGATTCCTTATGCAGTGAGACCATAAGGATGGATAGAATTCTTTGAAGCTAAGAAATCAGTATTTCAGCTGTACAGATATCAATTCCAACTCAATTTCATTGTGGTACTCTTATAGAGTCTTCAGTATGTTAATCATGCAACCATTAGACAGGTACTACCCACCACTGCTGCCTTCACTTTAGGTTTAAACTTAAAGTCAATACATTCACATTATAGCTTGCAACAATCCAGGTCAACATACCTGCTTAAGCTACAACTATTAAACCCTACTATGAAAGCTAGGAAGTGCCTAAGCTGAAGCCTTTGTATTGAAAGACAGGTTTCTTGATTTTAGCTAGCTAACAACCACAATAAAGAGAATTTAGTGCTACGGATATAAGTTGTGCTTTTGTGGTTTTACTAGAAATTCTAGAGTTGCTATATTATATCATGTTAGACAAAACTCAAGTCTCTACATCTTATTAACCAGTACGTTTTCTCAGTTCCTCAAGCTGAATATTTGTCACTAAGGCAAGAAACATCTAAGCATACCTGTAAGGAAACACTCTGTAGTTCTTCTCTTTGATGCCCATGGTTTCTGTAATGTTATCTGCTATGGCCCGAGCTTTCTTCATGGCATCAATAAAATCAGATGATGTTTTCAGTACAGTATGGTAAGTCATAAAATAAGTAGCTCCAACATCAGATTTGTTGTTTATAAAGTCGACAGCAGAGTAATATGCAGCATGACCTCTATATGAACATAACATTTTTATGTCAATATCAGCACCATTCAAATTTATTAGCTTTTATAACTCCATCTTGTTTCTAACAGTTTCCAAAACTGCTAAAAGCTTCAGAGCTCAACACATTTCAAGATTTCACAAGATATACTGGGACAGACTGACTATTAAAGTTGTTTCTCTTTGTACAGAGGAAAGCTGCTGTTCCATTTGGTTGATGATGCATTTGTTTTCCAAGTTTTGTTTCAGAAAATACTATAGAACAGGTGCCATGTCAGTGTTTGTATTACTTGTAGAAGGACATTAGATTTCCAGCACTGCAAACATAAACAAGTCATGCTTCCAGAGCAAGACATGCTGGTCTAAACAAGATGTACAGAATATGGCTCTTACCCTTTGCCACATTTAGGATTAGGGTTGTCTGACAGGAACATTGGCAAAAATGTCATGAAGTCTTTGCCCTGGGGTCTCTGCTTGCCTTCTTGAGTCAGTGGTCGACAACGAGTGCAGGATGGATCAGTGACTAAAAACATACAGGAGGAAGGTCAGTTAGAGGACCAAGTATTCTTTGTTGTAACACTAGTAACTTCTGACTTGCAACACTACAGGATATAATTCCATAAAAAGCATTTTCACTGATGAAATAACTGATCAGCTCTGAAATTCATATAAAATTTGTAGTCCTTTTATTTATTACTACTAAGGCAAGGGCTACCAGAGAACTCAGTTACTTGGGTACTATCTACATTTGACCAGATAGGAACTATACCAAACTGAAGGATCTGAACAAAAAAAAAAAAACCAACTAATTTCATGTGCTCTAATGAAACCAGCAGAAGGATCAACATTTTTATAATATGTTATTTTTGTAATAGTCATGAGACTGGCTGTCTAGGTTGACCATCTTTAACCTGCAGCATTCCAGTAGAATGTTTAAGTTCAAACAGCAACTCAAATAATCAGAGGGCAACTCAAGAGGTGCCAGCTCACTCTAAGGAAAGCTGTTCGCCTGACTCATACCATGATAAATTGTTTTGTCTGCGCAACTCAAACCAAGATAGTTCCCTAGCAACAAGATGGGTGTCAATACCTGATGCATTGCAAAACTGTCCAGTGGTATTGTAGACTCTGCAACAGGACGACTGTGGCTTCACCCAGTCAAAGTAGTCATCAATCCAGGATGATGGGGCATAGCCTATCCTTGTGCTAATAAAATAACACAACCATCATCAATAAATTTTGTGTTTTGTTCCAGAACACATTCCTTCATCTGTCCAGTTCTGACTTACTCCACAGCCACTCATTCTGGTCGAAGCTAGTTAGCTCTCCTGATAGTCCCCCTGCCCCAGTACACCAGCCAAAAACCAGTCTTGCTTGTAACACCACAGCCAGAGAACAGCAGGAGCTTCTCCCCTGCCAAGCTCAGTTTTCCATCCCCTGTCCACTCTATGCCCCATCCTGTTCCACATATTGTTGCCTCAGTTAATAAGCAAGGTACCTCCTTCACTTAGGCTGAAATAAAAACACTGAACTGCACTCAAAGGAATGGGGAAGATACTTCCTTCAGTTGTTAGCTACTGAACTCCAGATACAATTCCTGCTTAGCCTTGCTAGGCTAGTTTATCCATCAAGCTTAGAAGCTGAGCATGCAAGTCATTTTCCAGAAGAGCTTAACCATACTGAAAGGTCTTCACAAGTTTTTCTTCCTACCATTCCCAGATTCCTTGAATGATCAAGCCCCTTTTCCAAACTCAAATACATCAATATATCCCAACAGTCCATATGGTTTTATCCTCATTCTAGCAAACTGCCACAGCTTCTTCCGTTCCCCTTCCCTCCCCAAATCACAGTATAAAGCAAATACAAAGTGTCAGTTGTACAATCAACAGCTGAGCCTGAACTAAATTAAAAGGACACACTGGCCAACTACATCTTTTCCATGTGACTATGCAGAGAAAAGCATGAAAGACTTACTAGCTACCAATTTCTGCAGCATTGAAGACTTGCTGGACAAGTGAATCATTATTACATCCCATTCCACCACACACCATGTTCTGTCCTTCCAAAGAGGTGTAGTTGTGCCCTTCTTCTAGGACAAAGTAGACAGGAGGACCTGCATGCAGGTACCTGCTGAGCTGGCTCAAGTAATCCATTACATAGGAGTCCTTAAAGGGAAAAGTTTTTAGTTACTATGACATAATGTTGAAGTAGCACAATAAGATATCAAATCTCTTTAGCCACAAATTGCTGATATTAAGACTTACATCTGGCATTGAGAGAGACTGATCCAGTCCAATCTCTACATTGTGTAGAACTGCTGTACTGAATGACAGAACACCCACAAACACTGCTATCTGCAAAAAAGCAAATTCACAGAAGTGAAAACTGCATGGAAACAAGAAGCAATAATTTATTAAGCTAATAGCAACCAAGCAAAGAATTATGCTACCCCAAATTAGTAAACTAGTTGCAGTAAAACCTAGGTACTCAGAGTTCGCTTGAGAGCCATAAAGGAAAATTTATACTTGAAAGGCAGGAGTGAAAGATATGCCAAACACCTTCTGTAAATAAGCACAGTAACATCAAACTGAATCACAGATTCAGCAACAACACTCTAGATTAATGCAGTGTAGGAGCCAACATGTGGTGATTTTTGGCATATGCCTGAATTGATTTGACTGTCAGTAATGCAGTTCTTAAATCTGGGCCTTGGACAATCCAAGGTCAAGCCTCTTGTTTACTAGAAATACTCTTGCAGCTACAAAAGTTTATTCCAATACTAAGGCTGAAAGCAAAAAAATCCCAGAAGCTTCATTTGTTTCGTAGTGCTGAAGATTCTTCTTCAGTATGTGACCTTCAGGCTCACTACACTTTCGCTCAAGTTTAGATGACTGTTTACTGTAAACAGAGTGTACATACTACTATTGGTCTCATCCAGTCCTTCAGAAGATATGGAGAATAAAGATTTTTGAAGAACAGAAATAAGATGCTCTCAGAATGCTGGACTCCACTCATTTCTTCATTGCTTTTGATGCAACACAGAATATCCAGTCTATTACTCTGAAAATTAAGTGCCAGATTTAGTACAGTTCTGCAGAAGATACCATCTGTATTACACTGCAGTTACGGGTGCATTTATACTCACCTCTTGACGCTTGATATCCAAGCCCAGGAGACTTACAAAGCAAGTGACTTGAAGAATAAAGTCTATGAGCACAGCCATTCCAGCAAAAAGGGAGAATGTGCGAACCGCTGGCATCGTAGACAGTGTCCCTGAAGGAAGCAACTCAGTTTGTTAAACAAGCAAGTTCCCTGCTCTCAGAAACACATGAGCATTTTCTAGACAGATATCCAAAATAAACATCAGCAGGACAAAGCCATTCTCTTCAGAGTAAAAAGAGCTGATATGAGCCTGGCTGCAGCTGCTGTTTTTGACCTGTTTGACAGCATTTAAACTGTGCAAAGAGGTGAGCAGCTTTGAGACATTTCTGAGTTCAAGTCACTAGTCTTAGTACAGGTTGCGTAAGAGGGTAGTTAAGGAGTGCTGTCAAGCAAGATCTTGCCTCAACACTGAGCCACTCAATGCAAATCGAACAAATGGTAAATTATAGTCTAAATAAAAAAGTTCATCATGAAAGAAGGCAAATTTATACCTGAAGGGTACCAACAAAAGATATACTTCTGACATATACTGTAAGAGTGAATCTCAAACAATCTGTCATGAGACACCTTTCTAAGCAGTAGCCAGATGACCAAACAATGTAGGAGCTAGTACACCCTGATATTTGATGTATTACTAAGGTCAAACTTAGATTTGTCAGTCACTACAAATTAGTAAAAGGCTCTTGCCTTTCAAGCTGAAGAGCTTGACAGATGTAGAATTACATCTTCTTAACTGTACCAGTCTCATAAAGTACCACAATGCCTATTCTCAGAGGCCAAGTTGAACTTGATTACAGCAATGAACAACTAAGCTAAACTTCCTCTAAAAAAAAAATCTTGTTTAGTTTTTATTTTTAGTTTTGCATTTTTTCCTGCAACATATAAACACTTATCTTCAAATATTAAAGAAGTCTTACCAAGAAAGAATGCCACAGTCTCCGAAAAAGATGAGAGAAACATACTGGGTGCCACATCTCCCAAGACTCTGCCAATCTGTTTATCCAGAGTTTCACCCTGAAGGCGCTCATCTCTCTATTTTAAGGCAATTTATTATAATTAGGAATCACACAATTTAGAAAGTGCTTTCATAGGAAATAAAATCCACACACTTTCAAACACCCAAACTATCTCTTATCATTAAGTTTGTTAATGTGAGATCAACAAACAGAGGTTCTCCAATACAAAAGCAGCATGAATATCACTGTTGCCTTGCTTCAAACTTCACCTAATACAGTAGTAAAGGCCAGTACTTCAGACAAAACCACACACTTGCCAGAGGCATTGTCAGTTTTAGTGGGTTATTGTGCCTGTCAAATTAGAAAGCTGATTGCCCACTAAAATTGTGTCAGAAGTCTCTGATCTGGAGCATGTAGTTTAGTCAATGATTACTGCTCACAATACACTAAAGTTACAAGCTATCAAAATAGTAGTTGAGTTATACAACTACCAGAGAAGGATGTTAGAAATAATATTCATTTGTACATCATTAGAATGTGGATCAGAAATTATGTTAAATGAGATTAATATCAACCAGCAGTAAGCAAGAATGTACATATAATCTTGTCTCTCTCTTTCCAAGACCAGTAGATATTCTGTGAGGGTCCAGAGCTGCTCTGACTGGACTGCACACTGGAATGCAGAAGACTTTCTGCTCCAAGTTAACAGCCTTCCAATACAGGCGTATTGAGAACAGTCTCTATGAACATACACATACCTGAAGTGCCTGGACTATAATGAAAATGTTGTCCACCCCAATAGCCAAGACCAAGAAGGGAATTACTTCTATCACAATCAGTGTCAGTGGAACTCCAAAGTAGCTGAAAATGCCTATAGAACATGCCACCGAGCTCAGTACAATCAGGATGCCTGCAATGCCCAGGGAGATCTTTGAATCCATCTAAAAAAAAATTCATGACTGTCAACCAAACAAGCATCAAACAGAACAGATTACAGCAAAGGTAAAAACCATGTTCTTACATATTTAGTGTAGTTAGTAGAATACTTTTCTAATTCTTTTGAAGATATGGATATTTTAAAAATAAACTGGATGCCTCAAGTGAAAACAGACTTTGTTGAAGCTATGAAGCAGGCAAATTGTCAAGTATGACAAGGACAGTGCTCCCCATAGTTCCTGCCCAAGGAGTACTCAATGCTTTGATTTTATTAAAAGACTGAATATGAGCAGTTTGCAAAAATATTTCAGTCACTTAAAGCTAAGAAAAACTAATCGGCAAGTTGTAGCTTCAGTGTTTATAGCTATGAGAAGTATACACATACCAGTACTCTTCTACAGCTCTGGATATGTCCCAAAGCTATGGAGATGTACACAAACATTACAATATAGCTTATCACCACAGTGCTAATATCACTGTTGCTTTCACGATCTATTTCATCTTCAATACTCCGTTCCGCAGAAAATGATATGGTCAAGTTTGGATTATCATAGTTCTTCAAAAACTTAATAAACCTAAAAGGAAAAAAAGAAAAAGATCAGTCACACTTTAAAGGATAAAGTATTTTGTATTGAAAATATTTGGAAGTCAGCTGAAGGCAAATTTAAATAATCTGTGTGGTACAAGAGTCCACTGTGGCCAGAAACTACTTTGAAGGACATTGCTCATTTTTAAAAGAGGGCCGCTTGCTACACATCCCTAGAACTCTACTTCAAGCACTAGAAATACACTATGCTGAAATATCTTCCATGTTCTCTCCAGAATTTGAGGACAACCAGATATCTTGCATAAGCATAAATCATTTCAAAGCAAAAATGCAGTTTTCCTCAAAGCTAGACATGTGAAATGACTGCAGCTTGCTTACAGTACTTGAGCAATTTATTATCCTTTATTTCAGTTCCCTAATGGAAGAGAGGTGCTTGTGACGCAGGTAGACTCTAGTTATACTTTTAATAAGTCTCAGACTTTCTAGTGCAGTAGCTTTCATCTGGACCATTAGCCAGAACAGTTGGCCGGTGTAAGCCAACATCAGGTCTTCAAGATGGTGAAGGGAATGAAAGCTTTATAACCTCATCTGGAAGACTTTTGTAAAAATGACAGTTTAAGAATTACAGGATAATGCTGGACCTTTCCACTAGCGATAACGGTCCAGTAAACTGGAGAGTCTACCTGTGTAAGTCCAGCTGAAGTGAAATATATGAAATCCTTTCTAAAGTTACTTATCAGCAAGTACTACTGGACTAGTTTGTCACTAACAAGACTAGAACTTATCTCCTCAAAGCAAACAAAGTATGTTAGATAAAGTAAAAGTCTTATGACCAGCACATTCTGTCCTTGATGGGTTTCGCTGCTTCTCAAAACACCCCTGTAGTTACACTGAGAAACTGTTAATGCAGTACAGGTGTTTTTCATGTATCTACATTTAAAAGTTGCTCTAAGTAATTTATGCATTTCACAATACAGGAAGCCTACTTACTCTTTTTCCCATGCCAAAGCTTTCATTAGCTTTCTTGAGTCATTGTAGTAGTTGTTGACAGGAAAAGTAATAACAAGAGCTGTAGCATTATTATAGTTCTCCTCTATAGAATAGGAAAGAAAAATTATCAGGCATTAGAAAATGCAGCCTACATTCCAGTACAGGCAGCTACAATCAAGTTTAAAATTAGTATTGTCCAAAGCAATTCCATTCCCACAGCTCCATTAAATGCAATCTATTTAACAACATCAAGTCCTCAAAACCACTACTGAAATAAGAATAGAAATTACTGCAGTGAGAATGGAGGTTAATAAGCATTACAGACTGCATTCAAAAGTAATCATTCATTGTTTACCATGTTCATGGCACCCCAACATTAAGTCATTGCCTTGTTAGACAAGGGGCTACTATATAACCAGTGCTTATGAGTTTCTATCTTGTGAGATAACAGGATTTGGTTTCTTAAACATGATGCCTCTTGCATACTTGGGTTTTATTCAAAGGAAGTACAAAAGCCTACAGTTTAATCAAGTGCTTGGCTTCAAAGGCTGTTTTAGGACATTTGTGTTTGATACATCTATCAAGTTAGGTTTAATTGGATATATTGCTTTAAGAAAATTCTCGTTTCAGAATAATTATGAAATGGTTTCCTTTGTGAACATCTTAACCTATTCTTAACTGCTTTGTCAGATCAGTAACAAAACTTCACTTTACTCAGAAGCAAAATAGACACATCCCAGCATTTCAACTTGAGACACTTCATATCTTTATCTAGTCTCTAAAAACTGAAGATCCTTTAGTAGGCCCAAAGTATACTAAACACTTGCTTGTCAACAAGACAAGTATGTTCTAGTAAAGACTACTCTAGAAATGCCTAGTCTGCCTCCAATCTCAGCACTGATCCACTGAAAATTTAAAATATTCTTACTTAAAGCTGAACAAAACTCCAGTTTCTCTGGAGTGCATTTAAGCGTCTGTTGAACAAGAATGCACCTTTAGTGCCAAATGCAGCATACAAGACTTTCAAGACAAACTGCAACACTGTTCTGCCACTTACCATCATATCCTCCCAACACCAGCCATGGAAATACAGGTCCACCAAATGTTCCCAAGCAGGGATCGTGAAGCAAGCTTGTGTCATTCAGTGATGCTGGAGCCCTAGAGAGATCAGCAGCAACAAGTGTTGGCTTCTGCTCAACAACTAAGGCACAGCACCACAGAACAAAAAACTAAAAAGCTGTTGTGTTATAACTGACTTTCAAGAGAAATGAGATAAAGACTCCTTGTAATACAGTGTCCTTGTGCTATGTTTGCTTTGAATTTAAATACAGTTTTAAAGGTGTCTTCCTTATAGTTTGTAGGAAAAGGAGTGGCTTCTGCCTGCTGAACTGTGAACAGAAGTGAAAGCTTAGAAACTGTCTTCTATATCAGAATTCTACTTCTCAGAAGTATATGAAACACGTTTAAGGTAAAACAGAGCCACTGTCTGCACCAAACCAAGTGTAACCTGAAACCTGATTAAAACACAACTCCTATTAAAGTACTAAGAAAGAGAAGCAATCTATACTAACCTGCTGTTCCACACTGTATTGTGAGTTTAAAAAGAGGTGAGAAATGGTTCAAGGGAGCAGCAAGAATGAGCTAGTTTTGTTTGCCAGCAAGACAAATACCTAGCTAGCCTACAGTTCAGAAAAAGCACATCATCCTGCTTACCGAACACAGTATAGAAAGTGAGTGTGGTAGTCAGCATAGACAAAGAACTCATCTCCAACAGAGTGATCTAGTACGGAATGACTGTTCTGAAAGTAGTTGAGTACACTCAGTATAGTGCAGTTGTTGTTGTAGGGAGCAAGAGGAGCCAAGCAAATGTCTTTCAGCATTACAGTTTCATTGTCAAAAGAAGCAGCTATGTTGACAATAGCATCCTGCAAATCCAGTACCTTGGAAAAAAACAAACACAAAACCACACACGTCACAGTTTTAAGAACAGCACAAGAAAGCATTTCCCTTGCAAGACAAGACTTCAGCGCATGCTGCATTCCTCTAAGTTTCCAAAGGCGGTGGTACACACCAAGAGAAGCACACGACTAAGTCTCATTATTTCTGTGTTCACAGCAAGAGTACTTACTGGCACTTAGCTTGCAGGTCTACCTCCAATACAAGAGGTCAGAAAACAAGGTTTTCAGCAAAAAGCTTTTATAGTAATACTTGGATTTTTAATATGACTATCTAGTGATTGTTTTGATGGACACATGGCACCATAGACAGAAGCCAACTCCATATGGTTATATCTGTTAGGTATGTTTAGGTCTTTGCTCGTGGGAAGTCCCAGTTACCTGGTGGAGAATCTCTTTGGTAAGTGGAGGCCCGAAAGGTACATCTGCTCCTGATGGGTAAGGTGAATAGGTGTCTGGATGGCTGTTTGGTGCTTGAATAATAAGTTGTTCAGTACGAAAGAAAGGCCCGAAGTGTGTGTCAAAGTACTCCTTCTCCTTGCGAGCTTGGCTGTTTGGGGCTGACCAGAGATCTACAGGGTTTGTGGTTGCTTTAATATATACAAAGCCTGAGCAGCACATTACAATGAAGACCACAGAGAAGAGGATAACAGGACGTGGATTTCTGACGCAGAAAGCCCCCCATGATGTGAATGTCATCCTTAGGCCATTCTCAAACCTTTCACCAAGCCTTTCACCACAGGTAATTTTCCCTGTAAGAGCAAGTAGTAAACAGTAAATGTTTGTGAAGTCCATTAAGCAGCACTTTCTTGAAGTCCACTAGGAAAGATGAAATTTTATTTTAGTTCTGCTTGTAGTAAGCACCAGAAGCTATGTCTACATTGACAGTCAGACCCAGCAACCAATCCTTGAATAAGGTCAAGAGGGCAGAAACCAGCCTGTATCTGACACTGCCCCTTTTAATACAAAATTGTCTTTTACAGCAATAAGTACAGCAAATAAAAGCAAGAAGCAGCTAGAAGATACATATGCATTAAAGTGAGCTACCACAGCTGCTACACAAATTAAACTACATTAAACTGCAGTTCTTTCATGGCATGCTTTGAATAGATGCGTGGATAGGTCAGAACATGATCAAAATGATTTTAACATCACGCTGTCCCTTTCACTGCCAGCTACAAAGCACTCCAGAAATTCCTATTAGAATAGCTAGACCCATAAACTGCAACCAGGGCTTCCAGCATCCAACAAAACAGGGTTAAGTACCACTTTAAAAGAGAGGTATTGGCCAAAAGACTGAAATAAAGCCCTCTAAGAATGAAATATGGCCTAACAGAGCTAAAATTCCAGAGCCCATCCACAGAAAGAAGAAGCACTTAAGATGAGTTTCTAATAAATATATTACCCTTATCCAAGACATACCATTGTCAAGATGGGAATTCACAGAAAAGGCTACATTGCTGTCAATTGGTGTGTATTCTGAGACAAAGTGCCGCCTCCTGCAAGACAAAAAGCTATGTTACCCTGCTTCCTCAAAAGGTGTCTTTTGGAGTTTCTACAGTAATATAGTCCAATGCCAGTAATAAAATTGATATTTGACTCCTCTCATCTTAATAAGCTTCTCAAGCTTGGATCAAGTACACATTCTTTATGTCTACTTAGAAGATCAGCAGCATTAAGAGCACAGGGAATCTCTTTAGATTGATCGTAACTTAGTGATAACACATGGAAAAGTTTTCTACATTAGAAATATTTGACCTCATTAGTCAAACTGCTCAAGTTACACCTACTTAGCCTGAAGAAACGGGGAAGTGAGGAAATAGCAAAGTAAGGTACTTTCTTCCTGTCCTGAAGACAGGCAAGTTATACCCCAGAACACTTATGCTAGACCTGTATTGCTTATACCTATTCCTGATACCCAGAGCAGGAGATAAGTTCAATAGCCTCCTCAGGGTAAGCTGTAATAATCAGACCTCCAGTTATGGTAGGATGGTTTGGGCTATGAACCAGACATCTCAGACACCCTTACCACTTCCTGTAGTTACTACATATTGCCCAGTAAGATAAGGCTGCTGAGCACATCATAAGCTTGTTGTACCCACTGCCCCTCTCCACATAGATGCAACTCTCATTATACAGCAATTTCAGATTCCTGGTCATAACTGAACAATATTAAAGCTGCACTAAAAAGTACTACCATACTTAAAGATATTAGATAATGGAAGCCTCCAGAAAATGCTATTACAAAATATTAACAGGATGTCACTGCTCTGAATTGTTAGCACACCCACACCAAAGCATTTACATTTATGTGTACACTTCACTACTGAGTATCACATAGTACAGAGAAGCTGGCTTGCTGGCCCTTACTTCACACAATGCTATGATTACTGGAGGATCAGCTTTTGTTTAGTTTTTTCAGAACAGGAGACTAAGAAAAAGTATAAATGACTTAATTTGCAATAGGGTAGTGATAGTTTTCCTGCAAACTAATGCTTGTAACAAAACAATGTTATGATTGCATGTGGCTGCCCATAATAGATCTTGCTCTCTCCCACTGATCCCAAATTGAGTTCTTACAATCCCATTATCCTGAAGTCAAACTTTCAGTGATTCTTCCCATATCAGCCACATCTACTGACAAAGTATGGTACATTAAACACTTTGTTGCACATGTAACAACAGCCAGAAGTAATAGCGGCTTTAATGAAACACTGCATGTGGTAAACAGGCCTTTCCATCACTGGAGTTTCAGTTCATTCCAACTACAACTTACAGAACAAGTTATTTGAGGAAGAAAACAGAACCACATTTTTACTTAGTCACATGTTTTCTCCAAGCTATTAGTTTATTAGTGTACTGACCTAGTCTTAAGCTCTCAGAGAAGTCTGACATTTGAGCACAAAGGCAGTTCTCTGCTCCTGAAAGGTGGTGCTCTGGTATCTTATCTTATCTTATCCACACAAGGACACAGTCAAACTGAGACTTTACTCTTTATCATAAAGGTTTAATGTAAATCTGACAAAGTAGATATGTGCATTTCCCCAGACTTTTACATACTTTCAAGTTCCTGCTTATGAAAGTTGTAGATTGGCATATTTGATCCTGTAGCTACAGATGCTAGAAGAGTTGCACATCAACTAAACCAACTTCTGCACTCACTTTCTACCATGTGTTTTTAGGTACTAGAACACTCCCCGTAAGTATAAGCATCTGTCACAGAACATGACTTTTGCCTAGGTGAAAGAAGTAAGGACATAAGCATTCTGTCCTGGGCAAATGAAGCTTTCAGAAAAAAAAGGCAAGTGACTTTCAGAGCCGAGCAGTTTGAATACTTTACCTGTAACACCAGATTCCAAAAACCAGTGCAAAAAAGACAAGCAGAAATCCCATGTAGGAGATCCACATGATGACACACACAGCATCCAAACCAAACAAAAGCCACGGAGCAGGCAATGGAGGGGGTTGAGGTTTTGGACCACAAACAATTGAACAGTCCTGACAGCTGCATGGTCCTGTCGAATCATCCAGAGACTCATTACAACCTTTGGTAGCATTGTTCATAGGATTCATTCCATGGACAGGAACATCTATGACAAGTCACAAGTTACAGAACCAGATTACTACCAGGTAAAAATTCAGACCTTCAACACAAGCTTCCCAGTTAATTGAGTTAACCCTTTACAGACGAGGCCCTATCCTCTATAGAGTAGCTTCCTTGGTCTTCCAGCTGACAAAGCCACTGCCTTTTCCACAGCAGGTACCAACTGTTCACAGTTGGCTACTAACTAAATGACTGGTCATGTTTTAGAACAACTCAGTTTGTAAAGCAGTAAGCACATACTTCTATCATTCCAGCAATGATTTGTCACCCCCATAATCTGTCCAGATTGTGCAATGTGTTAGTTTCCTTGCAAAGAAATCCTAAAGGATCAGGGTACTGCCCTAGTTTCCCAAGGAATACCAGTGATCCAGTTGCCTAAGCCCAGCCCATCCCTTAATGAGTTTTAGGTATCTACACAACAGGAAGCTGCATACAAAGCAAGTGCAAAGTATGACTTCCCCGTAGAAATCAAGAGATAATCAGCTTATCTTGCATTGCTTTGAAAGCCTCTGACTGCAGACATTCATCATTGGGCAGCTGTTTAACAAATCAGTAAACTAGCTGCAGCACATAGCCTTTGACAGCAGCTTCAAAGGCAAGGAATACTCAGCTTCTTACCTGAAAAGATAGGAATAATGCTGAAAGGAGTTTGTCCATTGTCCTTACTAAACATGTACTCAATCCAGTTCGTGGCATTGCAGTCCTTGGCATCCTTCCCACACAGTAGCCCCAGTGCTTTAACATTACTTGACGGAGCCTCCACATCTTTGCAGGCATTATACATGGCTAGGAAGAGTGCATTAAGACAGAAGAGTCATTAAACCAATGTTATTATTTGAGTGAGCATTCCAAGTATTTCCAATAATTAGACTCACCAAGTTCAAGAACATGCTTATAGCTTTCAAGATGAAATATCTTAAGATAGTGAAATAATGCTTCCAGTTGTGTTTACAGTATTCAAGGTTGCAACTCGTTATGGCTGTCTCACTCTGAGTATGCCACATGAATCTGCATTGCACTAGAACATACTTTAGTGTTTGAGAAGGAACAGCACTTAATATAAAGTTAATTTCAGGGAAAATTATGACAACTATTTAAGGTATTTTTGATCTGTAGGCCTTATACAACTTTCAAGTGTCTCATAATTTGATTAAAGGTTATCGCACAAAGTATATGACTGAACTGATTCTTCAAGCTTGCTATAAAACCAAAATACAACCCAAACTTTTTTTTTTTTCAAAGAACAAAAATCTGGATTTGGCAAAGGATTAGAACAGTCCATTTCAACAGGAGTGAATGCCTCTTAGAGAACCACTGCAGTACACTGTGTACAAACGTTACTCTCACACTTGCCAGACAGTTTCAATGTCAGCTTGGCTTTGGACATTTAGTATTTGGCAACAACATTGTTTTTTTCCGAAGTTAAAGTCATCAGGGTTATCAGCTATTAACCATTTTGTCAAGCAACGGAACAGGCTGCCGAGGGAAGTGGTGGAGTCACCATCCCTGGAGGGGTTTAAAAGGTGTTTAGACAAGGTTCTTAGGAACATAGTTTAGTGCCAGTTAGGTTAATGGTTGGACTTGATCTTGAGGGTCTCTTCCAACCAAATGATCCTTTGATTTGTACAGATGTTCAGTCTCAGTTGAGTCTTCAAAAATATTTATTAACAGAGTCAGCGTAATGTCTCCTACCCAGGCACAAGTGAGTGTTCCAGAAGTTTCAAGGAGAACCTACTAGTATCTTTTTGATGCCACGAACTTCAAAAGACAAGGAGGTATTTCCTCCTCACAGTTCCTTCTGAGAAGGCATTGGTCTTATTACCTTGAAAAAGCCTAGGTAGATTAACACACTGTTTACTCACCATTCGAAAATTGTTCTCCAATAAAGTACTGCAGCTCTGTAATGCTACTTTTGTTCTCTTTTAAAATTGGATCATAATAAGGTATGGTGCTTGTAACATTCAAAAAGTCAGACTGATTTGGACTGCAAGTCAGTTCACAGAAGAGGTTTATCAAGTTGTAAAAACACGACGGACATCTGGGTAGGAAAGTTAATGAAAAGCAATCAGATTAAGAGGTAAAAGTGCAGGGCATATCTGATTCGACCTACATATCAAGTGTAAACATTCTGCTCAGAGCATCAGAACAAAGTATTTAAATTCTGCAAGTTTTTAATTAGCAATGCAACATTAGCTGGTGCTTAAAAAAAAAAAACATTCCTCACCAGTAGCATCAACAACATTCACTAACAAAACTGCCTACCTCAAATAGCAGATACAAGCAGAATTTGAAGGCAAACTTAACTGCTGCTAGCAGGAAGACTTCTGGTAGAAGACTGAACAGTACTTTGTCACCCTCTTCTGAAGCCTTCATTACAAATACAGTAGCTTGAGACAAACTAAGGTAAGATTTATTCTATCATCTACCTCAATGCAGACTGCAAGTAGCTGTTTCATGAAATTAAAGCTTCCTGATATGAAGGAGCCTTTCCCAAATCTTGCTCCAATAAGCCTTTAAATGGAATTGACACCTTTTCTACAGTCTACATGAACAGAAGAGTCTTAATGTGTTCATTATGTTACAAATATCTAGCTGCTTTGCTGTTCATTAGCATACCTGGAAAGAAACTGCAGAGGCAGCTGCAAGTTGTTTTTCAAAGTCTGAAGCTGACGAACATCACAGCAAGTGCTAACATTGCCAAAGAATAAGCCTGGACAGAGTTCCTTAAATAAAAACAGTATTGAGGTCAGAGGGAAGGAAGGAAGGAAGGAAAAGCATGTTTAAGGCTTCAGAACTCATTAGAGTTAGGGGTTCTGCTTCAGCATATTTCAGAAGACAGTAGCTGTTGCTGTAGTAGATGCATAGAAAAAAAATATCAATCTAATCAATCAGACTCTTTGGGGAGAAGAATCACTTCTTTTATTCAAGGCATCACTTCCTCTGAAAAAAACCCTTCACATGATCTTTAGTCACCAGGGTCTATATATAGAAGGATAATGGTATTTGAGAGTCTATTAGTAAGAGGACAACACACATTTATCCAAGTTGAAAGTATTCTTGCAGCTTATCCTCTACTATACCTTCTGGATAACATTAGATTCTAAAGTCTCAAAAGGCAAGCCACTAACCACAAAAACAGTGGTTACCTGGAAAAGCTATTTCTTGTTCAGTTTATAGAAGAGACAAATGCATTTAATACAAGTATAAATAGTAGTAACATACAAGAACTGTATATTAAATCTTCAGAAACAGTACAACACAGTAGTTAGCTCACCTACATATTTAAGTCACTCCTGCCACCAGTCAAACCATTGTTTAACTCCGTAGCTATTTCACACTTCAAAGCTTTGCACTACCATCTGCCAAGAAGGCAAGCCTGGCAGTATCATTCTATATTTTACATCAAATCCACAAACTCTATTTTGACTTTTGTTTTGTTCACTTTGACAGCTAAAGCCCAGATAAGGAAATACGGTCTCACATTAGCCACAGCTAAGGAGACTAAATGTCCAAGTTTGCTCCCTTCAACTGAGTGTCAGATGTCCTACGTAAGGAAGAGATCAACAACGATAATTTGATGGAAAGCAGTCTAGTCTTGTCCTTTAGAGATCAGAAGGGCATAATCACAGAATTATAGTTTTGAAGAGTCCTAAAAACATCAGTCTGACTAAAGACTGCTCAAACCAGTGAGGAAAATATGCAGAAAAGCAAACCAATCCTATATTTAAGGTTATGTTTGTAAAAGCCTGCAATGACATGTCTCAGAGACTTCTCATACTTCTGAGGTATATAACCTTCACACAGTCAGGGCTACAATCTATACCTGAGAAATCAGAGATAACCTGTTCACTCTCTCAACAAATTAGGATGAGAAAGCCAATGTCATCGTGCAGGTCCAAAAGAATCCAATACAGAACTCTACAGTGTAGAAGAATTATTTTTTAGCAGCAGACCTCCAAAAGAAGCTCACCTGCATTAAGTCATAGCCATCTTCTGGTAGTGCTATTGGTGGTCCATCATATGCACAGTTGTATCTCTTGTCTCCAGAAGCAACTCCACATTCTCCATACCAGACACAGAACTGTGAAAGTACCTAATCAACATGAGATAACTGGTTAACTGCTAGAAATAGTTGCCAAATGTCTCGGCTGCTATAGAGTTTGGGTGCCACCATTCCAAAAGTCCTTTACAATCCAGATTAGACAACTTCTTGCTAAACATCACCACGTCCTACATAAAGCAGCCATTAGCAACAGCGCCTGTTTTTGACAGGGTGCACATCACCACTGATCTGCAGCTCAGCTCCCCATCCTTCCTTACCAAGTCTAGAAACAGGAAGCACACTGTCTATAGTTAAGACTAAGTGCAAGTTACTTAAGAAAAAAATACTTAAAAAGCATTTCCAAATATAAGGTAATGTAGCAAATAATTTGTTAACACAAAATAATGCACATGATTAGTGGGTTAAACCTGTCACTTTAGAGCACATGATTCAGTGTACATGGAGAGAAGTGTACTGTTTATATGCAATATTTCAGTTCCTTCTACCACCTTTTAATCTTTCTTGCAAACTCAGTCACTTATAGCAACAGATTGAGGAAGTAGCAGGATAAAGCAGATTCTGAAACAGAACTTTACAGCTCTGCACTCACCAAAGAATGCCATGTACTGCCACAACCTCAAAGGATGCTCTCCATCACCCCTTTTAAGCCTAAGCATGTAACATTTAAAAGGGTTTACAGTGCAAAGTAAAAAAAAAAAAAGCTTCAAGGCTCATTTTAAAGATGTTTCAATTAGAAGGACTACTGAAAAATTCAGAAATTGGCTCTTCACTATGTGCATAAAGGAAATTGAAAAGGGGACAGCACTACCTTGCAAACCTGTTGTTTTTTTTTTTTTTTGTTCAGCGGTACTAACAGGAGACATTGACATGCTAAAGCAAAATATTCTGAAAATTAAAACATTTAATGCAATAACAAGTTATTTACAGAAAAAGCTCCAATGCCTGTGCACCTGGGCTGAAAGCAGAAAGCAGGCTGCACAAACATTTACTGCATTTCTGTCGGCTCTTGGTCAGAAGTTTGCAGGCTACAGTTTGAGAGACAACTGACCTATTTTTATCTCCTGAACAACCTTGACCTAGCATTTGCAGAAACACCATATGCTTATGCTGCAAGGACAGACTGCTGTGCTTTGTGCTTGACCATGAATAATATTGTTTACTGACCAGAGAGGCCCCTGAAAGGCTGCATTCATAACACCCAAGAGCTACCCAGAATTACAAGGCCTCCAAAACATCAATTTTTGTGCTAAGCAACACTGACGGTCCTTCAAAGAGTAAATAAATAATTGTATATTTTTTTTTTAATTGGGGACAATAATCATCACAAATTTACCTGACCCTGTTAGAGTTGTTTTCCCTTCAACTCAAACTATGCAACATGGCCCAATTCAAAGTCACTCACTATAAGTCAAGTCCAAAAGTCAATTTAAGTACCACTCATCCAGATCACTATTTCATTTGTCTACTCTAGCATTTCTTCTAAACATGTAATCAGCTGCTCGGCATCACCATATTCCTACACTGCAGCTGGAAAGAACCCCTTTAAAATTGCACTTGTAAACACTGAATGTTTAACACCAGCATAAGCCATAAAGTTAAATTCCCATAACTTGGAGATTATTTACAGAAACTACATTGTAAATCTGTTAATGCATCAAATTAATCCAAGAAGTCAACACTTCTTTGATGCAAATTTAGAAGTCACTATCTTCACCTGTTTCCTCACACCTATGCACCCAAGTTTTAAGAGCAAACAATCTAGAAGCAGGGAAAGAAGATGGTTTAGTGTTTGTATGCATCAGTGTCAGTAGTGAATTAATCATCTATTCAGGAGGAAGCACAGATTCACTGCTATTCTTGCAAAAGGACAATGAAATGTGAGATGCTTAGTACTGCCCATGAGAACAGGCTGGGTTAAATGTTTAGTCTAGAATGGTTCATAATCGTACTTTTTAAGAAACTGTTCATAGAAAAAATACCACAACACTTTCTCTGATTCATTAAATCTTGTTATCTAACACTTCTTGATTTTTAAAACCCACAAAATTATCAACCTACTCTTTTCAGAAAGATTTAACTTCTTACAGAGTGGAAAGTGTGGTAAAACTGGTAGTGCAGTCACCAGTTACCAAAAAATCCTCAAACTTCTCAGGGCACTTCTTACACAGAAAAACTTGGAGGTAAATTTCAGCTCCCACACCAGGCTGACTGATAATTCTACTGCTTTTAAAATGTTATCTGTATTTCAAGGTTCCTTGGTTATTACTACACAAATAAAATAAAATACAAGCTGTATTATGTCTACAAATTTACCTACAAGGCTTTTAGCCATCATTTTCAGGACACAACATAAAGCAACTCACTTGCACATGACACTTGGTCATGCACCATAAAGTATTCAGCTAAACACACAAGAAGAAAAAAAAGGGTATTCTGGCCTAGTGTTTACACTTGTAATTGGAATACAGAATTTAAAACCATAATACTTAAGTTCCACATCGATAAAACTTACAATGGAAAAACCAACATATTCATCACTCAAACTTTCAGCCTGTTTGAAAAAGCTGAACAGACTGGTTACTTTTAATGACTGAAGAGCTGCAAGTTTGCATACTCTATTTCAGTATTAACACCAAGAATTCAATTTCAGAGACAACCCAAGATCAGATATTTATGCCATGACCTAGCAGGATCTCACTAATAAAAGTCTGAATTTGTTCCCTGAACCAGTAAACTTCGGTGATCCTTGATTTACAGTGGTTGAACCAAGTCAGTAAGTCTACAAAAACCCACATAATCAAAGTCAGCAGCCTAAAGCCATCACCAGAGCTCTCCAACATCAACAAGTCAATAGCAGACTCATCACTGAGTCAGCCACAAAATATGAGAAAGGGCTGGTCTCTCCTGGTTCAGACAGTATTCAGGGTTACTATAAGTAACTAAGTAACTACATCATTACCACTGATAAGATATAGCTGGAAGTTCTTCCCTCTCAAAAACCCTCTAGTAAAAGCCAGATTAAGTTACAGAATAAGACAGGTACTTTGCTTTTGCCATTCTTTCAGAAGAACATTCCTACACTGGTGGGAAGACACAGGGATGAGTAAGCGTGGTTGAAAATAAGCCATGGTTACAGGTACTGCTTGCAAAGTCAGATGTCCAAGTCACTTAAGATGTGGGTGAACAATCAACTTCCTTAAATCGGAGAAAACCCTCTCAACTCCAAAATTAACAGAGAAATGCTGTGTTGAGCCAAACTGCCTTCTAAACAATGCGAGATACTCCATAAAACTAAATAAGGTTGGGATTTTGGATGGTTGTGGGGATTTTGTATGGTGTTTTTTTGTGTGTGTGGTGGGTTTGTTGTTGTTGTTTTATTTTAAAACAGATCACATTACTAAGTGTTCTATATTTAAAGTAAGACTTTCCTAGTTACTTTAGGAAGCAATAGCAACATAACCTTCTGCCATCTGGCAATATGCTAACACTAGTCTTCAGTACGTTCTCAGAGTTCAGAAAGTGTATTTCTACTTCTAGAAGATGTATTCTCTGAAAAAATTCACCTCAAGTCAGAGCTCCAGGAGCCCTAATAAAGAACTTGCACATGAACAAGCATGGGCATTTAATGACTATTAATATTCTACAAAGGTTCTGTTACAGTTTTCTTGTTTCAGGCATTATCATTGGTTTGTAATAAAACTAGTGTTTCAACAGATCATAAACACATTTACTTCAGTCCAAATTGCTTCAACTGCATGTTGAAACAAACCAATAATCTTCAATGCTTCCAGCAACATTGGCCATAACCAACAATGAATATGTAGCTGTTAAGCAGACAAAGAACAATGATGATTTTGTATACCAAAACAGCAACTACTTGTTGTCTTGCAAATACCAGATGACAAGTGAACATTGTTTGGCTCTCCAAATTGAGATTACTAATGTATGGAAAAGGCAACAGCATCAGATACAGCTGTTTCCCCTTCCTTCTTCTAGGATGGTACATCTGGGATCTTGCAAAGCAAGAAGAAAGATCCCAGGACTTGCAGGGCAAGAGGAAAGATTCTAGGAAACAGCATACTCTTCCCCGCTCACTCCCTCAATATCTAGCCCACATCACACTTAGTAGTTGACATTGCCCACTAGGTTGAGAAATTGAGTTCTAGGGAAACACAATATCACATTACCCTTAATAAATGGCAAGACTAGTTTCTGGAAACAAGTGGTCAGGTCTGCCCCAGAAGTTGCACATTACCTCACAGCTCTCCCCACAAGAGGCAGGAGGTCCATGGACTAAAGTAAACTTTACAGGTTTAACTCTGACTTTGTCTCTTTCAGTAACAGAGCCAATTCAGAGACAACCTTAATCTGCCAAGCTTTTCTTGTTCCCTTCGCCCAGAGGTAAAGGACTGCTCACTTTTAGACAGAAAAATCATCAGCTACACCTGGTCAGGCAAAACAAGCCCCAGTTCTGGAGTTATCCAAGCACACTTCACATGTCAGAAAAAATTCAGGGTCAAGTAGAAAGAGAAAGTTGCAATAAGGGTAATAGTTTGGTATCTGTCAGAGTAACCTGGTGTTAACTGACAATGATTAGGAAAATACACACTTACTGCATGCATGACCAGAAAGTACAGGTCCCCTAACTAGCAGTGGTCTGCAACTAAGGACATCTGTCCCACAACACACTCTGATGCCCTCCAGGGGTATAGTAATACTGCACCACAAAGTACTGTCTACCACCCAGCAAAGCATGACTCAGTTCTACCAGTCATTCCCTTCAGTGATCTCTCCCCTTCTAAGAAGGCTTCCTCACTTTCCATCCAGAAAGACTACAAACAAGTCACTCCTGATTTTCCAGGGAGTAATTTAAGTGATTACTTTCTTGTTGTGAAGCTGCATTGCCATCCCTGCCAAACAAGCTGCTCCACACAGGCATTCTGGAACCTCATGCGCAGGGTCACGTAACACTGCACTGTGGGCCACTTGGTAAGTTTGAGGCAGAACAGCACCTTCCATTAACATCATCCCACAGGATTTCAGAAACTCAAACCCTACAGGTTGGGATCCCAGTTGCTGATCGAAAATCTGTGTCCAACCTTGTGTAGCCACTAATTCGACAGCTGTTGTTTTAGCATAATTATATGAATATCAACTGAAACAGCTGCCATTAAGCACACAAGATATCATCTAGCACATTAAGATGTCCAAAAGAAAACAATAACAGTTTCAAGACATCACCCTCCTGTAAATCCACATTCAGAAAAGAAACTAAGGGAGCCAAGATTTTCATTGCAGTTCTTAGACGGACAGTTAACTACCAACTAGTATCAGGTTAGCTGGCACAAGTCTTGAACCATGCACTGCTCAGAGTGAAAGATACATCCTACACATGCTGAAGACTTCAAGTTCATTGTGAAAGTGTACCTAACAGAAGGACCACAAACTGAAATGCCATTCTAATTCACTGACTTCTTTAAAAATAAGAAACATAACATATGACATTTTAGTTTATAGACACCACAACCAAAAACATGAAAACATGACACTTCCAGTATACTTGAAGGAGAGAACAGGTTTACTTGCACAATACTCCCCTTCTGCAAGAATCTAACACAATATAGGCTCAGTCTACCTGAAAGACAAGCTTCTGTTTGAAATGTACCAAGGTGCACTTTGTGGATTGTTAGGCTGGAAATAACAGTTAGTGGCAAAAAAAAAAAAAAAAAAAAAAATTACATTCTTACATTACAAAACTGAAATCTGCTCCCCTAAGTCTTGTTGTTCCAAGCTTCCCTAGTTCAGTACCCATCTGCCACCTAAAGGAAAGCATCTTGTCATTCCCTTACCAGCCCAGGAAAATTACTCATTTCCACAAGATGGTATCTCCCTTCAAAGACATTAAATAAAATAGTGTCAGTAAGGTGCGAGTCCATTACCTACCCACCTGGAGATCATTAGTCACTACTAAACAATCAGCTTCTCCAGTGGTAACAGAAGAATTAATTCCTAGTTTTATGTTTAAACTCTTTAAAAGTTGTTTGAAGAGGATACAACAACAGGAGAACCTCAGCGCACACACAGGATGTCAAACTTGTGAGTTTATAAAGTGTTAAGCACAAAACTTGACCTAGAAAGTATGTTTCCAAGTTGCTTAGTGAGAAAAAAAAAATAACACTGCACTAAGGCTTACAAGACACTCCTTGTTCCTCCAGAGGAATGTGGGGTATCTCACTCCTATCTTGGAGTACTGCATAAACAAAACATGACTGAGAGGAGTGAATGTTCTCCAGTGTTTTTCCTAAAGTATCAATAAGTCAAACTTATTCCAGTCCTAAATTTTATGGAAACATGCAGTCTTAATACTACCACATTAACACATAGCAGACTACTACTTCCCCGAAGCTGTCACCTAGCATAAGACACACTCCGTACAAACCGAACCGGACACCGAGGACAAGTCTCCGCACAGACATGTGACCGCACGGCCACTCACATGCGGAGGGCATTGCATAACCGGGGCTCACACGGTACGGCTGCAGCCGGGGGCTGGGTGCAGCCCCAGGGTGCTCGGACCGGGCAGACGCTGAAGTGTGCGAAGCCCGAGCACACCGCCCGCTCTCCCGCCAACAGGTGCTCCCGGGCCGGCCTGCTGTGTCACCGGGCTGCCCCGCACTCCCGCCTCACTCTGGCACCGAGTCCTGGAGGGAGGGAAAGGGGAGAGAGAGCCCCAACGGGGACAAAGAAGGGATCCCCCCCCCGCTTCGCTTCGCCCCGATCCCAAGCGGCCTCACCACACCTGGCGGCTGACGGCTCAGCCGGCTCTCCCACCCAGCTTCCCCCTGGGGAGACCCCCACTAACGGGAAGCCCCCACGGCTCCCCCCGCCTTGAAGCAACACCCAGGGGTATCCCGCTCCCCAGGGAGGGCACCGCCGCCCTCTCTGCTCCCGACGGTATCAGGAGGCCCGATCCCCCTGCCGCAGGCACGGCTGCCCCGCCGCGCTCTCCCCGGGAGGGACTTACCCGCGCGGGCGACAGAAGCAGGAGGAGGATGAGGAGGCCAAGGCCACCCCGCCCGGGGCTGCTTTGCAGGCTCCCCATAGCAGCGCAGGCAGGGGCGCAGTGGGCTGGCAGGACTCTCCGCCGCAACACCGGGAGGCGGCGGGAGTAGGAGGAGGAAGGTGGGCCGTCAGGCAGCCGCGCCCGCGCAGGTCCGGAAGGGCCGCTCTCGCCAGCCCGGGCGGTGCTCCAGGCCCCGCCGCCAGCCCCTTCGAGAAGCAGAAGCGGGGGGACCCTTCCCGCGCGCCACCGCCAACGGCCGCCGCCGCCCCACCCCCGGGCCCCGCCCCTCCGGCAGCGGGCGGGGCCGCGCCTCACGCCACGGGCGGGACGCGCAGCGGGGGCTGGGGCGGGGCGGGGCGGGGCGGAGCGGGGCTGTTCCGCTCCGCCACGGTGCGGTGGGGAGCTCGGCCGGTTTCAGCGGGAAGCTGCGCCGCGCCGGAACGGAAAATCGCGCCTTGGCTGCGGCAGCAGCCGGTCAGTGGCTTCGTGAGGGCGCAGAAGTGTTATTTCAGCTTGGAGGAGGCTCCGGGGAGACCTTGTTGCGGCCTTTCTGTACTTAAAAGGGGCCGATAAGAAAGATGGGGACGGACGCTTAGCAATAGGACAAGGGGTGATGTTTTTAAGCTAAAGGACGGGAGATTCGGGCCAGACATGAGGGTGGTGAAACACTGGCACAGGTTGCCCAGAGAGGTGGTAGATGCCCTACAGAATCACAGAATGTTGGGGATTGGAAGGAACCTTGAAAGATCATCTAGTCCAATCCACCTGCTGGAGCAGGAACATCTGGATGAGGTTACACAGGAATGTGTCCAAGTGGGTTTTGAATGTCTCCAGAGAAGAACCCACAACCCCCCTGGGCAGCCTGTTCCAGTGTTCTGTCACCCTCAATGTGAAGAAGTTTCTTCTCAAGTTTAAGTGGAACCACCTGTGTCCCAGTTTGCACTCACTGCCCCTTGTCCTATCATTGGTTGTCACTGAGAAGAGCCTGGCTCCATCCTCATGACACTCACCCTTTACATATTTATAAACATTCATGAGGTCGCCCCTCAGTCTCCTCTTCTTCGAGCTAGAGAGACCCAGCGCCCTCAGCCTTTCCTCATAAGGGAGATGCTCCACTCCCTGGAAACATTCCAGGCCAGGCTGAACGGGGCTCTGAGCAACCTCATCTGGTTGAAGATGTCCCTGCCCATTGCAGGGAGTTGGACTAGACGGCTTTCGAAGGTCCCTCCCAACCCAAACTATCCTATGATTCTATAATCATGTGGTCTACAAATATCAAAGTCACTTTAAAAATCCTGGGTTTGTCAAAAGCATCATCACTGGTTCATTATTTCCAAGCATTAGCCTCACTATCCCGTGTACTATTACTCTGCAGCTTCAATAAATATAACTCCCAAGCAAACCACTTTCCTGGAGCTTGTTTGACTGGGGGTGAATCTAGCTGTCATAGCTGCGTGTGCTTCACATGACCGGCTGTGAGCCGGGGGCATGACTGATGCCACAGTCAGCAGTTTTTGGAGTGCTGATTGCACTCCGCCCCTCTGGGATCTGTTTGTTTGGGGTCAGTTTGGGATCTGTCTGGGAGGAGGCTCACTAAAAGCAGGGTGCGGTGCATTCCCATGCGGCCTCTCTGTGGTTTCTCCACCGCTTTATTGCCTTCACTGCTCAGCAGCACACATTGCGCTGCTGGAATAAAATACGTAATTTAGCAGATATTGCCATCTGCTGACAAAAATGCAGATTAGCCTTGGTGTCATAGCTTCACGGTGTAACATGTTTTCCTGGGACCTCTAGAGGGTCATGTACTCCAACTTTCTACTGAAAGCACACTCCAGTTAGGTCAGGTGGCTCAGGGACTTGTCCAGTTGTCCAGAGGCAGAGATTTCACAGCCTCCTTGGACAAACTGTTCCACTCTTCAACCACACTTTGGGGCTGTTGTTCAGGTTTTTTGTTGTTGTTCATTCGTTTGTTTGTTTCCCATATCTAAAGAGATTTTCCTATGTTCCAGCTTGAGCATGTTGCCTCTTGCACTGTCACTGTGTCTGCCTGAGAAGAACCTGGTTCCCCCTTGTCTGCATCCTCCCCTTTGGTAGCTGTGGAGCACAGGAAGATGTCCCCAGAGCCAGCTGTCTGCTTAGAGCTGAGCAAACACAGCTCATGTGCTCCAGCAGCCACAGCTATCATGGTGGTAGTACCCTGGACTTGCTCCAGTATGTCCGTGTCTTTTTTTTTAATTCTGGGGAGCTAGAGACTGGACACAGTACTCCAGATGTGCTCTTACAAGTTTCAGAGAGAGAGGAATAACCCAAACACTTGACCTACTGGCTACCCCTTTGCTGATACAGCCTGCTGACTCATGTTCACCCTGTTCCTTTCTGCAAAATTGGTTCCGTCCACCCAGCTTGTACTTTTCCAGGGAGTTATGCCATCCCAGGTGTGGGACTTGGCATCTGGCAACTGCTAAATAAAACTAGAGTAGCTACAGTTATATCGGGTTTTAATTTTGATGTCATAAATTAAAAAAATTCAACTCTATGCAGTGTGATCCTAAAAGCAAGGAACTAAGTTGACACATTTTCTGGGCACTGGACATAAGCAGAGGATGCAGTGGGCATAGCTTACATAGGTGAAGGATGGCAAAACTGACTAAACAGAAAGGGCATTTCCTTTCTGAATGAATTACACTGAGTGATTTAAGAATCATAGGTGGGAGAGAACCAATTTTTAAGGTTGCAAAACAAGATATAGGGAGTGACAACTTCCACCATAAACTAAGTGTGTAATATCACGTCTGTCACCTAGAGTGTAAACAGGGAGAAGAGATAGTATTTCAATATTTATCTAAATATTTCTCTAAATCTCTGATGCATGTCTTTATTTAGATGGCTGTCTAAATTCACACTGTTATTCCAGTGCAGTCCCTTAGGAAGTGCTGCCTTTTTGCACTCAGAAGCTACAGTGAAATGTTGATGTTGAAGACTGATGAACAAATACTAATCAGACTAAGCCTGTCTTTGCTCATGGAGACTTCTGAAATCTTGCGTAAAGTCAGGTACAGAAGCCCAAACATATCATAGTCTGTTTTGATGTCGCCTCTGTACGCTGGCAGCCAGCAAACCAGGGCTGGGTCCAGATTCCATCAGTCCCGCTGCAGCCTTCAGCCTTCATTGCAGCTGTGAGCCATATTCAGGGGGTGAGGATGCAGAGGTCCCAGGCATTTACGTGTAGTTGCATGAGTGTTATTGATGATAAAGTTGGCACCGTTGATTGTGTCACCTGAAAGTTCTCTCTTTCCTTCTAGGAAGGGAAAAAGTAGCCCTGAAGGGTTAACCTGGATCAATGCTGCCAACATTGCCTGTGCCTGTGGTACACAAGGCTCAAGGGAGACCATCCCCACTCCCGGCTGCTCTTGTTGAAGGACATTTGTCAAGTTTTGTCTCATAAGGTTCCTTTTTAAAGCCAGGATTTTGCATAGTTATTAGGGACTGTCCTCTTGGAAGGCTAACGGGGAATACTTGTTCTGCTTGTCAGCAGCATAAACAAAACTAAATTTTTCTGCCCGGAAGAAGAGGCCAATATTAATTTATTGTGTAGTGTGTCACTTGGTGCCTCCATCGCACCAAACAAGTCTTTAATTTTTCATTCTTTCCCTCACTGGGTACCCTGAATGGTGGAAAGGTGTGTGCTGGGAAGCTTGTGTAAAACAGCTGCCTGCTTTGTTCTCTTCTATGTCTTTGCTGGAAAGCCCTGAGCATTGCCTTCATAGATGTAGACCTTACTGTGTATCCATTGCTTTACTCAATGCAGAAGTGAAAACCATGTTGCCACTTTGAGTAGAAACTCAAGCACCTAGTGGTAATGACCTTCCGATTTTTAGATGGCAATCTGTCTGAAGAATTACTCACGCATGCAAATGGAAACACAATACGTGATCGCTTTGCAGCAAAATCAATTAAAACGTCCATTGCTGTTTATTCTCCATAATTTATTACGAGCCTTTATTATTTCTATTGCGCTAATACCCAGAGGCACTTTCAAGAAGTGGGAGCTACGTTAAGCAATACGCTGCACAAGCACATGGGAGAGCACAATATTCTCCTTGGACATCTTGCAAGCTGTGTGAAGACAAGCTGCAACAGGTGGGTGAGAAGTTTCACCCAGTTTCTCACTCTTCCACTTTTTTGTCGAGCCAGTCCGAACCACAGTAGCTTGTTCCGAGATGGTTTTTCCAGCTAAACCGGAATAAGACTTGTACTAAACAAAGATGGTGTTTCTTATTTGGTCTTGTAGAGCAAATCATATTCTTTTAATCAGCTCTCATTTGTCAGCCCTCCTTACCTGTGGAGGCCTAATCACCTTTTAATTATAACCACCTCAATGTACCTGTTACTTTGGTCAGGTACTCTGTGCTTCAAAATTCCCATGTGGAATCAAATCAGACGGAGGGGGCTGATACTCATTTAAATATACTCGCTTAAATATACATGTAGTGTGTCAGGTGATGCTGAATCGTGTCTTTTTATCTTTTCATCTTTGTTTCTGCCTTGATGTCCTTTTGATGGCTGCTCTACCAACCTGCACTAGTGTCCCTACCTTATCTCAGAAAGTGACTCCTTAAGATTACATGCTTTCCGCATTTATCATTGAAGTCATTGAAATTTGTTCATTTTTATTACAATCAGGCAAAGTCATTTATTACCTAGTAGCAAAAGCTTGGGACTTGAAGTCAAATGACTCAAAGCTTTTTCCAGTTTTGCTACAATTTTTGCTGGATGATCTGGGCAGGTTCCCACCTTTGCAGTGCAATTTTGTCTTCTGTAAAGAGGTGCCAATTACATGGCAACATGTGGCCCAAGAGCTCCAAAACTAGGTGTCAACCAGTGAGCTGTTGAAAGAAAATGCTGTATAAATGCTGCTTAATTATTGCAGCAGTCTGCAGACACGCCACACTTACTGCTGTGAGCAAAGAGGTACGGTGTGTACTCACGCCAGATACTGTGTGTAAGCACTGATATGCTAACAAATTAGAGATTAGACCTATTAATGGGTTTATATGGCTTCTGGTTTGCATTAGTGTAATTTACTGAGTCCCTGTGAACACCACACTGCCACTTGGTAACTCAGGATTTGCTGTTGAAATGGAGAATATGGTAAGGCTTATAACAGTTTGCCCGCTGAGTAGAGCATGACCAGGGGAGCATCTGCAGAGCCTGCTATTGGAGTCTTCAGAAAGTGGTATGTTTCTTCTACCTCTTCATGCAATGTAGTCTGGATAAGCAGACTGCAAGGTTCTGATGTTACTTTTCCAGGGAGACTGGAGGAACCTCAACCCATATGCTGGATAAAGAGTATATTTGCATATGTGTATATAAAATCACAGTAGTCCATTTCAGGTCCGTGTTGTGTCATGCTCCATTTGTGTGTTCAAGCCAGTGAAACATCTGCCATAGCAAAAAGTGGCATCCCTTGTTCCTTTCTGACTTTGCTGTGTACCCCACCAGTGTGCCCGAGGTTGCTCTGCTGATCCCTTCTCCCTGGCAAGGTGCAGCACTACACAGCCCTTGTGCCAGCTTTGAACAACCGACTCAACATTAAAAACAGGACATTAAAGTATTCATCCCATTAAAATGCTATGTCAACATTGGGAGAGCAAAACAGATTATTTAGAGACAATTTAGGTACGCATCTCACGTTGCATTTTGCCATGCAACTACAGCCATGGTTGCTAGGCATATGGTCATCTCATTGATCTCATGAGGGTTAGCATCTCTTTAAATCACTGAGGAGTCAAAGTAAAAAATTTATTGATTCATATATTTTAAGGTCAAGGAGACTATTATGATCACATAGTATTACTTCCTGCATCTCACATAATTTCATGCAGTAATTCCTGAATCAAACACAAAATGTTTCAAGTGAAACGCATCTTTCAGAATGAAAAGTACTCTGGTTTGGTTGTGGAATTTTGTGTTTTGGGTTTGGTTTTTGGTTGGTTTGTTTGGTTGGTTTGTTTTGGTGGGGTTTTTTTGGATCTCAGCTTTTTTTTTGCTTTTTTTTTCCCCCAATAGACAATGATCTTCACTCATTTCAACCACTTGACACTGTTTGGCTATGCTTTAGTGTGCAAAATTAAGAAGCTTTCCGCTACCAGAATTCATCCTAGTAGTAATTCAGGCCATCAACAAGTCACAGCACTTTCTCCTGGTATTTTCTGACTGATGGAGATGCTTTACTGAGTTGTGGCTGTAGGAATTTTTGATGATGATTTAAAATGTAGCTCACCACAACAGAAAATTGTAGAAATGAGGCAAAAAGCCAGGGATGTCAAACACAAGGTCAAAAATACGGTTTTCAGTGTAGACTCTTTTCCCCTCTCATAGTGTTCATAATCTACTGTGTACCATAAGAAGCGTATCAGCAGGTTGTAGCCTTTTTTTAAAAAAAAACAACCCAAAGCTGAAGTATGTCAGATCAGTGTAAGGACCAGTTTTACATCTAGGAATAATAACAGAACCACCGAGACATGTTTGGCTAACTGAATAAAAATGTAGTCTTATTCCTTTGGTTCCTAAGTTGCTTTTTATAATCTTCCCATCAGATCAGACCTAAGGGATGTTAATATCAAGGGGAGTCTGTCACTCGTGTCTGGATCTTTGAAAGAAACCTTGTTATGTCCTGCTTAATCAAATTTTCCTGTTTCTCAAGCCAAGGCATTGGCTTTATTTGCTTTGTGAATGCTATCTCATCTGTAAAGACCTGGAAAATAGTAAAAATCTAATCAATCAGGTGGAGTAGAATAAAGTGGTCTTTATGTAAACAGGAAATTAATTCTGGCATTCTACAAAGAGAAAGAGTAGAATAGGGAGGAAAGAAATATTGAAGTATGCAGACAAGATAATCCAAGTAGTATATTAATTTTTATTGAAACAATGGTATGGAAAACCGTGTTTTAGCAAAGTAACATTCCTGTTGCAGAATATTAGTCTTACATGGAATTGGGTAAATTTATATAGCTTTTATCAAATGCAGAAAAGGGCAGGTCAAAAGAAAGTGGAATTCAGAAAAGTATGAAACTATTGTGACATTTCCAAGGACCAAATGCAGAACCACTCTGAGAAGGCACAACTCCATTTAGACCCATTTGTGCAGTATAATACTCCATTGCTGGAAAAAAGAGCCACATGTATAATCTTTGGTTGGACTCACAGCAAATGTTAATGTTTTAACACACTGACTCAAGGGTTCCAGACAAAGGCAGTTTTTTATATCTGCTCAGTGTTCATATTAAGTGAAGTACAAATGGGAAGAGGTTTGTGCTACCTCATTTTCTGTACAATAGTTCTGAAATTTGAGACAATATAAGATTTGGTTTACTTATGGATTTCCCAATAGTCACTATGACCAGCTGAATAAAGATGCATGAATTATTCTTGCAATTAGGCCCTGACTCTGAGGCAAATAACCATTGTTGTTAAAGTGCATTAAGCATGACCTGCAGCTGTTTGATCTGCTGCTCTAACTCTCTCAGCTTTTCTAAACTAAACAAAGGTGGGTGGATGAGTAGTGAGATGTTTTCACTCCAAGGGAAGAACAGCATGTGCAAGTTAGGAGGTACAACATTGTCTTTTTAATCATTACTAAATACATGTCCCTCAACACTGCACTGCAGTGATCCTCTTAAATGATGAGCTCCATGAATCTGAGACCTCTGAGGCAACACCAATACCTTGTTACTGATCAGATGCCACTTCTCTCTATACCACATGGGCCTTTCCTTGTGCTCATCCCCATTCTCCAATGGTTCGATACTAGTGAAATTAAAAAAAAAAAAAAGATGCTCTACTTCTCATTGACTAATTTGTGTAGCCTGTTCTCGGTCTCACATCCTTTATGCTCACTTGCAGCTGATGGGAAGTCATCATATTATAGCACCTGCATAAATCCCAGGTAGAGAGGCCAGCAGGCTGGGCCCCTGGATCTGAATGTGCAGAGAGGCAAGCCAAAAAGCAGTGTGCTAGTAGAGGTCATTTTTGGGGGGTGTAAGATATATATATGGCACTTTGCGGGGAAAAGAAACCCCAAAACCTCACCCAAAAACCAATCTGGCCTGTTATTCTGTCCCAGATTATTTCACATCATTATATAGTACCCACCTTCACCCTGCCAACTGTGAAATGGATTTGGTGCCCTTGAATTTCTAGTCTAAATTTACTCTTGTCTATTGACATGAACTGATGAACAGCTGCTGCGTTTCACTGGTGAGTGAATGAAATAATCTATTTCCCTGCCTCCCCCAGCAATGCATTTTGGAACACACAAAGATAGTAGTGTCTGCAGACCACTTGGAAAGCCTTGCATAAAAGGCACGACAACTATGCAAAGAGCTACTGTCAATATTAATGAATCACTTCAGCTACTAAGGGAAAGCAGGTTTCCGTTTCAGAACAACAAACAAACCACAGCAGTATTTACTGAGCACTTTAAAGAGAACAGCAGCTCAATAAATACTAAGAACTCACTGCATGGTGAGAAATGGTATTGCAAATTTCAAACCCATCTACAGGCAGAATAAGCACCTTTTGGTTACAGGGAACCCAAAACTAAAACCAGCCCTCTCTCCAAAGGCTCCCACACGAAACAGATGCTCCCAACAGGAATGTTTCCATGGCTAAAAATCCCATGTTGGCTGAATAGTGTCTTTGCTGAAGGTAGATTCAACTTCAGCTTGAACAGGACAGAGAAAGACTTCACTGCCTGTTCTCCACCGTGGAGACCCACACAGCCTGCATGCCATGTCAGTGAACACTCATAAGACTGAGGAGGGAGCTACAAAGCCTTTCCCTTCAACCTGTTCTAGCCTCACATTTCAAATTCTGTTTAGAAATAAGAAAAGCCAGTTATAGCTCAACACTGCTCAAAACAACCAAGGAGCTGGTAACTGCATCCTCTCAGAAGAAGGACGATAGATGCGCTCTACGGGATGCAGCATTCCAGATATTCTTTGCTTGTTGTGTGAGAGCCCCAGCTGTGGTGGCCAGTCATGGAGACAGCTGGACACACAACCTGGGAATTCCTTCTCTAAATGGCGAGGAGCAAAAAACCATCTTCCCATGGACAGGTATAGTTCAAGAAGCAGCTCTTTGCTGAGTAGTTGCTCCCTTTGGGGTCAGACCTCTCACAAGAAAATATGCCTGGCAGAGAGGCCACTTGCAGATACTGGCAACCTGCATGTTGTTGTCTCAGCTTACTTATTTCAGCTGTCATGGAACGGCTGTTGGCTTGCCCTGTCCTTTCTCTTATGCTCTATCATCAGAGAAAAATAGAACACCCTCCCCAACAGTAGAGGCTTCCACATTTTTTAGGAAGATTGATTGATCACTACAGTCTATTTGATATTAAGAGTATTTATTACTCACCCAGCATGACTGCTGAAGACCTTCTAATGATTATCCTTCTCCTTTACAACTGTGAAAGGGCTTTTAATCTTAAGAGTGTGGTTGTTTCCAGCTGTTGATTTGAAGAAACTTATGGGATAAAGATCAATATTGAGGCCAGACTGCCTGGAGTCCCTCTGGTATTCTCCAAAATAGTATGTTCACTTCAGCCCACTGGGGGCTCCAAATAAACCTATCCTCTCCAGCATTGATTTTTAAACAAGTTAGAGTCCAGTCTCACAATATGCTGTGCAACTTGAAGTCCCAATAAGGCTCTTGAGATTTCTGCATGCTCAGTACTTTTTAGTCTTTTGCATAATTGAACCCTGGATGCAATCATCCTCTAAGCATCTTGCATAATTCTTTGGTACTGTACCAGTTTGTCTGCAAGTTTCTGTTAGGCACAACATTATTTTAATTTTAAAATACAGCAGCATGAATTACCTAAACAAACAGATTTTTCTGGTGTCTTCTTATTTTGTTGGAAAACTTAAAGTTTTCCTTTCTAATGCTGAATAGAAACTGAATAGCAATTCCAGCTCCCAAGCAAAGGTTTGCCCACTTCTGTTCTCTTCACTAGAACTTCTTACCTAAGTTACTCATAAAAAGAATAGCATTATGATTTGGTAATATATATGGCTAATTTGCACTAAGTAAACTACATTCATTTGTGGAGCTCACTACATTCATTTGTGCTAGCTCACTAAAAGCTTTTTTTTTTCCTTTTTTTTTTTTTTTCTTTTTTTTAACTAACTGAAGCAAAAGTGCAAGAATTCAGTTGAGTCCCAGGCAGACATTGTTTAAATGGGGAACATTTTGCTTCTCTACAATCTTCTCTGTCTTCAACTTTTAACGCAATTTTTCAGTAAATTGCTAAGGTTTGAAGGCAGGTAAAGTGCCTGGATTTATGCACTGAACTAACGCTATACCTCAACTCACTACAAAATAATCTCTAATGTTTTTTGTGGCTAACAGGACTTAGTATATACTGTTTATACAGCAAAAATAACTGAGTTTTAATGGGGTGTCTTACAGCAATATGGTTAAAACATAGCTCTTCACAAACCATCTACAATTAGCACTGCCTTCCCCACACAGGCACTAGTAGCATGTCTAAGCGTCTCAACCACAACAAAGGCCAAAATTGCTGTTAGGCCTTCACTTTCCATGCCCACATTAATTAGTGGGCCTGTTCAAGTGCAGCTACATGTAGCCCTCTCACCAGCTGTTGAAACACCTGTACACTGCACACTTCTCCCTTAACTCCCGTCACAGTCCTGAGGAACAAGTGCATTGCATAGTAGCTGTGGGTTCTAAACCATAGTGTCACATTTATGCGTGTGCAGAACACATGTATACTACTTATCTCACATCTATGCTGTTGTACCCAACAGCTAATTTTCTGTGTACTTGCATCAGTGAATGATACGTCCTGGTTGGTTTGCTCAGTAACTGGTCCTCCCCTACCCACCGAAATGCACATATGTAGACTGTAGGCTTGGGGATGGACCCCCAAAGCACTGCAAATGCATCACAAAATGCTGCCAACTGCTCTGCTGTGTTTCTGTTGCTGGACAGATTGACAGATCAGGATGCTACGACTGAGGAGGACATCTCCTTGCTTATTGTTTGGTTGATAGCTTTTGGCATAATTTGTAATGCTCTGGAGCATTTCTGTGGAGCTTCAAGTAGTAGCCAAAACGTTACCAAAGCCCTGGGCTGGCAGGAGATGTTTCCCTTTGAGATGTTGCAGGTGAGATTTCACCTCTAGCCCCACGCAGCACTTGGAGGTAGAGAGGAATGTTCTGAACCAGCTCTGCCAGCAAAGGGAGGGCAGCAGCACCATGGGGCTCCCCCAGGACCGACTGCATCCAAACAGCTGGGAGATCTGGACGTCCTTTTGGCACAAGGGCTGAGTCCTCCTGACCCACAAGAGCACCCTGAAGTATCCATTATGGGTGTGTAGCCATACCAGTACAGGAACATGTGTCTGAAACGGTGGGAGTGCTTGTGTGTGTGGGGATGCGTACGCTGCAGACGCAGAAGAGCAAACGTGGGTGCTGGGACTGGTGGGATGCTGGAGTACAGGTGGTGTAAACGCAGCTCCCAGGCCAAACCCTGCTCCCACTGCAGTCTTTCTGTGCTCAGCAATGCCAGGCGGAGGCCCCAGCCCGTGGTGACCCCATGGCAAGGGCCTTGTGTGTTCAGGGAGCATGTGCTGGAGAGGCTGATCAGTTCTGCAAACTGTTCCAACAAGCCCTTTTCGGGCAACTGTCAGGGTTTACTGTCATGCGACTGCGGTCAGGGCACATCTCTGTCAAACCAGTTTGCTAGAGGGCTGCATTAGCTTTTCCTTTGCTTTTCCTTCATGCGGAGAAGTCGGAGGATGCGTTCATTTTTTGTTAGTTCTGCTGGCAATTCATTTGCCTGGAACAAGAAAACATTGAGGTTAGCAGAAATGAATATTTCCAAAACATGGTTTAAAAGCCTTATGCTCTAAAGAAGATGGCACTAGGCATTATAATGATGTGTTAATTCCGTTGTTGTCTATGGCACTGTTGGAGATATCTTAAGAAATCACCTTTCAGTGTGCAAGTCTAACTTAAGTCTTCAAAATAATCCCAACATGGGATTTGAGTGGTCAGCTTATTCTGTGCTGACAGTCCAGGCTAAATGGTGTATCCCTTGGGCTGCCTATGCTTCTGCCCCAGAAGTAAGAGAGAGCATAGCAGCTGATTTTTAGGGGAGATGAGGCAAGTCTTTAAGTGCCGAGGTCCATGAAAATCCAAACTTTAATTGCTATGAACTAGTCAGTACTATTCTGTAGGACTGGCAATAGAACATCAGAGTTTGGTCTTCTGCATTGATTGTACACAATTTTGGTATCATGAAGTATTTATAATGAACCTACTTCTGAAAATCAGTAATTTTGTCCTGCAAATGTACTCTTGTTCCAAACTGCATGTGTTTATAAAAAAAAAAAAAAATCAGTAGAAGAAGTTACAGCCATAGACTTTCTTATATTGCATGCCCTTCTGCTGTAAATCACCATTAGTAGCAGAAGAATCTTGCACATTTTTTGGGTTAATATCAAAACAAAATGCCTATAAATGCGAATTACTGTATGAGTGGCATTAACTCTGCTGCCATCAAGTGGAATGATACATAAATAACAGGCACAGGTCTTGTATTAAAGGACTGAAACATTTAGAAGGTTCCTGCTGCATTACTTGTGTTACAGACTTTCATCCACCCAGTCATAAACCAGAAGTAAACACCAAACCACCCATTCACAGCTTAACAAACCCAGACAGATGTCAAATACTAGTGGCAAATAGTTCATAAACACAATTCAGAGGAAGACATTTTCATGGAAATCATCAAATATGTACTGTTAAAACAATTTACAGAATAAAACCAGGACAAGTTTTCTGCACAAAAGTTTCTGTTATAAAAATAATGTGAATCTAGTTCAAGAAACTAACATATTTACAGTAAGATATTGGAAAGATGCATGTAATTTGGGATTTTTTTTGTAGCAGCAATATGCTGAATTCTAGCCAAGTTTTCTTATCAGAGGCACCCAGATAACACATTTTGCCCACTTACCCATCTATATGGAGTTATTAGTATAAATTATGATTTATCAAAACAGTAACAGATTATTGTTTCCCTAAAATACAACCTAGCTAACCCGTGACTAGTGGACAATTTAATCTGTGACTCTTGAGTGAGTGAGTGGTTTAGTTATTCTCAGACTGATGTAATTTGGCAAGAACCAGCATCAGCAGTGGCACTGCCTCGCACCCTTATAGATGGCTGTATACAGAAACACATGGGCCAAGCGGTGGTGCTTCAGGAGAGGATCAAGAGGCAACCACAGACCAGCATAGAAATGTGGGCTGCCACCGCCTCTCTGGCACACAGAGCTCCATCGCTCGGTTCTTCCTAGCTGCTCCGCACCAGGGACGGTGTTCCAGGATGTACCTTGTTCCTCAGGCACGGGTCAGCTCCAGCTTCAAGAAGCAGTGCCACTGTCCTCGCGTTGCCGCTCAGGACGGCTGCGTGGAGAGCAGAGGTCCCATTCTAGAAAATACCATGGGAGACATTTGTAGCATGCATGGGAAGAAATCAAAAAGGCACTGAAACACAAATGTTTGCAAAGAGCAAACCTATGAACCAGAAAGAAGTAACATGGCAGAGGTTAGGTCATCAAAGGTATAGGGTCTGATTTAGACAGGGCGCTGGCAGGTGAGTGGGCTGTGAAGGAGGTGATTTTAAATGCTTTAATAAAAATGAGAGTCAAGTTCACTTCACCACAGCAATATTTCCTTTTAAAAATTACCCTTGTCCATAGATTAGAGGTGAAATGAACACAGCACTTGCTTCTGCCTGGCAAAATCAGCCATTAGCAAGTGAAACAGAAGTACAAGCAGTAATGGAAACCATCTGTGCATTTTATCTTCTTTCTCTGATGATTAATGGTCTCAATGTCAGACAGCTGAATGGTGATATTTTATGGCTGGCTTTTTGTTTGTGGCTGCAAACTGACAGTTCAAATAGGCGTGGAAGCTATTTCATACTTGCAATTATCAAGTAAGTTAATGCCACCTGGATTTTCAAGTACATAAAAATGCCAATTAGTTGCACGCACAGAGGCTAAGTGTGTGATTTATAGGCACATAAAATTAGATCAGCTTGTAAAAAGCACCCTCCAAATATCTGTTACTTTTCAAGTCATTTTTTGAATTAAAAAGAAAACAAAATCACATAGAGACTCTGCTCAGAACAGTTCTCTTAGAATACTATTTTGCTGGCTAAATAAAATATTGAACTGGGTAGAATTCTAGAAGCTGAACCATTGACAGCAGTCCATTTACAGTAGAAATAAAATCAGATGACGAAAAGCAGGAGTTTTTTTATGACACAGTGTGCTTTCCCCTTCCACAAATCAAATGCACAATTTTGTTTGAAAAGATTAGTTTGTGTGTGGCATTAAAGGCTAAATAAGATAATTTCATTTTTCTGTTGACTTTTTTTGCGCTCAAGCTCCTTATTGTCTTCCACTGGTACAGCCATAAATGCCAGATCTTTCATCAGACGCTTTGCCTTCTGGAGTTGCTGCTTAAAATCTGTGTGTTTCACTACTAACCTTCAGCAGGCCAAGCGTGGGAGAGAATTTCAGCAACTCCTCTATCACATTGTTGTACCCTTTAATGGCAGCCTTCAGTAAAGCAGTTGTACCATCCTTTAAAAGAGAGAGGAAGGTCAGTTCAGGTGTTACCAATGCTTTACCTGTATTCCCCTTGGCTGGAAGGAAACGCCAGCTCTCCCCCACACCTCTGAGAGGAAAGCATCCTCTGTTCATCATCTTTGAGGAGGCACCTCCACAACTTATACTGCTGCTTTGAGGGCATCTGGAGGATTGTTACTCTGACAGGTGAAAACTTCAGAGTGAAATGAAGCAGTGACACCATATAGCACTTTTGCCTCTCATTTATATGGACATTTCCACTCCCTTATTCCAGGAGATCCTTCTAGGAAGCTGTCCCAGACACAAAAGGAAAAAGGGACCCCATGGTGGGACTTTATAGCCTGGAAAACCGGGCAGACTCTGAGGACACTGGGCATCCATTCAGGCAGACTTGCAGCCTAAAAAAAAAAAAAGCTAGGAAGTGTTAAGCTGCAGACAGAGTGCAGGATGAGGTGCTACTCACATCCCGTGCAGCGTCTCGCTCAGCTCCCCGGAGCAGCATTACTCGCACCACTTCACTGTGACCCATCTGCGATGCAATCCACAGGGGAGCCGTACCATCCTGCAAACAAAATGAGACTGCTAATGAGACTGCCACACTGAGATCCTGTGCTCCATGGCATTTTACTGCTCAAGTCTGCCTACTGGAATGGATGTATTTCAATTCCTCAATTAAATCCCACATCACAGATAGACATACACAGTTTTTGCTGCCATGGAGCTCAGTGTATCAAGTCAGAACCACTTCAGCTGTGGAGCAGAACCACTCTTAGTTGATTTCTCTTGATTAGTAATGCCCATTTCAGGTCAACTATGTGAACACTTAAAGACCTCCTTGGCTTACCAGTTGTGCCTAAAATACGTTAGGAAATCTGAAATGTTAAGGCTAAAGTTATCCTGCGTAGTCTGAACTCCAGGTAGCTAGATGTGACAGAAGATACAGGCAAATCTCAGCACGCATGGACAAATTCTGCAAGTGGGTCTCTGTATATATGGAGTGGAAGTTGTTTGCAGAAGCTAAGGAAAAATGCAAGATGATAAGCAACTTTCAATGGTTGGTTACATCATCCACCCTAGGGAAATCCAGTAAAAATGTCCTGTGTTACAGTGATGGTAATCCACAAATTTTATCTTCAAGAATTCCTCTAGAAAACAAGGCAATTATCAAAGAATCCAGAGTCAAGCCATCTGGTTTGGAAAAATTGTCCTGTGCAATCATTATCTGAGCAGAAAACCCCAGATAATAAAATGCACATTCTGAATAAGCTAAACTTTGTGATGGCTTTCCATTCTGACGCAAAGGGGAATTGAAGCACTAGAAGTATTTCCCACTGCAATTAGAATTTAGACTTGTGTCTCTTCCTCTTTTTGCTTTTAAATGGTCTGATTCTCCAGACTACAGGAGGACTCCAGCGGTTATGTGGTGCCAAACTGAGTCTTGTGGGCCTTTAACAAAGGGCTTTGCTTGTAGGGACTTTAACATAAAAGTGAGGCCTCACGTAGCGGGGTGCCGGTTTCTGCCTTCAGCACTTGCCAGTTCCCCTCACCACCCCCAGCAGCCTGAAGACTTGTCAGAAAAAAGGAAGACAAAATATACTGGGGCTTTCAAAAGAGCCTTAATGAGAAGTTTCAGAAGAAAACAACTTTTTGCTTTAAATATTTCCACCCTGATCAAAGAAGAAATCTCTCTCCTCAGTGCCAACTGAAGATTCATATGACTTGCTCATGCAATCCAAAAAAACATTGTTGAAACAGTTCTCTGCGTTCTGTCGGCTAGTGACTTAATCCCGTGGAAGAAACAGAAAAGTTATTTCTTCTTTTGATATAACATTCTGGGCTTCCCTTTTTCTGATTCTGAGAAAGAACAAATGCACATCCTGAACTCATCAGGCTTCTCAAATGGTGAGGAACAGGATCTTTGCCCACTCTTCTTATTTCTCTATAAATTAACTCATTGAATAAGTGGCTGACCTCATTCTAGTATATATCCTGTTAATACAGTGAATGTTCTCTGTGGTTCCAAAATAACAAAGGCTCTCTTGTATACAGTGTATGTGATGTTAGCCTCATGGCAAAAAAAAAACGTTCCTTTCCAGTTTATCGTGTTTTCCCTATCAGTAAGTTCACACTTCATATTTTTTCTATTTTCCCCCCACCAGAGGGCTCTAGAAAATAGCAATAGGGATGCTGAAAAAGCCTATAAAACTTGGAAAATATCCAAGAGCTGCTTACACAATTTAATCTGCATGAAAATACAATGCTGTGTAAATCCACGCTTCTATTTACACAAGAAGTGCATGCACAAACACAGCATGGGGAACATAGCGGCTTTCTTTTACTCACAGCGAAGTTTATGAGAACAACTCTTATTTTCAGGTATAAATGGAAAGGAGCAGAAGAAAATACACGTGTTGGCTAACGTCACTATTACCATTAACTGTCCTTAGTGATATTACTGTTAGACATCATCTTCAGTATATCATTTATAGGCTAGAGGCAAAAAGACATTGTGAGAAAGAGTGAGTGTCTTGGAGGACTTAGTCTGAAGAGAAGAAAGGTGATGAAATTGATAGTAGGCTCACATTGACTATTGTCAGCTTCTCTCATGCAAACAGCACCCAACAGGCAGGTTTATGCCAACAAGTATAAAATTCATATGGTGTAGGTGAGATTTCTGTCCATTTTTTGTTGGTGTTGGGTTCAAAAGAGACATTACATTGTACTAAGAGGCCACATGAGAATTCCGGTGTAAACAGATATTAGATGAGTCAGGAAGAAAGTGAGAACAGGAAAAGAAGCAATTCAGAAACTACTTTATTATTTTTGTCCTCCTGCCCACCCAACACACTGTAGACCACTACATCCCGAGAACAATGTTAAATATGTTTTTAAGCTGTGCTTGTTTCCTTATTGATTGCAGGCTAATAAATGTGATTTATATCTTATTTTGTCCAGCAGTTCCAAACATACTTTGACCAAAATTTCTGATGCTGTTTCTCTCACTCATTAACTAAAACTTCACTTTTCAGCTTTGAATCTCAATATTTGCTGGTGGCTTGGAGTGTTGTAAAGGGCCAGATTAGGTTGGGAAGTGAGATACCCCTTGAATTCCCAGTAAGGACTTCCAGGGACAGGGAGCCCCTAGTTTCAGGCTACTCAATGTCATCTCCTTCACTGTTCTGCCCATGAGTCCACACGCATCGCTACACTAGCTGAATTCTTGCTAATAAGAAATTCCTTGCTTGTCTGAAGTCTATACTCTATAGATGTTTACTGGCTTACAGATATGTGTGACTGCATAGCGTGCGTTAAGAAAAAAACATTAGTTTTCAGAGTATTTTGAATCCGCTTAGCCAGTTACACTAAAGCCTGCTGGGACACAGGCTGCCAAAACAGAGTGTAAAACTCTGGCAAATAACCTTCTTGCTTTGTTTTTGAGTTGGAGAAGCAAAGAATCGTCTCCTGCACCAGGCTTCAGACTCTGTCTAGACGAAAAGATGACAAAAGAATTCCTGCCTGGCTCCACAATGTCAGAAAGAACAGAAGGCGTCTAAAAACCAAGAGAAATGACATTGCCAGGGAAGAAACTTTCCAGGAAGCTCTGCTGTTCAGTCTTGTGAGAGCTGAGGGGCCTGCATACGGGCAGGCAGCACCATCTGAGATGCTCTGTGGTGACAGGAGCATCCCAGTGGGACCAGGAGATGGGGCACAAGACCGAAAGGGAACTGGTACCCACTGCAGCAACAGCGGGAGACCCACAAGACAGAAGTACATGCTCAGGCACACGAACTAAGACCCCAAATTCACAAGACAGAGAGGAAAACCTGGATACCATGAGGAAGGAGAAGCAGGAACTCACACCTGGCACTCTGCAGCCCTGTATTTGATGTTACATTGCTTAGAAAAGTTGCCCACAGCAGTGAGAGCAGTGTGTTTTGTGACTGACAGTAAGATTCATCTGGCATCGAAACTGCCCCATCTACAGCTACATTCCTCATGACCAATATGCCACCTTCGAACAAAGTACAAATCTGTTTGTCAGCAAGAAAGAGACTGAAGTCCACCCAACCATTACTTTACTAATTAAACAGTAAAAACGTTCCGTTTGTTAAGGAAATGTTTCAGGTTACAGTGGGCCCAAATACAAATGCCACGGACTTATCCAGGCATAATCTTAGCAGGGATCAGAGGTACCCTAAAGCAAAGTAAGCCTATACTGCCAGAGACGAAACAGAGCCAGGAGGAACAGTCACACAGAGTCAAGTCTTCGACTCAACTAAGATTTAAAAATGCTTCATGAAACATTGTGTTGTAGAGATTGGATTAGAGAGCTAAAAAAATATTGTCAGAAAGAATTAGATGGGGTATTACATTTGTGGTTAGCAGAATGCATTTTTTATGGCAACATGGTGAAGCTAAATCTAAGGCTCCCCAACTTTATTTTGACCCGTTCAAAAGGCATTAATGCATACCTTGGTCTATCCTTCTACATTTATCTTTTAGACTGTGTTAATTAACAGCTTTCAACAGCATTTCTTAATTTTGATGTTGGGAGACAGTGTGGAGGCAGCATAGGAGCAGCTCAAGCATAGTCCAGGGAGTAGCTGCCAGCACAACTTTGGTGCTGGAGAGGTAGGGAAAGAGGCAGCAGGAAAATTACTTTACTTTGGGCACATAAAATGCTAATCCAGTTCTACGCAGACCTATAGATGCAGCAGAAGTCATATAGATCAATCACTGCTGCCAGGCTATGACTTTTCAGGCTTTTTGGTGTAAATGATAGGAAACACTGAAAATACCTGGCAAAGCTTGTCACATGCCACATCGTCCACTGTTGTAATTCACATTCATTTGCTCTTGCTTGATGATTTTTTACTTGCTGCAGTAAGTGATCACAGCCACCTGGCAGACATCCCTGACTGATTGCAAGGACAAGACCTTGTCCCATCAATTTAAAATGTGCAGTGAAGAGGCAAGACAGGTACCTTGCCTGCAGGGTTTCAGCAGACCACAGGGGAGGCTCTCCCAAAGCAGCCAAAGATTCCTGGGAAGCTTTGTCTCTAACCAGATGTTTCTAAGTGCTGAGAGCAAAGGTAGCTTTGCAGCTCCCACATCTAGTTACTCAAGGCAGCATCTAAGTGTGCTATTTAACTGCTGATTTTAGAGTCAGGAAACTGCTAACCAGTTAAGAAATCCTTTTTAGGAAACCATGAGAGCTTTTATATACGTACATGATGCATGCTTACATATCCCTCAGTTAGTTTAACACCTAGGAAATCTCTCTCATCCAGTGTCAATTTTTCATAACTGTAAAATTTAGTAATTAGACCCCGGCTCTTCCCTGAAGTGTTGTTAAGCTTACCTGCCGTGGCTGGTTAACCTTTGCTCCTGATGAAAGCAGCAGTCGGATGACATCCAGATAGCCTCCTTGTGCTGCCAGGAAAATTGCAGAAGCTCCATCCTAAGAACAAATACATCTAGCTTACACTGGTTTGCAATTATGTCATTTTTTCCGTACAGAACCAAACCAAACTGAATCAAGTTCCCCTTTTTAAGCCATCATGCAGTGTAACAGCACATATATAGCCAAGGTCAAGAAATAATTACCAAAATCCAAACTCTAGTTCATAACAAACTATGGCAACATTTTCATTCAGCATGAACAAGTACTTTCTCCCATTATATACCAAACCGAGCACTGAATCCTGGATCTGGAATACTAAGAGTCTAGTTCATCAAAGCATTGAGCTACATAACAAGAAATCCACTCCTACAGAGAAAAATATATTTATTTTGGTTAATTTAGCTCTTACATGTTCATGCAAAATTGTACTGCTACATAAACATACATGGTGAAAACATGTTTTGCACAACCAGAGACTCCAGCAGACTTCAGAGACCAGACTTCAGCCCTTTAGGCTGAAGGAGTAAGTACTGTGCAACACTACTGTGCCACTCCAGCAACTACTGTGTCACTCTGGCACATCCTGTAGAAGAGACTTCACCTGTAATATAATCATGTAAAAGTAGAACATGAGAGACAGAGTCCTATCAGAAACCAGCATTTTCCTGCAAAAGGCTTGAGAAAGAAATGAGCAACAATAGGATTTTTTTTCTCAACATGTCTTTCATGTGCAGATGTTCTCAGCATTTGACTTCACATAAGCTTTTTCCTTAGGTAAAATATTTAAAAATCATATTTCATTATTTTTTTTTTGGATGAACAAATTTCAAATAGCACTTGAATCTGTCCAACCAACTGGAAGTGGAAACCTGCACTGAGAGTGGGACAGGTGTTTACCCATCCTATATCCACAGTGCTCAGCACAGAGCATGTTAGGGCAAGTTTTCCTAGGACGGAAGGCTCTTTTAATTTAAATAGAGACTTAAATGAACCCCTTCATCACGCCTCAGGTGTATAAGTACACATCTTCCAACCAATTTATGCATAATGCTTATTGCAAAATACAGAGCATGTTAGTGGAAGCCTAATGTTGTTGACATATTGCTATGTTGGGACTGAATGCTGTTGTCTACCTAGAGATACTGCTGTGCTACTCTTCTTCCTGCAAAACTCAGCACAGGCCTAGTGAAGCATGAGCTGAATCTAGTGCCCCAGGGACCCAATTTAAAATGTTTGACCTTGGTTTCAAGACAAATGTCCTGGTAAACTTGAGAGGTGTTTACTAGCACTACAAATGCATACCCCTGGGCCCTCTGAGGGACTGCTTTCTTTGGCTGCTATATGAGTACATGAAATAGTGTGATGGTATAAGGACCTTTGCAGGCTTCCTCCAGAGACAGGGGTGGTGAGAACACTTCCATTTAGAAAGTAAACAAGGCTGTGTAATAATAAAGAAGCTCTTCATTGTAGCATCAATCAAGATGGAGAACCTTGGGCTCCCTAACATTTAAAAAAATAACTATCAGTTTTTTGTACTTGATTTGAATTGATACTGTAATGAGAAAGCTATTTTGAAGATATTTCTGCAAGAAACACAGTTTAGTTAGGGTATTCTGTGTTCTTCTCTTCTACCCCTCACATGAGTCAATTTAAGATTAAAACATCTATCTTGATGGTTTTGGGATGACTACGCAAATGCATGCTCAAAATCCTGCTATCCTGCTCATTTGGCCACTTGCCAGTGCAACTGCCAGCCAGATACTGCTTTGCAAAAAAGCAGCTCGGTGATGTCTCACAAAAGGAGCCAGGTGAACACCTGTTTTCAAAAGATTGTATACTTATTAAACAGCTGTTTCTGACTAGGTTTGTCCAATGTCTGTGAGCAATAAAAATATATCTCAAAATCCAATTGCAAATATTTCTGATTTCCAGGAGATACAATAAGGAAGCTATTTTACTGCCTTCACTTCTAGGCAATTGTCTGCAGGTGTGGCAGTGTGGCTATTTTTAAATGGAGTGGTAAGCCTTGGGATTACCATGCAGAGGTATGAATCACTGCCCTCAGATTAGAAAGGCAATCACTATTTGTGCAGCAGTGAGGGTGGGACACCCTTCTTTATAAATACAGGGTGAGGGCAGCACAAAAGAGGGGACTCCCTGTGAAACCAGCCCCTAGCATGCTGGTAGCTTTCGTGGTCACCAGTCCTTGGCTCTCACATACGCTCGTAGGACCTAAGAGTGTGATGGCATCCTTCCAAGCCAAACCTCATGGGAATGGTGGAAAAAAATCATATATCCTCTTTATCAACCCTGAGTGCCCTGGGATAGGAAGGAACAATGGGAAATGAAGGGAAAATTGTTTCTGTTGAAGGCTGAAAAGCTCAACATATTTGTGTTTCTTTTGGAGTAAATTAAATCCAGGGCTTCATTTGCTCAATCTGGCTTTCTGAAAGTCAACTAAACAACATCAATTCAGCCATTTTAACCATTCTTTGCCCAAAGCGCTGACAAGCTAGAGATGCACAAATATCAGATAACATCATTCTAACCAATATTTTAAAATATTTTAAAGATATTTAAAGATTTTAACTTTTACCACTCTTTCTAGTAGAAAACTGATGAACTAATTCTCTAGAACCTGAAGGGCTTTATAGCTAGTAACTCTTCTGTTTGCAATGCAAATTGTGGTAACAGATAGCACAAACCTGATCCAGATTGGGTACATATCCTTCACGCAGATAACGAACCAAGAGGCAGCTAAATCATAGTTTCTGGTTTTGTGCTACTTCTCCCAGAATTACGAAAAGCAGACAGTTAACAAAATTCACATCTTAAAAAAGTAGAGTACTATAAAGCCACATTTGGCAAATGCTTCTCTGTGCTCGAGCCAGAGCATCCACTGTTGTCCAACCAACAGCACATTTGTTCCACCACAAGTGTTGTCAATATTATTTGTATCAAATAACTCACATAAAGTTGATCATGAATGTTGGCGCCGTGCTTCAACAGAGTTTCCACTACTTTTGCATGCCCATATTGACAAGCAGCTAGAAGAGCAGTACCTCCATCCTGCGAAAAAGCAAAGAACGGGCACAGCCAGGTGAGAGGGCAGGTGCTGGACTGAACATCACCATAAAAAAAAGCAAATTTTAAGCACCTTCAGAATTTGGCTCATAGCAGTTCTGTGGTGACTGGCTACTGAATCTTTCATAATTTTAATATCAAGTCTTGCCACGTAAGTCTTTAAACTTGGCCCTGTCACTATGAAAATTTTTCTCCTGAGTATTTTTAGTGAGGGATAGGAAGTAAGAAAATTTAACTTTATGTTCCTTAGCTTCTGCCTTCCCACTAGAACCTTTGTTCCCTTCACAGCTCCAAGCTCCTCCATGTTTCTTCCCTTTACAGCCAAATCTCCCACCCCTACCAAGCTCTTCCACCTACTGAAGGACAGCATGCCTTTCCCCTGCTCAAAAGCCTACGGATCATCTACCCTTCTTTGGGCAGAACCTCACGCCCTCTCACGTCCTGCCTCTTACCATTTGATTGTCGGCCTGAAGATGAGTAGGAAGAATGCATTTTAAAGCATGCTAGCTAACTGTGGAAGTGTGCATCAGACCAGACCCATGACCACCACTGAAGGCCCCGTTACTTCAGCTGAAGAAATGATCACTGCAGGTAGAAGCAATCCCAGGCAGTTAAAGTTGTTACACATCACCACTAAAGGGAGATCTAGGCACATGCATCAAGTACTGGTTGCAGAGCTGCTCCCTTGGGAGCTGCCTCAGAAGGAGAACACCTCAGTGTTGCTGGCAATTGACTCCAAGCCAGCTGAAACAACTAAGATAGCAAATGTGAGTCTTGCCATCTTGTTAAATGCACCATGCCTCACTCAAAAATTACCATAATTTCCAACGCTGATACAGATAGGAAATTCTCATCTTCTGCCTGGGATGGCACCATGCCATCATACAAGGATGACGCACACTGTAAGTCATCCACACCGGAGGTCTTCTCTCTCCTTCCCTGCCTTCTCCCAGTCTCATTCCTGTCCTTTGTGAGATAAGCCATCTAAAGCATTTCAGATAAATGATTTCTAAAGCTGTTTTTAATGTGGGCAAGAGATTGTGTTTTCCCTCAGCCTTGTTCTCTGAAACAGCTCCAAATTTTGTCTGAAATTTTCCACACAGACAGATATCCACTGGAGAAGTTACAGCCTGAAAGCCCAAACTAGTGGTTTATAATGGGAAGTGCCAATCAAATTTATTTATCTGTGGTGCTATCTCATGCCTGTAATAACCTCATGAAAACTCGAGCTCTGACATGACTGAACTAACCCACAGGGACTGTCTATAGCTACTCTGAAAACCTCATATTCATGCTTCCTCTCTGCAACACTGAAAAGCAAACAAGGCTTGAGTGTCAGCAAAGTCACAGATGTGAAGCTGTTATGTGACAATCTACAAATTCCATATTAATTCTGGATTGAGTAAATATAGTGTGCAATCAGGTCAGTAGAGTTAAATTACTTTATAGCTACAATGAGTCATTAGACTTTCCTGTCAAATTAAACTACCCTAATTTAATAGGAACTGCTGTAACAAAACACAAAAGCAAATACAATGGTTTCTGGATTAAAATCCACCTTATACACATTTAAAAGACAATGGCAAAAGCTAATAACTTCGTGAAACGCATTTCCTGTCTCCAGCTGAAAGCCCCTTTTGCTGAGTAGCGCGTTGCCGGATGAAAACTCTACAAACAAAAAACAGAGACATGTTTTAAAGGTTCTTTCCTTGAAGGAAATTGGGAGAGAAAGGTTAGCGAGTTAAGAAGAGAAACTGTGCTATGCAGATTGGAGGTCCTCTACAGAGAGGCAGGGAAGGATCAGCTATAGGAAGCTTAATAATATTGAGGTTCCCTATGTGGAGGGTAAACAGGCATGCTCAGTTATCTGCATATGGGAATAGTTTGCTTATTCCTTTATGGTCTGGTTTTTGTTTTCTAAAATTCTTGTGTTCTCCACAAACCCCTGTTATTTTTAAGATTGTTTGCTTATTAACATAATTTCTGGAGGGAACCAAATGGCAAATCCCAAGTAAAAGGCAGGCCTGCAAAGCCAAGCACAGTTAACATAGCAGAGCTGGTGCCCGGCACTCCGAGTACAGCTGCATGATCCCACCTTGGGAGATGTCACAGCTTGAGGTTTAAGAAGGGAGACACTTCTTACAGGATATATGTCTCAAAATGGGGATCCTGACCAAGTGTACGGTTGAATCCAATGAACAGTTTTAATTGAGACTTTTTTTTTTAAGAAAGACACATTTCCAAAATAAAACATTTAGTTCTTCCAGACTAGAGTGACCAAGTTTCCTAGATCACCCTGATCAGAGCCCAGGGAACAAAAAAAAACACTGGGTAGTTCCCAGTTCCAGCTGCCTACCCTCAATCAAGTATTTACTGGGTCAGAAAGAACTGGCTGACAACTCCTTGGATTAAAGATTTGGTTCCTGATCAGTAAGACGACTTGGCTCTAAGACCTGCTCTACTGTATGTCTCCTGTGAAGTTGAATGCATTCAAAAGAAGAGACTGAAGTTCATTTGAATGCTCTGATAAAGAGATAGGCCTTGCTGTAAGAAAGGGAACTTGGGACAAGAAACCTTTTCCACTGACAAGACTGTGTGGTAAGACAGCACTCCATTAAATTGAGAAATTGTCAAGCAGCGTAAAGGTCCATGGTTTTTATTTGCCCCACTCATGCCTATTGAGCTTCCATCTTGCTTTCTCTTAGACTTTCTTCACTTTTTGCCAGCACAAGAGCCTTTCCTCCAGTCTACTTGTAGATCACAATGTTTTACGTGCTATTGGGAAGGCAGATGAGTTATGGGGAAAAAAAAAAAAAGTAAATGTCAGAATTTAAAAATCCATTTCAGCCATGTCATTCCCTCTTTTCATTGCTTTTTGGCTTCAGCTGAGATGAGTAAAATGCTGAAGCTCTTGGAAATTCTGAGCAGGGCAACAAGTGAGGGCAGGGACATGTACGTGAACAAGCACAGACATGGTGCAAATTTTGGGCTTGCTCTGTGCAGGGACAGGAGCTGGACTCTATGATCTTTGTGGGTCCCTTCCAACTCAGGACGTTCTATGATTTGAGGCCAATGGCCCTTCCCCAGTGGGTGGGATGCCAACGGTGGGGCTGACTGAGGGCATATCCCTTGGATTTATTTCTTGCTCATATCCTGTTCTCCTGACACTATATATAACAGCTTCTACTAATCCTTCACTGCAAACCCTTCCCACACACCAAGAACACATAGAAGCCAGTTCTCTCAGCTACATCTGCAATTCTTCCTTTGAAACCTTTTTTTCTTATCCCCACAGTCTATTCTCCCCACTGACGGCACATACAGCAGCTGCCAATCTCCCATGCGAGCATTTGAAGAGCAGCATCTGATAAGGCCACACTACTTGGTGTAGACTTCTCAGTCTATTTGTCTACCTCTTCCTTCACCTCCATCATCATCGCCTGAATGTAGCTTAGAATTATATGGTGTTTTATCATCTCTGAAATATGCTACAAGGGAGGGGAACTGATCTTCTGCAGTCACTACTTGCTGAAAAACAGCCTTTGACACACCATTTGACCAGCAGCGTTGCTCAGAAAACATGCCACTATGCAAACCCTTTTAAGAACCCACATGTTTAAGTCTAAGGGTAACAAAAGAGAACATGTTTCAACTTATGATGCATACTTTTAGGAATGTCAGACTGTGACAATGCAGAATTATATTATTGAATAATATGTATGTTATAATATATATAAAATAACCTTCAATATTTATTCTCTTTACAACATCAGCAATTATTGCTAATTACTTTATTACACTGTTTTAGAATGTTTGCTTTGCCTGCTGTAGTGGATATCAACTCTAATGATACAGGGGGTAATAAGAACTGAATGCCTATATCAAGATAGTTCTCCACCACTCTCATATATGAGTAACAAATGTAGTAATTACAATTTACAGACAGGTACATGAAAAAAGAAAGTGTTGGCCTTTGCACCTCCTTGCTTTAAAGTCTCTATTTCTTGGGATACATTCAATGTATTTTCTTATATTAATTCCATGCCTTAATTTATAAAATAAAGTTGTTTGTAAATTGATTAAATTTTCAGTGCCCTTTAAAAACAGCTATATCTTTCCCAGCTCTCCTCCCAGCTGAGTGCCTTAATCAGAAAATGCTCTACCTCTGACCTGAAAAGGCACATGTTGTCAACTATGTTGTTTCTGGGGTTTAGGGAGGATAGAGAAGCCTGTTATCTTAGTTGCCTGTTAACAAAGCAATGGTTTGATGGAATAATTTCAAGTTATGAAAACCATATTATTAAATAAAAAACCTGAACTGATACAAAAGCACACTAGATGGCCAGTGGAAGATGAATGCTAATGCAGTACATTCTCAGTGGTGCTTCCTAGTCAGGTACACACTGTGGCACAAAGTACAAGCTGGTTTCCCACCCAGCCAAAGTCTAAAAATGTGGTGGTTTACCAAAGTCCAGTGTGGAAGCTGTAATCATTTGGATTCCTGTGTCTAAATCCTAATTTCAGAAGAAGAGCTGCATTCCCCAGGCAAGGAATGAATGCAAGAATGAATATGGCAGTTTCCAACATTAATGATGAATCTAGCAAAGTCCTCATACTACTATTCGGAAAGAGTATGTCCTTTCAGCAAAGTGTGCAATGGACATGATAACTAGCCTTGACTTTTTAAACCAGTGCCAGATTGATTTTACCCCAACTATCCTTTGTTCAGTTTTTAAGAGCCTTTTCAGGCACTGTAGCTTGTGTCATACTATGAATGCTGAAGTGACTGATACACCTCTTCAAGAGGTAATGAGAAAGAGGGAGTCCTTGAACAAGCACATGCTTGTTGATGCTGCTGGAAAATAGCTACACATCCACATTGCACACCAGTTTGTCATGTTATGTTCTGTGGGAACTGATGCTGTCTTGTGACCAGCTCGACTGGAAGTGACAGAAGACTGTGGCCCAGAGAAGAAGAACAATCTGCAGCTTGAAAGATACTTAGGACGAGCACATGAGCCCAGTCAGGTCTGAATTCAGAAGAAGCAGGCAGGAATATGGGAGCTGGGAATGAAGTTTCAAGGTGGCGAACAGTAGAACCCAATCTTGCATTTGTCCAAGGATGGAAGCTATTAGGAGCAGCTGAATGCAGGAATATTTTCTTATCATTTAGATATTTACTCCCTTTTATCTGCCCTAGTGACTCACATCAACATATTTTGCATGCTTCATAAAAGACCATATATTGTCATGTAGGATCAGACAATTTCAAGCCTGCTGTTCATCTTCTGGGTCAAGTCGCAGTCTTGTTACAGACTCCTAGTTCACAGGCTGTGGAAAGGTTTGGTGAAAATGTAACTGTCCCTCTAGACAAAATAAGGTAGTCAGCCTCTGTCTTCCCTCCTTACCAAGTTTCCTGCATTCACTGCTTTCCCTCCCTCTGCAAAAACACTGCCCAGTTTCAGGCTGAGCTGCAGTGAGTAATCCAGGCTTCTCTTAGGCCTGGGACACCATCATGGATTTATGGCCCTTTTATAGGCCAGATGACTCAGAGGACAGTGTAAATAAGTTCACTCGCCCAATGTAAGATCCTTCTGAATCTTGCTATCTCTCACCTATTCCCTGAAATAAAAAACTGAGAAGCAATCCTCATTTCAATGTGCAGCTTCTCCCAGCAGCTCTGTCCCACATAACATTATCCAGCACTTTAAAATGCAGCCGTTGTATTCAGCACTGCAACCTCCTACATTGCCAAGTTCCACACCTGCACTCCATGTTGTATTAAACAGCCATAATTTCATTTATGTTTTTACATGTTCTGATTGCTGCTGTGGGCAGAGAGTTGCTTACCACTAGCATGGCTCTCTAGGGTACCAGAATCCTATCTTGTGGGCATGTGTGAACTCCAGACACAAAACCTCAGGATTTTTAGTTCCTGGAATATAAGGAGCTGAGTCTCTGATGCTCCATCAATTCCCTTAGTATTTGAAGCCTATATTTCCAGGAACTCAGGAAAGCAGGTATGGGTTGAGCAAGTAATTCAAACCACAGACTAGAACACCTTGAAAATGTGGTTGCTGTGGGGTAAGGAATTATTCATTCTTCTTCAAACACATCACTATGGAGCCCAGAGCCAGTGACTGGCAAGTGTCTTCCCCAAATTATGGGAATGCTCAAAAACGTGGCCCGCATTTAATGAAAATCTGGTGCTTTTGGTTCTGTTTGCTGAAAGCAGAAGTGCTAGTACTGCCTTGAGCAAAGAAACTGAGTTTATGTACTGCTGTCAGCGATGAACTGCTCTTCTTAATGCTGTTAACCCCATGAGGGGTGATGAACCAAACCCAGGCTTTTCTGTCTGTGCTTTTGACTGTTCTAAGAAGAATTTGAGAAAGAACCTGCCTGAACAAAGGAACAGAAGCCCTGAGGTACATTTAATCTTCTTGTCACAGACAGGTAAATGGGAAATTAAGGGAGACTGAAGCCATTATACTCTTACGGTTCCTATGGTTGGAATGCAGAGACATCTCAATGTAGACAAAATTTCAATCTATACAAGTGAAGTACATATACACCTAAACCAGGGTCCTACCTAACACATGCAAAAAGACCCTTTGTTCTTGTATTGGAGGACAGCTAGAGAGGAAAGACTGATATCACTATCAAGGGACTGATGTTTGACGAACTTATGCCATTAAGTCGAGGTAGTAAAAGCTAGTAGTTAATATTTTCACAATATGTTGCATTACTCATATTACTCAGAAAATGTTCAAGTGAGGAACTAATGTTACCATCCTCCTGCTGCCATGTTGTGTTTAAATAGGAAAACCCAGCCCTGTTTGTCAGAATGTATCAGCATGCAAAAATATACCCATCATCTTACTTTATTCTTAAATTCAGTGGAGGCTCCAAATTCGAAGAGAAACTTCACTACATCATTGTGGCCTTGCTGTGCAGCAAAGAACAGAGAAGTTGCACCTGACTGTAAGGAAAAAATGGATTAAAAACCCTCAAACATGTAACACACTTGACTGAAGTATACACATTTCAAATTAAAAAGTACAATCAGTTGAATATCGGCTGAAAAGACATGATGATTTTGAGGACTCCAGAGGACACTAGGTATCTTAGGTCAGTTTTCTTCCCATTGCACCGAGAAATCTGTCCAGCATCATACATTTGAGTAAAACACAAGTTTCACAAAGGGCTTCTGCACAGTTTCTAATATAGACCTCTCAGGATTAACTCACTTCTACACAGTCACCAGATAGAGAAACAAGCCCAGAGTGAGAAAAGTCTTGGCCAACAGAGGAAGAGCCAATTTAAAAACAACCTCTATTCCACCTGCTGCTACAACCTGAGACAAATAGGAGCATGAGATGGATTTGGGTCAGGGTGTAAAAAGACCTGGGAGGTAGTTATTTAGCACAGTAGAGCTCCACCTTGCTGGACTCTCTGCTGACAAAATGTGACTGCTGTTGGCATAAGTCATCCTGGTCTCCTGGAGCAGTAGCTCCCCATCCAGCCAAGCAGCGTTCAAGAAACTATAACCAGCCCTGCAACTTCTTCTTTCCCTTAACTTCACTGAAGAGTGGAAACCCCAAATTTTATACTAGTTGTATAACGTACTGTCATTGACATGTGAGTAAACAAGCACCCAGAAATGAATATGTGAGATTTTAATGGCTGGACAGAAGGAAAAAGGAAGGGAAAGAGAGGGAGGGGGGAAAGAGAGGAGAGGGAGGGGGGAAAGAGAGGAGAGGGAGGGGGGAAAGAGAGATAAGCCAAGCAGGCTTTCCTGGCTTTGGGCTCTCTCATCCCATGTAGTACAGAAGGTGCAGGAGAGAGGAGCCGCATGTGAAATTCACTCCAGTGCCCAAAGCCTTTACAATAGCACAAGGCCCCTTCAGACCATTTCAGAGGCTCCTCTCCCAGACATATTTAGGGGACTCCCACTTCCCCAAGCTTCACAACAACTTCAGAGTACATGAGCACTGGTTTGAGTATGCAGATTTCGTTTCAGAACAGTGTCATTGGTCTTCGGGGCTTAAACTTCATCTGTTTTGCATTCTCTCTGCACCAGAGTGATTCTGGAGGATTTAAATGTTTCTCTTTTTATTGGCTTGCTGAATCAGTATGTTCTGAGCAACACACAAGAGTAGCTCCATAAAACTGTTCTCAACTTTTCCTTTGGTTGCTGCTTTTCAAGCAGTGTTTACCTAAGGGAAGGGACATGTTTAAATACATGTTTTTTTGGAACAAGACCCCACTGAAAGACATTGACAGTCATGGTTAGAGCAAGTTTAGGCCAGTAAGTGCAAAGACATTTATATCATCAAACATAGCATTCACTGACTTAGTAACTTGCAGATGTCAACATGAGATTAGTGCTCTAGTTCCAGGTAACCAAGGAAAGTAAGAAACATTTGCTTGTGTTGCTAAAGTGATGAGCACACTCTTGCCCTGTGCTGCCTGCTGCCATCCGGTGTTACTGCACGCTCTCCTTACACTGCCCTTCTCCCTGGACCAGTACAACTGGCTTGTCCCAGAGCAATCCTGCTCTCTGTGTAGCCAGTACACAGACCAGAGCGGCTGCAGGTACTCCTTACAATCATTTGCGTGAAGTATGGGGGGAAGGCACTTTCCCAAAACTAGCCACTGACGTTGTCTCCTCCACAAGCAAGCATGTCATGGTGTGAGAGATGCCTTGAACACAAAGCAGAGATGCAGGGAAGGGTAAGAGTGATGAAGGTCTGTGATTGTTAGAGGTGACTTGGCTCAGACTAAGAGACAGAAGCTCCAATGCATACCAAGTCAAAATAATCCTCATGCTGGCAATGGCATCTGCTCAATTTTTAAGACCAGACTCTGCAAATCAAAAGGTAAAGGACTTCTCCTTATCATTTATGCCATCCAGAGAGCTACAAATTACTGTGCCAATAAGTAAAGCTGCAGATGTATAAAACATGCAACTCTGGCGGGCTACATCTCAGATGGAACTGCCCCCTCACCAACCAGATGTGCTGGAAATGTTTTATAAATTACTTACAAATGTACCTCTGTCACCTCATTTTCTATTATAAACTCCAGACATCTGATTCCTTGGTGCCCTCAGGAGAACAGACTCCGTTCATACATGCATTGCATAGCAAATGACAAATAAACAATTGGCAAAAAGCAACATGCAACACTTTTTTTATTATTTGTAGTAAATCAACGGTCACTTATTCAGTCCCTGTTTGAATGCACAACTTCTCCTACCTCTCTCTGCAGATTGATATCTGCTCCTTGCAACACCAATTCCCGTACACAATCTATGTGGCCATAGTAAGACGCTACCATCAAAGCTGTTGTGCCAAGCTGGGAGTAAGGAAAAAAAAAGTCAGTATGTTCAACAGACACCTCCAGCAATGAATCAGGCTGTCTGGAAGAGACAGCACATATTCTGAAAAGCTGAAGGAAGCTTATGATCATTGAAAAACTTGCTATCATTTAAAACCTACTGTCAAGAATACTTTGGAAATAAATAGCTAGCAGGTGTTAAAGCAAAAACATTACAGATTTGCCTGCAGTGCTAAGGCCTGACCATTCAACATACGCAATGACTTCATCTTATTGTCCCAAAATAAGTGCAACAAGAATAACAATATTTTTTTGGTTTATACACAGTATTTTTATCAGAAAATCCCAAATATATTTGCATCATTTCCAGAAGAATAACCTTAGACACAGTGACTGAGTGACTCAGCTGAGTCACTTAATTCTGAGTCATAGTCAAGAGTGATTTGAATACTAATTCATTATCCAAACGATGAGAGCAAACTCACTCTGGGATTCTTCACACTATAGGAGAGAACTTTCCATACCAGAACTTCACATTTGAGTTCCCTCAGTACACCATTAGCTCACTGCTCTAGTGAATCAAGTAAGGTTTAGGTTATATGTACATGGTGCATAGACAATGGATGGAAACCACATGCGTAAGGATGAAATTCAGCCTTCTAAAACATTCACACACACCAGTTCAATTTAAAGAAGGAATGTGTGATATTATCAAAAAGAAGCATGCAGCCTTAATTGCATGAAAATATTTTGCTCTAGAGAATGTCTATTTCTGATATAATTAATGTCAGGATATTTTATAGTGCATTGAAAAAATATTTTGAGAAAAAAATGATCAGTAGTGGACCTTATTTCTTCACATCAATCTCTATTCTGTTTACTTCATGCCCCATCTGAACATCCTTCCCTTCCTGTCAGAATGACAGTCACAGATCAGCTCCAGAAGCACTGCAGGTCAAATACTTGCCTACAGGGCAAAAATGGAATGAAAATGAAAAAATAGGTTAAAGTCAACGGGCTTAGAAAATCTCTTGCAGTGAGAGAAGCACTGGGAAACCCATGTTTCACATTGGAAATGGTACTAATACAGTTCAAAACAGGCATGACTCCCAATAAGTCAGTTCCAACACTAAATAAAAGCAATCTAGGAACTTCTCAACCTCAGTTTTGCAATCGCTTAGTACAATCAAGTATCTCTCCATATGTTGGAGGCAGAATAGCAAGACATACCCATTATGTGTGTTTTCAATCCATTTATAATCTCAAAACTAATTTGAATCCATGTCAACTACAGTAAGGAAATTGCCATGAAATCCCAGGCTCCTCTTTGCTTGGCAGTCTCACTGTGCCTTCGTGCTGGTGCCAAGTCCAGGAGATACTGGGGGTGGGAGGAAGAAGTTAGGAGGCCAGCAGTTCTGACAGCACCGCTGGGTGTAGGGCATTGCATACCACACAGGATAGGAATGGAAACTTCTACATTACGTTGTCTACATGGAAACTGTGGTCCAGGGGTTTTTTTGTTTGTTTTTTTTTTTTTTTAATAATTATGAGGAGCTCTGCTAGCTGACAGAATCATTGCTACCTGGGCCTGTTCCAGTCGATTCTTCAATGTGATCTATTACTACAATGACTTTTTCTTGAAAAGAGAAGCCTGAGGTGCTAAAATCTGTGTTTCTAATGTCAGCCCCACAAATAACTGTGTAAGCACATTTTTGAGTGCTGGCAGATTCCTGACCTCTTGCCACCGATGTAAATCATCACACTATTTTATCTTGACTATCAAGCTTGCTTCCTGACAAAAGAAGATTTTAAATCATCCCTAAGTGCCATAAGACTCTCAAAAGTCTCATGTTAGATCCCTGCCACACCCTCGGTGCAGCAGGCTATAGAAAATGATGTAAAATCAGTGCCGTGGGTGTAGGTGCACTGTGCGCATACACTGTCTTTGCAGTCCACATCTACTCGCCCACTGTTCAGCAGCAGCTGGAGAAGAGCCAGGTTTCCTTTTCTTGCAGCCCAAAATGCAGCATTGGCGAGTGGTGTTTCTTTCTGGTGAGGAAAAAAAAAAAAAAGGCAGAAATAG